>NC_083569.1:66549648-67259648 GCF_027579695.1 Neoarius graeffei | reverse complement strand
AGGAGGAAACCCAGGGGCTGCAAGGCTGGAGCTAAGCTAAAGGCTAGGCTAGCGGACAACCGGCGGCGCTACAAACCATCCATTCCCTCTGTTATCATGGGGAATGTGAACTCGCTGCCGAATAAAGTTGACGAGCTTTCCGTTCTGAACAACCAGCGGATTTACCGGGAGAGCAGCTTATTTATCTTTACGGAGACATAGCTAACACACCTTGTACCGGATGCTAACGTGGACCTGCAGGGATTCACTGCTGTGAGAGCCGACAGAGACACTAACACATGCGGGAAAAGCAAAGGTGGGGGACTCATCATTTATGTTAACAACCGCTGGTGTAACCCGGGACATATCTCCGTAAAGACAGTTTTATGTTGCCTGGACTTGGAGCTGCTAGCCGTTAGCCTGCGGCCATATTATCTGCCGAGAGAGTTCAGTCACGTGATCACCATCTGTGTTTACATCCCTCCGAGGGCAGACGCAGCCGCTGCATGTGAGAGGATTCACTCTGTCACAGCAAGGCTGCAGACACAGCACCCTGAGGCATTTATCATCATTTCTGGGGACTTTAATCACGCTACTCTGGACTCTACTTTGGCTGCTTTTTACCAGGCTGTGGATTGTCCAACAAGGAACAACAGGACAATTGACTTGCTGTATGCTAATGTGAGGGATGCATACAGAGTCACACCCCTACCCCCACTAGGGAAGTCTGACCACAACCTGGTTCTTCTACAGCCGAAGTACACTCCCCTGGTTCAAAGGCAGCCTGCAACAACTAGCTCCATCAGGAGGTGGTCCCCTGAAATGGAAGATGCCCTCAGAGACTGCTATGACATCACGGACTGGGATGTGCTGCTTAGCCCACACTGTGAGGACATAGAGGGGCTGACACATTGTCTGACAGATTACCTCAACTTCTGTGCAGACGTGGTCTCCCCCACTAAGACTGTACGGTGTTACCCTAATAACAAGCCATGGGTAACACAGGAAGTCAAAGCTGTCCTCAACAGGAAGAAGGCCACCTTCAGGAGCAGGGATAAGGAGGCGATGAAAGCAGCACAGCAGGAGGTGAAATGCTGCGTGAGGGAAGCTAAGGACAGCTACAGGAGAAAGGTGGAGCAGAAGCTGAAGGAGAACAGCATGAGAGAGGTCTGGGAAGGTGTGAAAACCATCACAGGCCACAATACAAAGACCAGAGTTGTTGAGGGGACAGTGGAGAGGGCGAACGAGTTGAATGACTTCTTCAATCGGTTCAACCAGCCCACGTCCCCCCACCCTCTCCCTCATTGCAGCCATCTCTCCTTCTTCCCTCAACACACCTCCCCCCAGTCATCACAGCAGCCCCCTCCTCCCCCACCTCAACACAGACTCCTCCATGCATTACTGCAGACCAGGTCAGAGGTCAACTGAGGAAGCTTCACCCCAGGAAAGCAGCAGGCCTGGACAAGGTGTGTCCACGACTACTGTGCTGCTGAACTGGGTGAACCACTCCAATGCATCTTCAACCTCAGCCTGCAGCTGGGGAGAGTGCCAACCCTCTGGAAGACATCATGTATGGTTCCAGTTCCCAAAAAGAATCGGCCCAGTGAGCTGAACAACTTCCGACCGGTGGCACTCACTTCACATCTGATGAAGACGTTGGAGCGGCTCTTCCTCAGCCTCCTCAGACCCCAGGTACAACATGCCCAGGACTGTCTGCAGTTTGCATACCGGGCAGGTGTTGGTGTGGAAGATGCCATCCTCTACCTGCTACACCGAGCCCACTCGCATCTGGATAAGGGAAATGGCACAGTGAGGATCCTCTTCTTGGACTTCTTGAGTGCCTTCAACACCATCCAGCCCCTATTGCTTCAGGACAAACTGAACAGGATGTGAGTGGACCCCTGCCTAGTCACCTGGATCTCCAGCTACCTCACTGACAGGCCGCAGTACGTCAGGCTGAAGGACATCACGTCTGACACTGTGATTAGCAGCATCGGAGCACCCCAGGGCATGGTGCTGGCCCCTCTTCTCTTCACCCTGTACACCACGGAGTTCTGCTACAACTTGGAGCTGTGTCACATTCAGAAGTTTGCCAATGACACAGCCATCGTTGGGTGTATCAGTGATGATAGAGAGGAGGAGTATAGGAGCCTGGTGAGGGACTTTGCTGTGTGGTGCAACAGGAACCATCTGCAGCTCAACACCTCGAAGACCAAGGAGCTGGTCATTGACTTTGGGAGGTCCAGACCAAGGTCACGACCAGTTCTGATTTAGGAAGTCGAGGTGGAGGCTGTGGATTCCTACAAGTACCTCAGGCTGTGGCTGGACAGCAAGGTGGACTGGACTTGCAACACCAATCACTTATACAGGAAGGGACAGAGCAGGCTATACTTCCTTAGGAGGCTGTGGTCCTTTAACATCTGCAGGAAACTCCTGTGGATGTTCTATCAGTCTGTGGTCGCCAGTGTCCTGTTTTACACCGTGGTGTGCTGGGGGGGCAGCACATCCAAGAAGGACACATCCAGGCTGGACAAACTGATCAGGCAGGCCGGCTCTGTGGTCGGCATGAAGCTGGACTCTCTGGTGATGGTGGCAGAGAAGAGGTCTATGGACAAACTATTGAACATCATGGATGATGCCTGTCACCCTCTGCACATCGTCATCAGCAACCAGAGGGGCCTGTTCAGTGACAGAATGCTCCTTCCCAAGTACAGGATGAACAGACTCAAAAACTCCTTTGTCCCTCGTGCCATCAGACTGTACAACTCCTCTCTGGGGGGGAGGAGGGGTAACAGGAGGACAGAGGAGGGGAAGGAGCAGTAGCCTAGCCTAACAATAAGCAGTACTGGACAATGTGCAATATCTTTCCTGCTCCCCCCCAAACACACACATAATATTATATTCACACACACACACACACACACACACACACACACACACACACACACACACACACACACACACACTCTCTTACCCTAACCCCACTTCTCCCCCCTTCCCCCTCCTCTCTTCCCCATATCTTATTCTTTTATATTTGTATATCTCATTCTCATCTCATTATCTCTAGCCGCTTTATCCTTCTACAGGGTCGCAGGCAAGCTGGAGCCTATCCCAGCTGACTACGGGCGAAAGGCGGGGTACACCCTGGACAAGTCACCAGGTCATCACAGGGCTGACACATAGACACAGACAACCATTCACACTCACATTCACACCTACGGTCAATTTAGAGCCACCAATTAGCCTAACCTGCCTGCCTTTAGACTGTGGGGGAAACCGGAGCACCCGGAGGAAACCCATATGGGCATGGGGAGGACATGCAAACTCCATACAGAAAGGCCCTCATCGGCCATGGGGCTCGAACCCAGGACCTTCATATATATATATATATATATATATATATATATATATATATTTATTTATTTGCCAAGTTGGGTGTTTCAGTCTTTCAGTATTTAATCGGTCTATACTGATGAGATCTTACAGACAAAAGGCCTTCCACCTCAGACCAGTGTGTCAGACTGTTGCATTATTTATACAGGCCCTAGTGTTTAAACCCCACTTATGCAATCAAGAGATCACATTAAATATTCCCAACTCCCTCCATCTGCCTTTTTTACATGCAGACAAGTGCTAAAGTGTAATTTCTTTTTCCCTTCCAGCATAATTTGCTTCTTAAGACGTAAACAAAGCCATGCAGACTGTTTTGAAGAACAATGGCCTATCTAGGCAATAAACTACAGAAGCTACTATTATTCAGAGCTGCAACATTACACTGTAGATTTTTTGTACTGGCTATCACTATAATAGAAACATGACATACTAAATCTTTTTTTCAATTTTTATATATAAATACCACGGCCAAACAACTCTGCAGTGGTTGGGTCTTTAAGAACCATTTCTCTAAGAACAACAAGTTGAGACCACTCCAAATAAGTGGCATAAGTCAAAGCTATTTGTGACAACATGGCCATCCAGTTGCACCTGGGTCAATCTTTAGTTATTTGTCTGTGTGTTTCATATAAAACTGAGATGGCTTTGGGAGCTTTTGGAAATAACCTTGTCAAAACTCAACCTCTTTGACGTCCTCTTTCCTGCTAATTTTCACACTAAGCTGGCTAAATGTAAATAAATGTAAATAGAAACGGCTATCACTCATGCTGGCTGTGTTGACTGGCTGTGCTAACAACAAATATGGTGTTGGGCTTGTACACACCATCCAAGAAAAAAACATGGAAATAACCAGAGGACAGAAGGGCATACATAAAGAATAAAATATGATGTGGCTGATTATTTTTCAACAGCTGTACATAAATGTTAATAAACCTCTTATTGGAAACTTTGTCATAATGATTATATATATTTGTACTTTAATTAGTAGACATTCATGATACAGAGTGTCTGCCAAGTCCCTACAAGTGACTAGTAAGTAGAGAAACATTATCCATTCCATCCATTATCTGTAACCGCTTAACCTGTGCAGGGTCGCAGGAGCCTATCCCAGCTGACTATGGGCAAGAGGTGGAGTACACCCTGGACAAGTTGCCAGGTCATCACAGGGCTGATATAGAGACAAACAACCATTCACACATGGTCAATTTAGAGCCACCAGTTAGCCTAACCTGCATGTCTTTGGGGGACACCGGAGCACCCAGAGGAAACCCATGCAGACAGGGGGAGAACATGCAAACTCCACAGAGAAAGGCCCCCGTCGGCCACTGGGCTTGAACCCAGAACCTTCTTGCTGTGAGGCAACAGTGCTAACCACTACACCACTGTGCTGCCCAGTAGAGAAACAATATTTTAAAACAATTGCATTAAGCCAAGAGTGTGATTTGAATTACAGCCCGCACTACTGAGAGAGCCATGCTGTTACATAACATCAACAGCTTCTGACCAATTAGATGTGAGAGTTCTACAACGCTGTTTACCCAAAACTTCCACAAATATTTTCTAGGCCAAGTCGGTATTGTAAACATAGCTGAAATAGTATTTCAAGCAAAGTTTCCATGACTATTTATTGTAATTATTTTAACTTTCTGAGGCTTTAAGCACATAGTACCCCGATTCCTCTCCCTGCTTTTATTTTAATAATTCTGTCAATGTTTAGTTTCTGTTGAAGAATGTAGTTTCATCAGCATTTTATCTGTTTCCTAATCAAGAAAATATGCTGGAATTTAGAAAAATAATTGGAAGCACTTCCCAACCAAGGAGGGAGGTCAAAATCTAGCATGATGAATGTGTGTGAGCAATATACACTCACCAGGTGTTATTAGGAACACCTGTACACATGCTCATTTATACAGTTATCCAATATGGTGGCAGCACAATGCATAAAATCATGCAAATACAGGTCAGGAGCTTCAGTTAATGTTCACATCAAACGTCAGAATGGGGAAAGTGACTGATCTCTGTTACTTTAAGGCTACGTTTACATTAGACTGTATCTGTCTCGTTTTCTTCACGGATGCACTGTCCGTTTACAATAAACCACCTGGAAAAGCCGGGAAACGGGAATCCGCCAGCGTCCACGTATTCAATCTAGATCGTATCTGGTCCGGTGCTGTGTAAACATTGAGATACGCAAATACGCTGTGCTGAGCTCTAGCTGGCGTCCTCATTGGACAATGTCACTGTGACATCCACCTTCCTGATTCGCTGGCGTTGGTCATGTGACGCGACTGCTGAAAAACGGCGCGGACTTCCGCCTTGTATCACCTTTCATTAAAGAGTATAAAAGTATGAAAATACTGCAAATACTGATGCAAATACTGCCCATTGTGTAGTTATGATTGTCTTTAGGCTTGCCATCCTTCCACTTGCAAGTAGTAAGTGATATGCGCTGGGATCACACACACAGCGGCTCAGTCCCGAATCGTGGCTTGTGCACTTCACTCGCGCGCTCTGTGAGCTGCGCAGGGCCGGAGTGCGCACCCTCCAGAGGGCACTCGCTGTTCAGGGCGGAGTGATTTGGAGCGCAGGATGCCTGCGGAGCCGAGCGTATCCGTGTATTGGTGTTGCTGTGTGCACGGCTAACGGTTTTAGTGTAAACGCGAATCGTTTTAAGAACGTTAATCTGATGATCCGCTGATTCGACATAATGTAAACGTAGCCTAAGTGTGGTTAATGGTGCCAGATAGGCTGGTTTGAGCATTTCAGAAACTGCTGATATCCTGGGATATTTACACACAATAGTGTCTAGAGTTTATACAGAATATTGTGACAAACATAAAAAAAATAAGTGAGTGACAGTTATGTGGGTGGAAATGCCTTCTTGGTAAGTGAGATCAGAGGAAAATTGTCAGAATGGTTTCAGCTGCCAGGAGTGATAATAATTCATATAACCACTCTTTAGAACCATGGTGAGCAGAAAAGCATGCACAAAACAGACATTTGAGGTGGATGAGCTACAACAGCAGAAGACTGCATCAGGTTCTACTCTGCATCAGGTTCTTCTACTTCTCTACGTATCAGGTTCTACTCCTAGATATTTCCATTCATCCATCTATTATTCGTAACCGCTTATTCTATGCGGGGTCACGGGCAAGCTGGAGCCTATCCCAGTTAACTATGGGTGAGAGGCAGGGTACACCCTGGACAAATCACCAGATCATCGCAGGGTTGACACATATACCCCTTTTCCACCAAATCAGTTCCAGGGCTGGTTTGGGGCCAGTGCTGGTGCTGGTTCACAACTCGTTCAACTTGCGAGCCAGCTGATAACCAGTTTGCTTTTCCATAGCTCGCGGTGCTAAGGGGAGCCACATCATTACGTCGCTGTATACGTCAATTACGTCGCTGTATACGTCAGTTACGTTGCTGTATACGTCAGTTACGTCACTACGTTTGCATAAACCTTGGCGCGAATATCGAAGCAAAAACAACACGGAAGAAGCAGCAGCAACAACAACAACAACAACAACAACAATAATAATAATAATGGATGACCGCGTTTGTACAGCTGCTGTTTCTCGTCGCTTAAAAATGGCGATCTTTTGCGGTCTTGTTATTGTTGTTGGTCTTAACAACTCCGCCCCCCCTGCTGACGTAAGCGGTTCTTTCCTCTGGCCCAGCAGAGAGTTGGTGCTAGCCTGGAACCGTTTTTTCTGGCCCCATAGCCAGTTCTTTGTCAGTGGAAACAGAAAACCCGGTTCCAAACTAAGCACTGGCCCCGAACCAGCCCTGAAACTGCTTTGGTGGAAAAGGGGCAGTAGAGAAAAACAACCATTCACACTCACTGTCAAATTAGAGCCACCTAACCTGCATGTCTTCGGACTGTGGGAGAAACTGGAGCACCCGGAGGAAACCCACGCAGACACAGGGAAAACATGCAAACTGCACACAGAAAGGGCCCTGTCGACCACTGGATTCGAACCCAGAACCTTCTTGTTGTGAGGCAACAGTGCTAACCACTTTTTCCCCATTCTAATGCTTGATGTGAACATTAACTGACGCTCTTGACCTGAATCTGCTGAATTTTATGCATTGTGCTGCTGTCATATGATTGGCTAATTGAATACCTGTATAAATAAACAGGTGTACAGGTGTTCCTAATGAAGGTGATGGTGAGTGTATGCATGTGCTTGTTATAATCGTTGATTCTGTGTCTACGGTGTCAAAGCATGTTTTAATTCTGTGGCAGAACTGAATGCGCACACACACACACACACACACACACAAGTAGTGTGAACAGAATTGTCAGTCATATTTTGTGCCTATAATTTCACCCTGTAAACACACTTACATCCAGCTAACAAGTGGTTTGATTGGAAGACAGTGCCAGTAGGTGACAGAAAGACTAAGTCACACATGGAGAGTGATGTCACTTTTTTATTACTCACTTGCTTTTTCTGAAGTGTGAAGGACAAGTGTGGCTTCATCAAAGATTGTGTTAAATCAACTGGAGAGATTGTTTGTCTATTTTTTTATCTCTTATTCATACAGTCTCTCATTTTCTCTTTAAGACCACTTACCATGACGCTACTACATCTGTATGATTTAGGGCTTTGACACACCAAGATGACTCCTGTATTCTGGACAACACTGATAAGAAAATGTTCTAGTTTTGACATTATTGCAACATGAATTTTCATTATGAACACATCATTAAGCTTAAAAAGTCGCAAACAGCAGACTTTGTGTCCCGCGTTGTTGGCACGTGTGTGTGTGCGTGCATGCGTGCATATGTGTGTGTGTAAGCACAAGTGACATCATTAGAGTCAGAGAAAAAATATGCTGTTATTCTTGACTGATAGACTGAAAAAGGGGTTATGTTAGGTCAAGTATTAGAAAAACAACAAGGAGAAGGAATTTGTACTTTGTAACTATAAAAAGCAGCACCTATGTTTTAATCAAGATGTCTATCCAA
Source organism: Neoarius graeffei (assembly GCF_027579695.1). Taxonomy (NCBI): domain Eukaryota; kingdom Metazoa; phylum Chordata; class Actinopteri; order Siluriformes; family Ariidae; genus Neoarius; species Neoarius graeffei. The sequence goes on along the minus strand of NC_083569.1, from coordinate 67,251,301 downwards.
GTCCCAAGTTTTGTGTAAAACATTTAGAGCAATGAATGTTGGATTTTAAATAATCATACATCTAAACAGTATGTTTAATGGGAATTAATATTTAGTCTTACCTAGCTACATGCAGTATGTAAAGAAAGAGTTACACTTTTATCCCGTTCCACTGAACCTCAAATGGTGTGCATTGCATGAAGTGCACTACATACCATACACAATGCAATTATGTAGAGGTAAAGCACATGTCATGAGTAGGAAGTCATTTGGGATTGTAATTGGCAGGGCTAAAATATATACTAATAATAATCGTGCGCACACTATCTATCTATCTATCTATCTATCTATCTATCTATCTATCTATCTATCTATCTATCTATCTATCTATCTATCTATCTTTTTCTCATACTATTCACTAAGATTGCATCTAATATTGTTACTGAAATATTCAATAACTTTATCACATATATTTTTGGTCCACATCATGCAGCCCTACTAAATAATATGACATCACTACAGATACTCATGCTTTTTTTTTTGTGATCCTGGATCTTGTAATCACTCTGTTTAGTGGGAAAGCCCTTAGAGACACTAACACACAAGTACAGTAAACTCATATTGCACAGATACACACAAACACAAATACCTTTATCTCAGAAAATCCTCTATAACCCACACAGTGCACAACACAGCTGCAGGTGAAATAAGGTCATGACCCTATAAGCAAGCACAGTGGTATGAAAATGCATTGCAGGAGTTTCCCAGTAAAAGGTAATTCTCTTTGTGCAGCTCGGAAGCAAGAGCGAGCCAGCTGATCGCTGCTGCTCTCCACTGTGTTGACAGCCAACTGCTCCCTTGTGCTGCCCTACAACAGTACTAAGCGATGTTCAGTTTAAACACACATGATTTTAAAAAGATGAGAAGCAGAGGGAGAACAATGATATAAAACCAACACAGCAGTGTGAATGCTACACACACACACACACGCACACACACAGCTGCTACTTAGAGAGTACAGCATGCCCCAAATCCATGTGCCAAAAGCAACTCTTCTCTGCTGAATCTAGGCTGAAGCAGAGCTGGTTTTACCTGTTTCTCTTTCCACTTGAAAGCAGCTTTCTTTGTTTTCCAGACCTCATGCTGCTACGCTTTGTAGAAAATTAAATCCCACATTCGATCAGCCAAAAGACACTGATGATGCCATTTACAATCAGTGCACTGTCCACCAATCAAAAGGCGCCTCTGCTTATGCTCATCCTCTATGCCTCTCTCTCTGGCTGTTTTCCAAACCTCGTTGAGATGCTGCTTTCACCAGACTATTATGAGAAATGTCACATGTTTTCCTGTGTGCATTGCAGATTCAATAACTACAATTTACTTACAGAGCAAGGAAAGGGAGAGAAGGCATCGAGAATTACAAAAGAGAGAGAAAAATAGACCATGAATGAGAACGTGAATGATCTTAAGGACTGCTTGAGCTACTTAAGAGCATAATCTAACCTAATTAATTAATTAATTAATTAATTAATTAATTAATTAATTAATGTTACTATAATTGTCCGTCTGTGTCTATGTGTCAGCCCTGTGATGACCTGGCGACTTGTCCAGGGTGTACCCCGCCTTTCGCCCGTAGTCAGCTGGGATAGGCTCCAGCTTGCCTGCGACCCTGTAGAAGGATAAAGCGGCTAGAGATAATGAGATGACATGAGACTATAATTGTCCTGAAAAGTTAAATGAAATGGTTCCTATCATTCACTCAAAGGCTTCTGTTTGTCAGAACAGATTTACACTGCTGTTTTACACGATGGTGATAACTGTGGCAGAAAATGAGCCTCTCTAATAGAATGCAGGCAACATTACTATTTCCATCATCACACGATCATGTGTAATGTATCATGAGCATGTTTCTCTGCATTTCTTCATTTTGTCAGTTTATGCTCTAGCAGGTTACAGATCAGTCAATAATGATGAGGAGAAGTGCAAATTTGATACAAATCTGAGTTGAGTTAAATGTGTATTTGCATATGCAAATGAATTTCAAGAGGCTCTTATTCACTCCCTTTCTTTGTATCTTGTGTTGCGTCTTGGCTTCCAAACACTCCCCCACACTCATCTCCGCCTTCTCTACTGTGTGTGTGTGTGTGTGTGTGTGTGTGTGTGTGTGTGTGTGTGTGTGTGTGCGCAGCCTTCTCAAATCGACACTGCATGCAGCACCTTCTGGGATCATTGAGGTGTTCATTACTTTCATCTGTCTGTGAGTTGGTCTTTCTGAACCTCTCTCTTCCCGCATCTTGATCTCTGAATTCCTTTTTAACTCTCTCCCGCCTGCCAGTATTTACAAGCATTATGGCCTAAGCAGCCTTTTGTCACTTCTGTGAGGGATCAAAATCCCCTTAACAACACAGTAATGGAGCCAGCAGATGATCTAATTTGAGCTTGGTGACTGCTGCTGTTTTGGATAGAAATCAAAAGCACTCAAAGTTAAGATACAGTGTAAACATAGTAAAACATTCCATATAAATACTAGGCCCATTAATGTTGAATGAATTTTACAAAATTAACTGCATTTCTTTACACTGTTAACACAATTTCTTGGATATTTAAACCACTCTTACCAAGCTACTTGCTTGCATGATTGAATGATGGAGCAAACTGCAACTGGTCTTTTTAATGGAAACTACTGGATGTCAGTAAGTAGACATAATTACTGCAGGGTTACAGTGCATTACACTGATGAAAAAAGCTCTGAGCGTAATGAAGACAGAAGAGTGGCACTATGCTGAAGTAAGCACCTAGCAAATTATGGCTGTAGTAAAGCAGTCTCTTTCTGTCATGTGTCTCTACGGAAAAACTCAACTATTGATGACTTAATTGAATGCATCAAAATATTGCATGTAGCAAATGTAATGTAAAAATTTATTTTGCATTAAATTTGGGTAAATAAAAGAAAACTATATTCACTGGGATTAACTACACAAAATATTGTCACTAAGCGAGTAATTATTTTAACCATTTTGCAACCCAAGTAAACATTCCCTTGCAGAAGTTTCTTCAACAAGCTATAAAATTTTAGTTTTTACTTCTACTTCTCTTGGGTCAAAATTTGATGCATATTCAACAAAAAATAAGTGTATCTAATTTACATAGGGCTTACTCAATGGTAAGAACACATGAGTGCAAAGAGACATTGACTGTGACAACAAACAGCCACACACATGCACACCCACTAACAATTTCTGAGGGCAGGCCTGATTTGGGTGTGCCAGTTTTGTGTTTGTTCACGTGCAAACCGGCGTGCACTCTACGCAAAGTTGAAAAGCTTACCACCAAGGAGCCAGAGCAAAGCATAGGTTGAGATGACATGCTCCAAGTTTTATTTTATTTTATATTTTGTGTGGTTTTTTTTTTTATCCTGTTGTCTGAGGCTGAGACTACAATACCTGTAGCCCAATTTCCACTACTGCTATGCTAACAAATTTAATCACAGAATAATTACAGAGAATCCACATTTAATATTCACACCGTTTAGATTTACTATTTAGGTGCAGAGCACAGAGACTAAAAGAAAAACAATTATTTTACACACAACAATTATATTGTGCATTCTAGAGATGTGCGGAAAGCATTAGGATAATTACCATAAAATGCATTAGAATAAAAGTCATGAGTCTCAGTATCCTATTCCAAAGTAGCCTATTCCAGACTGTGTAATTTTAAACTGATAGTTTTTTTTTTTTACTTTCAATAAAATACTAAAAATGGACCAGGAAAATCTTTGCAGTTTTGCCCTCATAAAGAATGCAAAGATCTATGAATGTGCTTGACATGCAAACTGGAAACGTGCTCAATGTGCACACTGGGGAAATATGATCCTCTATGTCTTAACCCCAGACTGACTCAGAGTCTGTAGAGGAGACATCTGTTCACCAAAATTGGGGAATTGTTGGTCCTAAGTTCAGCTATGAACCTGTGTTGTACTATAGGTACAGCAGCTTTAGTGCATAACTAGCTGGTTGGTTAACTGCTAGAAAGCTAGCTCTATTTGTCACAGGTAGTTTCAGTAGATTTGAGTCAGATGTCAGTATATGAGTCTTATTCTTGAGTGTCATGTTCTCAATTGCCAAATTTGTTGAAACATATCCAAATGAGGTGGTATAGTGGTTAGCGCTGTTGCCTCACAGCAAGAAGGTCCGGGTTCGAGCCCCGTGGCCGGCGAGGGCCTTTCTGTGTGGAGTTTGCATGTTCTCCCCGTGTCCGTGTGGGTTTCCTCCGGGTGCTCCGGTTTCCCCCACAGTCCAAAGACATGCAGGTTAGGTTAACTGGTGACTCTAAATTGACCGTAGGTGTGAATGTGAGTGTGAATGGTTGTCTGTGTCTATGTGTCAGCCCTGTGATGACCTGGCGACTTGTCCAGGGTGTACCCCGCCTTTCGCCCGTAGTCAGCTGGGATAGGCTCCAGCTTGCCTGCGACCCTGTAGAAGGATAAAGTGGCTAGAGATAATGAGATGAGATGAGATATCCAAATGATTCATGCTTTGTTGACCATTAACATTAGCTACAGGGAAAGATTATTACTCCAGCTCTGAGCTAAAAAGTGTCCGGTCACCACATCAGAAGCTAATCATCTGCACATCAGATATGAGTGATTCAAAACTCAAATAACTTTGTAGACAAGTGCTGGAAAGGTATATTTTTAAAAAGACTAATAATGCTAATTCAATTCTACTGTAAAATAGCATAATCATATAAAAATTGTGTTTCAGACTTTAAGGAAAAAAATCTGACATTAATGCGTTAAAGACCTTTTTTAAACTTCCAACTAGGCTAAAATGTTAACTATATCATTTTCCAAAGTCCCTTGTGCACAATTATAGCTCAACCTCAAACACACACCTGCATTGGGTTAAATGAATGACCTCTTTAAGATCTTGTGTGCAAGGGATGTGGCCAATCTACTATTACCTATCTGAAACTAGAAAGCTGCCTCTGTGTGTGTGTGTGTGTGTGTGTGTGTGTGTGTGTGTGTGTGTGTGTGTGTTTGGGGGGAGGTTGAGGGGAAGGAATGGGGCAAGGTTACCTGAAAGACCACACATTCACAAGACCAGAGCATTCTATACCCTCCCCCCCGACACACACACGCACGCACAGAGAACAGTAGAGACCTTTTTCAACAGAGACTTCTTTCTTGTCTGTCTTTCTTCTTTCACCAGACAGAGAAAGTCAGTGGAAGAGAGAGAGAGAGAGAGAAGGGGGGAGAGGAAACATCTCAGGTGTCGTACAACAGGATCTGAAACCAAATACAATCAGAAAGACCACTCTGCAGCTTAACATGCAATTCCAGGGATCATTCACTACAATACAATCTCCCGAATACATTATTTTGAATATTCACTGTTTAACTCTTATTTTTCTTTCACTTTATTTAACTTTATGCTTTGTACATCATCACTCATACCCAATTCCAGTTACTTAGATTTTTGTGCTGTTTCATTAAACCTCCAGGTATTTAACATGTAACCAGTTAATTCACAGACATAATCAACTGCAGAAATCCAGAAACATAAGGCTTTTAATTTATCCCTGAAAAATAATTTAAAAAATGTCCTTCTCATAAACAAGCCATTTATAAACCAAGGTTCCACTTCCAAACACTTAACCCTATAATTAGAGCATATGTCAGTTCATTTCATATAGATTTCTTCAAGTAAATTTTAGGCATGAGTAAGGACAGGAAGAGTGTGTGAATAATACATGGATTAACTCTTCAATCCCAGACAATGTTGTTAGCATCGAGGGGCTAGCTATGTTTCATGCCGACAGGAGCTGCGTACTAAGCGGCAAATCCCGAGGGGGTGGTTTGTGTATTTATATCAATAACAATTGGTGTAAAAATGCTAAGTTTGTCTCAAGCCATTGCTTACCGGACATTAAGCTTCTGACTGTAAACTGTAGAATATTCTATCTGCCCAAGGAGTTTACTTTAGTTTCCATCACTGCTGTGTATGTGCCCCCCAGCGCTAACACAAAGGAGGCTATGAGTGTTTTCTATTGGACTATCAGTGAGCTGCAATCCGCTCACACTGAGGGCTTTTTCATTGTGGCTGGAGATTTTAACCAGGCCAACATGAAGACATTTCTCCCTCATTTTCACCAGCATGTGGATTGTGCAACCAGGGGAGTGAATACATTAGATATGGCCTACACCAACATGAAGGATGCATTCAGAGCAGCCCCCACCTTGGTTCTTCTGACCATTTATCCGTTATGCTAATCCCTATAAGCCCCTGCTGATCAGAGGAAAACCTACAGTGAGGCAGGTGAGGGCGTGGTCTGAGGGGGCTATGGAGGCACTACAGGACTGTTTTGAGTGCACGGACTGGGACATGCTCAAGACAGCTGCCACTTATAATGATCATACCAACATAGATGACATAGATGGTATGGGGTTTTTTTTGGTTTGTGTGTGTAATCTTTATCTGTTTTTTACAAGTAAGGTGAGAGAGAAACGGCATTTTGATTCTCCTATATGTCCTGGATATATAGTGAATTGACAATAAAGAATCATTGAATCTTGAATCTTTGAATGTCTGTACCAGCCTACATCAATATGGAGGACGTCAGCGACATAAAGAGCATCACCACCTGGGCCAACCAAAAGCCCTGGATGACTTATGAAGTAAGCAAAATGCTAATGGCATGGAACTCAGCCTTCAAGTCTGGCGACGAGAAGGCACTGAGAACAGCAAGAGCCAACTTGAACCATGCTATCAGATTAGCAAAGCGAGCACACAGTCAAAAAATCCAGGACTTTTTCCATGACACCACCAACACCAGGGATATGTGGCAAGGCATACGAGCTATCACAAACTACAGGATGGCCCCTCCCGAGTGTGATGATGACGCGGACTTCCTCAATGAATTTAATAACTTCTTTGGAATGTTTGAGGCACTAAATAGCACTCCTGCGGTGAAAGCTGTTCCCCATCAGGATGAAGAGGCACTCTGTCTTGATACAGCTGAGGTGCGGAGGACTCTGAGGAGAGTCAACACACGGAAGGCCCTGGGCCCCAATAATATTCCTGGTCGGGTGCTCAGGGAATGTGCAGACCAGCTGGTTCATGTTCTAACGGACATTTTCAACACCTTACTGGATCAAGCCAAAGTCCCAGCATGTTTCAAGACTGCCACCATCATCCCAGTGCCAAAAAAACCTCAAATCACATCACTCAATGACTACCGGCTGGTCGCACTCACTCCCATTATGATGAAGTGCTTTGAGAGGCTGGTAAAGGAGTACATCACCTCCAGGCTCCCTCCCACATTTGACCCCTTCCATTTTGCCTACCAGCCAAACCGCTCCACTGAAGATGCCATCTCCTCCACTCTTCACCTGAGCCTTGCACACCTGGAGGAGAAGAACACTCATGTGCGGATGCTGTTCCTGGACTTCAGTTCAGTGTTTAATACTATCATTCCACAGCATCTGGTGAACAAATTGGGTCCCCTGGGCTTCAGCACCCCCCTGTGCAACTGGCTGCTAGACTTCCTCACTGAAAGAGTGTGTCGGACAGTGTGGGTCGGACAGAATACCTCCAGTGTCATCACCCTCAGCACAGGCTCCCCTCAGAGCTGTGTCCTGAGCCCTCTGCTGTTCACTCTGATGACACACGACTGCATCCCCAGGGCTGCCAGCAACCACATTGTGAAGTTTGTGGATGACACAACAGTGGTGGGCCTCATCAGGGACAACAATGACCTGGCCTACAGAGAGGAGGTGGAGCAGCTGGTGGGCTGGTGCAGGGAAAACAACCTGATCCTGAACGTGGACTAAACCAAAGAGATCATTCTTGACTTCAGGAAAACCCAGCCCAACCATGCTCCACTTCTCATCAACAACATGGTTGTGGAGGTGGTTAATAGCACCAAGTTCCTGGGGGTGCACATCACAGCCAACTTCACCTGGTCTGTGAACACCGCGTCACTGGTCAAGAAGGCACAGCAGCATCTGCACTTCCTGCCTAGGCTGAGGAGAGCCCACCTGCCCCCACCCATCCTCACTACATTCTACAGAAGCATCATAGAGAGCGTTCTGACCAGCTGCATCTCTGTGTGGTGTGGAGGCTGCAGTGCCTCTGTCTGGAAGACTGTGACGAGAGTGGTGAGGACAGCGGAGAAAATCATTGGGACTTCTCTTCCCTCCATTCAGGACATTGCATCTAGGCGCTGCATGTCCCGAGCCAGAAACATCATCAGTGACCCCTCACACCCTCACAATGGACTGTTCTCCCTCCTGGCCTCTGGAAAGAGGTTCCGCAGCATTCGGTGCAGGACCACCGGGTTCTGTAACAGCTTTTTCCCCCAGGTCACTAGACTGCTGAACTCCAAATCCAAACTCTAAACTTCTATTTATACTTGAACAATTCCTAATTCCACAGGTCACTTGACATTATTGCACTTTATAATATTTTTGCTGCTGCATAATTTAATACACTTTCATATGTAATTCTGTGCTGAGCCAAATTGCAACGAAATTTCGTTCTGTGTACACTTGTTGTATACTGAATGACAATAAAGGTTGTCTAAGTCTAAGTGTGAGAGAAAGAAAGAGAAAGAGAGAGAGAGAGAGAGAGAAATTAACTCCTTTTTAGCATCAATGCAAATGTCAACACAAGAGTAGTCCTATTTCACAGACAAAAGCAAGCAGAGAACATACAGGGCTCTCAACAGTTGATTGCTAAAATTACATTCTAATGACTTCTCCTTACAATAAATTAGATATAGACTATTATTCTTTGCAGCAAACTTAATGGGTTTCGCAGGGACACATTGGCTAGACCTGATAATGTTCAATAAAATATCAAGGGAGCCCTTGTTAAATTGTCAGCAGGGATAACTCATGAAACAGAGCTGGACTTGATAGCACCTTGTGCTTAAGAAGCAATAATTGCATTTCGCTAGGAAGAAACCTTATGTTTTTCATAAGGTGCGCAACCTTATGAAAAACATCAGCTGTGCATTAAGGTCCTCGACAAACAGACACACACAGAAATCACTGCAGTACTCAGATAAATAATTCTATCTAAGCAGAGCATGCAGACACACAATACATGTGCTATGGCACCAAATAGAGTGTGCGATTAATTATGTATGAGACATCTGTAAGAAACATAAGCAATGAATTGCACTCCTCTCACAAGCAAGCACTCACGCCTCTACATGGTACATTAAAGGCTAAGAGAAGTGTAAGAGAAAACGAGAGAGATGGAGAGAAATGAAGGACTAAAAGTGATATAGTGATGGATGGGGAAACCACAAAGAAAGAAAGAAGCAGGAAACAGTAATCTGGGAAAAGACAGAAGAAATGTGAGGATGAGAGCAAAGCAGAGACTCACAGGAGAGACAGAGAGGTGGAAATGGTAAAATAAATAAAATAAAAATTGAAGCAGGGCGGCACGGTGGTGTAGTGGTTAGCACTGTCGCCTCACAGCAAGAAGGTCCGGGTTCGAGCCCCGTGGCCGGCGAGGGCCTTTCTGTGCGGAGTTTGCATGTTCTCCCTGTGTCCGCGTGGCTTTCCTCCGGGTGCTCCGGTTTCCCCCACAGTCCAAAGACATGCAGGTTAGGTTAACTGGTGACTCTAAATTGACCGTAGGTGTGAATGTGAGCGTGAATGGTTGTCTGTGTCTATGTGTCAGCCCTGTGATGACCTGGCGACTTGTCCAGGGTGTACCCCGCCTTTCGCCCGTAGTCAGCTGGGATAGGCTCCAGCTTGCCTGCGACCCTGTAGAAGGATAAAGCGGCTAGAGATAATAAGATGAATGAAAAATTGAAGCAAATACAGATAGAGAATGAGAAGGGATAAGGCATTGTGTGAGAAAACCTGGGACTCTGTGCAAGAAGGAAAATACAGTGAAACAGGCAAGAAACACTGAAGGTAGTGTGCAGGAGGAAAAACTTGGAAAACAGAAAGATTGGTCTTGTTCAAGAAGAGAAGTATTTACAAATGCAAGGACAGTTGCTTGTTACATCGTTTCATTGTTAGTGAATGATTAATACTGTATCAGGTTGCCATGGTAAACACATGAAACAATAAACCATGCATTCTTTATTTCCATTAAGTACAAAAAAAGGCTGACTTCATCATATATTTACCTCGTTTTCTTCCTCTCTGCTCCAAAGGAGAGAGAACAATAACAGCATGAACTGATTAATTCACACACACGGCTCAGAATATGAATTCCTAGTTAAGTCTGCAAAGCTAAAAAGTATTTTACATTTTAAATGGTGGTTATAAAAAGACAGTGAAAAAGAGAAGGAGTGAAATTGAAATGGGATGAGGTAGATAAGAATGGAAAAGAAATTGGAAATGGGCTGGCAGAAGGACAGAGAGAGAAATGGGGATTTCACGGCTGAGTTGGTGAATTGATCCAGACATACAAGTGCACAGGAATGTTAAATGTAACCTCTTGCCCACCTGTTCCCACTCAGCCTCAAGGAGAAATATAAAACACGACACCACCACTAACATTTCACCATTTTCAATCCCCCCCACACACACACCCACCCACACCATCCACCCCTTCAGCATCCCAGAAAGCAGTGGCTGGAATTTTTTAACCTGGCATTAAGAAGCATTAGCGCCAGCCACAGGCCCACTGCTGTGACAAAATGACTGCAAACCAGAGCCATATGTGATCCCATCCACTCTTCACACACACACACACACACACACACACACACACACACACACACACACACACACACACACACGGATAGAGGTCACACACAATGCCACCTCAGCTGCACTGTGAACACAGCCTCAAAGGAGCACCACATATCCACAGCAAGGGTTCAGCACAGCAGGCTCAGATGTCCCTAACTAATCTAGGCCCTGATGTAATTTTTCCAATTACATTTAATGTCATTATTTACTGATCAATTCAGAGAAACAGACATATTGAATACATACATATAACCAGCATGATGCTAGTACATTAGATCCTGACTCATAAAATAATCTTTCCTACAAAGAAACATGACTTACAATTTAAAGAAATGTAACTACTGTTCTAAGGTAATGAGTTAAGATACATTCTTACCTGCTTGTTGTACTTGTTCAGGGTTTGGCTGCTGTACTCAGAGCAGTGATCAGATCCAATGGATATGTTATCTCCGGTCCCCACGAAGGTGTTGGCCGGGGGCAGATCCTGAACAGCCTGGTGTTTTTTCCCTGCTGTGGGTGACTGTGGATGAAGCTGAACAGTAGGTAGAGGTGAGCTGGACTTGTAGTGACGGGCAAGGTCTGGGCTTCCTGGCCCACCATTAACAGAGCGATAACGCCCCATTCCAGGGCTGTCAGAGAGTTTCTCATTGACACCATCATAGCGCTGTCCATTAGGCTTTGATGCCTCTACTGTGACAATACTGCTGTACAGAGGCTGCTTAGACTTCCTTTTGTTCTTGTCTTTTTTGGGTTTCTTGTTCTTGTCATGCTGCTGCGGGGTAAAGAAGTCCTCATGGTCTTTTTTACCAGCCTCATACCCGTTCTTGTTCTTGGGCCTACAGTAGCGGGCCATGACCACAATGAGGATGATGAGGATGACAGTCATGATGCCAGACACCACTCCGATAGCAATGCTTAAACGCTGCTTGCCCAGCTCATAATTGGGGTCTCCAGCAATGTCAGCATTAAGGGGTGTACCAAGGCTCTTGGCAATTTTGGCTTCAACTATGGTGGAATTGGAGAGTGTTTCATTGACATAGACATGCACTAGTGTGGTGGTGCTCTGTGAGGGAACCCCACTGTCATTAACTTGCACTACCAGGCGGTGAAGGCCGTAGTGTTTCTGTTCTAACTTGCTAATTAATAAAATAACGCCAGTGGCATGGTCAATCTCAAATAACTTGAAGGGATTGCCTCCGACTATGCTGAAGCTGAGGTCAGCATTGACACCTGTGTCAGTATCAGTAGCTATGACTGTCCGGACAACTGTTCTCAAATTGCTGGATGGAGGTAACAGAGTATAGGAGCTGTTAAGAGGAAAAGTGACTGTTGGTGGATTATCATTTTCATCCATGACAAAAAGAGAGACTGTGGCCGTGGCTGATCGAGATGGTTCCCCACCATCAACAGCCTTAACACGGAATGAGTAGGTGGTTTTCTGTTCACGATCAAACGCTACAGTAGAAAAAATGGTTCCCGTGTTGTTCTCAATGGAGAAAATTTCTTCCTCTTCCTCAATGTATAGGCTCATCTCAGCATTATGTCCCTTGTCTGCATCCATTACTGTTACCATGCCTACGGGGCTATTGGGTTGCAGGTTCTCCTTTACATAGAAAGTAAAAACATCCTGCATAAACTTTGGTTCATTGTCATTCCTGTCTGCCACTAGTACCACCACTGTAGCTGAACCCTGTAAAACAGGCACACCTTTGTCTTTGGCGATTACTTTGAACTCATACCGCTCTGTTTGCTCTCTATCAAGTATTGTGTTCACACGAATGTCACCACTGTCTGGATCAATGGAAAATATTCCATTCACAGAGGAATCCAGTGAGTATGAGATTTCTGCATTTTTACCACTGTCTGCATCCAAGGCCACTACAGTCAGTACACGTTCACCAGGAGAATTGTTTTCTGGAAATGAGACCTCCATTGTGCTTTTGCTAAATATAGGTGGATTGTCATTCATGTCCCCAACTTTCACGATTAATGAGTTGTTTGCAGATAAACTGGGACTGCCTGAATCCACAGCAACGATGACGACGTTGTACTCCTGCACAGCTTCATAGTCAAGCGGCGCTGATGTGTGCAGGAAATATTTCTTTTTGTTCATTTCACCCTCTATCTCACTTGCAGGCTTCAGCTGGAAGGGCACATCACCAACCACAGTGCATGTCACTACACCGTTCTGTCCCTTGTCACGATCAGACACTTGCACCAGTGCAATAGGTGTGTCTACTACTACGTCTTCTGCTACATTTGCCACACCATCTCTCAGGTAAATGCGTCCAATTTTTCTTATATCGATATTTGGGACATTGTCGTTTTCATCCTTGATATTAATAATCATTGTTGCCTTGTCTGTCTTGGGAGGCTGACCACGGTCACGGGCCATGACTGTGAACCGCAGTTGACTCACTTCCTCACGATCAATCCTATGCAATACACTAAGCCAGCCTGTGCTCTCGTCTAACCGCAGCAGTCGCCGCACTGATTCAGTGGCTGCCCCGAAAACGTATTCAATCTGTCCATTAACCCCAACATCAGCATCCATTGCCTTAAGCTGGAGGATGGGAGCGCCAGGGGAGCTGTTCTCGGGTAGGTCTGCCTCATACACGCTCTTCTCAAAACGCGGGCTGTTGTCATTCACATCTGTAATCATCACTCTGAGGATGGCTTGAGAGGATCGCGGGGGGTCGCCGCCGTCCCTGACGCGTAGAGTCAGCTCATAGGAGTCGCGCTGCTCTCTGTCCAGTGCGCCTTTAATAATCAGCTGCGGTTGTTTTTCTCCGTCTGTAGTATCAGCGACTTGAAGTTCAAACACGCTACTCCTACTCGCGCCGTCATCAAATCTTCTTTTACCCATATGAGAGTCGACATTAGAAGAGCCTCCGGAGCCTATCCGTCGCACGGAGCTTTCTCCACTGTCCTGAATCAACTCGTACCTCTCTATACCGTTTCTCCCGAAATCCCTGTCAGTGGCCGTGGGCAAGAGGTAAAGCGTGCCGATCGGCCTGTTTTCCTCCACGGAGAGAGTGAGCACAGGCGACGGGAAAGACGGCGTGTTGTCGTTTATGTCCAAAATTATGACCTTGCCCTCGAACAGGTCTACCCAGCTTTGCGCGGGCCCGATCACGGACACCTCGAAGTCTATAAAGCACTCATTCTCGTCGAATATCATCAGGCACTGCTGCAGCTTCTCGCGGTCAATGCGCCGCTCATTGGTGCTCAATTCGCCGGTAATGTTGTCGATCTTGAAATACTCAGAGCCAGACTCGAGGGTGAAAGTCACATCCCCGGAGCCGGCAACGATGCCAAGGTCGGCAGCCACGTTCCCCACGCGCACATCGGCGGGACCTTCCTCAGCCAGACGGTAGCGCAGCACTTGCTTGGCCGCGGGCTGAGTCAGCAGCTGCAGCAGCAGAAAGCAGTAGCAGAGGCAGTCCGTCGTGCCTATATTCCTCATTGCGCCCTGTCTCTAATCACCGTTTTCGGGGGAAAATATGTAAAGTTATTTTCATCAACAGTTTGCTCAAAAAAAGAAGAAAAAGCGTTTTCCCTTCTTGTTAGTGCTGCTGTCAGTCTTCTCAACGCGCTTCAACTACAGTGGATTTGCGGTGGATTACTCCTCCTTTCTTCCAAATTTATATATGTATTCTCTTCAGTCTTTCTCTTTCTCACGATTAATGCCTCTAGTACTCTAAACCCCGCACAGTCTGGCAATTAAACGCATTCAAGACTCATAGTGGAATTCACACACTACACGCGCATGTAGTTTACTTTATAGCAGGGGAGAAAAAAAAAACAAAAACAACAACAACAACAAAAACCCTCAGACATTTCAATCCATTCTAACGCAGGAGAAAAAAATCCTTTAAAACACCCGTCTTCTTGAACCCGATATATTAATTAAAAAAAGAAGAAAAAAAATCACAGGAACTTTACTGCTCCGTTTGCTTACGCACGAGCTCACCCTCCGTTTCTGTCAGTGGTACCGCAGAGTTTTAAAAACAGGTCCGCAGTCTCGAGCTCCGCTGAAACGGAGCAGGGGGGGAAAAAGAGAGTTGTAAATCCCGAAGGAGCTCGCATAGACCTGTGAGGCGGAGATCCCGACACCCAGAATGTTCCTCTGTCCCTCGTTCTCCGTCCGTCCGTGCGCGCGCTCCTGAGTGCGTGCGTGTGTGTGCGCGAACGCAGCCCGTGTATCTGCGGCACTTCGAGAGGCGCTCGCGCATGATATTGCAGCGTCCCTCTCTCTCCCTCTCTCTCTCTCCACCCCTTCGCGTCTCTCTCCCAGCGGCTGAACTCAAGCACTTAGTTTAAATGAAAGTGTTAGTGCGGGGATGGCTTTGTGTGGTCGGAATGAGGGTATGCAGTCTTGCGCATTTTTGGAATAATAAAGAACATGCAGATAAATAGGCTATTACACAAGTGCGAGATCACCGCGTGCCTGTTCTGTCACTGGTGGTTAGGGTTTAGGCAGAAAAAATCTGAGAGATTACATATTTCGTTTAAAGTATTAAGGTCTAAAATGTTAGATGCGTTTGACTAATCATATATATGTTCTTGGATGTATTCATGGATGCTTTCATGTGACTCGACGTTGCGCACCCTTTTCTCAGCGCGTGCATGTTGCGCATCGCGTTATCCCGACTCAGCAAAATAATATCGCGCATTCAATAAAATGCTCGTGCGTTTCGCGTCAGATGGCCACAGACAGTGCTTTTGAACTTTTCCATCCCAGTATTTATTTCGTACATGTTATCCCTTATGGCGGATATCCCGTTTCTCTAACCCGCTCTGATCTATTCATTAACACATTAATGCGCTCCGTGCACTGCATCCACAAGCCGCTCGTCTGACACTTGTGATGTAAATGCGCGCTAATTATTTGTGCGCACGCTCATTATTACTCATTATTAAGTTTGGGTTGTTTTTTTCTTCTTCTTTCTCGTTTTCCTCCGTACTAGTCGAAGACCGGGATGGGCACCACGGACAGCGCCGCTTAGTACTGACAAGAGGGGAAATTTTCAAGTGAGTGCGTAATGTGTGTGTGTGTGTGTGTGTGTGTGTGTGTGTGTGTGTGTCGGATCTATCATTGCACAAACACACAATTGATAGCAACCATGATAGCAACCATTCACGTTATAATGTTTCATATTGCTGTAATTAACAGCGTTCAGTGTATGGTCATTTCTGCAGACTGTGAAGGAAGATTCTCCTCAAAATTCAACGTGCGTGCTAGTGAAAGGGTTTCTCCCTAATCTGAGGATATCGCAATCTCACAAGAGCCTTTTTACTTTGCATTCATTCATTTTTTTAATCGTGCATGATGAGTAGGGTTACATTATACAATATATCACATTCTTTGATTTATACCACGTCCAAAACTGCATATTACTCCACTAAATACTATACTACTTACACTACATTAATCTATAATGAAACTCTGTAGTGCTGCGGTACGCGGGTTTTATTCGGCACCTGGTAGGGGACCAGCGCCCTCTGTCGGCTAATATGGTGTAATATGAAAGGCATTGTCATGTCCTGAAATCGGCCTTTTCACAGTCTGTTTTGTGAGCGAATTTTGGATTCATGCCACTCTGTCAGGGGCCACTTTAATTGCCTGTTGTCCGCTTCAAAAAGGTAAAGGCACTAATTAGGAAATTATTGACATTTGTAATGATTGTTTTCAGGGAAAAATGCTCTAGGGGTATCACTTTTTTGATTAACAAAAAAAGCGCGCGGGGGGGGGGGGGTCCTTCAATGTTTTTAATCTTTAATTTTATTTTGTATACTGTTTACTGGAGCTTTTATATATATATATATATATATATAAAATGAATTCCAGCTAATGCATAGTTCAGTCTAGAGTAGCAATCAATTGCATGTGCACTATATACAATCATGGGGGCGGAATAAATAAAAAAAATAAAAAAACTCTAGTCTTTTTTGTCATGATAGTTCTCTTATATTTTATAATTACAATATGGATCTTTCAGGTGAAAATGTGGACAGTACCTTTTTAAATAATATAAAATGTACTAAATTAATGACTTTAACTTTTAGATTAAAGCTTTAAAGATCCACATGTGTAAACAAAAGGTGGACACATGACAGTACCAATGACAAGGAATGGCACAGTTTAGTAAGTTATTATTATTATTATTATTATTATTATTATTATTTTCCCCCTGAGAGTGCATGATTTAAAAGCCATGAGTCACCCATGTGTTGTAGTGCGTAAAAGCCTTGGCCTACTTCACTGTATGAAGTGTAAATGCCACTGCTCTGAGAACTACTTCAAGCATAAAAGCCACTGGCCAGAGTACGATATAAACACACTGATCAAGGTCATAGCACGTTGCAGGATACGGTAGCAGCACTACATAGCTCACTCAATTGATCAGTAAATTCACTACTGGAAGCGTTACCTTGCTTTCACACATTGTGTTCTTTTAAAAGACAACACATAAACCTTAACAAGTTGTTCACACATAAGCAAAAGGAAGCAGGATGATATATGAACTTTAAAATCTCCTCACTCATGTTGTACATAGAACACTACATTAGAAAATTACCTGAAATGCTGGAGGGACACTATGAAAATGTTGACCATGATGGTATGATGCCACACACTGGATTCTCTTAATACACCACATATGAGTCTTATAATATAATTAATATATGTATAAGAAACAAGAATGTGTATATATTGCATATAAGGTTAAAAATAGCAATTACAAACATGCTGATATTGCAGAAACTACATGGATGACTTTATTATATATTTTTTCATTCTTAGTAAACTTAGCTTCATATGTAACTGACATAGAATTTTTTTTCATTAAAAAAATGTTTGTCAATAGAAATTGCATGAGACACCAAATTTTCTTGGCTATTGATAAACAAAGTACAAATTGAATGAAAGTACAATATACAGTTTAAGATGTTTTTCTCCAACCAAGAAACTGAAAGTTAAAAATTGAAACTACTTGATTTTTGAGCACAGTTCAGGAGGACTTGTGACTCACAGGCTTGGAGAGATAAAGTGGGAGAAAGTGATGCTGAGAAAGTACTGTTTCACCAGAATAACTTTCCTTAGAAGCATTTCACTGCTGGGGTCCCAGCCAAAGGTGCCAAAGCAGCAACAAGGAACACTGCTGTTAATGATAAATGTGATGGAAGTCACTCCAGAGTGGGAGCATCCAATGATCCCAAAACCTTGAGCTATTTTGGAGTGAAGCAATGTGAATAAGTTGTTTAGGATTGTGGGTGTCACTGTCAATTAATTATGTTCGCGCATTGCAGACTCACCGCATTCCTACGGGGGCAATCATCATTTCCATATCTACTCAACATGCTGGCATCACTCATCCTCCATAGTGGCAGCAGCTCCATTGATTTTCCTTTTTGCAAAAGAAAAAAATGTTCCCACAGTATGTAAATCCATATCACTTTGGGAGTCATGATAACAAAACTAGGTCGTTTTTGTTTTAATAGTGTGGTTGTATTGTAATGTGTTTGTATTGGTGCAGAGATGGCTACTAGCTGATATGCCACTGTTATATGTAATTATTCAGTTATAATTTCCACATACTGTGTCTATAACACATTGTAAGTTCAGGCCAGCAGCTAGTCAGATGCTACCTAGAGCCAATGTTTCCTCAAACTCAGTTACATCACCCAAGAAATGTATGCTAGATTGTTTTTAACCCTGCTTGTACATTTAGTATTTTTCTTTGTGCATGTTTGCTTTTTAGATTTTTCCCCCCAGATTTTTAAAGATTATTATTATTAATTTATATATATGGTGGCACAGTGGTGTAGTGGTTAGCGCTGTCGCCTTACAGCAAGAAGGTCCGGGTTCGAGCCCCGTGGCCGGCAAGGGCCTTTCTGTGCGGAGTTTGCATGTTCTCCGCGTGGGTTTCCTCCGGGTGCTCCGGTTTCCCCCACAGTCCAAAGACATGCAGGTTAGGTTAACTGGTGACTCTAAATTGACCATAGGTGTGAATGGTTGTCTGTGTCTATGTGTCAGCCCTGTGATGACCTGGTGACTTGTCCAGGGTGTACCCCGCCTTTCGCCCGTAGTCAGCTGGGATAGGCTCCAGCTTGCCTGCGACCCTGTAGAACAGGATAAAGCGGCTAGAGATGAGATATATATATATATATATATATATATATATTTTTTTTTTAACCACCATAACCCTGACAAGGCAGTTACTAAAGAAAAATAAATGAACACTTAGTGCATCACACAGTGGCTCATCTTCACATAAATAAATTGGCTGTCTTTGTATCACAAGCTTAATATCTGACCACTCACTCATACTCATGAGCTTCATATCTTACCATTGCCCTGCATGAAAGTAATAAAACCCTTCCACTCCCTTTTTTCATGTGATGCAAGTCTCTAGTGTCAGCCAGATGTATGAAGTGACCTGGACAAGTCACCAGGTCATCACAGGGCTGACACATAGACACAGACCTTAATTTTTTAAGAATATTGCTGTGTATAAACAGCTAGCTGTGAGCATTTAGCTAATGCTGTTTTATAGATGCTAGCTAGCAGCTATTACTTGAAGTCAGCTAGGCTATTAGTAAAAGTTATCTTTCTGGATGTTGGTGAGTAAAATGCTGCTGTGTTCTCTGGCTGCTTGGAAACTTCATGAAACTGCTTAGCTTTTGCCAGATTTTCAAACATCTACATCTAGAACCATACTATTATAGTAAATAAATAATAATTTGGTATGGACCAATATCTGCTCTGAAAATTGGCCATCTTAGTAACCTTAGCTTCATATGTAACTGACATAGATTTTTTCCATATACTCTCCTACAATTCACAGGGGATGCACTGGCATACTGAATATATTTGGGTCTTTAGAATAAATTAGAACAAATAAGATTTAACCTTAAAGGTCATAGGCAACGGTCGGAGGTGAAACATAGAATATCACCTTTACTGTCTAGAAGAACGACCCAAAAAGCGAATTCAATCTTCATAGTGTCTAATTTGCACCCTAAAATTGAATAAAACGGTTAAATACTGTTTTGCCCAATTTCCGAAGGTTTGTTTACATCTCACTTATGCGCACTTTCACCGCCAGGGGACAGTCGTCATGACATCATTTAAGCCAAACAGACTGGGAGCAGCTCTGTGTTTACCTGCGAACCGAGCACACGTATATGGACTTTGGTTGTGAAAGGTTGTGTAAAATGTCTGAAAGCAATAGTGATTTTGAAGTAGGAACTCTCCAAATTGAATATCGAGAGGTGAAACCATATATGTATGAACCTATGGCCATTGCAAAGCAATCGGTGAATGTGGCTCACTGGTTTGACCGTGCAGCCTTGGAATCGGACAGCGACTCGGCTGACTCTGACCACGGTGACCCCAGACCTCAACAAGACTCACGCCCAAACGATTTATCCTGGTAGTTATGAAAAATTCTTACTTTCGTCGTAATCCTAAATAAGAGCCCTTTTGAAGAATAATTAAACCGCCCTCCCTAGTGGATATAGGTAACGATTACTTGACAGTGCGCCGGTAGGCCACATTAGCCTGCCATCCGCGGCATTATACTATTTATAGCCTACTCTAAGCGAGGAAATATCCCTTTGTCTCATTTCCACAATGATTGTACAGGATCCCTCAGGATTCTTGACTTGTCAATTGCAAGCAAAAGTAAAAATGTTTCCCTCCAATCTTTTCCTTTTTGCTTGAGCGTTGCTGGTCTGTTTCTTTTTTGACTGCTTGATTTTGTTTCACGCGCACAATTTACTCTCTCTGCTTTGTCTCCTCTTTCTGAAAAAGACAACCCTCTGGCTTCACATGCACAATCCACTCTCTCTGTCTCTTCTCCTCTTCCGGAAAAAAACAACCCTCTGGCTTCATGTGCACAATCCACTCTCTCCACCTCGTCTCCTCTTTCGGAAAAAGCCAACCCACTTGCTCCGCCTCTTCTCCTTTTTCGGAAAAAGCCAACCCTCTCCCTCCGCCTCTTCTCCTTTTTCGGAAAAAGCCAACCCACTTGCTCCGCTTCTTCTCCTTTTTCGGAAAAAGCCAACCCTCTCACTCTGCCTCTTCTCCTTTTTCGGAAAAAGCCAACCCACTCGCTCTGCCTCTTCTCTTCCGAAAAAGCCAATCCACTCTCTCTGCCTCTTCTCCGCTCTTGGTAAAAGGTAAAAACTTCTTCCTGAACTGGTCCCGTTGTTACAGTTCACTGCACAACAATAAGGCATGTTTTTTTCTCTGGAAATTCCTGAACGCACGCCTGCACTCAAGCCGAACGGCAATGTAAATAAACAGAAGTGTACTCAACTCAAGCGGTTTGTTTGTCTTAAATGACGTCACACGCCGAGTGGTCACGAAAATAGCCAAACAATATTCGCCATGATCCGCACTAACTTATTTTAATTATTACTTATTAACAATACTTCTTGGGACCAGAAGAAAATTACAGGTTTTTTTTTAACATATAAAGTTTCAAATGTGCATAAAATTAAAACCGTTGCCTATGACCTTTAAACACCCAGGATGCTTTTATGACTGCATGCTTTACATACCTGTTTAGTTTTAATGTAATTACTGAATCACTCATATTGGTTATGGAATAATATGTTCTAAAAACAAAGTGAGACTGTTATAATTTTTTTATAAAGCTTTAGCTGGCCAGTAGAAAGTATTTCTTGCACCTGGATATTTACAGTATTCTTGATTTACGATTTTAAACAGCTCTTTTACATCTCTTCTCCTCTTCTCTTTTCTCCTTTCCAGTGCAGGTAGTTTTCCACTATTCTCAGCATCGTCACATATTCAGCTCTGTGTGAGACAGCACCACCAAGGTGCCCACTAAAGCTAGTGAAGAGTGCTGCTGGTAATAAGCAAGCCCTGCCAATGTAACAGTGGCCTGCTCACACAGAGGGACACTGAGTAGGACTGAGGAAAACCTTCATTGTCAAATGAGTAACTTTTTTTTTTTTAATTATTGGGCATAAAACACATGCAGCATTTTTTGTAAATGCATATACTTATTCACAATGGTTAATAGCAGGCAGATTATGTAGTAAATATGTAATGATCTGTTTACTCAGCACTGATGCTGAAAGCATTGTTCACATATGCATAAATGCAATGCTCATATATAAAGCATTCATATTGTATTACTCATTGTTGAGGCCTTGTTTTAATGGGCTTATAGAGAGCTTCAAAAATAGGCATAACTAAGGAATGTACTTTGACTAATTTGTTTTCAACATTAATATTTATGAATGTGCATGAATATCATAATGCAGCACCATGTAAAATGTATAGATATAATCACTTTAAATGTTGCTAATAATTTTACAACACTTCAGTAGAAATGGAAAGGGAGGAATATCATGGATTTTATGCCCTTTCCATGAATCAACATGCTACTGAAAGGCTATCCAGATTTCTGGTCTGTGTCTCCAGATCCCCCACTGCTATTTATATCCCATGCTGTCCTCTTACTATTTCCCTTAGCCTCCACTCCATCCTAGCACAGAAGGTGAAGAAACCTGTGCCTGCCACACATGTGTACATAAAACCTTTTGAAATATACATGTGGTTTCATGTTGACTTACAGCCACGAGAAGCTTTGGAAAAATCTTGACATTTGCATATCCTGGTGGACACAAATGGCTTTTTTTTTTATCTAATCCCAGGGTACACGTCATGATGTATGGAATGAGATTACACACACAAAATAGGAAAGTGTGAGCAGACATATAGGGATTTAGTTCACCTTTTAAGTCAAGATTCAGTCATTCATTACCTTTCTTCTTCTGGTAAAATCACATTTAAATAGTCACTGTTACTATGTCACTGTTGTGTTAACACAGTGAGAATATATACAACTTATAATCATGTTTTTAGCAGCTCCCCCATAATACCAGATCGTGCATCATATGTGCCACACAGATGGAGTGGGAAAGAGGGAGTGTGAGAGACAAAGGGAAAAAAAAGAGTCAGAGAAAGTGTGTGAGAGGAAATGAAATGCTGTTGAGGCCACAAAGTCGTGTGTGTGTGTGTGTGTGCATGCTTTATATAAGGGTGGTGCAATGGTCAGCACTATCTCCTCACAACAAAAAGGTTCTGGGTTCGAGCCCAGTGGCCACCAGGGGCTTTTCTGTGTGGAGTTTGCATTTTCTCCCTGTGTCTGTGTGAGTTTCCTCCGGGTGTTCTGGTTTCCCCCACAGTCCAAAGACTTGCAGTTAGGTTAACTGGCTACTCTAAATTATCCATGACCAAAAGCAATGCAACAGAGGAGTGGGTAGCTGGCTGGACTTACTTAGCCAAGAAACCCTAGGAAAGGGACCCAACCCAGAACATACTGGATGGGGGAAGAAGAAGAAGAAGAATGCTGCTGAAATCTCTGGGCCCGATCCCATCTCAGATGGACCGAAAGACAAAGGAAACACGTGCTGCGTTCAGATGAGTCCACATTTTTGCATGTTTTTGACAAAATTGGATGTCAGCTTCTCAGTGCCAAAGAAGAAGAAGAAGAAGAAGCCTTTATTTGTCACATGCACACTCAAGCACAGTGAAATTCATCCTCCGAATTTAACCCATCTGAAGCAGTGAACACATACCCAGAGAAGTGGGCAGCCATACTACAGCACCAAAAGAGCGGTTAGGGGTTAGGTACCTTGCTCAAGGGCACTTCAACCCAATGCTGTCCCATGTGAACCTAACTGTATGTCTTTGAACTGTGGGGGAAGCCAGAGCACCCAGAGGAAACCCACACAGACACAGGAAGAACATGAAAACTCCACACAGAAAGGCCCCCCTGTCAGCCACTGGGCTTGAACCCAGAATCTTCTTGCTCTGAGACGACAGTGCTAACCACTACACCACTGTGCTGTGAACACAACCATCCAGTTTGTTATCAGAGAATGTTGCAAAAGCAAGTATCTGTGATGTATGGGAATGTATCAGTTTTGATGGCATGGGTGAGTTGCATGGGTGTGAAGGTTCCACTGATATATTGGGGCATATATTGAGATTTTAGAGAGACATATTCACCAAGGCAACATCTCTTCCTCAGAAATCCATTCTTATTTCAGCAGGATAATGCCAGGCTTCATTCTGCAGGCTACATCAGCATGGCTTCAAAGACAGAGTATGTGTGCATGACTGGCCTGCTGCCAGTCCAGATCTGCTTCCTTTTGAGAATGTATGGCACATCATGAAGAGGCAAATCAGATGATGGCGATCACAGAATGTTAGGCAGCTGAAGTCTTGTATCGAGCAAGAATGGGCAAAAATTCCAATTGTAAAACTGCAACAATCAGTATCCTCAGATCCCATACAATTAAAAAGTGTTAGTAAAAGGAAAGATGATGTACTACAATGGTAATAATGCCTCTGTCACAACTTTTATGAGTGTGTTGCAGGCATCAAATTCTATCTTCATTTATATTTATCTTTTCTTTGTACTTTTCTCAGCTAAATAAAGGTTCACATGAATTAACAAATCACAGATTTTTTTTTGTTTGTTTTTTTTATATTGCATTTTGGAAAATATCCCAACTTTTCTGGAAATGAGGGTAGTGTAATAGTGGTGCTTGAAAGTTTGCGAAACTTTTAGAATTTTCTATATTTCCACATAAATATGACCTAAAACATCATCAGATTTTCACACAAGTCCTAAAAGTAGATAAAAAGAACCCAGTTAAACAAATATGATAAAAATATTATACTTGGTCATTTATTTATTGAGGAAAATGATCCAATATTACATATCTGTGAGTGGCAAAAGTATGTGAACCTCTAGGATTAGCAGTTAATTTGAAAGTGAAATTAGAGTCAGGTGTTTTCAATCAATGGGATGACAATCAGGTGTGAGTGGGCACCCTGTTTTATTTAAAGAACAGGGATCTATCAAAGTCTGATCTTCACAACACATATTTGTGGAAGTGTATCATGGCATGAACAAAGGAGATTTCTGAGGACCTCAGCAAAAGTGTTGTTGATGCTCATCATGCTGGAAAAGGTTACAAAACCATCTCTAAAGAGTTTGGACTCCACCAATCCACAGTCAGACAGATTGTGTACAAATGGAGGAAATTCAAGACCCAGGAGTGGTCGACCAACAAAGATCAGTCCACGAGCAAGGCATATGATAGTCGGCGAGGTCACAAAGGACCCCAGGGTAACTTCTAAGCAACTGAAGGCCTCTCTCACATTGGCTAATGTTAATGTTCATGAGTCCACCATCAGGAGAACACTGAACAACAATGGTGTGCATGGCAGGGTTGTAAGGAGAAAGCCACTGCTCATTGAACAAAGAACATTGATCAAAGAACATTGCTGCTCATCTGCAGTTTGCTAAAGATCACATGGACAAGCCAGAAGGCTATTGGAAAAATGTTTTGTGGACAGACGAGACCAAAATATAACTTTTTGGTTTAAATGAGAAGCGTGATGTTTGGAGAAAGGAAAACACTGCATTCCAGCAGAAGAACCTTATCCTATCTGTGAAATGTGGTGGTGGTAGTATCATGGGTTGGGCCTGTTTTGCTGCATCTGGGCCAGGACACCTTGCCATCATTGATGAAACAATGAATTCTGAATTATACCAGTGAATTCTAAAGGAAAATGTCAGCACATCTGTCCATGAACTGAATCTCAAGAGAAGGTGTCATGCAGCAAGACAACGACCCTAAGCACACAAGTTGTTCTACCAAAGAATGGTTAAAGGAGAATAAAGTTAATGTTTTGGAATGGCCAAGTCAAAGTCCTGACCTTAATCCTATTGAAATGTTGTGGAAAGACCTGAAGCGAGCAGTTCATGTGAGGAAACCCAACATCATCCCAGAGTTGAAGCTGTTCTGGATGGAGGAATGGGCTAAAATTCCTCCAAGCCAGTGTGCAGGACTGATCAACAGTTACTGGAAATGTTTAGTTGCAGTTATTGCTGCACAAGGGGGTCACACCAGATACTGAAAGCAAAGGTTCACATACTTTTGCCACTCACAGATATGTAATATTGGATCATTTTCCTCAATAAATAAATGACCTTGTATAATATTTTTGTCTAATTTGTTTAACTGAGTTCTCTTTATCTACTTTTAGGACTTGTGTGAAAATATGATTATGATTTAGGTCATATTTATGCAGAAATATAGAAAATTCTAATGGGTTCACAAACTTTCAAGCATGACTCTCTCTCTCTCTCTCTCTCTCTCTCTCTCTCTCATATATATATATATATATATATACACAAGTGTGGCCGGATGGTCTCAAAGAGAGGCAAGATGATCCGGACTGAAGGGATTGACCTACCAGAGGGCAACATAGGTGATATCCAAGACAGCTACAAGTACCTTGGCATCCCACAGGCTAATGGAAACCATGAAGAGGCCACAAGGAAGTCAACCACAGCCAAATACCTCCAGAGAGTAAGGCAGGTCCTGAAAAGTCAGCTGAATGGTAAAAACAAGGTCCGAGCCATCAACATGTATGCACTACCAGTCATCAGATACCCCGCTGGTATCATAAACTGTCCAAAGGAGGAGATAGAAGCCACAGATATCAAGACTAGAAAGCTCCTCACCATGCATGGAGGGTTCCACCCCAAGTCCAGCACCCTGAGACTATACACTAAGCGGAAAGAGGGAGGCCGAGGGCTAGTGAGCGTCAAGACCACGGTCCAGGATGAAACATCGAAAATCCGAGAATACATCAGAAAGATGGCCCCAAAGGATGAACTGCTAAGTGAATGTCTCAGGCAGCAGAACCCTGATGAGAGTGCAGAGGAGGAGGAGGAACAGACAACCTGGAGAGACAAACCCCTACATGGCATGTACCACCGTCAGATAGAGGAAGTGGCTGATATCAAGAAATCCTACCAGTGGCTGGATAATGCAGGACTGACAGACAGCACAGAGGCACTAATCATGGCAGCACAAGAACAGGCCATAAGCACAAGAGCCATAGAGGCCAGGATCTACCAGAGTAGATCAGACCCAAGATGCAGACTGTGCAAAGAAGCCCCTGAAACAGTCCAGCACATAGTAGCAGGGTGTAAGATGCTAGCTGGATCAGCGTACATGGAGAGGCACAACCAAGTGGCTGGGATAGTATACAGGAACATCTGCAACCAGTGTGGAATAGAAATACCCAAGTCCCAATGGGCCATACCAAAGAAGGTGGCTGAGAACAACAGGGCCAAGATTCTGTGGGACTTCAGCTTCCAGACTGACAAACAGATCCTGGCTAACCAACCGGACATAGTGGTGGTGGACAAAGAGCAGAAGAGGGTGGTGGTGATAGATGTGGCGATCCCAGCTGACGCCAACATCAGGAAGAAGGAACATGAGAAACTTGAGAAGTATCAAGGGTTGAAAGAGCAGCTGGAACGGATGTGGAAGGTCAAGGGTTGCGTGGTCCCCGTGGTAGTGGGGGCACTTGGGGCAGTAACCCCCAAACTGGGAGAGTGGCTCCAGCAAATCCCAGGAACAACATCTGAAGCCTCAGTCCAGAAGAGCGCAGTCCTAGGAACATCGAAGATACTGCGCAGAACCCTCAAACTCCCAGGCCTCTGGTAGAGGACCCGAGCTTGAGGATGACATGGATACCACCCCCCCGCCGGGGGTGAGAAGGAGATATATATATCAGTGGCGGCTGGTAGTCTTTCAAACAGGGGAGGCTGGTTGGTTACGATATTTCCAGATTTTAAAAGAAAAAAGAAAAAACACATTAATTTTGCTCATACTCTTGCCTCTGATCTGGCTGATTGTTGGCAGGGTCACAAACTGTGAAATAACAGGTTCTTTTGGCCCATTAGCCTACTGTCCAATATACATAATGGTGGTGTTGGGGGGTATATTTTAACATTTTATATTTTAAAATTGTGGCATGTTGTTTAAAAATTGATCATTATTGAAAGCAGCTCTGTCAGGAACCTCAGCAGTAACAGCAGAGTGTTCTGGAATAGGCACAAGCACTGACCTTGGGGAGCCAAACATGGAGCTGGGTGCCACACATTTCATTCAATGACACTTTCCCTATATTTTACTTATTTTGACTGAGAAATGTTTTATTGACAATTTTGATAACCCTTCACTTTTAATCCAGGTCTGTAGTGTGAAATGTTCTCGGCTGTGTTTTTGTTTAAAAATGTTTTCCAAATTGTAGCTGTGTTTAATTCATATCCAGAAAAACATATATTCCAATATAATATACTCAGCATAAACATTTTAACCCTTTAATGCGCAAGCTATTGTAACCCCCTCTAACGCACAACATGGGTCACAAGTGACCCGCATTCATTTCTAATGTAATTTCCAGCAAGGACATGGTTTTCTCTCTTACAACTTCTTGAAACAATGCATTTAACCCTATAATATTTTATAAATTGACAGATTAGGTAGGGTTTGATGCACAAAAACTATTTTTTATCATTTTTACTTTTGTATCTCATAAATAAACATGTATTTGTAATTTCTCCATTAATTCGCAGACATGGGTCACAAGTGACCCGCATTCATTTCTAATGTAATTCCAAGCATGGATATGGTTTTCTCACTTACACCTTAAAAAATCAATACTTTCACCTACAATATTTAAAAAGTTTATAAAGTAGGTAATGTTTGAAGCATAAAAAATTTTTTTACTTAAGTTTATTTTAATTTAACCTAGATTTGGTGTTCTGAGGAACTATGATATTTGCAAGTGTTTCCTGTCAGGAAAACATTTAAAGTCGGACCACTGTTGATCGCTGACTGTTGACACTCATTTTAGAAGTTTACAAAGCTGCTTCTGCAAAACTACGTGTAAGTATTTATTTTCAGTTGTAATATTACATATTTATTACACAACTGTTACAGAGTTATTATTGAAGATAATTGTACAGTGCTCTGGCAAAACATGCCAGAGCACTGAACGCCTTCACCATCTTTACTGCACAACACCCTGACTATATGAATGGTGTGCCAAATGCACGGCAGCTTTTCATCAAGGAGTTGGCCAAAGAGCTCATCATGCCTCACATGAACAGGCGCATGGAGACCTCTGTTCATCTCCGGAGGAATGTTACTGAGGCCATGGCAACATGTGGTGTGAAAAGGGGGAGTGCTGAGACCATCCATCCACAAGAGGACTTAAGACAGGGAGGAAAATCAAAGAGGAAGAGATGCAGCCTTTGTCCAACTGCCAGAGATAGGAAAGTCACCCTCTCCTGCTCCAAATGCACACGGCCTATATGCAAGGACCATTCAGTTACTGTGGTCATTTGTGATACATGTAAGAACTGAGACTGCTGTCTCGGCGCGTTCTCAATGTATACATGCCTGTGCCCATGCCAATATAATATTATCTTACCCAATCAGTTTTATTCAGTTACATTTACCACTTCCCCACAGTTTGAAAGTTAATATTCCAGTTGTCCATGGCTCACTATAGCTACTAATGCAGTGAAGTTCAGTATTGGTGCTTACAGTGTTAGTTGCTGTACATAATGTACAATGTTTAATGTTTTAAATATACCAACAACCTTTTTAATCAGATTACTATTAGAAATGATTTAGATTTTTAGAATATTATTTTTTTGTTATTTGTAGTGAAATGGTTCGCATAATATCACATCACATTATCTCTAGCCGCTTTATCCTTCTACAGGGTCGCAGGCAAGCTGGAGCCTATCCCAGCTGACTACGGGCGAAAGGCGGGGTTCACCCTGGACAAGTCGCCAGGTCATCACAGGGCTGACACATAGACAGAGACAACCATTCACACTCACATTCACACCTACGCTCAATTTAGAGTCACCAGTTAACCTAACCTGCATGTCTTTGGACTGTGGGGGAAACCGGAGCACCCGGAGGAAACCCACGCGGACAACATGCAAACTCCGCACAGAAAGGCCCTCGCCGGCCCCGGGGCTCGAACCCAGGACCTTCTTGCTGTGAGGCGACAGCGCTAACCACTACACCACCGTGCCGCCGGTTCGCATAATATTTTTTATCTTAACACCAGAAGTCCCAGCATTTTTCTGTCTACCTAGAAGACCCACATAGGGGCCATTTGGCCCGACCGCTTTTCCCCAATACACTAATCACTCATTTTGTTATGGTAATGAGGCTGTTAGTGGCAGTTTGTGGGGTGAGGAGGTCACATTTCACACACTTCACACTTCAGTGGTGAAGTCATGTTGGCTACTTCTGTGTGAATGTGAGAATGAGGAATAAAAACACATTCTATTCTAAAATGTGAACATGTGAATGTCCCATGTGACCATAACGACTCATGTGACTGCAACCAGACACAAACAGCAATAATTATGTTCATTCCACTATGGCTACTTCACAAAATGTATTCCAATTCATGGAGTAGCCATAGTGGAATGAACATAATTATTGCTGTTTTTTAAAAGCTGAATATGTAATGATAAATTTTGATATTAAATGATGAAATAAACTAATTTCAAATATTACTGCAAATAAATTCTGATTCTTATTCTTGTTCTGATTCTTATTCTATTACTGCAAATAAATTCTGATTCTTTTACATAGGAAATTAATGCGGGTCATTTGTGACCCATGTGTGCAAATATAATATAGCTACATAAAAAGTGTTATAATTCAATGGGTAACCATAAATTAATGAAAAGAATAATTAATGTTTGAAAAAAAACTGAATAAGTGATGGAAACTTGGTAAATTAAATGAAAAATTAATTAAAAAAAAAAACTAGCTAAGAAACACTAAACCTTCAACAAAACTCCATAGAAAATGAATGCGGGTCACTTGTGACCCATGTTGTGCATTAGAGGGGTAGTGACAAAAAAAGTATTTTTATTTAAAATTGTTTAGAGATATAAATTTAAAAAAGTTTTGAAATGAACAAAAACAAGTTAATTGAGGAATTCATGGAGTGTGGGGTCATGAAAATAATTTATTGCAGAGATAAAAAGCAAATTAAACGCAGCCGGGTCACTTGTGACCCATGTTGCGCATTAAAGGGTTAAATAGATTCTATATTTTTGGTCCATCCATGACATATTACTAAAGTAGCCTATTTACTGTTGTTGATGTGGGTCACTTGCTGTTAGCCAACTCACTTTCTCGTACCAGGAGAACTGAAAGGAACGAGTATTATTCCCTACCTTTTTCACCAAGTCAATTTGAGGCGTTGGTCTACCCTGCTCTTTAATTTTAATTTTTTCCTCGAAAGGAAGACTGGCAAATGGCTTCGCCAAAATTAAATCAGCAATGCTTGGCATCCGTGCGCAGCTTTCTTGCTAGCTGACTAGCCCCCTCTGACTAGGCCCCTCAAGTTCAAGTTCAGTCACTCAAATAAACAAAATTTCTGGAACTAAGATAGCAAACTTGACAACACTATATTTACACTTTATTTACAATGAAAATATATACAAACTAAAAAAGCTGGTAGAAACTGTATGTAATGAATGAAATCAAAATGTAAGCTGATCGCTTACAATACACCACACCACTTGCGAATCCGCATGGGACTGAACTGAAATTCACCACTGCCTGTCTATATTTGAAATGAGCTGTCAATCAAAGAAAATATCCGGCCGCTTTCATCAATCACCAGTCTCCTCGCAGAAAGCTTTGCTATGTCCCTCCCACTGTGAGGCTGGGAGTCCGGTGGGTGGGCATTTTCGCAGTATTTGTCCAATAACCGTCTTGCATTTTGATATTGAAAAGCGCATAGCTCCCAAATGCCATTGAAGACCACTGAGGCTGGGAGTCCGGTGGGCGGGCGTTTTCGCAGTATTTGTCCAATAATCATCTTGCATTTTGAGATTGAAAAGCGCATAGCTTCCAAATGCCATTGAAGTCCACTGAGGCTGGTAGTCCAGTGGGCGGGCGTTTTCGCAGTATTTGTCCAATAATCGTCTTGCATTTTGATATTGAAAAGCGCATAGCTCCCAAATGCCACTGAAGTCCACTGAGGCTGGGAGTCTGGTGGGCGGGCGTTTTCGCAGTATTTGTCCAATAATCGTCTTGCATTTTGATACTGAAAAGTGCATAGCTCCCAAATGCCATTGAAGTCCACTGAGGCTGGGAGTCCGGTGGGCGGGCGTTTTCGCAGTATTTGTCCAATAATCGTCTTGCATTTTGAGATTGAAAAGCGCATAGCTCCCAAATGCCATTGAAGTCCACTGAGGCTGGGAGTCCAGTGGGCGGGCGTTTTCGCAGTATTTGTCCAATAATCGTCTTGCATTTTGATATTGAAAAGCGCATAGCTCCCAAATGCCATTGAAGTCCACTGAGGCTGGGAGTCCGGTGGGCGGGCGTTTTCGCAGTATTTGTCCAATAATCGTCTTGCATTTTGAGATTGAAAAGCGCGTAGCTTCCAAATGCCATTGAAGTCCACTGAGGCTGGGAGTCCGGTGGGCGGGCGTTTTCGCAGTATTTGTCCAATAATCGTCTTGCATTTTGAGATTGAAAAGCGCATAGCTTCCAAATGCCATTGAAGTCCACTGAGGCTGGGAGTCCAGTGGGCGGGCGTTTTCGCAGTATTTGTCCAATAATCGTCTTGCATTTTGATATTGAAAAGCGCATAGCTCCCAAATGCCATTGAAGTCCACTGAGGCTGGGAGTCCGGTGGGCGGGCGTTTTCGCAGTATTTGTCCAATAATCGTCTTGCATTTTGATATTGAAAAGTGCATAGCTCCCAAATGCCATTGAAGTCCACTGAGGCTGGGAGTCCGGTGGGCAGGCGTTTTCGCAGTATTTGTCCAATAATCGTCTTGCATTTTGATATTGAAAAGTGCATCGCTCCCAAATGCCATTGAAGTCCACTGAGGCTGGGCTGCATCGCGCTGTCACGAGGGGGAAAAAACTCACGCACACATTAGGCGAACTGGGGAAAGTTATAACGGAATGATTTCGCACTGTAGTTGGGTTGAGCACATATATTTCTATGATTCTGGATCTGAAATTGCAATGTTATAAGGTCGGCTATAACATAAGCCTAGTGCAATTCATCCTACACGATGTTCATCATTTTTAGAGGAGGCTGAGCCTCCCTTGTTGTCTTAGAGCAATCGCCCGTGATATATATATTACACACACTACCTAATTTGGTTAATTGGTAACAGGTCAGTAACATGATTGGGTATAAAAAAGAGCATCCCAGTAACATGATTGGGTATAAAAAAAAGAGCATCCCAGACAGGCTGAGTCTCTCAGAAGTAAAGATGGGGAGGAGTTCACCACTCTGTGAAAGACTGTGTGAGCAAACAGTGCAACAATTTGTGAATAACGTTCCTCAGTATAAAATTGCAAAGAATTTGGGGATTACATCATCTATGGTACATAATATCATTAAAATATTCAGAGAATCTGAAGAAATCTCTGCATGCAAGAGACAAGGCTGAAAATTGATATTAGACGCCTGTGGTCTTCATGTCCTCAAGCGACACTGCATAAAAAGCAGACACATGTCTGTCATGGGCTCAGTAACACTCAGTAACACTCTCTGGGCTCAGTAACGCTTCAAAAAAAAGTCATCTGTGAAAACAGTTCATTACTTTTAATTTAACATAAAAAAATACTATAAACAGCACTAAGCCATAATAAATGAAATAAAGCCAATATTTGGGATAAGACAACCCTTTGTTCAAAAAAAAAGTTGTCTCAGGTGCAATTAGTGCAGTTTTTTTTTTTTTTTAAGGAAATGAGCTGCAGGTTTTACTGAGCATCTTGCAGAACCAGCCACAATTCTTTTGGACACGATGACTGTCACACTTGTTTCTTAATTTTGCAGCAAAACCCATCAGCCTTCATTATGTTTTCTTCTTTAATCTGAAAAGTCATCTGTTATGTAATATGTTTCCTGTAACATTTAACTTTGTGTTGGTAAACAAATGTTTGGAACTCTGAAATGTTTTCATACTGACCCAATCATGTAGAAGTCAAATAAATAAATAAAAAAATAAATAAAAAGGTGCCTAAAACTTTTGCATAGTATTGAGGGTACACACACACACACACACACACACACTATGCCTCCTAACCATATAATTCAGTCAGAATCACACACACAAAGCAGATATGTACATACACCAGCCATGTTTCAGATTTCTGTTGTTTCTGTTTTTTTCATCTTAATTATTGTTTGTTTGTGTCACAATAAAAACAAACAAACAAACAATTTGCATCTTTAAACTGGTAGGCATGTTGTGTAAATCAAATGGTTTTAACCCCCCCCAAATAAAATAAAATAAATTTTAATTCTAGCTTGTAATGTGACAAAACAGGACAAACACCAAGGGAGATGAATACTTTTGCAAGACACTGTAAGTAATGAAAGGTAAAATCTGTACATTCAGAAGTGATAGAGGAGCTGTGATGTGTGTGTTGTGTGTGTGTTGAGAGAGAGAGAGAGAGAGAGAGAGAGAGAGAGAGAGATGTCTGGGTTACAGGCCAGAAGCATAAGTGGGGGAGATTTTTCCCTCTTCCAGTCTGAAGCAACTGTCAGAAACTGAGGAGCAAGTTGGAGGGATGTTAAGAGGAGTCAGGAATGGCCTGGAGGTGTTTCTACTCCCTGTCTCTTTCCTTCTCTCTCATACCACAGGTGTGAAACTTCAAACATTGCCCCTCTCCTTGCATGCCACTGCACCCAGTAAAGACCAATCCTGTCAAAATGCACCCTCTTAACACTGAGAGGACACACACCTACATACATGAAAGCATATATGCTTTATCTACAGATGATCTACAGATGTATCTACAGATGTATCTACAGATGATCTAATAATGGTGTACAATACCCATATTATGTCTACCACTCTAATGTATTCATATGCAAAAAAAAAAAATGCAAGAACAAAACTATGAATATTTATTCTTTCCACAAAATAATTACTGGTATATTACTTACAGTCACCTGTACTGGTCTATGATGCAGAGGTCCAAACATTGCTAACAAGCAAATCATAGTAGACAGAGAAAAAAAAAATGGAATTTTACCACAAACCCCCTAACATATGTATGTCCTGTATATGGATGAGATGGCTTCTTTTCTTTTCTTTTCTTTTTTCTTCTCAAAATGTGCACCAAACTGCAGTAAGAAAACATGGATAAAAACATCTGGTGTGGCTAATAAGCAGCTCCTCCACTCACTCACTCACTCACTCACTCACTCACTCACTCACTCACTCACTCATTCATTTACACCAACCAAAAGAGACTACAGTCTCACTCACTTGTTTTCTATTATCTCTTAAGCCAGAGGCTCATGAATTCATGAGTCATAATTCACTTAGATAAAGCTAACATCAAGATAAGTAACTGCTACCAAATGCAAATGTGCATTTTCCATAGCTAATGTCCTTTCCATTTCAGAGAAAATTTTCTCTCATTGGGCAAAACTGTATCTATGTTTGATCTAAATAAACAGACAGGCATAATTTTCAGGTGCCTTCTGATTATCCATAGCAAAGAGTCAAAACTTGTAAATGCTATGGCTAAAGTGTATGCATGTGAACATGATGCTGCTCGATGACAAGCTGTATGATATACATATTTATCATTTTCTTTCTTTAAAACATTAAAAAACTCTAACTTTAAAACTCTTCCCCCTTTTCTGTCATAAAAGTGATTCATAGTGTAAAAGTGATGTATATTTCATTATTAGTTATCTTGATATTTTGGGAGCAGACACCTTATTTGTTTCTTTACCACAGTGCACTGGCTGGTAATGAAGATGGCTCTGCTCCAAGTTCACCAGTTCCACCAAGGAACTGTGGGACATTTGCACTAAATTACACACCTGGCATTATTTTGTGTCATTAAAAATCAAACTTCCCCGACACTGCTGAAATTGGTCTTTATGTGTCAGTGGAAAGCTGGCTTTAAGACCATGTGTTAGGGTGCATGTAGAGGGGTATAGAGCCATTGAACAAAAGCAAAGCTTGTCCTCATCACTATGGGAGACACTGCAAAACAGTTCTTTGTCAGACAATAAAAGGGCAGTGACCAGCACCAGTGAAAGTGGATGGATCAAGATGTAAACTAGCATCTGATTGTGTTGAAATCCTTTCCTGTTGTCATGTCTGCACCTGCTAGTACACTAGACTTCACTTCCCTGCATTCACAATGGCATTCAAATATGGCTGCCACAGACTATGACAGCCATCCTGCACCATTTACAGTCTTCTAAGTTCTAATTGCACACACATGGACTATCACAGCACACATATAAGCACTCTACACAGCACTTATTCTTTGTGAAGTAAACACTGAGTGCGTTTACATGCACATAGAGAAAATCGAATTTCTGCCGTTGCTCGACTGAAATCGAAGTTCTAAATGCCATGGATACACCTTAGCTAGGCTGAAATTGAACCAAATTTGATTTCTCGTAATTGAGCTACGCAACCTAGATTATGCGATTTTTGCCGAGCTACTTAGTGCATGTATACCCTATTGAGCTACGTAGTCGAGCTACTTACTTCAGCACTGCCCCTTCCGGAAGTGACGAGTGATGAGACCACAAGCGGGAAACACGACAGCCTCGGTCGGCATGACAACAGTAGTAGCGAGCAGCAGAAGAGGTCAGGAGGAACAAACGAAGAAGAGAAAATGGCGAGCAGAAATGTGCACTTCTGGAGCAATGAGGAGACAGAGTTCATGCTCATTCAGCTTAAGGAGTTGAATATATTGAAATTCATGGACGGGAGAAAAACGCGCAATGGAGAACACGGAACTGATAACTTTGTTTACACTCTTGAATAGCTCTTCTTCATGACGACAACCGGAAGTGTACCAACACGATGGGCCGTGTAGCGCCACCTGTGGCTCGGGTGCACAATGTACCTCACACAATAGCTCGATTTCCTTGTGTGCATGTAGGATTGGATTTCTCTGGCACCCCTGCTGGGACCCTTTGCTCGATTACCGACAGCAGCTCGATTTGGATGTGCATGTAAACGTACTGAGTCAGTTCCTTGTGTTTCACTTTACCAAGCCTTTGTTATTGCTCTGCTGATTCTGTTTTTTTTGTTGTTGTTTATTTGTTTTTTTTTTTACTTTGTGCTTTGGGACTTTGCCTTTTGATCTTGCCTCTGATACTCTGTTTGTGCCTCACCTGATCATTTCCTGTTTTGATTCTGCTTTCTACCTCATAATTTGGATTTGGCTGCCAGTTTTTCTCAATAAACTCTGTTCTGCTTTTACATCCATCTGCTGCTTGCATACCTGAGAGATTACTTCACTGTCTCCATGGATGTAGCAGAGGAGAGCCAGCAAACTGCCTTGTCTGCACAGAGCCATCTCCTAGGAGAACAGCAGTAACATCTGGTTGAACTTGACACCTGTGTTACCTAACTCACCAATTATGAACTCCAGCATGTTTATCCCCATCCTGACAAGTACTCAGGAGAAACATCTGAGTGCAAGAGATTTCTGCTGCATTGCTCCCTGTTTTTCTCTACTCAGGTGGGGACCACAGACTAACAACAAAAAAAAAAAGTTTATCAACCTTTTTACCAATAAAGTGATTAAGTGGGTGCCTGCAGTTTTGGAGAAGGGCAGTGAGTGTATGTCTTCATACAACCGATTCATTGAGCTGTTTGGCTGGGTTTTTCATCATGGTCCTGAAAGGGTGGAGGTTGGTGAACAACCACTCACCATTAAACAAGGGAGAAGATGAATTGCAGGGTATGCTGTCAATTTCTGAATACTCGCAGCAAGAAGTGGATGGAATGAGGCTGCCTTAAAAGTTGCTTTTTGCCAAGGTCTTAATCCTGAGGTACTCACTAAACTGGAATGTCAGGATTATCAAGTCTCTCTCGACTCTCATCAATGTGTCCATTCAAAAGTCGATCTGCTCAGGAGCTGACCATCACTGCACACTCCCACTAACCTCCCAAGTGCCACAGAAGACTCAGAGTCCATGCAGATCTCTAACTTAAATCTTAACTCTTAAGACTTAACACATAGTTAAGTCTTTCTGAATGGGAGTGCAGGCACAGAGAGAGTCTGTGTTTCTATCTGGGGACTCCACACATCATGTGTCAAGTTGTCCTACTCAACAGGACAAACCTCAAATGATGGCTGAGGCCCTGTTTACATTATTTCGAATCAGCGGATCATCAGATTAACGTTTTTAAAACGATTCGCGTGCACACAGCAACGCCAATACACGGATACGCTAATCACATGACTAATTAGACGGCACGTCACATGATCCCAGTGCATATCGGGCATGCGCAAGTCACTCACCACTTGCAAGTGGAAGGATGGCAAGCGAACACCTTCTCCAGCAGATAAACACACCTGGCTGTGATGTTCATGTTCTCACTGAGTTTAAGCACCTGAAGGAGGTTGAAATGTGTAAATAAACCTCAGTGCAGCTCAGCGCTTCCTCCTGCGCTCCAAATCACTCCGCCCTGAACAGCGAGTGCCCTCTGGAGGGTGTGCACTCCGGCCCTGCGTAGCTCACAGAGCGCGCGAGTGAAGCGCACGAGCAGTGATTCGGGACTGAGCCGCTGTGTGTGTGATCCCAACGCCAGCGAATCAGGAAGGTGGATGTCACAGTGACGTTGTCCAATGACGACGTCAGCTAGAGCTCAGCACAGCATATCCGCGTATCCTCAATGTTTACACAGCACAGGACCAGACACGAACTGGATTGAATACGTGGGCTCTGGCGGATTCCCGTTTCCCGGCGTTTTAATGTGAATGGACAGTGCATCCGCGAAGAAAATGAGACAGATACGGTCTAATGTAAACTTGGCCTGAGAGATCCCTAACCACCTCAAGCCCTATCTCACTCAGTGCGTTTACATGCACATCCAAATCAAGCTACTGTCGGTAATCGAGCAAAGGGTCCCAGCAGGGGTGCCAGAGAAATCCAATCCTACATGCACACAAGGAAATCGAGCTATTGTGTGAGGTACATTGTGCACCCGAGCCACAGGTGGCGCTACACGCCCCATCGTGTTGGTACACTTCCGGTTGTCATCATGAAGAAGAGCTATTCAAAAGTATAAACAAAGTTATCAGTTCCGTGTTCACAAGAAGAACGACGACAAGGACAGCAACATCGAGATTATATATATATATATATATATATATATATATATATATATATATATATATATATATATATATATATATTCAACTCCTTAAGCTGAATGAGCATGAACTCTATCTCCTCATTGCTCCAGAAGTGCACGTTTCTACCACTGTTGTCATGCCGACCGAGGCTGTTGTGTTTCCCGCTTGTGGTCTCATCACTCGTCACTTCCGGAAGGGGCAGTGCTGAAGTAAGTAGCTCGACTATGTAGCTCGATAGGGTTTACATGCACTAAGTAGCTCGGCTACAATCGCATAATCTAGGTTGCGTAGCTCGATTACGAGAAATCCAGTTCAGTTCGATTTCAGCCGAGCTAAGGTGTTTCCATGGCATTTAGAACTTCGATTTCAGTCGAGCTATGGCAGAAATTCGATTTTCTCTATGTGCATGTAAACGCACTGACTGAGTCTGTCTAAGTCTCTTTCTCTCATTGATCATTCATGCTTGACATGCAGATAAGGTTCTCATAATTTGTTTATGTTCTTCCAGCTCTGATGTATTCTGGAGCTGTAGGAAACATCATTGACAGTGACACTGTGCAAAGATTACAAATCCCCACACAACCATTCCAACAGCCCCTTAGGATTAGGACCAGTGATGGTGGACTCATTGGAAGTGGCATAATCACATCAAGCACCAAAGCTTTCATGCTCCAAGTCAGTGTACTACACTATGAAACATCTCTTTTCTAGTCACAGTAACTAAGAAACAACCTATCATTTTGAGATTTCAATGGCTACAACAGCATAACCCACAGATTTCATAGTTGGATAGAGAAATAATCCAGTGGTCTAAATCTTGCATCAGGCATTGTGTCCATAGCCCCCATCTCACAGTAGCTTCTACCCCAGAGGAAAGCCCTGAAGTCACTACTGCTACCAATATTCCAGAGAACTATCATGAGTTCATAGAGGTGTTCAGTAAGGGTAAAGCCACTGGGCTCCCTCCTCACTGATCCTACGACTGTGCCATTGAGCTCCTTCATGACACCATGCCTCCTCTTTGTGCACTGCATTTATCCACTATATCTGAGCAGGAGGCTATGGAGGATTATGTGCAGGAGGTTTTACAACAGGCATACATCCATTCCTCCACATCTCCTCCTTCTGCTGAATTATTTTTCATGGTAAAGAAAGGAAGGGGCCTTTGTCTATGTGTTGATTATAGAGAACTCAACCAGATCACAGTAAAATATCCCTGTTCCTTGCTTTTAGTTACCTCAGCCCTTGAACAATATAGATCAACTAAAGTGTTTACCTAGCTCAACTTATACAGTGGTTATAATCTAATGTGAATCTGAGAGGGTGATGAGTGGAAGACAGCTTTAAGCATGACCTATGTCCACTATGAGTACTGCATGATGCTGTGTGGGCTATCCTATGTCATAAGTGTATTTCAGTGTCTAATAAATAGCATTTTGAGAGACTTGTTGGGGAACTTCGTCATTGCCTACATTGATGACATCTTGATCTCTGACCCAAGAAAGTCATGTGCATCATGTGCCTACACTGGAACAAAGAGGCTGAAAAGGCCTTCTCCCAACTTAAAACAGCCTTCATGTCTGCTCCCATTCTGAAACACCATGATCCTACTGAGCCCTTCATTGAAGAAGTTGATGCATCTGAGTCCAGAGTTGGGACAGTGCTGTTGCAATGTTTCAGCAAAAAGCCAAACTGAACCCTGTAGCATTTTACTCTAAAAAACTCACCCCCACAGAACAAAACTATGATATTGGTAATGGGGAGCTGTTGGCTGTCAAACTGGCACTGGAGGAGTGGTGACACTGTCGGGAGTGGGCAATTTACCATTTGCACAGACCACAAAATCCTGGAGTATCTCAAAACCACTAAACAATTGAATCCATGTCAAGCCTGCTGGATCCTCTTCTTCACAAGATTTCAGTTCATCATAGCATACAGGCCTGGCTCCAAGAATATAAAAGCTGACTCTCTGTCCCATATCCACCCATATAAAGCTCCAGATGAAAATCCAGTACCCATTATCCTTCCATCCTGTTTTGTGAAAGCCTTTACTTGGGAGCTGACCACTTGCCTCACCAACCATATCTATGTTCCTCCACACCTCAGAGGCCATCTGATCACCTGGGCACACAATACTGGGCATACCATTGGGCATCCAGGTAATCAGTGCACCTACCAACTACTAAGGACTAAATACTGGTAGCCCAACATTTTGACATATCAATCACTTCACCTCCCCAAGCTCAGTGTATGCAAAACCTAAGGTTCGCTGTGGGCTCCCACTGGGTAAATTCATACCACTTCCCATACCTCAGTGTCCCTGGTTTCATAAAACCGTAGACTTTATCACATATTTTCCTAATTCACAAAGCAATATTGTAATCATGGTCATCATTGATCGTTTCTCTATGTCTCTAAGACTCATCCCTCTACCAGGCTTTCCCACAGCATTTGATACAACTGAACTAATATTCACCCATGTGTTTTGATACATTGGTATCTTAGAACATATAGTCAGTGATCACAGTCCCCAGTTTACATCACCACTCTGGTCCAAGTTTATGTAGAAAGTGGGAGTGTTGGTGATCCTGACATCTAATTACCGGCCAAATAAGAGATTGGGTGTTTCCTCAGAATCTTTTGCATCAAAAACCAGAGGGACTGGGTGAAGTTCTTACCATGTGTGAAATACACCCAGAACTCTCTATGTCTCTCTGCCACCCATCTTACATCCTTCCAATGTGCATTCAGCGATCAACTTCTCCTCTTCCCATGGGACAATTCTCCCACTGACATATCCACAGTTGATGAGTGGTTTAAACACAGTGAACAAGTGTGGGAGAGTGTCCACCAGTGCTTAGAGCAAGTGATGCAAAAGTACAAGTACTTCACTTTCTGTCACAGAAGGGAAACCCCTCACTATAACCCAGGTGACTGAGTATGGCTGTCTACCAAAGACATCAGGAATCCACAGACCTGCAAGAAACTCCAAATACATTGGCCCCTTTAAAATCATTCAATGCATCAATGATGTTACTGACAAGGTTGACCTGCCCAG
Source organism: Neoarius graeffei (assembly GCF_027579695.1). Classification (NCBI taxonomy): domain Eukaryota; kingdom Metazoa; phylum Chordata; class Actinopteri; order Siluriformes; family Ariidae; genus Neoarius; species Neoarius graeffei. The sequence goes on along the minus strand of NC_083569.1, from coordinate 67,209,476 downwards.
ACACAGTAAACTCTCACCCATATTCCAAATATCATGCCTCGAACCTGCCATTCCAGGTCCATTAGCCCTCCACCTCACCTCCTACACCCCTCCCTCTTGACGGGCAACCAGTCTACATTATCCATGACATTCTTAACTCTTGCCACAAAGAAGGCAAATTGAAATATCTGGTGGAGTGGGAGGGTCACGGCTCTAAAGAGCAGTAAGGACATCCTAGACCTACTCCTATCTCAAGTATAGAGATCTTGCAGTCACGTGACCGGAAAGTTAACAGCCGCCATCTTGTCGGCAAACAACACAGCTGAATACTGCTGCACTTGTGTACAGAATGGATCAATTTCAACCGACGGATTACACGACTCATTTTTCTAATGAACAGATAACTAGATATATGTCTAAAATAAACTATCTACAGATTAGTGACCCTTATGGCTTACCGGACGTAGTTTTCACGACCGTGTCAGTGGATTTTGAACTGCCGGAGGTGGAATACCCGGACGTGTATAATTACCTCATCAACTTTCCCTCGCTGTTCAGTGGTGAAGCACTGCGTGCTTATAAATCTTTGGACAGTTATCTCTACAGAAATTCAGGATTTGTCAGCCCCCCTAAGATGTGGCATCTTGTAAAGAAGAAAATAACAATCCTCATTGGCCGGGTAAGTCACTTAAGTATTGAGCACTAGAACTGATGCTAGATATATCAGTAGTATCTAGCATAGCACTGACCAGCCGATTATGGTTGAATCATACATGGCATATATATTTATTTATAAATCCTTATAAGGATTTATCCTTATATTTATAAGGATTTACTACTAAGACAGTGGTAAATTCTTATAAGTTCTTTACTGGTTTTTTTTTCGTACCACACCGCTAAAGACCCAATCCACCCCGCCCCAACCCTTTTCTCAGGCTCCCACTTCCCGGAATTTTTTATTAGAACATATGCTGCAAATAACCACATGGATATACTGAAATAAATACATGACGAACCTGAGATGAAATGGTCACTGCACAGGCGCCAGTGATCGTTCCTTCCAGTCGGTACCCATGCCTTGTTCTTGTTGTTTGGATCAGCCCGGCCGATAGCAGCAATCCATTTTGCGTGCCTGTCAGGGTCCCGTGGCAGCCTATGAAACTAACTTCCCGTTTTCTGACCTCTCCTGTTGTGGCATTTATATGCCATGCAACTCTCTGGCATCGTGGCACGGTAATATTTGAATATTTCGGCGAAAAATAATGAAAGTCAGTGTTGGAAAGACGGCGGAAATATGGCGTTTAACCGACAAGATGGCGTTTGTCTACAATCTGGAGCGGATGTGACGTCACATGCAAGTGCTCCATTCCATGCCAAGCATCCTGATAAACCAGGCCCTTGCCACTGGGCCACCCAAAAAAACCTACTGCTCCCACTGAGCTCTTTGGGGGGTGTTTCTGTCACATATTCACATGTGACATGCTAGCACTCTAGACTCCACTTGCCAGTATTCATAGAGGCCTTTCTGCACTTCAGTGTTCACAGTCTCCTGATTTGTAGATTTCTAATTGCACACACCTGTACTCAATCACCACAACACACATATAAGCACTCTCACAGCACACTTATTCTTTGCAAAGTAAATGCTCAGTTCCATGTGTCTGACTTTACCAAGCCTTTGTCATTGTTCTACTGATTCTTCTTATTTTTTATTTTTAAATGTATTTTTTTAAGTATTGTTTGTGCTTTTGGACTTTGTCTTTTGATCTTGCCTCTGTTTGTGCCTTGCCTGACCATTGCCTCTTTGATTTTGCTTTCTGCCTCATGATTTGGATTTGTCTGCCAGTTTGCCTCAATAAACTCTGTTCTGCTTTTACATCTGTCTGTCACCTACATACTTGACACCTGTAAGGAGATAAAGATAGTATAGGAGCAAAAAATGATTCATTCTCTACTGCAGTTGGAAAATAGTTTTCATTACACACTGCTCAAAAAGCACATTCACTAATTATTATCTATCATCATGTCACAACACTACAGTGATAGACCAGGCAAAGAATGGAAAGGTCCATCTTGGAATTTGGTCCTCAGTCAGGAGGACTGGTATCACAGAATGCCTTTATTTTGTACTTTGTCATCACATATGCCAAAGCAAAGCTTTACATATGGAAATCAATATTATCATTAAATCCTTTAAATAACCCATAATTATATATATGGATAAAGCTGCTAGAGATAATGAGATGAGATATATGCCTCAAACAAAAATAGTACCATCTGCTAACAACCACATCTTATTATGCACCCATTTCCATTAAAAAGGGAATAAAAAATAAGTACATTAGAGACACAGCCATTGTATATTGTTACCAATGTTAATTATAAGACTAGCTATCCTTAACAGGAAAATGTGGAATTATTTGAAGATAATGATACAACCCCGATTCCAAAAAAGTTGGGACAAAGTACAAATTGTAAATAAAAACGGAATGCAATGATGTGGAAGTTTCAAAATTCCATATTTTATTCAGAATAGAACATAGATGACATATCAAATGTTTAAACTGAGAAAATGTATCATTTCAAGAGAAAAATTAGGTGATTTTAAATTTCATGACAACACATCTCAAAAAAGTTGGGACAAGGCCATGTTTACCACTGTGAGACATCCCCTTTTCTCTTTACAACAGTCTGTAAATGTCTGGGGACTGAGGAGACAAGTTACTCAAGTTTAGGGATAGGAATGTTAACCCATTCTTGTCTAATGTAGGATTCTAGTTGCTCAACTGTCTTAGGTCTTTTTTTTGTCGTATCTTCCATTTTATGATGCGCCAAATATTTTCTATGGGTGAAAGATCTGGACTGCAGGCTGGCCAGTTCAGTACCCAGACCCTTCTTCTATGCAGCCATGATACTGTAATTGATGCAGTATGTGGTTTGGCATTGTCATGTTGGAAAATGCAAGGTCTTCCCTGAAAGAGACATCGTCTGGATGGGAGCATATGTTGCTCTAGAACCTGGATATACCTTTCAGCATTGATGGTGTCTTTCCAGATGTGTAAGCTGCCCATGCCACACGCACTAATGCAGCCCGATACCATCAGAGATGCAGGCTTCTGAACTGAGCACTGATAACAACTTGGGTCGTCCTTCTCCTCTTTAGTCCGAATGACACGGCATCCCTGATTGCCATAAAGAACTTCAAATTTTGATTCGTCTGACCACAGAACAGTTTTGCACTTTGCCACAGTCCATTTTAAATGAGCCTTGGCCCAGAGAAGACATCTGTGCTTCTGGATCATGTTTAGATACGGCTTCTTCTTTGAACTATAGAGTTTTAGCTGGCAACGGCAGATGGCACGGTGAATTGTGTTCACAGATAATGTTCTCTGGAAATATTCCTGAGCCCATTTTGTGATTTCCAATACAGAAGCATACAGTAGTGCTTGAAAGATTGTGAACCCTTTAGAATTTTCTATATTTCTGCACAAATATGACCAAAAACATCATCAGATTTTCACACAAGTCTTAAAAGTAGATAAAGAGAACCCAGTTAAACAAATTAGACAAAAATATTATACTTGGTAATTTATTTATTGAGGAAAATGATCCAATATTACATATCTGTGAGTGGCAAAAGTATGTGAACCTCTAGGATTAGCAATAAATGTGAAGGTGAAATTAGAGTCAGGTGTTTTCAATCATTGGGATGACAATCAGGTGTGAGTGGGCACCCTGTTTTATTTAAAGAACAGGGATCTATCAAAGTCTGATCTTCACAACACATGTCTGTGGAAGTGTATCATGGCACGAACAAAGGAGATTTCTGAGGACCTCAGAAAAAGCATTGTTGATGCTCATCATGCTGGAAAAGGTTACAAAACCATCTCTAAAGAGTTTGGACTCCACCAATCCACAGTCAGACAGATTGTGTACAAATGGAGGAAATTCAAGACCATTGTTACCCTCCCCAGGAGTGGTCGACCAACAAAAATCACTCCGAGAGCAAGGCACTTAATAGTCGGCAAGGTCACAGAGGCCCCAGGGTAGCTTCTAAGCAACTGAAGGCCTCTCTTACATTGGCTAATGTTAATGTGCATGAGTCCACCATCAGGAGAACACTGAACAACAATGGTGTGCATGGCAGGGTTGCAAGGAGAAAACCACTGCTCTCCAAAAAGAACATTGCTGCTTGTCTGCAGTTTGCTAAAGATCACATGGACAAGCCAGAAGGCTATTGGAAAAATGTTTTGTGGATGGATGAGACCAAAATAGAACTTTTTGGTTTAAATGAGAAGCGTTATGTTTGGAGAAAGGAAAACACTGCATTCCAGCATAAGAACCTTATCCCATCTGTGAAACATGGTGGTGGTAGTATCTTGGTTTGGGCCTGTTTTGCTGCAGCTGGGCCAGGACGGCTTGCCATCATTGATGGAACAATGAATTCTAAATTATACCAGCGAATTCTAAAGGAAAATGTCAGGACATCTGTCCATTAACTGAATCTCAAGTGAAGGTGGGTCATGCAGCAAGACAATGCCCCTAAGCACACAAGTCATTCTACCAAAGAATGGCTAAAGAAGAATAAAGTTAATGTTTTGGAATGGCCAAGTCAAAGTCCTGACCTTAATCCAATCGAAATGTTGTGGAAGGACCTGAAGCGAGCAGTTCATGTGAGGAAACCCACCAACATCCCAGAGTTGAAGCTGTTCTGTATGGAAGAATGGGCTAAAATTCCTCCAAGCCAGTGTGCAGGACTGATCAACAGTTACCAGAAACATTTAGTTGCAGTTATTGCTGCACAAGGGGGTCACACCAGATACTGAAAGCAAAGGTTCACATACTTTTGCTACTCACAGATATGGAATATTGGATAATTTTCCTCAATAAATAAATGACCAAGTATAATATTTTTCTCTCATTTGTTTAACTGGGTTCTCTTTATCTACTTTTAGGACTTGTGTGAAAATCTGATGATGTTTTAGGTCATATTTATGCAGAAATATAGAAAATTCTAAAGGGTTCACAAACTTTCAAGCACCACTGTACCTGTCTGTGATGCAGTGCCGTCTAAAGGCCCGAAGATCACGGGCACCCAGTATGGTTTTCCGGCCTTGACCCTTACGCACAGAGATTCTTCCAGATTCTCTGAATCTTTTGATGATATTATGCACTGTAGATGATGATATGTTCAAACTCTTTGCAATTCTACATTGTCGAACTCCTTTCTGATATTGCTCCACTATTGTCGGCGCAGAATTAGGGAGATTGGTGATCCTCTTCCCATCTTTACTTCTGAGAGCCACTGCCACTCCAAGATGCTCTTTTTATAGACCCCTTTGCAGTAAACGTCATTCATACATAAGCGGAAATTGCGCACGCAGCCTGGACCCAAAAAAGACTCAGAAATGCCTAGTTGTTGTGTTATCGGGTGTCAGAATCGTAGCAGTGATGGGGTTAACCCTTTGGTGACTGACCCCTTGAAAATGGTTCCTCCAGGAACGATGACGTTTCAGTTGTCAAGACAACGGAAAAACTAAAATACAAAAACAGAAAGATACATCACAATGCTCTTGTGCACAAAACAAAATGCTCTTGTATTTTAGTTTTTCCATTGTCTTGACAACTGAAACGTTTAAAAACGTTTAATGGTTCCTGGAGGAACCATTTTCAAGGGGTCAGTCACCAAAGGGTTAAAATGTTCAGAATTCCAGCAGGATCTCACCCATTCCAAAAAAATCGCCAACGTCTATGGCTACAAGCCATCAAACGTGTAGACTGGGATGAAAGCACCATCAAAAATGCGCGGGTTTGCAGCACCCACTTCATCACGGGTAAGATCAGGCTATTTATTAATCTTTCTTTTTTATTCTTTCTAGTCTTCGTTTATTGATGTAGCAAAATACTTTGGTAACGTTTGTCTGATTAGCTGGGTCATAGTTACACAATGTAATGAATATTGTTAGCATGTTAACTTAGCTTTGCATGCAATTTTGTTTGTAGGAGAGGTCTCGCTTGACTCAAGCAGTCCAGATTTTGTGCTATCATTATTTGTGTATGCCGAAAATCACAATTTTAAAGCAAGGATGGAAAGGTAAAATTGTGTGCCCTCACTCTAAATGCCAACTTACGTTGACTGCTCTAACCTAGCTCCTGCCCCGTTCAGTTTCATTTCTGGTCTCTGCCTCTCGCTTTTTATGCAGCTCTGATTTCTCTTAGCTGCACTCTTTACACTATCATTCCTTTCATGCCATTACCTCCTGCAAACTGCTGTTTAGTGTTGGTATTTGCTGTTGTAGCTAAAGCCACATTGCCATCACATCACTGGCATAATTTGATTAAAACAAAATGAATATGAATGTCCCATTGTTAATCAAGTTGTACATGCCCTCACATAACATAATCATATGCGTCTAAAGACTTGTAGGCACGAAGTTTTTCGTGGGTGTACACTGAAGTCTTGTCAATAAGGTACGAGTATATATCTGGCCATTGTATACCAGGGAACTTACTAACATTGTCCGTCCACTCTTTAATTAAATACGGATCCGGTAGGCGATGTCCACTTGTAAGAGTTAACTTATTTATGTAGCATTCTCGATCTTGTAACGACAATTGTTTGGCATAATCTGACAGCTCATAATGCCGGTCTATGGGCAGCACCATTGTTTCTGAGTCCAGGCTGCGCGCGCATCCTGGCAACGGTCGGTTTGTTTACAAACATGCGAAGGGGTCTATACCCAGTCATGTTAATGACCTATTGCCAATTGACCTGATGAGTTGCAATTTGGTCCTCCAGCTGTTCCTTTTTTGTACCTTTAACTTTTCCAGCCTCTTATTGCCCCTGTCCCAACTTTTTTGAGATGTGTTGCTGTCATGAAATTTCAAATGAGCCAATATTTGGCATGAAATTTCAAAATGTCTCACTTTCGACATTTGATCTGTTGTCTATGTTCTATTGTGAATACAATATCAGTTTTTGAGATTTGTAAATTATTGCATTCCGTTTTTATTTACAATTTGTACTTTGTCCCAACTTTTTTGGAATCGGGGTTGTATATCTTACATGCTATGAAACTCAGAGACATTACCATTTGCAAATAGAAAGGCACATCTGCATCCAGCCTGAATTATTATTATTACTGAGTTGGTAGAACTAAGCATAAACTAGAGCTGAGAAACTTTCCAAACTTTCAGACAGATTGAATCAAACACTCACACCTGGAGAGATGGAGAGAATAAAGCAAAGTTTTATTAATCATGATGGTGCACTCAGGAGTAGGTCACATTCATTAATATGCAACATGAGAAACTTGATTTGATACTTTGCATATATTTACAGCAGGTTTACATAAAACATTTGCGTTAATTAATGTCAGAGTTTAATTAATTTCAGCAAATATATCAATTTATATTCAGTGCTTTACACTTTGGATCATGCAAATATTTGGAGAATTCATTGGATAGTTATCTCTGTCTCTGCTGTTGTAGGAAACCATGGAGGAACAAAACAATACAGATTGTGCTGTTATAAGAAAATAATCAAAGACAGCATGGTGTGATATGGTTACCACTTCAAAAATGATTATTTTTTTATAGTAGCATGTCATGAAATGTTTTGTCCTCTGATCCCACAGTAATTTAGCAACAATTTCATTTTATAATTTATTAAAGAACATGTAATTATAATACAGTATTTTATTTAACAATTTAACTGTATGGAATGTGTGTGACACAAGGTGTTTTTTTTTCCTGTTATTGCATACATTATAGCAGCTATAATCAGTTGTTTTGCTCAAAACACTTTTCACTTTTCATGTACTTTTCTCTGTTGAAGTTAAAAAGACAAAAAAATGTAGCTTCTTGTGCCAGAGAGAAACAATAATGCATTCCTTCCTGAAGATGCTCCTGTAGCAGGACACTTTGAGTGAAGCCATGGCCTAATGTTTAGAGAAACAGCTTTGGGACTAAAAGGTTGTTGGTTTGATTCCCTGGATCAGCAGGAATGGCTGAAGGCATGAAGGCTGAATGGCCCTAGAGCAAGGCAGTGAACCCCCAGCTGCTCCCCAGGCTGCTCTGGGTATGTTGTATGTCACTCTGGATAAGAGCATCTGCTAAATGCTATTAATGCAATGTACTAACTGTTACAAAGTATTGACACTCAAGACTCCTTCAGTTTCCCAACACAAGTTTTAATCTGTTTATTGAAGCATCCAATGAATTATATATTACAATAGAAATGATAAAGTATTCATATTAGCACGTTAATATAAATGTGTGCTTTGAACTATTGCACTTTTGTCAGAACTGTGCTGTTATAGATAATTATTTAACACCTCCTCATCAATCAAGTCTCACAATTTAACAGAGCCATGGTATAAAATTCCATTATTGACTGAAAGCAATAATTGTTCTGTCATCTGTAGCTGAAAAACATTTTTATTCCTGGGTCTCTCTTGGGGTGCAAACATGAGCACAGGCTTAGAATCCAAGTTGACTGACTTGTTTGATTAGAAAGATTTGTAATAACACAGATTTTTGGTGTAACATATTTGACTGGAAAAATGCCTTCTATGTCAGTGGTATGCTTGTCAGTAGTTTTTTTTTTTTTTCTAGTTTAAAGCAATCATGGGGCTTGATCTCCAGATGAAACATTGGTAGAAAGTCAGAGAAAGTGCTGCCTTCTCTGTAAGACATTTTCACAGTGGTGCTAATCGACATGATGTCATTATTCATGCTTTGTTTTTATGCCCATCTGTCTGTGAGGATCCATTGCAGCACTGTATATGGAAAGTTTATTAAAACCACAGCAAGGGTTTATACACATTACATTTTTATATTGGGAAGAAATTAAGACTATAGAAAAAAAATTGTCTTCTGTGTTGCCATTTATAGTTGGAATCTCAGAGGATGCATCCTTCAGCTCAAGCCATAATCCGCATTTCTCATTACATGAAATTGCTTCCTAATTACACCAAACAGAGGGAACACAAGGCTTATTGCACCACAGGAGAACATTATCAGCAAACACATATCTGGTGAACTGGAAGCATGACGAGTCATTCCTCTGTGTATGGGGGGATGCGAGCTGTATGAGTGAATGAAAGATGTACACTCTATGTGCTTCTCTGCAGGGTCTCTGTACGTTGTCCCTCTCTTACATGCACTCCCTGTCCTTAGTGTCTGCTAGTGGAACTGAACAAATCACTCGGGCTTTCATATGCTCTCTCTCCTGCTGTTTTTTTTTACCCCTCTTTACCCCTCTATTCTCCAGCACTCTTACCCCAGGGTGCGGTCTGTTGTCCACTCTATTTTCTGCAGACATTATTGATCTGTCAAGCTGGGCCTAATTATCAGAGCCAGATCTGCAATATAATGTTAGGGGCTGGGCTGCAGTAAGCTTGTGGAGGCAGTCAATAAGATACTAAGTGACAAAAACTGATTGAAATTATTTAAGTTATGGGCATTACAAGAGATGAAAATTATTTGACATAATTTGCACTTGAATTACAGCTGTTTAAAGGTAATGATCTGGAGATACAGGTGCTAAATACAGAACAGAAAAATCGTTCTGATACTGCACAGAATGATGAGATGAGTTGTCGTGCAATAAAATAATAGACTGAAGATGGAAAGAGTGGATGCAAGCAAGAAATGTGAGCAGGGAGACTGAAACAGAAGAGAATGTCACAGTGATGTACAGTAAACAAGCTTACCTTTATTCCTGGTTGCCCTGTCAGCCTCCCTGACATGTAATAAAGTTTAAAAATGAACCAGGGCATTCACTGCTCCTGCTAAACAAAAGGATAATCTCAAAGTGGAGATAAGGGACTTGATAAGGAAATTCAATCTCAGTCTCAGTACAGCAATCTTTTACTTTCGATCTTTTTTCTTCCCATTTTATTACAAAAAAGGGCAGTCAATTCGATATGGCTATCCTGAGGTCTAGTGTCCTTATGTCCTATCCAGGCAGGCAACCGCTTAGACTCATACTGTTAGCCTTTAATATAGGGAGTGAAATTGAAATGTTGCTTTTTGTGCTAGTTCGCAAACATTATTTCAGCCCTGCCACTCACTTTGGCTTTTAATAAAAATCTGCCTGATTACAAAAGGCTATTCAGTTAGAAATCTGATTTAAAACCAAGTATTCCACCACTTTTCTTCATCCAGCCAAGTACATTTCATAGGTCAAGTCCCATGTGAAAGGTAATAAAGTTTTTTGGGTATTAGAGGGAAATAATAAAATGTGGTAATGAATAAGCAATGCAGCGTACGCCTTGACATTGGAAGGTGAAAATGGGATTGAAGGCCTATTTTATTACCGCAACTTACTCAATTTGAATATGAACTTGACAAAAATAACAGGGCATTTTGACTTCAAAGTTACACTCAAGCTTTAGAACAATGAGATTTTGACCCTGGACATTAATTTGCATGTTGTTCAAAGTGATGGACACCCATAGTATTGGGCATAGCCAAGGATTGTCCTGGTGGGCCAACCCTCTGTGATATTTAGAACTGTCTGGTTAATATACTGGATTTTAATGTTCTATGTAAGGGGTAATGTACAGCAAAATGGTCATTATTACAAAATAAACCCTGACGGGGTGATACAGGTCTTGAATCACCCAGAAGGGGTTTATTTTGCAATAATGACTGGCTTACTATAAATTATCCCACTTATTACAAAACTACTTACTAAATAAATCAATAATTTGACACAAGATATAAATTAAAAAAATAATTTATTGCTTCTACAAGCAGTGGTATAACCCACTAATGTGAATGTTGTTTGAATGCTGTTTTGCTTTGCTGTTTTGCTGATGAAAATTTGCAGTCAGTTTCACATGTGGGCTTGTGTGAGTAATGGATTGTTTGTATAAACAATAACCGCTAAATGAAATGCAATGTTATGTAAGGTGATCGCCTAGGCATTCTCATTGTGAAAAGTAAGTCACATGTACATGGACTGGCATTTAATGTTGTATTTGTTCCTTTCTATTTGTTTTTTGTCTGTTCATATTCTTTTTGGGGGAGTAAAGTCAGTTTAAAAATGCCGTTAAATGCATAGGCCTATAGGCCAAGTTTAATGACCTTGAGGTTATCAGAGGTCATATGTCGTTTTACAAATGAAAAATGAATTCAGCACCCAAACATTTAACAAACAAGGCCATTTGCTAACTTCATTAATCATTTTAGTACATTTCATTCCTTAGAAAGCTGAGAAACTGGGTTCAGCTGAGACGTTTACAGGCCCAAAGTTCAATGACCTCTAGAGGTCAACAGAGGTCAGATAGAGCTCGGCATATTGCAGATTTGAATTCGGCACACCCAAATTGACAAAATAAGACTGTTTGCCGACTTTGTCTCAAAAATGCCTTTGGGTGTCACAATTCTGGATTTTGGTACCAGTCTATAATGTACTTCAATATAGGTACCTGTGATCCATCCACCTGTGTGAAACATAACAGTGATATGTAAAAAAAAAAAAAAATGAAATCATCACTTTCCGCTTTGGGAAAAATGTTGCAGAATTTGCTCTTATAAATTAAACAAAACTGTTAAAATAATAGCTTTAGAAAGTTGAGAGAGCAGGTGTAGAAAAGACTTATCAAGAACAAACGAGGAAGCTCGTTTGCTTCCTGTGTGTTTTCCTGTGTGTGGTGCTCGTTTGCTTGTGTGTTTGGTGCTCGGCTTCGGACTATATTTCTAAGTTAATTTGACTACTGATTCTCGACTAGTGATTTTGGATTTCGGCCAGTGGACAGTGCCTGGTTTACGACGCTGATTTGGAACTGGACTTGCACGATAGTTGGTTAGTTTACAAACTAACTAGCCGGTGGCTAGGCAAACAGTTGCAAACAGCTGACCTGGTGTTGGGCAGCGTTACCTAGCAGCAGCATGCCGCCGAAGAGGGCAATGACAGTAGAGGAGGCGAGGAACTCAAGACTACCCTCGAGTTTTTGACTAAGGAGATTTCTGCTGTTAAACAGCAGCAGAAAGGCATCCTGGAGCTGGTGGAGGAGGTGAAGGCTCTCCGGATCCAGAACGCCGAGAAAGACCGGCATCTGGTGGAACTGGAGAACAGAGTGGCAGATCTGGAGCAGTACTCCAGGATTAAGGATGTGATCATCACCGGGCTCTGCATTAAACCCCGGTCATATGCCCGGGCAGTGACCACTGACAACGGGGTGGAGCCCGGTGAGCAGGATGACCGATCAACAGAGCAACAGGTGGCTGCTTTCCTCCACTCAAAGGGCGTTGAAGTGGATTTAAACACTGTGAAGGCATGCCATACTTTGCCCTGGAGAAATGACAGAAATACACCGGCCGTAATCATGAGATTCATAAACAGAAAATACAAGACTGCATTGCTGAAACTGGGAAGGAAATTGAAAGGGACAGACGTCTTCATAAATGAGCATCTTATAAAACGAAACTCTGACATTGCAAGAAAGGCACGCAACTTGAAAAGACAGGGAAAGATTCAAAGCACATGGACCAATAATTGTAAAATATTCATTAAGCTTAACGGAACACCAGAGCAAGCCAAGGTTGTGGTCATCAAGACCATGGAGGAGCTGGACAGGTACCAATAATCACCATAAACCGGACTGTAAGGAGTATGATGAATTATTTTCAACACACAACTATGACATCATTGGAAATAACTCATTCACCTGCATCTGGAGTTAATGATGGTACATCGCAAAGGATTCCTGATCATAACAATATGGAGCTAAAAACCTTTCAATATTCCAATTATAATTTACTGGATATAGAAAACGATATAGATCCAGACAACAATTTCTTTTCTAATATTAATGACAACTGCTATTATTACACAAACTAACAGTACAATCAGACTGTTAGAACTGACAACAAATTATCCATAATCCATTTCAACAGCAGAAGCATGTATGCAAACTTTAATAACATTAAGGACTACTTAAGTCAGTTTACAAAACCGTTCAAAATTATTGCAATATCAGAAACTTGGATCAACGCTGATAAGGGGATGGATTTTGAGATGGATGGATATGAACTCAACTATATAAACAGGAAGAGCAAAGGCGGAGGAGGTGTGGCTGTATATGTGGACAAAAATTTAGATTATAGGATATTGGAAAATATCTCAACTGCAATTGACAATCTGTTAGAATGTATGACTATTGAAATCTGTACAGAAAAAAAAATGTAATAATCAGCTGTATATATAGAACACCAGGTTCCAGTATGGACTTATTCAAGGACTGGATCGAGGCATCTTTTTCGAGGATTAATCAGAAAGTTATTTTCATCTGTGGTGATTTTAATATTGATTTTTTAAATCCTAAGAAGCATAAAATGATTGACGAATTCATTAATATAATGTATAGTATGAGCCTTTATCCAAAAATCACCAAACCCAGCAGAATCATATCATACAGTTCCACATTAATTGACAACATATTCACTAATGACATTGAAAACAATACTGTGAGTGGATTATTTATCATTGACATCAGTGACCACCTACCAGTTTTTACAGTTTATGATGGCAATTTTAAAGGAAATCATCCAGATACAAGACCAACATATAGACGATTGAGAACAGAGGAAAACGAATGCATTTAAGAATGACTTGCTCGTGCAAAACTGGGACGCTATATACAAGAATAATTATATTGACAATGCATATGAAACATTTCTGAGGATATTTGCATCACTATATAACAAAAATTGTCCAATTAAACAATACAGCAGGAAATGTAAATACACGGATCGACCATGGATCACCAAGAGATTACAAAATGCCTGTAAAAAGAAAAATACGCTGTATAGAGAATTCATAAAACAGAAAACTAAAGAGGCAGAGAATAAATATAAAAAATATAAAAATAAGTTAACCAATATTATTAGAGCTAGCAGAAAGGAATACTATCTCATCTCATTATCTGTAGCCGCTTTATCCTGTTCTACAGGGTTGCAGGCAAGCTGGAGCCTATCCCAGGTGACTACGGGGGCGAAAGGCGGGGTACACCCTGGACAGGTCGCCAGGTCATCACAGGGCTGACACATAGACACAGACAACCATTCACACTCACATTCACACCTACGGTCAATTTAGAGTCACCAGTTAACCTAACCTGCATGTCTTTGGACTGTGGGGGAAACCGGAGCACCCGGAGGAAACCCACGCGGACACGGGGAGAACATGCAAACTCCGCACAGAAAGGCCCTCGCCGGCTACGGGGCTCGAACCCGGACCTTCTTGCTGTGAAGCAACAGCGCTAACCACTACACCACCGTGCTGCCCAGGAATACTATCATGAAATATTAAATAAAAACAAAAATAATATTAAAGGAATATGGGATTTATTAAAGAATATAATCAAAAATGGCTCTAGACAATGTTACCCTCAGTACTTTATAGATAACAACATTAAGAAAGACAATATAGATGATATAAATATAGATGATATAGTTAATAGTTTTAATCATTTTTTTGTCAGTGTTGGACCAAACCTGGCAGAAAAAATCCCTGATCCGTCGTCATCGCAGGATTGGAATGAGAATCTTATAGATAGAAATCAAAGCTCAATGTTCCTCACAGCAGTGGAAGAAAAAGAAATAATTGATATTGTAAAAAACTGTAAACATAAAACATCTACTGATTGTGATAACATTGATATGAAAATTGTGAAAAGGGTCATTGAGGGAATTTCAAAACCATTAACTTTCATCTGTAACTTATCATTCCAAACCGCCAAATTTCCATACAAAATGAAAATATCTAAAGTTGTGCCACTGTATAAAACTGGGGATAGACACCACTTCACAAACTACAGGCCTGCTTCTCTATTACCACAATTCTCAAAAATTCTAGAAAAAATATTCAACAACAGATTAGACAAATTCCTGGATAAGCATAAATTACTCTTTGACAGTCAATACGGATTTAGATCAAACAGTTCAACATTACTTGCATTAATGGAATCAGTTGAGGAAATCACTAACACTATAGATCACAAACAGTACGCAATTGGAATATTCATCTACCTCAAGAAAGCTTTCGACACAATCAATCATGACATATTAATCAATAAACTGGAACGGTATGGGATCAGGAGGATAGTAGTTTTGCACTGGATGAAAAGTTATTTAAGGGACAGGAGACAGTTTGTGAAGTTGGGAGATTACGCTTCCTCATGCTTGGACATTGCTTGTGGTGTCCCTCAGGGGTCAGTATTGGGTCCAAAACTGTTCATTCTCTACATAAATGATATCTGCAAAGCTTGCAAGTTATTAAAATTAGTTTTATTTGCAGATGACACAAATATTTTTTGTTCAGGGGGGAATTTACAGGATCTTCTGGGGATGGTCATTGCAGAACTGTCTAAATTAAAGAAGTGGTTCGACAGGAACAAATTATCTTTAAACCTTAATAAAACTAAATTCATGTTATTTGGGAATTGTAAAAGGAATACTCAAGCACTAATACATGTAGATGGGGTTGATATTGTAAGGATACATGAAAATAAATTTCTTGGTGTAATTGTGGACAATAAAATAACATGGAAATCCCACATAAAACATGTACAAACTAAACTGTCATGGAGCATTTCAGTACTGAGTAAGGCAAAACACTTTCTGGACCACAAATCACTCCACTTTCTTTACAGCTCACTAATATTACCATACTTAAATTACTGTGTAGAGATTTGGGGCAATACTTATAAATGTACATTACAGCCACTGACTATACTGCAGAAAAGAGCCACAAGGACAATTCATAACACTGGTTATAGAGAACATACTAATCCTTTATTCTTAAAATCAAAAATACTAAAACTCACAGATCTGGTTCATTTTCAAACAGCACAAATCATGTATAGAACAACAAACAACCTACTTCCAGTCAACATTCAAAAACTTTTTTTTCAGAAAGAGGGGGGATATAATTTGAGGGGGGAAATGAACTTTAAACATCTTTTTGCTCGCACAACCTTAAAAACACATTGCATCTTGGTATGTGGAGTGAAATTGTGGAACAGACTGTCGGGGGGCTGAAGCAATGTCCAAGCATGAGTATATTCAAACAGCGGTGCAAACACATGGTATTCACTAGGTACAGGGAGGAAGAAAGGTGGGATGAGCACTAGGGGTTTTTTTTGCACATATTTTTATTTACTTTGTTTATTTTGTTTATTTTCTATTTTGTTGGTACAGGCAAATATGTTTAATTACTTGTGTTCAGGAGTATGTGATTTAAATAGTAAATAAAAATAATAATAACAATAAAGATAAATAAATAAATTTATATATATAATAAATTTATATATATAATAAATTATATATATATATATATATATATATATATATATATATATATATATATATATATATATATACACACAGGAAGTAAATAGTAAATTGTATTATTAATTAATTGGAAAGGGGGTAGGATTAAATAAGCTAATGCTTCTTCCTACTCCTTTTCAAACATTTTAAGTTAATATTGTTTCCATTGTTTTTAATTGAATTAAGTGTTTTTATTTGTTCTTTTGTTTTTGTTTTTTGTGTTTGTTTTTTTCTCTTCTGTTTTGTACTACTTTGACATGTTTGAAATAAAGCATTCATTCATTCATTCATTCATTCATTCATTCATTCATTCATTCATTCAACATTGCACAATACTGTTACCCCTACTGTTTCCATTTCAGCATCATGCCTGCAGTTCTGAGTCTGCTTCGAGGTTCAGCCTCTGAAAGCAGATGCATGCTGGGATTGTGTGTTTTGTTTTTGTTTTGTTTTTTAATCCAAGCCTCAAAACTCTTCCAGGAGACTTTGGATTGAGACTTTGTTTCTGCAGGAACATGTGAACAGTCAAAATTATGGGATAAATAAAATTAATTGGTTACTTGTTTGCTTGTCATGACATTTTAGATCAACATACAAAAAAGGGGAAAAGGCAAACCTCATGAATGGGAAAGAATGTGGAATGCACAAAATAAGGCATCTGCTAGTAGCTCAGTGTTACTCTGAATTTGCAATTGAAAAAAAGGTTTGCAAATTCACAAAATGAAATGGAAATTTTCAAAAAAAAATCTTAATTATTGTAGAAATATCACATATAATGTAATGTTGCTCACATTATATAGCGAATGTTACTGGAAATGAGGGGTTTGATATATAGTGCATGGAGAGCAGGATCTTCCTGTTCTCTCTTTTCACTCACTATAATGATTCACATAGCACATTTTACATTTTACATAATTCAAGTAATTTTTATCTTGATAATGGATTGTAAAGTTCAAGTTCCAGTAGTTTCCTAGTGCTGGTTTTGAGGTTCACATTTCTGCTTCGTGTAAGCTTCTTTTAGTTAGTGCATTCTGTTTAATAATAATTATTATTATTATCCATCCATCCATTATCTGTAGCCACTTATCCTGTTCTACAGGGTCACGGGCAAGCTGGAGCCTATTCCAGCTGACTATGGGTGAGAGGCGGGATACACCAGGTCGCCAGGTTATCACAGGGCTAACACAAAGACAAACAACCATTCACACTCACACCTACGGTCAATTTAGAGCCACCAATTAGCCTAAACTGCATGTCTTTGGACTGCGGGGGAAAACGGAGCACCCGGAGGAAACCCGCACAGACATGGGGAGAACATGCAAATTCCACGCAGAAAAGCCCTCACTGGCTGCTGGGCTCAAACCCAGGACCTTCTTGCTGTGAGGTGACAGTGCTAACCACTACACCACCGTGCCGCCCTATTATTATTATTATTATTTGTAGTAGTAGTAGTAGCACTTTTTCGGTGCATCTTCACATTATCACATCTTAACATTATCTCAAAAACTCAACACACCAATACAGAGTTATTGAAGTGCCATGGTGGTTATCTCGAGGTATGTTTATGAGAATATATTGAGGTCATGAATTAATATTTCAAGACCATAAACATTGTATCTTGTGCCCACGAACTGTTTTGTTGTGTCCATGAGATACCAAAGTTGTAGTATCTTAACTCTTTACCCCTTAATGATGACATATGACGACCCCGTGTATAACCCTTAATGACAACATATGACGACCCCGTGTATATCCCATAATGACGACATATGATGCCTTGTCTAAAACTTTGTCAAAACCTTGTCTTTAGACTTTTTTTCTTGTAAATATGTTCTAAGGGTGAACAGTATATACATATACAAGGGTGACTGTAGCAACTGCTTTAAGGGGTAAAGAGTTAAAATGTTATAGGAATGTCATAATTAATGTGGCCACCTGTGGCAGCGGGGGCGTGACTAAGCATCAGTTTTTGAATGGAGGGTGGGGCCGGGGAAGGTGAGTGGCTAAGTCATTACACCTGATGTCAATTAATGTGTGTGTGTTTGTTGCAGGGATGGTGGAGCATAAAAGGAGGGGGAGAGCAGAGAAGAGGTCTCTCCCGACCAGAACGTGTGTGTGTGTGTGTGTGTGTGTGTGTGTGTGTGTGTGAGAGAGACTGACTGTGTGTGAGCAGCGAGTGATAAAAGCTGAAAAGCAAAGAAAAATAAGGAAAATAAAGAGTGTGTGAAATCAACTCCTGCCTGCCAAGCTTCTGTGCTCCACCCACATCAGGGACCTATTACAGTGGTGCCGAAACCCAGGAGTACAGAAGGGAACCACTGCATGGAGTCCTCCCCATTCAAAGAGCTCATCCATGCCCTCGCTACCACCCAGCAGAACCAGCATCAAGCACTGATCGCCTTCTGGAAGGAGCAAGAGCAATGCTTTGAAGCCTTGATGCTGACCCAGCAGGAAGATTGCCAGGCGCTCCATCATCTGGTCATGTCAGCAGGAGCACCCTCATGAAGATGGGCCTGCAGGATGGTCTGGAAGCATTCCTCGCCCTCTTTGAACAAGCGGCTGAAACGTGGGGGTGACCACTCGAGCAGTGCATGGCGCACCTCCTCCTGCTCCTGACTGGCAAGGTGCAGCTCACAGTGCAGCAGCTCCCTGTTGACAGCCAACTAATGTACGCCGACTTGAAGAAAGCCATCCACTTCCCGGAACAACATTGCCAGCACTTCCGGATGCTGGCATTGGAGGAGGTCGGCTGGCCGTTTCCATTTGGCCAGCAACTCTGGGATGCCTGCTGGCGGTAGCTAAGGGCGGAAGAACCCGACATCAATGGGATCATTGATCTGGTGGCACTGGAACAGTTCATCGCTTGACTTCTGGAAGGAACGACAGAATGGGTCCAGTGTCATCACCCGGTGTCGCTAGAACGAGCCATCGAGTTGGCAGAGGACCATCTGGAGGCGGTTCTGATGGCAGGCAGACGAAGCGCCTCTCCTCACTTCTTCTCTCTCTCTCCTTTTTCCCTCTCTCTCTATCTTTCTCTCTTCCCCACCCCTTTCCCCCACCACGGAGGCGGTGGCTGGCTCCTCCCCAGCCGGCCTGTCACACCCATGATGTCCTCCCCATCTCCCTCTTCCATGTCTGTGTTGTCCCCTCCTCAGGTGAGTGATACCCATAACACCGGTGCAGAGGGAAAGCCTGGGCCGGTGTGCTGGTGCGGCGGGGAGTCGGAGCATCTCCAGAGTCAGAGCTCCGCAAGGGAAGTGGGAGCTGTGATCTGGATCCCCGATGCACCAGAAACTGCCCCCAATCGGGCCGGAATGTATTGCATACCGATAAGTGTTCAAGGGGATATGTATAAACACGTTTGTGGATTCCGGTTGTAATCAGACCTCAATTAACCAAAGCCTGATGCAAGGCAAGGCATTGGGGAGAGCACAAGCGCTGAAGGTGTTGTGTGTGCACAGGGATGTTCACAATTACCCTCTAATGTCCATCCATATTCTATTCCGGGGCCAAATGCATAGAATTAAGGTGGCGGTTAATCCTCATCTCACCCACTTGCTAATTTTGGGGACTGATTGGCCAGGGTTTAAAGAATTGATGGAACACATAATGAGAGGTGGGTCCTGCATAAATACATCACGGGAAGACTGGCATTGACTGGGGCAGCTGTCACAGAGCCGTCTATGTCAGCACTGCATCAGGGCGATACGAAGAGTGAGGAGCAACTTGCCCCTCCTCCCTCTCCTTGGGATTCCCTTGAGGATTTCCTGTTAGAGCAGTTGTAAGACGAGACTCTGCAGCATGCGTGTCACTGGCCTTTCCATATTTTGCTATTATTAAGGATAGATTGGATCAGGTGACACAGGACACTCAAACCAGTGAACAAATAACCCAGTTGTTGATCCCAAAGAGCCAGAGGGAACTCGTATTCCATGCAGATCACTTTAATCCCATAGCCGGACACTTTGAGCAGGATAAAACACTAGCCTGAATAATGGCCCAGTTCTACTGGACAGGGATTCACGGGGATGTCCATCAGTGGTGTGCAATGTGCCGTGAATGGCAATTAGTAAATCCCGCGGCCATGCCAAAAGCTCCTTTGCGCCCTCTCCCTCTAATCAAGACCCCTTTTGAGAGAATTGGTATGGATCTTGTTGGGCCATTAGATCGGTCAGCATGGGGATATCACTTTATTTTAGTTCTAGTGGACTATGCAACATGATATCCAGAAGCAGTGCCTCTCTGCAATATTTCTCCATGTGGTATTGTGGAAGCACTCTTTCATATTATCTCCTGGGTGGGGATTCCGAAAGAAATCCTGACAGACCAAGGCACTACATTTATGTCATGCACACTGCACAAACTGTATGGGTTATTGGGGATTAAGTCTATCTGCACCAGTGTCTATCACCCACAAACGTATGGCTTAGTGGAGCGTTTTAATCAAACACTCAAAAACATAATTTGGAAATTTGTAGATGAGGATGCACATAATTGGGATAAATGGCTCAAGCCCCTGTTATTTGCATTATGAGAGGTCCTGCAAGCCTCCACTGGTTTCTCACTGTTTGAGTTATTATATGGGCATAAGCCGCATGGCATTTTGGATGTGCTACAGGAAAATTAGGAGGAGGGACCTTCACCAAGCAAGAATGAAATTAAATACATTCTCGACCTGCATGCAAAACTCCACACACTCATATACTTAACCCAGGAGAATTTACAGCAGGCACAAGAACATCAAATCCAGCTGCATGACAGGGGCACGTGCCTTAGAGAGTTCACACCAGGAAACAAAGTGCTCATATTATTGCTCACGTCGCGCTCCAAATTAATCGCCAAGTGACAAGGGCCCTTCGAGGTCACATGGCGAGTCGGGGACATTGATTATGAGGTGAGGCAAATGGATGGGGTGGGGCATTGCAAATTTACCACCTCAACTTGTTAAAACTTTGGAACGAGGGGGTCCCCATGGCGTTGGCGGTCCCAGAGAAGGTGGAGCTGGGGCCAGAGGTAAAAAAAAAGTAACATCTCAAACCACTCCAGGCCCTTGTGGAGACCACCTCTCACAGGCACAACTCACGGAGGTGGCCAAGTTGCAAAAGGAATTTTACGTGTTCTCGCCCCTTCCCAGCCACACCCACCTCATAGAACACCATATTGAGACGCCCCCAGGGGTGGTGGTGTGTAGCCGCACTTACCGCTTGCCTGAACACAAAAAAAAGGTGGTTCGGGATGAACTCAAGGCCATGCTCAAAATGGGCATAATCATGGAGTCCCACAGTGACTGGAACAGCCCAGTGGTCCTGGTTCCCAAGACTGATGGGTTGGGCTGGTTCTGTGTGGGCTATAGAAAAGTCAATGTGGTGTCTAAATTTGATGCATACCCAATGTCTCACATTGATGAGTTGCTTGATCAGTTAGGCACTGCTCGCTTTTATTCAGCACTGGATCTAATGAAGGGATATTGGCAGATCCCCTTGACTCCTCTATCCCAAGAGAAAATGGCCTTTTCCACATCGTTTGGATTACACCAATTTGTCACGCTCCCTTTTGGGTTATTTGGGGTGCCCGCTACGTTCCAGCGGCTCATGGACAAGATCCTCCGCCCTCACACTGCCTACGCGGCCGCGTACCTTGATGACAATCATTTATAGTAATGATTGGCCGCAGCATCTGGAACACCTTAGGGCCATCCTAGAGTCACTGAGGCATGCAGGTCTCACAACTAACCCAAAGAAGTGTGCAATTGGGTGGGTTGAAGTATGGTATCTGGGTTTCCACTTGGGTCATGGGCAGGTGCGGCCCCAAATTAACAAGACTGCAGCAATTGTGGCCTGCCAGAGACCCAAGACCAAAAAGGGGGTGAGACAGTTCCTGGGGTTGGCTGGCTACTATCGTAGGTTCATACCTAATTATTCAGATGTCACCAGCCCACTGACTGATCTCACTAAAAAGGGAGCATCAGATCAGGTCCAGTGGACGGAGCAGTGCCAACGGGCTTTCATTAGGGTAAAAGCTGCACTATGTGGGGGCCACTTTAACACTCCCCTGACTTCTCTCTCCCCTTTATTTTACAGACAGATGCATCGGACAGACGGCTGGGGGCCATTCTGTCCCAAAATGTGGAGGGTGAGGAGCATCCCGTGCTGTACATCAGCCGCAAGCTCTCAATGCGTGAAAGCAAGTACAGTACCACTGAAAAGGAGTGCCTGGCAATCAAGTGGGCGGTACTTGCCCACCCATACTACCTGCTGGGGTGCCCTTTCACCCTCTGTTCGGACCACGCACCCCTCCAGTGGCTCCACCGCATGAAGGATGCCAATGCGTGGATCACCCGTTGTTACCTCGCCCTCCAGCTGTTTAAGTTCGAGGTGGTCCACAGGCCAGGGGTGCAGATGGTGGTGGCAGACTTCCTGTCCCGTTGGGGGGGGAGTCCACTGCAGGCTGGACGGCTCCCTGGCCTGGTGGGGGTATGTGGCAGCAGGGGCGTGGCCAAGCATCAGTTTGTGAATGGAGGGCAGGGCCAGGTAAGGTGAGTGGCTAAGTCATTACACCTGATGTCAATTAATGTGTGTGTGTGTGTTTGTTGCAGGGATGGTGGAGCATAAAAGGAGGGGGAGAGCAGAGAAGAGGTCTCTCCCGACCAGAACTCGTGTGTGTGTGTGTGTGTGTGTGTGTGTGTGTGTGTGTGGCATGTGTGACTGTGTGTGAGCAGCGAGTGATTAAAGCTGAAAAGCAAAGAAAAATAAGGAAAATAAAGAGTGTGTGAAATTAGCTCCCACCTGCCGTGTTTCTGTGCTCCATCCACATCAAGGATCTGTTACACCACCATTTAATTATTTGGTGGAAATGAAAGAAAAGTAATTTTATATTTGTAATTGTAGTTGCTTTGAGAATTCACTAAAGGTGACACAGACAAATGGCATATCCATATGACTCCAGGATGTTGTTATGCATCATTTCAAATTGAAGTAGTGTATTATTATCAATCATCTCCATGATTAGGTTCCTGTGGCCACAGTAGTCTAACCCAATTGATTTCTCTGTCTCACTGATTTTTAAAGTACAATAGTTGGCATGAGTTAAGTACTTTGCGGCCACAAAATACATTTTGAGAAATGTAACTTGTGGCATCAATATATCAATTTCTGGCCACATTTTATTATTTAAAAAAGAAAGAAAAAAAAGTCACTTCAACAGCTCTGTACACTAGAACCACCTATGATCACCTGCCTTTTTTTTTTTTCTCCAGTCCACCAATGAAAATACAGGGGCAAAAACATGGATTAGAGTTTCACACAAACACAAACACAGCTGTCACAGTTAAGTACAGTATCAGGAAATGTGCAGAAACTGTGCAACTTCTCACGCTTCCAAAAATGTATCAGACCAGGAAGAGTGTGTGTGTTTGTGTGTGTGTGCACGCGTGCGTGCGTGCGTGTGTGTGCGTGCGCGTGTGTGTTTCGCCCTTCACTGTGTTGAGACCTGCAAAAAAGTGCCAATATACAGTTGTGCTCATAAGTTTATATACCCTGGCAGAATCTATGATTCTTTGACCATTTTTCAGAGAATATGAATGATAACACCAAAACATCTTTTCCGCTCATGCTTAGTGGTTGGGTGAAACCATTTTTTGTCAAGCGACTGTGTTTTTTCTTTTTAAATCATAATGACAACAGAAACTACCCAAATGACCCTGATCAAAAGTTCACATACCCTGGTGATTTTGGCCTGATAACATGCACAGAAGTTGACACAAATGGGTTTGAATGGCTACTAAAGGTAACATCCTCACCTGTGATCTGTTTGCTTGTAATCAGTGTGTGGAAAAGCTGAGTGAGTTTCTGGGATCCAGACAGACTCTTGCATCTTTCATTCAGCCGCTGACGTTTCTGGATCCCGAGTCATGGGGAAAGCAAAAGAATTGTCAATGGATCTACGGGAAAAGGTAGTTGAACTGTATAAAACAGGAAAGGGATACAAAAAGATATCCACGGAATTGATAATACCAGTCAGCAGTGTTCAAACTGTGATTAACAAATGGAAAATCAGGGGCTCTGTTAAAACCAAACCACGGTCAGGTAGACCAACAAAAATGTATGCCAAACAGCACAGAGACAAGCCTCAAAACTTCTGGAACAAGGTAATTTGGAGTGATGAGACCAAAATTGAACTTTTTGGCCATAACCATAAACGTTACATTTGGAGAGGTGTCAACAAGGCCTATGATGAAAGGAACACCATGCCTACTGTAAAGCACGGAGGTGGATCGCTGATGTTTTGGGGATGTGTGAGCTACAAAGGCACAGGAAACTTGGTCACAGTTGAAGGAAAGATGAATGCAGCACATTATCAGCAAATACTGGAGGCAAATTTGCACTCATCAGCCTGGAAGCTGCGCATGGGACGTACTTGGACGTTCCAACGTGACAACGATCCAGAACACAAGGCCAAGTCAACCTGTCATTGGCTACAGCAGAACAAAGTGAAGGTTCTGGAGTGGCCATCTCAGTCTCCTGACCTCAACATTATCGAGCCACTCTGGGGAGATCTCAAACGTGCAGTTCATGCAAGACAGCCCAGGAATTTACAGGAACTGGAGGCTTTTTGCCAAGAAGAATGGGCAGCTTTACCATCTGAGAAAATAAAGAGCCTCATCCACAACTACCACAAAAGACTTCAGGCTGTCATTGATGTTAAGGGGGCAATACATGGTATTAAGAACTGGGGTATGTAAACTTTTGATCAGGGTCATTTGGATGTTTTTTGTTGTCATTATGATTTAAAAATAGAAAACAGTTGTTTATCAATAAATGGCTTCACCCAACCACTAACCATGAGTGGGAAAAAAGTTTGTGTTATCATTCATATTCTCTGAAAAAAGGCCAAGAAAGCAAAAATTCTGCCAGGGTATGTAAACTTATAAGCACAACTGTAGCTCTAAAAACAACTACATTAACGTTATGGAACAGCAGTGTACATAAGCCATTTACCAGGTGACACATATGTGTGAGTGTTTGTGATTGATGTTTGTAATAGGGCCATGATGCTGGTTTAATCTTTGCTTTAGAGTACTAATCATCATCACCATCATCAACATCATCATCAGTGAGCATTTTACATCCTTAATCATAGGCATCCATCAAGTGTAAATCAAAGATGGCACATGCACTCACATTGACACACATGAAAGCTTCTTCTTCTCTGTTCTTTTGCATTTCCCCTCTTTCCTTTATATACAAATACAATTATACACAGATAAGGACAATCTCTCTCCACTCTAAAAAAAAAAAAAACACACACACACACACACACACACACACACACACACACACACACACACACACACACAACCTCAATGAATTATGTTTGTTTGTCATTACCCCATAATACAGTCTCTCTCTCTCTCTCACTCACTCACTCACTCACTCACTCACACACACACACACACACACACACACACACACAGTAATGGTGGTCTACAGCAGGGCCATATGTGGTCCATAATTCTTGTACACGATTGGCCCATAAACAGCATTGTTGGCATAGTTTAAGAGAGCTGACATTAAGCCTCTGCAGCAAGCCACTAAAGCCTGATTTAGAAAGCTCCACTTTGGAACATGACAAGGGGAGGGAAAAGGGCTAAAAATATGCTCAATAGTTAATAATCTAATAATCCACATAATTTATTTGAATTGTCTGGATGCGGCACTCAGCATATGCCTTATCGGCAGTTATTTATTACCCTGTTGTGGAAAAGCCTGTTTTCTAATTATCTTTATGCATGTCTATAGCAGAATGCTGTCAGTATACAGCAGGTGTGAAATACCCTCAGGGCAACAATTCATTACCTGAATTTAATGACAAAAAGCCAAGCTGAAATTGAACAAACTCAAATGTACATCATTTTCTTAGTTGAGGTCTCAAAATCAAGCAGTGCTGGATAATTTAGTGGCTTACATATGAGGTTTATTCCTACAGCTTCCACATACTTAACCTGCTTCAGGATTCTAACATATGGCCAAAAATATGTTGACTCCTGACCATCATACCTTTATATGGGTCTTCTTCAAAATGTTGTCTCAAAGTTGGAAGTCCACAATTGTATAGGATGCCTTTGTATGCTGTATTTATTAAGATTTCCTTTCACTGGAACTAAGGGGCCCAAACATGTTCCACCATGACAATGCCCCTGTGCACAAAGAGAAGTCATGGTTTGCCAAGATTGGTATGGAAGAACTCGATTGTCCTGCACAGAGCCTTGATCTCAACCCCACTGAACTCTTTCAGGATAAATTGTAATGCCAATGACACCCCAGGTCTCTTCACCCAACATCAGTGCCTGACCTCATTAATGCTCTTGTAGTTGAATGAGCAAATCCCCACAGTCACACTCATAAATCTAGTAGAAAGCTTTGCCAGAAGAGTTGATGTTATTATAAGAGCAAAGGGGGATGATTCCACAGAGATCAACTGGTATGTTTATTGTGACTTTATACTTGTTTGGGGCTAGTTGCATCAACATAGCTTATGTCTAACTGAAGGGCCATAAGTTAAGTTGGTTGTAACTTTCTAGCCATAAACTGAATTTTGACAAAGATTGGATGTCACATTTACACTTAACTGGAAGCTAGCATTTGAATAATATTGTATAATGTCAGCTGTAAGCATTAGGTAGTTCATGATCACACTGTGTGAAGTGTATATCCAAACTGTTCAATAATATTTTCATACCATTTTGATCAGCCTGATACATTCAAGTGCATTATTATTTTTTAAAATAATTAATTAATTAATGTGGCCCAGCAAAACCCAGAATGGGAATCAAACACTGTGGTCGGGGGGATATACTAGTGTGTGTGTGTGTGTGTGTGTGTGTGTGTGTGTGTGTATATATATATATATATATATATATATATATATATATAATTGGGCAGGAGCCCTCCGGAGCTCAGCTCTGCCTCCTCGTCTCGGCAGTACAGCCCGCAGGAGCTGAGCTCCCTCTGCTTCAGTGTTTATAATAATATAATACTTTTATTCATTTTCATCTATTCTAAAAACACCATCAATATGAGAGTTCGTCAGTAATGATTTAGACAACAAAAAAAATAAGCAAAAGTGAATTACACCCATCAATTAAAAAAAAAATCATTAGAATTATCACTGAATGCACATACGCTGCGAGAATGCGTGACATCACACAGCATCATCATATGTTTAATGTTAATGTTAATGGACTTCAGCTCGAGAAATTGGTGCCACTGTTTTCTATCAGTCCGTCATACTTTATATTTTATGAGGATTTATGTCGTACGAAGTTGTAACTATCTGCTAAACACGATGCCTTTGCAAAGTAGACAGGTAAGTCATGGTTCTTTTGTCTTTAGTTGAGAAACTTTCTCAGGCAAAATATACTCGTGCAGCAGATGGCAGCAGTAGCGTTAGCTAACACTGACAGACAGGATGCTAGTCGAAAAATTCACGCCTCCATTTGCTGAAGTTCAGATCTTTTTGTCTGTAGTTCTGTCATATTTGGGCTTCATGGGCAGCTACCCAGGGCCTCGGCCACTAGGGGGCCTCGGAGGTAGCGAGATCGGAAAATATGAAACGATATTTTCAGAAGTTTTGATCATATTGATAACATTTTTGATGCATTTCGCCACCTGTAAGGAAGCCCACCTTGTCCCGTCGCATAAATCACCCGTCATTGTCAATATGATCCATAGACATATAAACATAGACGCCGCCTTCTGCGTAGAAAGAAGGCCAAAATAACCAACCTACAAGACTGAATATGATAAATGATGGAAATAGTGGAAAAACTGGAAATAGTGAATGAAAATAAAAATTTACTGTTTTATTTATTGAGTCACCACACAGACCTACTCTCGTTGAATAAAGTGAGCTGAATGACCGCCAAACTGAGTTCGGCCAGGTTCTAACGTCATACCAAAACAAAATACATCACTGATTCCTTCACATTCAGAAAGGTTAAAAACATTCATCATACGTTCAAAAATGTTCATAGTGTGGCACTGTATTATCTAATTCTCACTGCTATACACCTACCCGGTGGAGATGAGCTGGGAAACTGAAGACTGAAGGAACAGCTCCCTCTCTGATCCTGACTGTCTGACCTGTTCTGTCAAAATCCTCTGTTCTGAAGTGTTCACTGCAGAGGATGGATGACAGAGTAGCAGAAAACCCTTCCCGTCGCACAGCTGTCTCCCACTGCTTTTTCATGTCTTTATTTTTGGGAAACCTACATAGTATGTGAAAAGTTAGCTAAGCAACTAACAATAATCAGTGTAGTTACGAAGGAAATACTTCGTTGTTTGGAGACAGGTTTCACCGAGCGGCTATTATGCGCGAGACTTCATATTAGCCACAAAGTCAGAAAAATCTGTTTGTAAAATTACGTTATAATGACCAAATACAATGAAAAGTATTTTTCCAGTCTCACCTGTGAAAGGTAATCCCATGTGATCTCATTTGGATGGTAAACCTGTTGGTACAGTTAAACGCAGCACATGAATGAGGCATCTTTATTCTCGGCTACTGTCTAGATGCCATGGGCGATTGCTCTAAGACAACGAGGGAGGCTCAGCCTCCTCTAAAAATGACGAACATCATGTAGGATGAATTGCGCTAGGCTTATGTTATAGCCAACCTTATAACATTGCTATTTCAGATCCAGAATCATAGAAATATATGTGCTCAACCCAACTACAGTGCCAAATCATTCCGTTATAACTTTCCACAGTTCGCCTAATGTGTGTGTGAGTTTTTCCCCCTCGTGACAACGCGATGCAGCCCAGCCTCAGTGGACTTCAATGGCATTTGGGAGCTATGCGCTTTTCAATCTCAAAATGCAAGACGATTATTGGACAAATACTGCGAAAACGCCCGCCCACGGAGTCTCACGGACTCCCAGCCTCAGTGCACTTCAATGGCATTTGGGAGCTATGCGCTTTTCAATCTCAAAATGCAAGACGGTTATTGGACAAATACTGCGAAAATGCCCACCCACGGACTCCGAGCCTCACAGTGGGAGGGACATGGCAGTTTCCGCGAGGAGACTGGTGATTGGTGAAAGCGACCGGATATTTTCTTTGATTGACAGCTCGTTTCAAATATAGACAGGCAGCGGTGAATTTCAGTTCAGTCCCATGCAGATTCGCAAGTGCTGTGGTGTATTGTAAGAGCTCAGCTTACATTTCGATTTCATTCATTACATACGGTTTCTACCAGCTTTTTTAGTTTGTATATATTTTCATTGTAAATAAAGTGTAAATATAGTGTTGTCAAGTTTGCTATCTTAGTTCCAGAAATTTCATTTATTTGAGTGACTGAACTTGAACTTGAGGGGGCTAGTCAGCTAGCAAGAAAGCTGCGCACGGATGCCAAGCATTGCTGATTTAATTTTGGCGAAGCCATTTGCCAGTCTTCCTTTCGAGGAAAAAATTAAAATTAAAGATCAGGGTAGACCAATGACTCAAATTGACTTGGTGAAAAAGGTAGGGAATAATATTCGTTCCTTTCAGCTCTCCTGGTACGAGAAAGTGAATTGGCTAACAGCAAGTGACCCACATCAACAACAGTAAATAGACCACTTTAGTAATATGTCATGGATGGACCAAAAATATAGAATCTATTTAAAATGTTTATGCTGAGAATATTATATTGGAATATATATTTCTCTGGATATGAATTAAACACAGCTACAATTTGGAAAACATTTTTAAACAAAAACACAGCCGAGAACATTTCACACTACAGACCTGGATTAAAAGTGAAGGGTTATCAAAATTGTCAATAAAACATTTCTCAGTCAAAATAAGTAAAATATAGGGAAAGTGTCATTGAATGAAATGTGTGGCACCCAGCTCTATGTTTGGCTCCCCAAGGTCAGTGCTTGTGTCTATTCCAGAACACTCTGCTGTTACTGCTGAGGTTCCTGACAAAGAGCTGCTTTCAGTAATGATCAATTTTTAAACAACATGCCACAATTTTAAAATATAAAATGTTAAAATATACCCCCCCCCAACACCACCATCATGTATATTGGACAGTAGGCTAATGGGCCAAAAGATCCTGTTATTTCACAGTTTGTGACCCTGCCAACAATCAGCCAGATCAAAGGCAAGAGTATGGGCAAAATTGATGTGTTTTTTCTTTTTTCTTTTAAAATCTGGAAATATCGTAACCGACCAGCCTCCCCTATTTGAAAGACTACCAGCCGCCACTGCTAGACGCTATACCAGAGACGGTTGAAGAATCTCCACTTTGCCACATCCCATATGGCGGCGAGGATGATGTATGATTCTACGTAGAAGGCGGCGTCTATGTTTATATGTCTATGGTCTTCACACGCTACGCCAGCTTGAGTTCAATGATTTAATTAATGACTTTGCTTTCCAGAAAAGTAGGAAAGTGCCCTTGTAAGTTGACCCATGGCTGTCAAACTGAATGCGCAAAGCTGTGTGCCACTGCTGTTTGGGACATTACGTGTGTGAAAGGATGAAATGTTTCCCATAGCCTAACATTTTGAGATTTATTTCTGAGAAGCAAGATATTTTTCTTTCTTTGTTATCGCTCTTTGTTTTCACAAGTTAAAAGTCGCCTGGATTCCAAAATGAAAACGAACGGTTATATACCATATGAATGTTCTTGTTCTGAATACTAAAGAAACTGTTGTAGGCCTAGGTTATGTTCTTGACATGTTGTTCATTGACTCACTCATTCAAAGGCTTCTTGAGACTAAACTTTAGTTAACCAGACTTGTTAACTGTGATGTCTGATGGATTTTTTCACCATGCAATTGCCTATTTCACCATTGCTTTTTCTCGATTAAATAGGTGTTGATGGATATAAAGTTTTATCGTTCAATAGTATTTCTAATTGTGCCACTGTCATTATTTAAGTTTCTGTGTCTAGTTAGACAGGCACATCTGAGGGGGTGAATTTGCTGAGTGCAGTTGACAACAGGTGGGGGTGGGGCCTCGGGGGTGTCTGCCCAGGGCCTCGGCAAGGGTTAACGCGGCCCTGTACTAAGTTGTAGATGTTTTCTGTGTTTTTAGCTTTTAGGTAAATATCAGAAAATTGAGTTAGCTAATTTAATAGATGCCCGCTAACCTGTCTGTGCGCATGGAACATTAGCAAACCTCCCTCATGATAGTGAGAACTGGCATCCTGGACTTTTCCATTGGCCCGCGTGCTCCACTCCCAATCCAATGTTGCTTTGGTCAGCCAAAGTTATGAGGCTGCTGTGGGGCACTGAGACTAGACTAAAGAACAAAATTAAATGATTCAGACATCCCTAGTCTCCCGGACGCTCTAGGAGTCTCCCGTATTTAGACAGTGGCCCTAGCGCGCCCATGAGTGATATAACATTTCCCGTAAGTCGTTTTTTTTTTCATTCGCGGTAAAGAAGCTATCATTTTAAAGACGAAATGATTTGATGATGAGAGAGATAGAGGCCGTCTGTTAAGGTATACGTCTGCAAAAATACTACACAGGACTGATCACACGCTCTCTCTCCCTCGCTCCCCCCGTCTCACATGCTCCCACTCGCAGGAGGAGCCGCAGCGCGAGTGAGTGATGGTGAACCAGGGGGAGCAAGAGAGATAGAGAGTGTGAGCATCAGTCCTGTGTAGTTTTGGCTATTTTTGCAGATGTGAAATGAGTTTCTGCAGCCAGGTTGGGATGTCTGTTGGCTATTCCCATGGTCAGGTGTGAGATGTAAAGAACTATTGTCTCATTTCATCTCATTATCTCTAGCCGCTTTATCCTGTTCTACAGGGTCGCAGGCAAGCTGGAGCCTATCCCAGCTGACTACGGGCGAAAGGCGGGGTACACCCTGGACAAGTCGCCAGGTCATCACAGGGCTGACACATAGACACAGACAACCATTCACACCTACGGTCAATTTAGAGTCACCAGTTAGCCTAACCTGCATGTCTTTGGACTGCAGGGGAAACCCGAGCACCCAGAGGAAACCCACGCAGACAACATGCAAACTCCGCACAGAAAAACAACCCCACACCATAATCCCCCCTCCAGCAAACTTTACAATTGGCACAATGCAGTCAGACAAGTACCGTTCTCCTGACAACTACCAAACCCAGACTCTTCCTTCAGATTGCCAGATGGAGAAGTGCGATTCGTCACTCCAGAGAACACATCTCCACTGCTCTAGAGTCCAGTGGTGGCGTGCTTTACACCACTGCATCCGACGCTTTGCATTGCACTTGGTGATGTATGGCTTGGATGCAGCTGCTCGACCATGGAAATCCATTCCATGAAGCTCTCTGCGCACTGTTCTTGAGCTAATCTGAAGGCCACATGAAGTATGGAGGTCTGTAGTGATCGACTCTGCAGAAAGTTGGTGACCTCTTCGCACTATGCGCATCAGCATCCGCTGACCCCGCTCCGTCAGTTTACGTGGCCTACCACTTCGTGGCTGAGTTGCTGTCATTCCCAAACACTTCCATTTTCTTATAACACAGCTTATAACTGTTAGGGTTTTGCTGGGATTCGAACCTGGTTCGTTGGTGTGATAATCCAGCAAACCCCCACTAGGCCACCAGGGGGATGACTCAAATGCAGAGGCGTGAGGCAGAAGTAGAAAAAGAATCAAAAGGTTTATTTAAACTATATACACTATATACAGGGCAAAACAAAAGACAAAAAAAAACCAAAGTGTATAATCCAAAAGAAAAGCAAAGTGCAAAAATTCAAAAGCTAAGAAGATCAAAAAACACAGTACAAAGGAAACTGGAGATAAACATAACAGCACAAAGACTCCGTGACAAGAGGACTGAACTCAGGGGTATAAATAGACAAACTAATTAAGGACACAGGTGAAGATAATTAGGCAATTAACACAAACACAAAACACAGGAACAGTGGCGGCCTCTAGAGGCCAAAATAAACACGACATGAAAAGGAAATAACAGCGGCCTCTAGAGGCCAAAACAGTCCTAGTCCTAACAGGACCCCCCCCTCTAGGAGCGTCTCCTGACGTTCCCAGGGCGATCCGGATGGGCCGAATGGAAGTCCCGACATAGTTCTTTATCAAGGACATCCCGAGCAGGAACCCAGCAGCGCTCCTCAGGACCATAGCCCTCCCAGTCCACCAGATATTGCAACCCGCCGTGGACCCGGCGGGAGTCAAGCAGGCGATTCACAGTGAACACAGTCTGCCCCTGGAAGATGCGGGGGGGTGGGGGGTTCCTAGGGGCAGGGGCATACGTAGACGTCAGTACGGGCCGTAACAGGGAAACATGGAAAGTGGGGTTGATCCTCAGAGTCCGGGGCAACTGGAGCCGGTAGGAGACAGGGTTCACCCTGCGCACCACCTTGAAGGGGCCAATGTAGCGAGGAGCAAGCTTGCGGTTCTCCACCCGCAGTGGAAGGTCCTTAGTGGACAGCCAAACACGCTGCCCAGGGCGGAAAGCGTGTGCAGGTCTTCTATGGCGGTTGGCCTGAGTCTGGTTGGTTCTGGAGGTCTGTATGAGGGTCTTCCTGACCTTGCTCCAGGTCTTGCGACACCGTCTCACATATTGGTTGACCGAGGGCACCCCCGCGTCCTCCTCCTGGTCCGGGAACAGAGGTGGCTGGAACCCGAATTGGCACTGGAATGGCGACAGCTTGGTGGCCGATGACTGCAGGGTGTTGTGGGCGTACTCCGCCCATGGCAGCCAGGTGCTCCACGATGTCGGGTTATCCATAGCCAGGCCTCGCAGGGTGGTTTCCAGGTCCTGGTTGAGCCTCTCCGTCTGACCATTGGACTGTGGGTGAAACCCAGAGGAGAGGCTGGCAGTGGCTCCGATGACCTTGCAGAACCCGTGCCACACTCGGGAGGAGAACTGGGGCCCTCGGTCTGAGACGATGTCCTGTGGAAGACCAAAGACTCGGAAGACATGATTAAACAAAAGTTTCGCAGTTTCAAGAGCAGAGGGGAGTTTGCACAGTGGTATGAAGCGGCAGGCCTTGGAGAATCTGTCAACTAAGACCAAAATGACCGTGTTACCTTGTGACTCAGGGAGACCCGTGATAAAGTCGACTGCCACGTGGGACCAGGGACGCCGGGGAATGGTCAGAGGATGCAGGAGACCCTGGGGACGCTGTCGTGGGTTCTTGGTTCTGGTGCAAACCTCACAGGACAGGACAAATGACCTTACTTCCTTCTCCATGTTAGGCCACCAGAAGCGTCTTTTCAGGAAGTCCAGGGTCCTCCGAGCTCCTGGGTGGGCGGTGAGAGGGGAAGAGTGACCCCACTGGAGAACCTTGGCCCGGGCTTGATGTGGGACGTACAAGAGGCCTGGTGGCCCCGTCCCAGGACCGGGGTCCTGGCGTTGGGCTCGTCGGACAGCCTCCTCAATACCCCAGCGGACAGGGGCCACAATCCGGGACACAGGGATAATAGGCCCGACTTCATTCTCCCTGTTAGTGGCAGAGAACAGTCTGGACAGTGCGTCAGGTTTGGTGTTCTTGGAGCCGGGGCGGTATGAGAGGGTGAAGTCAAACCGACTGAAAAACAGGGCCCACCTAGCCTGTCGAGGGTTCAGTCTCTTGGCTTGCTGGAGGTACTCCAGGTTCTTGTGGTCAGTCCAAACCAGGAATGGATGTTGTGCTCCCTCCAGCCAGTGCCTCCACTCCTCAAGGGCCAGTTTGACCGCTAGCAGTTCTCGATCCCCCACATCGTACCGGGACTCAGCAGGACTCAGGCGGTGGGAGAAGTAAGCGCAGGGGTGCAGCTTTCCTTCCGAACGTTGAGAGAGCACCGCGCCGACACCACTGTCCGAGGCATCCACCTCCACGATGAATGGTTGGGAGGTGTCCGGGAGAACCAGAATGGGTGCCGTGCAGAAGCGGTCCTTGAGGTCTTTGAACGCCTTTTCTGCCTGAGGAGACCAGCCATAAGATCCACCTGTCCCTTTGGTGAGGTCTGACATGGGTGCTGCCACAGAACTGAAGTTCCTGATGAACTTGCGGTAGAAGTTAGCGAATCCTAAGAACCGCTGAACCTCCTTAACGGACTTGGGAGTAGGCCAATCCCGGACGGCCAGGGTCTTGGCAGGGTCCATTTGGAGTTGGCCTGTCCGTACAATAAATCCCAGAAAGGAGACCTCGGGAACATGAAATTCGCATTTCTGGGCCTTGGCGAACAGATTGTTCTGTAGCAGCCTCTGGAGAACCTGGCGGACATGGTGGCGGTGCTCCTGCACGGTCTTGGAAAAGATAAGGATGTCGTCGAGGTAGACAAAAACGTATAGGTTAATCATGTCCCTTAAGACGTCGTTGATTAGGGCCTGAAAAACAGCTGGTGCGTTGGTGAGTCCGAAGGGCATCACCTGGTATTCGTAGTGCCCAGACGGGGTGTTAAAGGCAGTCTTCCACTCGTCTCCCTGTCGGATACGGATGAGGTGGTATGCGTTCCGTAGGTCCAACTTGGTGAAGACGGTGGCGCCTTGGAGCAGGTCGAAAGCTGTGGACATCAGCGGAAGGGGATATCGGTTGCGCACAGTGATCTTATTCAGGCCCCTGTAATCAATACATGGTCGGAGCCCCCCAT
The DNA here is from genome assembly GCF_027579695.1 of Neoarius graeffei. Taxonomy (NCBI): domain Eukaryota; kingdom Metazoa; phylum Chordata; class Actinopteri; order Siluriformes; family Ariidae; genus Neoarius; species Neoarius graeffei. The sequence continues at coordinate 67,173,571 of NC_083569.1, read as the reverse complement.
CCTTCTTGCCGACAAAGAAGAAGCCGGCTCCAGCAGGTGAGGTGGAGGGTCGAATGAACCCAGAGACCAGGGCATCTTTGAGGTATTCCTCCATGGCCTTGCGTTCTGGCTGAGAGAGGGAAAACAGTCTGCCACGAGGAGGGGTAGTCCCAGGGAGCAAGTCGATGGCACAGTCGTAGGCCCGGTGCGGAGGAAGAACGGCGGCCCTGCTCTTGCTGAATACCTCCTTGAGATCCCAGTACTCTGTGGGAACTTGAGATAACTCGGTGAGATCAGGGGGCTCGGCAGGAGACACAGGAGAGCTAGAGAGCAGACAAGAGGCATGGCATGCAGGGCCCCATTCCACAACCTGGCTTGTTACCCAGTCTATGCGAGGGTTGTGGCGAGTAAGCCAAGGAAGGCCTAGAATAACTGGGAACTCAGGTGAAGGAATCAGGTGCAGGGATATTTCTTCCTTGTGACCTTGAGACTGGAGGAAAACTGGAGAAGTAACTTGGGTGACTCTTCCATCACCTAACGCTTGGCCATCGAGGGCAGACACAGACAGTGGGACTTCAAGAGGTGCAGTCGGAATATTGATGCTTTGGGCGAAGTGAATATCCATAAAGTTCCCAGCTGCCCCTGAGTCTAACAAAGCTTGACAAGAGTGGATAGACTCACCCCAGGAGATGGAGACCGGGATGTAGATTCCTTGGCCAGGGAGTCCGGGAGAGAGGGTAGGCCCCGTCACAACCCTCCCTCGGCTGGGGGGGCTCAAGGCTTGGTGGCGTTCTCTCATCCTGTTGTCCAGACGAATAGCATGTGAGATGAGGGTTTCAAGGTCACTTGGGCATCCAATAGAGGCCAGACCGTCCTTGATGGGGTCAGACAGACCATGGTGGAAGGCTGACACCAGGGCAGTCTCGTTCCATCCACTTACTGCTGCGAGTGTTCGGAACGAGATGGCGTAATCTGCGACGCTTCCTCCTTGCCGGATGGACATGAGCTTTCGGGCTGCGTCGGTACTGATGTCTGCCTGATCGAAGACCCGAAGCATCTCTTCAGAAAACAGCTGGAAATCAAAGCACTCAGGTCCCTGTCTTTGCCAGATAGCAGTAGCCCAGGCTCGCGCCTTACCAGCTAATAAGGTGATCACAAAGGCAATCTTGCGGCGATCCGTAGTGTAGGTGGTAGGCTGAAGCTCAAAGGTGAGTTGACACTGGGTAAGGAACTCTCGGCACTCACTGTGCTTGCCGTCATACCTCTGTGGTGCAGGAAGGCTGGGTTCGCGAGGTGAAGAAGGCAGCATTGCAGGAGGCACTGGAGCAGGAGTGGGAGCTGGATCAGGAGCAGGAACTGGAGATGCAGGCAGAGATGTCAGCTGTGCCAGGGTTTTCCCAATTTGCTGAAGCAGTTCCTCGTGGCGAGCGAGGGCCTCACGTTGGCTGGTGAGTGTACGTCCATGAGCGTCCATGGTCGCTCCGAAGCGTGTCAAAGCTGCCATAATTCCCTGAAGGTTGGCCGGGTAGACAGTTGAAGCAGCCTCTGCTGAGTCGGTCATGACGGAGTCTTTCTGTTAGGGTTTTGCTGGGATTCGAACCTGGTTCGTTGGTGTGATAATCCAGCAAACCCCCACTAGGCCACCAGGGGGATGACTCAAATGCAGAGGCGTGAGGCAGAAGTAGAAAAAGAATCAAAAGGTTTATTTAAACTATATACACTATATACAGGGCAAAACAAAAGACAAAAAAAAACCAAAGTGTATAATCCAAAAGAAAAGCAAAGTGCAAAAATTCAAAAGCTAAGAAGATCAAAAAACACAGTACAAAGGAAACTGGAGATAAACATAACAGCACAAAGACTCCGTGACAAGAGGACTGAACTCAGGGGTATAAATAGACAAACTAATTAAGGACACAGGTGAAGATAATTAGGCAATTAACACAAACACAAAACACAGGAACAGTGGCGGCCTCTAGAGGCCAAAATAAACACGACATGAAAAGGAAATAACAGCGGCCTCTAGAGGCCAAAACAGTCCTAGTCCTAACAATAACACTTCCATTTTCTTATAACAGTTCTTATAACGAGGAAATTTCACGACTGGATTTGTTGCACAGGTGGCATCCTATCACAGTTCCACGCTGGAATTCACTGAGCTCCTGAGAGTGACCCATTCTTTCACAAATGTTTGTAAAAACAGTCTGCATGCCAAGGTGCTTGATTTTATACACCTGTGGCCATGGAAGTGATTGGAACACCTGATTCCGATAATTTGGATGGGTGAGCAAATACTTTTGGCAATATAGTGTGTATATATATATATATATATATATATATATATATACACACACACACACACACACACACACACACACACACACTCTAGAACAGCCTTTCTCAACCAGGGTGCCGTCTGGCTTCATTAGGGGTGCGATCAAAAAATTATATATTCTAACATTGAAATAAATAAAATGAATTAAAATTCCAAAAAATGATAGTTACATTAATAAAGATCATCACCGCCTCATGCATCATCAAAATTTGTCTCACGGCCCCCTTTCCCATGTCACAATGTCACTGCTGAGGTCAGCGTATGGTCAGCATGACTGCGTATATTTTATATGGGGGTACCTTGAGAATTTGCATACTTCTGAAGGGTGCCGTGACTGAAAAAAGGTTGAGAAACACTGCTCTAGAAATTACTATAGAATCATATAGAATTGAGAAACTACTCAACCAAAATACATTATTTACATGAAACTAATGAAAGGAGAAAGGGGAAGGTTGTAAGTGCAAGGCATTTATTAACAATCCAAACCAGCAGACCAAATCAGAGGTTAAATGCCAATGCTGGGCAATCAAATCTCAAAATGAAGGGCAGAAACAAACAAACAAAAAAGAAATAGGAATAATGAGCAGATAAAGCAATACTCAGAAATGTACAATGACCTGGCAAAACCTTATGAAAAGATGAGTTGGTATAAATACTTGGAAGTAAATGCGAGTTAACAGGTGAATTCAATAGCAAGGTGAATGGGAATGACCTAATGTCCAGACTGGATTAAACTGTGGATTTGTGGTGTCTCCTGGATTGGTGGTGGATTTAGATGTAACAAAGCTATAAGGAATTAGCCATTGACAGGACAAGGGTGGAGACAGTTACAAAACCAAAATAAAAATGCCATGGGAACTATGATCTGAATCAAGGAGAGCAAGCTCAGGATACATGTCCTCTCTTGCCTACCTTAAAAGGACTTTATATTTTTCTTTACATGCAGCCTACATTGTCCTTAGAAATCTGTTTATGTATGTTTATCCATCCATCCATTATCTGTAACTGCTTATCCTGTGCAGGGTTGTGGGCAAGCTGGAGCCTATCCCAGCTGACTATGGGTGAGAGGCGGGGTACACACTGGCCAAGTCACCAGATCATCGCAGGGCTGACACATAGAGACAAACAACAATTCACACTCACATTCACACCTACGGTCAATTTAGAGCCACCAATTAAGCCTCGGTCACAACCGGCCGTACGTGCTCCTACGGCCGATCTACGTGCAAAAAACGCAAGAAACACACGGAGGGTGCGTGTGAAACGCACGGAGGGCACGCGTGTGACGTGCTGAGTTTCGAGCTGTAGACTGGCCGCAGACCAGCCGCAGAGGTTCTTTGTCATGTCAAACAAACTCGACAGGCGCTTACGTTTTCTTCAGGTTGCAAGACAAACTTACGGCCAACGCGTGTCTTTCTCCATGAACAAAAAAAAACGCAGCGATTTGGGAAACGCCAAAAATCGCACGGCCAAAAAATCGTACGTCCAGTTGTGACCTAGGCTTTAGCCTAACCTGCATGTCTTTGAACTGTGGGGGAAACCGGAGCACCCGGAGGAAACCCACGCAGACATGGGGAGAACATGCAAACCCCACACAGAAAGACCCCCGTCGGCCACTGGGTCCGAACCCAGAACCTTCTTGCTGTGAGGTGACAGTGCTAACCACAACACCACCTTGCTGCCCTATGTATGTTTATTTAAAAAAAGAAAGTCAATAATTTAATGTACTTCATGAACCTTATATAATTCCCCTGGTTTTCAGATTCTGTTGTTAGAAAATTTATTGTTGCCATATTTACCCTTTTTTTAAGCAATTTTTGTATGTTGTTAAAGAAAGAAAGATACTTGTTACATGCTTCCAGGCAAATTCTTGAAAGCAATACCCAAGAGAAGTGATATGGTTTTTAAAGCAAAGTGTGCACTTGGTCTAGTGTATTACTATTTACTACTCTTCATTGTTCATTTTTATATGGATATAGTTATTAAATTATATTGTAAACATATTTGCTCTTCAGATTTTCTTTACATGTACCTAAAACTTTTGAACACTACTGTATATAATTTTTATAAAAAAGAAAAAAAACAGCCCTTGGGTGCACATTTATTTAGTGTTTTACCCACATGAAGTATGTATAATAATGTATATATTGGAAGCACTGACTGAGTAGGCATAAGACAATTGTGCATATGTGTTTGTCTTGGCATTGTTTGTCACCATATGGACGAGCTGTTGTGCTGATACGTGACCTGTGTTGACGCACATGCATCTCAAACATGTTTGACAGTTAAGCTATTTGTTATTTTCTTGCTTATGTTCTCATGTGGGTGCAGAATGCTTAGTGGAGTCAATAGTGACTAGTTCCTTAATGAAACCCATTCGCCACCTTCAAGAGGTTCCCTAGCAACCGCTCAAGTTAATGACTGCATTCGCATTGTTCTTGTTGTTTTTGCCATGAAGGTAGAAAATGAAAGAAAACAAGACGAAGTGTGTATTAGAGCATGTGTGTGAGAAAGAGAGAGAGAGAAGGAATTAGTCAGCTTAAAAGGGCATTATGTCAGTATACAACGGATTTGGCGTTTAAGGCAGGATTACAGCCCTATTGCTTCGATGGAATGAAGTGGAAGACAAGGATTCAGGAATCGTGGTGTATATTATTTCTTGCTCTTTGGTGTGGGTTCAAAAAGAAGAGGCCAGTAGTTACTCAGTCAGTGTTTAAAAAAAATTGCAATCTACAAGTTGTCAGGTATGCAGGCAACAGACAGATGTAAATGAAGTTCAGAGAGTTTATTCAGGCAATCAGGCAGACAAATCATAAACACGAGACAATAGCAGAATAAAAAAAAAACAGGCAATGATCAGGTGAGGCACAAACAGAGCATCAAAGGAAATATCAAATAGCAAAGTTCAAAAATCCAAAACACAAAGCCGAAACAGCAGCAGGCTTGATGAAGTCAGACACTAGGAACTGAGCATTTACTTTGCAAACACAAACTGTGAACAGAGTCCTTAAATGAGTGCGCTGTAATTGTGAACAGGTGCATGTGATTAGAACTCAGGGGACTGTGAATGGTGAAGTGCAGGATGGGTAGTGTAGTCTCTGGTGGCCATATTTGTAGGTGAAGGTGCATTCTGGGAAAAAGAGGCAGGTGCATACGGTACATGACACAAGTGAGCAAATGTTTTGCTCTAAATCATAGATTAAAAAACAGTCTGACAAAAAAGCTGATGATTTTCATAAGCAGGCAATGAATACAATGATACAATGTGGTTGGGGTAAGTGCAAAAAGTTCAACAGAGTTTAACATTATGCAAATAAGAAGTGAACCATTATCACAACTACCGTACCAATAGGAGTGTGAGGAGGAGGCAGTGATAAAGTTTATTTTCTTGCCCCACTGTAACCACTCATGGTCTTGGTTCTACATGTTTGTTCCTTGTCACAGCTCCTTAACCAGCTGTTAATATACAGTCATTAAACCATTAATATAGGGACTTGAAGTAGTAGCCATTATAAAGGCAGCTTCTTTGATAAATCTGAATGAACACTCACTGTAAAACATTTCAGCCTTGTTTAGTTATGTCCACTTACTTTTTCTCTTTAACTCAATGAACTCTGAAAATTTTTTTAATTTGAACTAATCTGTTCAAGTTTTCAAAGGTTAGACTTGAATTACTTAGTTGTCTTGACTAATTGAGACTTTTTCTGAGTTGAAACAAAGATAATCATCAAATTGAGTTAACTTGCATTTTCAAGGCAGCAGGTGAACTTGCATTTCCAAGTAAAACCAATTTGAAATGTTTTACGGTGCTGTAGCCATGCAAGTTACCAAACAAATCTTAAAACATCAACAACACAGTGTTTAACAATTTATATTTAATCCAAAACATCATCATATTTTCACACAAGTCCTAAAAGTAGATAAAGAGAACCCAGTTAAACAAATGAGACAAAAATATTATACTTGGTCATTTATTTATTGAGGAAAATGATCCAATATTACATATCCATGAGTGGCAAAAGTATGTGAACCTCTAGGATTAGCAGTTAATTTGAAGGTGAAATTAGAGTCAGGTGTTTTCAATCAATGGGATGACAATCAGGTGTGAGTGGGCACCCTGTTTTATTTAAAGAACAGGATCTATCAAAGTCTGATCTTCACAACACATGTTTATGGAAATGTATCATGGCATGAAAAAGGAGATTTCTGAGGACCTCAGAAAAAGTGTTGTTGATGCTCATCATGCTGGAAAAGGTTACAAAACCATCTCTAAAGAGTTTGGACTCCACCAATCCACAGTCAGACAGACTGTGTACAAATGGAGGAAATTCAAGACCATTGTTACAGTACCCTCCCCAGGAGTAGTCGACCAACAAAGATCACTCCAAGAGCAAGGCATATAATAGTCGGCGAGGTCACAAAGGACCCCAGGGTAACTTCTAAGCAACTGAAGGCCTCTCTCACATTGGCTAATGTTAATGTTCATGAGTCCACCATCAGGAGAACACTGAACAACAATGGTGTGCATGGCAGGGTTACAAGGAGAAAGCCACTGCTGTCCAAAAAGAACATTGCTGCCCATCTGCAGTTTGCTAAAGATCACGTGGACAAGCCAGAAGGCTATTGGAAAAATCTTTTGTGGACAGATGAGACCAAAATAGAATTTTTGGTTTAAATGAGAAGCGTTATGTTTGGAGAAAGGAAAATACTGCATTCCATCATAAGAACCTTATCCCATCTGTGAAACATGGTGGTGGTAGTATCGTGGTTTGGGCCTGTTTTGCTGCATCTGGGCCAGGACAGCTTGCCATCATGGATGGAGCAATGAATTCTGAATTATACCAGTAAATTTGAAAGGAAAATGTCAGGACACCTGTCCATTAACTGAATCTCAAGAGAAGGTGGGTCATGCAGCAAGACAACAACCCTAAGCACACAAGTCGTTCTACCAAAGAATGGTTAAAGAAGAATAAAGTTAATGTTTTGGAATGGCCAAGTCAAAGTGCCTGACCTTAATCCAATCAAAATGTTGTGGAAGGACCTGAAGTGAGCAGTTCATGTGAGGAAACCCACCAACATCCCAGAGTTGAAGTTGTTCTGTACAGAGGAATGGGCTAAAATTCCTCCAAGCCGGTGTGCAGGACTGATCAACAGTTACCGGAAACATTTAGCTGCAGTTATTGCTGCACAAGGGGGTCACACCAGATACTGAAAGCAAAGGTTCACATACTTTTGCCACTCACAGATATGTAATATTGTATCATTTTCCTCAATAAATAAATGACCAAGTATAATATTTTTCTCTCATTTGTTTAACTGGGTTCTCTTTATCTACTTTTAGGACTTGTGTGAAAATATGATGATGTTTTAGGTCATATTTATGCAGAAATATAGAAAATTCTAAATGGTTCACAAACTTTCAAGCACCACTGTATGTAGCGTGTGCAGAATTATAGAAATAGCTGGAGGCAACCATCAGTAATTACAGATAACCTCTCCACACCCTCTGGACCAAACTAGAATGGCAAGGACATGTGAAAGCAGGATTAGATCCATTGATATACATGCCCATTCCCAGACACACACACACACACACACACACACACACACACACACACACACACACAAACAAACACACAAAGTGCAGCAGGTAAAATAGATGACAGAGCACATCAGGTTATCACATAAGCACACTCACATGCGTTCACATAGTGGAATGGAGACACAGGAGGTGAAAAACACAATGACATCAGTGAAATATCTCATCTCATCTCATTATCTCTAGCCGCTTTATCCTTCTACAGGGTCGCAGGCAAGCTGGAGCCTATCCCAGCTGACTACGGGCGAAAGGCGGGGTACACCCTGGACAAGTCGCCAGGTCATCACAGGGCTGACACATAGACACAGACAACCATTCACACTCACATTCACACCTACGGTCAATTTAGAGCCACCAGTTAACCTAACCTGCATGTCTTTGGACTGTGGGGGAAACCGGAGCACCCGGAGGAAACCCACGCGGACACGGGGAGAACATGCAAACTCCACACAGAAAGGCCCTCGCCGGCCACGGGGCTCGAACCCGGACCTTCTTATTGTGAGGCAACAGCGCTAACCACTACACCACCGTGCCGCCCTCAGTGAAATATGAAGATTATAATAACCATATCATCTGTGTGTTTCTGTCTCTGTTTCTGCAGGTCAGATGTCGTGCTCCGCTGTTTCCTTTGAAGCATTTAAAACTGAAGATAGCTAAGAAATTGGGTCAGGGATGCTCAATTATCTCCTCTGATTATCTCAGCTGCTGCTGAATAAAGCATTTAGTGTCTGAAGTGTAGCTGTTCAGCTTCATTCATAAAATCAGCTGCATTGTGCTGGTATCACTGCTGCATTTATTGACTAGAAAATGACAGAAATGCCATTAAATTATTATTATTTTTTTAATTATTATTATTTTTTTAATTATTATTATTTTTTACGGGCGGCACGGTGGTGTAGTGGTTAGCGCTGTCGCCTCACAGCAAGAAGGTCCGGGTTTGAGCCCCGTGGCTGGCGAGGGCCTTTCTGTGTGTCGTTTGCATGTTCTCCCCGTGTCTGCGTGGGTTTCCTCCGGGCGCTCCGGTTTCCCCCACAGTCCAAAGACATGCAGGTTAGGTTAACTGGTGACTCTAAATTGACCGTAGGTGTGAATGTGAGTGTGAATGGTTGTCTGTGTCTATGTGTCAGCCCTGTGATGACCTGGCGCCTTGTCCAGGGTGTACCCCGCCTTTCGCCCGTAGTCAGCTGGGATAGGCTCCAGCTTGCCTGCAACCCTGTAGAACAGGATAAAGCGGCTACAGATAATGAGATGAGATGAGATGAGATTATTTTTTTACTGATATATTTCTTTCCTTACAAGTGGGGAAAAAAGGTTTTTGTTATGATGTAATAAACGTTCATGACACTTTAAGAAACTTGTAGAAGCTATACATAGTACTTCATAATGGTGTTATAAATGCATTTTGAGTACCTCTTTAAATTTGACAACATGGCGATAATCCAATTGATTGTGGAAAAATTTACAATGCTTCATCATAGCTTTGAATACAAATAAAGTAAATAAAGGTCCAGAAAGGTCAGATGACATGTAATGTACAGAAGGATTTTTTTTGTATGATTGGTATTCAGCAAGCAGGGCGGCACGGTGGTGTAGTGGTTAGCGCTGTCACCTCACAGCAAGAAGGTCCTGGGTTCAAGCCCTGGGGCCGGCGAGGGCCTTTCTGTGTGGAGTTTGCATGTTCTCCCCGTGTCTGCGTGGGTTTCCTCCGGGTGCTCCGGTTTCCCCCACAGTCCAAAGACATGCAGGTTAGGTTAACTGGTGACTCTAAATTGACCATATGTGTGAATGTGAGTGTGAATGGTTGTCTGTGTCTATGTGTCAGCCCTGTGATGACCTGGCGACTTGTCCAGGGTGTACCCCGCCTTTCGCCCGTAGTCAGCTGGGATAGGCTCCAGCTTGCCTGCGACCCTGTAGAAGGATAAAGCGGCTACAGATGATGGGATGGGATGGGTATTCAGCAAGCAATACATTAACACTGAAAACAGTGAAACGACCGAGACGTTAATTTGAAGTATGTTTTTACTTTGGTCTAATCGAGAATCATGGTTTTTGGTTTAACCCTGCTATTTTTCAGTTTGCCAAAATGTAAATAACGCTTCCCACAAACAAAATTAAAAACTAGAAAAGCACTCTGAGACCGCAGACCTCCGCCAAGAATCCTTTCAAAAAATCCGGGATCCAGAAAGTGATCCGGATCACCGCCAAAATTTAATGGATTGTTACTTGTGCCCAGTCACACCTCTGGAAAAAATTTCAGAGCAATCCGTTCATAACTTTTTCCGTAATGTTGCTAACAGACAAACCAACAAACAAACAAACCAATGCTACCGAAAACATAACCTCCTTGGTGGAGGTAATAACAATTTTACATGAAGTGTACTTTCACTTCGAACCAAAGTATCTCGTGTCACGTGACCACGTGACGTCACTGGGTGGATGGTTGCTCCGTGTCCAGCAGTCCTCCATTACCTCGCTTTGAATGTTGTTGCACCAAAAAGTTCTTCTAAATAAGGTAAGAATTCTTAAATTGTTTATTTTATTTGTAATTTGTGTTTTCCATGCACATTTGTGGTTGGTGGCAGATGGCCAACTAGTTAACGTTTCTTCACAGACTGTCTTTTATTTTGGTGCGTTAGCTAAACCAGGTTGTTCAAGTGCAGAGTTAAATTAATATTGCTGCTAATGTTATTTTTCTGTCATATAAAGAAACATTTGGAATGCACATCCACACAGGGGTGGATATGTGTTAACATTCCGAGTTTTACAAGCAACATATATTCATCTAAAAGATGCGGAAAGTCCGCGGAGTTGTTGCGGTTAGCATAATGTAGAATTATGGTAATAAGTGGCTGTGTGTCAGTGCGGTTAATTAGCGTTAGGTGAGGTGTGTATTCGGGGTCGGCCTGGTTCGTTTTTCTATAACGTTAGTTAGTTTAGTTAGCTAAATGAGAGGGCCTGTCGGTCATGCACTGTGTCCGGTCCGGACATGTACCGGTCGGTTGGAGCCCGGCAGCTGGGCTCCAACGCCACACACACACACAAGGACAGACAGAGCAGGCAGCCGTGAGGTGGAGAAGGTGAAACTTCATGGACGTGTTTTTTTTCATATTGATGACTGAAATGCACGTTATCGTTTAACAGACATGTATGTTGTTTACCAGCTGGGAGGTCCATATCGTGAAATACCGTGACTGAGGTCTTGAAAGTGCTGACCGAGGCCTTCTGGGGGGAGGTCAGTATTCAAGGCCGAGGTCACGGTATTTCACCATACAGACCGACCTTAAGCTGGTCAATGATATTTATTTTTTTCTTTACCAAATTCTAACAGAAAACGAGAGCGCCCGAAAGGGAAAAACCGAGCCGAGCCGCCATTTTGAATCCTCATCCACGGCTGTAAAGCAGATTGCTTCCTCATCGGTATACAAGTGCACTTCCATGGCAGGAAATAAACTACATTTTGCCACCTACTGTATGTAGTCCCCTATTTATACAAAATTGAGTCATTCAGGATTCAGCCATGTTTTTGCTCGGAGTTAGCAGCAGTTACAGGATTTTAGCTTTCTCCTGAAATGTTTTATTTCTTCTTCCTCAGTTACATTTACAGTTAGTAAAACTCGGTTTCGCTGTGAACACTGTCGTTATCGCTATCCATACTGTAAAACTAATGATATTCTCCTGAGAAATGTGAAAATAAATGTTGACAAAAATTGCGACTATGTTTGTAGTTGTTGTGAATGAGCGAGTCACTAGGGGTCCGTATCATAGGATACGGACCCGCTCGCCAGCCAATCAGAGCACAGGATTTGATGGAAACCAGACCACAAAAAAAATAAAACAACGTTATGTTAATTTGACAGAGGTGACGCACGTGTGTCTGCTGTGTCTCTCATCCTCAGACGTTACGTTTACACAGCCACGGGAAGCTCTCCGTTTACCGCTTGTCACCGTTGAGTCACTGCACTGTACTTTGCATCACTTTGCCTTTCTGGTTCAGTGTAGCAGGAGTGTACCTGATTTTACTTAAGGTGTGGTTTACTTAAATATTTTTATTTATGTTCCTGTGTAAGCCAATTTGTCTTTGATGCCTGCTGCAGACCTGCAGACCAGATTTTCTTCCTAAATAATGAAGTTGACAGAAGGTGATTGACAGTTTTCTGTGCCCTACAGACTTTTTTTTTCCTTATCTAGGCATATCACCTATCTTGGGATATCTTGTATGGTGACTTTGCCTTTTTTGCTCTAGAAGGAATACTATGAATACTACTTTTATTTTAAACATATAAAAATGACAAGAATGGATTATGTACGAGACAATGAGTACTGATTACAGAGGAAGAATTTAGGCATGTCATCCCCTCTCTCTGCCCTACATTTCCTGTCTCTCTGTCAGATAAAGCATAAATGAATAAAACAAATAAAAAATATAATTAGATAAAAGAGGAAAAAAATCATATTCCACTTTTTCATCTGTCAGTGTAATGTTAATTCAGTACTATATCACCAGTATAGCCTAATTAATAGTTTATTCTGTAGTGATAGCTCTGGTTAATGCTGACTGTCCCAGCAAAGAACTAAATGTGAAATCTCACCTTTTTTCTTTGTGTTTACAGGTTTGCTGTTGTTTCCTGACAAATTTAGCCATATTGCCCAATTTGATAAATCCCAAAATGAACAACTTTGAATATTATTATCATGTATATTTAAATAGGAATGACAAACCCAAAATAAAAATGCAGCACATTAGAAAATAGCTTAGACTTTACTACAGATGTATACTTACTAGTGTGGCATGTTACCTTCCTCCGAGTATAATGCAAGTTGTTTTTTACCATGCAATAACAATAATTAAATACATTTGCAAAACTTTAAGTAATTTCATGCAGGTTTGCATAGCCTTAAAAGTTTATCTAAAATATTAAAGTTAAAAGAATGATTGCAGTTATTGTGCCAAAAAATAAATCACTTTTTTTTTCTCATACAGTACAACCCTGATTCCAAAAAAGTTGGGACAAAGTACAAATTGTAAATAAAACTGCATCAAATGCAATGATGTGGAAATTTCAAAATTCCATATTTTATTCAGAATAGAACATAGATGACATATCAAATGTTTAAACTGAGAAAATGTATCATTTAAAGAGAAAAATGATTTTAAATTTCATGACAACAACACATCTCAAAAAAGTTGGGACAAGGCCATGTTTACCACTGTGAGACATCCCCTTTTCTCTTTACAACAGTCTGTAAACGTCTGGGGACTGAGGAGACAAGTTGCTCAAGTTTAGGGATAGGAATGTTAACCCATTCTTGTCTAATGTAGGATTGTAGTTGCTCAACTGTCTTAGGTCTTTTTTGTCGTATCTTCCGTTTTATGATGCGCCAAATGTTTTCTATGGGTGAAAGATCTGGACTGCAGGCTGGCCAGTTCAGTACCCGGACCCTTCTTCTACACAGCCATGATGCTGTAATTGATGCAGTATGTGGTTTGGCATTGTCATGTTGGAAAATGTTTAGGTCTTCCCTGAAAGAGATGTCATCTGGATCGGAGCATATGTTGCTCTAGAACCTGGATATACCTTTCAGCATTGATGGTGTCTTTCCAGACGTGTAAGCTGCCCATGCCACACGCACTAATGCAACCCCATACCATCAGAGATGCAGGCTTCTGAACTGAGCGCTGATAACAACTTGGGTCATCCTTCTCCTCTTTAGTCCGAATGACACAACGTCCCTGATTTCCATAAAGAACTTCAAATTTTGATTTGTCTGACCACAGAACAGTTTTCCACTTTGCCACAGTCCATTTTAAATGAGCCTTGGCCCAGAGAAGACGTCTGCGCTTCTGGATCATGTTTAGATACGGCTTCTTCTTTGAACTATAGAGTTTTAGCTGGCAACGGCGGATGGCACGGTGAATTGTGTTCACAGATAATGTTCTCTGGAAATATTCCTGAGCCCATTTTGTGATTTCCAATACAGAAGCATGCCTGTATGTGATGCAGTGCCGTCTAAGGGCCCAAAGATCACAGGCACCGAGTATGGTTTTCCGGCCTTGACCCTTACGCACAGAGATTCTTCCAGATTCTCTGAATCTTTTGATGATATTATCCACTGCAGATGATGATATGTTCAAACTCTTTGCAATTTTACACTGTCAAACTCCTTTCTGATATTGCTCCACTATTTGTTGGCGCAGAATTAGGGGGATTGGTGATCCTCTTCCCATCTTTACTTCTGAGAGCCGCTGCCACTCCAAGATGCTCTTTTTATACCCAGTCATGTTAATGACCTATTGCTAATTGACCTAATGAGTTGCAATTTGGTCCTCCAGCTGTTCCTTTTTTGTACCTTAACTTTTCCAGCCTCTTATTGCCCCTGTCCCAACTTTTTTGAGATGTGTTGCTGTCATAAAATTTCAAATGAGCCAATATTTGGCATGAAATTTCAAAATGTCTCACTTTCGACATTTGATATGTTGTCTGTGTTCTATTGTGAATACAATATCAGTTTTTGAGATTTGTAAATTATTGCATTCCATTTTTATTTACAATTTGTACTTTGTCCCAACTTTTTTGGAATCGGTGTTGTATAAACCCATTTACTTATTCCAACTTGTAATTCCTGGCATCCTTGGACAAGCATCACAGCAAGCTGATCGAGATCATCAGAAACAAGGGAGGAGCTATTAGAGAGAAGACCCAGAATATACTCAAAGTTCTGTATCAAGTATGTACTTGCTCAATACACAGTGTTTCCTCGAGGATTTTTTTCAGCACTAAGGACTCCTCCACTTTACTTAAAGCCTCCACTCCTCCAGTCTGTTCTCCTTCACTCTGCTTCACTTTGCAGTGGTAGCATGCTGCTGGAAAATGTAGTGAAAATAAAGTGGAAACACTGCTAGATCATAGTTTGCCTTATTTCATATAAATAGTCACACTGTAAATAGGAGTTGTTCAATGTTAATTTTGTAAACACATTTGATTATGGAGTTAGATTACAAACTCAAACTATGTACTACGCTTATGTTTTGAGTTTGACAGGCCTTTTAACAAGTTTCCTCATACCATTTGTAAATTACAGTTAGTGTAACTTCCATGCTCACTGCCCATTTGTGCATTGTGTAGTGTTTGCATCTTCAGTCAAGTTGCAAAACTGAACAGCACAATTTTATGTGTGTGTTTGCACTCTACCTAGACCCTCGAGGTGAACTTAGAGTGTCTGCTGAAGTGTCTTATTGTGTACCTTGGGGAAGGTGTGGACAAACTCATCAAGGAGTATCTGGTAAGTAGTTTTGCATTAATCTCTTAAACTGGTATTTTTTACACTTAAGCCCTATTTTTAAAATATTTTTTGGTGTCTAAATGACTAATACGTACAAATAGTACCTATTTGTCACAGGAGTTGCTGGTCTACTACTGCCTGATCGGTTAGTTTGTTTGTGACTTAGTTTAGATCCAAACTAACCCTTTAAAACACTGAAGCCACACAATCATATAGCTACTGTATATAGGATACATGATGGCTATTATCAGTACTTGTATCAATATTTTACTTGCGATAAAGTTAAATGTTATGATAAAAAATATTTAGAAAATCCTCTGAGGAGGTATCTGCTGGACTTTGCAAGTCATAACATTTTGACATCATTATAACACTAATTTTAAGGTTTTTATGCATATGTAATTGGAAGAATTGTTTGTGCTGATCACTTTTTATATTGGATAATTTTTTATATTGTCACATCAGACACTGGTTTCATCAAAATGACTCTCTAATAAATGGCTTGTCCTTTATCAGGTTGTTCAGAGGGATCAAGCAGAAACAGAGCTCAAGAGATGCACAATGGCAGTGTTTGTCATCCGGCCGGAGGAGGATCTTCTCCAGCCACCAGATGACATTGGGATTGTTATTGAAGGTGAAGAAGTCCTCAACAAGTTGCCATCAGTCGCACATGCATGTGCCATGTTATTTGGCATCATCTATGCTCTAAATCTGAGCTATCCAAGTGAGCTCAAACACACTTTTGCACTGCAGAAAATATTCATGGAGATAGAACCAAAGAAAATGACTCGCAGAGTGTTCAGGCTGAGTGTAAAGCTCTAAATATTGGATTAGTCCAAGAGAGACATTTGGATACAGCATGTTTTTGTTCTGTTTTACAGCTTGTATTCAAATATATTCCACGATAATAGCAGTTTACAATTGAACTGTTTTTTAACTCGGTTAACTTGTTTGGTCTCTGGATCTCGCATTTGTAGTGGTTCAAAATAATGTGACATTCATACAGTCTGGTCATATTATCAAAGGATAGCCATGTTTTAACACTGTTAAAAACTGTGTTTTTATGCATTTTAATGGCTATTACATGTTTCAAGTTTTAAAGAAGAAATTTACAAACAAATTTTATGTTTTAAGAGTTATGTGGTTAAAGGGTAACTATGTTTTTTGGGGGTAAATGATTGGGGCGGCACGGTGGTGTAGTGGTTAGTGCTGTCGCCTCACAGCAAGAAGGTCCAGGTTCGAGCCCCGTGGCCGACGAGGGCCTTTCTGTGCGGAGTTTGCATGTTGTCCGCGTGGGTTTCCTCCAGGTGCTCCAGTTTCCCCCACAGTCCAAAGACATGCAGGTTAGGTTAACTGGTGACTCTAAATTGACCGTAGGTGTGAATGGTTCTCTGTGTCTATGTGTCAGCCCTGTGATGACCTGGCGACTTGTCCAGGGTGTACCCTGCCTTTCGCCCGTAGTCAGCTGGGATAGGCTCCAGCTTGCCTGCGACCCTGTAGAACAGGATAAAGCGGCTAGAGATGATGAGATGAGATAGAAAAGTGAGATCATTGTTTAACCAGAAACAGCGGTTACATCACTGTGTGCAATTTTACTTCACAGAACACAGGAGTTGTTGGTCTACTGCTGCCTTGATCAGTGCAGTTTGTGTTATTGTGTAGTACTTTTATTTATATAACAGCTCTGATCTACAACCACTGAAAGTCACACGGTAACACTAATTAACCAATCAAGGCAGCTGTAGACTAAGCGCTCCTGTGTTCTGTTCTTCTAAAATTACTGTTTTTGTCAGTGGGGTCTGATGACTTTGAACACAGCAATATAACGGTTGTTTCTGGTTAAACAAAATGGATCTTACTCTTTAACAAAATGTATGTCTGTAGGAATCCTATGTTGTCAGGCATTGATAATAACAATCTGAACCTGCCAGTGTCAAAAACAAACAAATACTTTAATGGACATACTTTGATATGCACAACTGCCCCATTTGATTACACTGCAGCAGTTGTTCAATGGTTGCCAGGTACCATTCCTCCTCAATAGTGGACTGACTGAAAAGATTCTTGTCCCTGTCAGCCACCCTATTTACACCCAAAACCCCGGGAAAATAAGGCCCAGGTAAAAATAGATTAAAAAAAAAAAACACATGGAAAAGACTATAATTTTTTTTCCTATTGATGTGTAAAACTCACTGCTTTACTGATTGCAATAAATGCAGGTTTGTTAACATGCATAAGAGTTGATGCATATTTTGAAAGGACATCACAATAAAAGGTCTTTTTGAAAAGAATATTCCTGTCTTTACTTCTAAGTAAACAACATGGACTGTAGCAAAATGTTTTTTGTTTTATCCTAAGTGAAAATTCTACTATTGTATTAAAGTACATCTAGCTTATGTTGTAGGTAAAAATTTAAGTTGTAAAAATACAAAAATACTATGATATTAAGTAATGTTTTGGCTTATGATCAAATACAATATGTTGATTAGGTTTAAGTAAAGGGCGGCACGGTGGTGTAGTGGTTAGCGCTGTCACCTCACAGCAAGAAGGTCCGGGTTCGAGCCCCGTGGCCAACGAGGGCCTTTCTGTGTGGAGTTTGCATGTTCTCCCCGTGTTTCCCCCACAGTCCAAAGACATGCAGGTTAGGTTAACTGGTGACTCAAACTTGACCATAGGTGTGAATGTGAGTGTGAATGGTTGTCTGTGTCTATGTGTCAGCCCTGTGATGACCTGGCGACTTGTCCAAGGTGTACCCCACCTTTCGCCCGTAGTCAGCTGGGATAGGCTCCAGCTTGCCTGCGACCCTGTAGAACAGGATAAAGCGGCTAGAGATAATGAGATGAGATGAGGTTTAAGTAAAAATTTTAGTTTGTACTGAATCAGAAGTTTAACTTGGAAAAAGTTAATAACACTTGTAACAAAATTAGAGTGTTTTAATAAGTTTCCTTCAAAGTAAAAATTATACTGAGATGTAACAGAAAATATTAGGTTTTTCTAAAGTGAAAAAATAAGTTGTAACAAAGTAAAAAAATGGTGTATGGTCTTTAGCATAAATTATGTTTTTACTTTGTGTGATGTAAATTTTTACTTTAAGTAAAAATGAATATTTTGGTTAGGGCTGTGCGGTATACACGGTATGACAGTAGAAACAATATAAATTTGGCCACGGGAGAGATTTGTGCTCTGCCGTCATACCGTCGATGATGTCATCGCACCTGCCTCTGTGTGAAAATGGCCGCAAGCACAGGAACGGCGGAGAAGGAGGAGCTAGTAAAAAAAAAACGGTGCTACATCCGTGATTTGGACGTGGTTCGGGTTTAAAAAGTCAGATGTTGAGCAGAAAAATGTCATCTGCAAAGTGTGTGGAGTAACTGTGACCACCAACAAAGGTAACACGAGCAATTTATTTCACCATTTGAAATCAAAACATGTGCTTGAGTATGCAGAGAGCCAGAGGCTGCGCTCGGCTCAAACACCGGCTCAGTCTACGAACACGGGAGGAAAGAAAAAAGTTTCCCCCGCGACCCACCAACAGACCTCCATTGCGCAAGCCTTTTCCAAGAGTACTCCTTATGACAGAAAGAGCACGTGGTGGAATGATATAACAAGAGCCATCACAACATACTTGTGCAAAGACATGATCCCTTTCCAAACGGTGGGGCGCAGCGGGTTTAAACACATAAAACCCTTGATCCAAGATACGAGCCTCCAAGCCGCAAGTATTTTAGAATAGAATAGAATGCCTTTATTGGCACTATACACATGTACAATGAGATTAAAAGAAACTCCAATAACAGTGCAAACAGCGTGTAGAGAAGAAAAAAAAAAGAGGGTTTAAGGGGGGTAAGGTAAGGTGCACAGTCCTGAGGTGTACGTGTTGTGTTTCACATTATGGAGTGAGGTATTGCACATTATAAATTATTGCACAGAGAGAGTCACATTATAAAGTATTGCACATTATAAATTATTGCACAAAGAGAGTCACATTATAAAATAAAATATTACACATTATGAAGTATTGCAAGGTAAGGTAGGGTGCACAGTCCTGGGGTGTATGTGTTGTGTGTAAGGTGCATAGTCCTGAGGTGTATGTGTTGCGTTTCACATTATGGAGTGAGGTATTGCACATTATAAAGTATTGCACATTTTACTGAGCCAGAAATGCCCAAACTGTATAGGCAGCTCCGAGAGAAAATTGAGAATGCAAATTACATTGTAAATTACAATATCAACTTTATTTTTGTAAGAATTTTGTACTTCTGAGGCGCTATCCTTACTTCTGTTGTTCTTCTGCACAATAAATACTCAAAAAATGACATTATATCTTTGCTTTTTTGTTTTTGTTTAAATCAATTTAGCTTTGCTAAGGGACTACAAAACCCATTCAGAAACACTTCCATTATAAGTTTTACACCGCAACATTTACGGTATACCGCAATATATACCATTACCGTGAAGAGATTCAATTTATACCGTGTTATGAATTTTGGGTCATACTGCCCAGCCCTAATTTTGGTTGATATTAAATTTTCAGGTTTCAACCAAATCATAAGTATAATTTGATAAAAATAAATAAATTTAGATGTAACAAATTAGAGTAATTTTTTTTAAGTTGGTTCAACGAAACATTTTTTTCAGTGTACCTTTATAATGAAAAAAAACAAATACAAGTAAATAAATAAACTGAAATACAATGCAATAAAAGTGAACAAAAAAAATGGTGCAGGAAAAGGTTATGACTATATATTACAATGAACAATGGAGGTCACTTGATTGTGGGTTTAATCTTTCTTCTATGTCACTACCAACATGTCACAGTAGTAAGTATAACAACTGTATATGTCAACATATATACAGTAGTAGTTATACTTACTACTGTATAACTCAAGGACATTTCGATGCATGGGCAACCGTTTGGAGGGGGCGTGGGTGCCAATTGGGCACCACTCATCCCCCCACCTTCCCCTTAAAAATATGTATATTTTGGTTGCACATCAATCTGTATGTATTTTTAATGATTATAAAAACAAAACAGGGGCGGCATGGTGGCGTAGTGGTTAGCGCTGTCACCTCACAGCAAGAAGGTCCGGGTTCGAGCCCCGTGGCCGGCGAGGGCCTTTCTGTGCGGAGTTTGCATGTTCTCCCCATGTCCGTGTGGGTTTCCTCCGGGTGCTCTGGTTTCCCCCACAGTCCAAAGACATGCAGGTTAGGTTAACTGGTGACTCTAAATTGACCGTAGGTGTGAGTGTGAATGGTTGTCTGTGTCTATGTGTCAGCCCTGTGATGACCTGGCGACTTGTCCAGGGTGTACCCCGCTTTTCGCCCGTAGTCAGCTGGGATAGGCTCCAGCTTTGCCTGCGACCCTGTAGAACAGGATAAAGCGGCTAGAGATAATGAGATGAGATGAAAAACAAAACAAATAGCACACATTAAGACTTATTTGTTTTGAGTGAGATGATGTGAGAGATGGTGCGGGAGGGGCCAGGTCTGGATGATGGGTGAGTACACCATTCGACAATTCACTGCATCTAAAGAAATTGTCAGCCAGTCTATCTGTACAAATGAAAAGATCAAAGCTATCAGGGGGCATAGTTTAGAAAGAACAGGAAAGATGAGGAAGAAAGGAGATAAAGTACTGAACTATGATCTTAATGGACATTTTTAAAAGCATCTTTCTGCCTCTGATTTTAGTTGCACTCTTAGAAGAAATGTGTAGAAAAATTACACAAATTATGTGGACCACTCTATCCATCCATCCATTCATCCATCCATCCAATATCTGTAGGCACTTATCCTGTACACAGTCGCAGGCAAGCTGGAGCCTATCCCAGCTGACTATGGGCGAGAGGCGGGGTACACCTTGGACAAGTCACCAGGTCATCGCAGGGCTGACACATAGAGATAAACAGCTATTCACACCTACGGTCAATTTAGAGCCACCAGTTAGCCTAACCTTCATGTCTTTGGATTGTGGGGGAAACCGGAGCACCCAGAGGAAACCCATGCAGACAACACGCAAATTCCACAGAGAAAGGACCTCGTCAGCCGCTGGGCTCAAACCTAGGACCTTCTTGCTGTGAGGTGACAGTGCTAACCACTACACCACCATGCCACCCCTAGTTTATAGATTTTGTGTCAATATTAAATAAAATTGTGTTGGAAGATTTCAGCTTTTTTTTTTACACACAGTTATGCACAATTTTAAAATTAATGCAACATTTGAATTTGTTCACAGCATTCAACGCAATATGTGTAGACTGATCAGCTCTACACACATTCAGTGTCAGGCTTTTTTTTTTCCTTTTTTTGGTAACATATGAGCTATTTGATTTATATAAACAGTGGTCAGCCCATAGTTTAATAATGATATTGACTTGCCATTGCATTTTCATTTTATTGTATATTATTGTACATAAAATAAAATTTTATATTACAATAACTTAACTATGTGAATCATATCTGCAGGGGGCAGGGATGGTGGTGTAGTGGTTAGCACTGTCGCCTCACAGCAAGAAGGTTCTGGGTTCAGGCCCAGTGGCCGACAGGAGCCTTTCTGTGTGGAGTTTGCATGTTCTCCCCATATCTGTGTGGTTCCCCTCTGGGTGCTCTGGTTCCTCCACAGTCCAAAGACATGCGGTTACATGGGCTACTCTAAATTGCTCATAGGTGTGAATAGTTGTTTTCCAAGCCCATAAATGAAAGGGCATCCAGTGTTAAACTATGCTCTCATTAACATGACGTGGATCAATAGCGTTCATATGGATCCGGACATGGCAACAGTGCTGGACAAGGAGGAACTATTATTATTATTATTATTATTATTATTATAAAGATGAAGAAGAAGACTCTCTCGCTCAGTTGAGTCCATGTGCATGCTCATGTTCGAATTCATGCCAATGCCGAGGTCAGGGTCCATGCCCATGTTCATGCCTGAAGTGAAATCTAGTCCAGAGCCCATGTCCATGCTGGAAACCATGTCAACGCCTAAAGCCATGTCCATATGCATTCCGGAGCCCAAGTCCGTGCCTAGTCTGGAGCCTGAGCCCAAATCCATGCCTTGTCCAGAACCCAAGCTCAAGTCAGTGCCTAGACTGGAGCACAAGCCCAGGCCTAGTCTAGAGCCTGAGCCCTTTCCCAAGTCTTGTCCAGAGTCCGAGCCCATGTCCATGCCCTGTCCGGAGCCCAAGTCTATGGCTCGACCAGATCCCAAGCTTCCATCTGTGACCTTGCCTCGTTCAAGGCCCGATTCAAGCCCAAGATCCCGGCAAGATCCATGTTCTGGTGCCATGTCTGCCCAGAGTGGAGTGCCAGTGGCACAATGTCCAGCACCAGGTCCTCAGCCCTGGGGTTATCCAAGGGGGATTTTAACTCCCAGAGGGAGTTCTGTGTGTGTGTGTGTGTGGGGGGGGGGGGTTCCTATCATGCCTTCATGCACTTGAACTCATGCACAGAGCACACTGGGCACACCTCAAACTAATTATATGCACCTGTTGCAGATTTGGAGCACAATCAGTGCACGCACATAAAAGGACACTGGTTGCACACTCACGCCACAAAGTATTGGGAGCCTGGTGAGGGACTTTGCTGTGTGGTGCAACAGGAACCATCTGCAGCTCAACACCTCGAAGACCAAGGAGCTGGTCATTGACTTTGGGAGGTCCAGACCAAGGTCACAACCAGTTCTGATCGAGGGAGTCGAGGTGGAGGCTGTGGCTACAAGTACCTCGGGCTGTGGCTGGACAGCAAGCTGGACTGGACTTGTAACACCAATCACTTATACAGGAAGGGACAGAGCAGGCTATACTTCCTTAGGAGGCTGCGGTCCTTTTAAAATCTACAGGAAACTCCTGTGGATGTTCTATCAGTCTGTGGTCACCAGTGTCCTGTTTTACACCATGGTGTGCTGGGGGGGCAGCACATCCAAGAAGGACACATCCAGGCTGGACAAACTGATCAGGCGGGTTGGCTCTGTGGTCGGCATGAAGCTGGATGCTCTGGTGACGGTGGCAGAGAAGAGGTTTATGGACAAACTATTGAACATCATGGACGATGCCAGTCACCCTCTGCACACCGTCATCAGCAACCAGAGGAGCCTGTTCAGTGACAGAATGCTCCTTCCCAAGTGCAGGGCGAACAGACTCAAAAACTCTTTTGTCCCTCACGCCATCAGATTGTACAACTCCTCTCTGGGGGGGAGGAGGGGTAACAGGAGGACAGAGGACGGGAAGGAGCAGTAGCCTAGCCTAGCCTAACAATAAGCAATACCAGACAATGTGCAATATAATGTGCAATATAAAGTGCAATATCTTTCCTGCTTCCCCCCCACACACACTTACCCTAACCCCACTTCTCCCCCCTTTCCCCCTCCCCCCTTCCTCTCTTCCCCATATCTTATTCTTTTATATGTATGTATACTTAATTTATTTTAATTTATCTAGAAGTTTTTCTCTATTTCTTTTCTCTGTTTATCTGTAATGATGCTATTGGAATCTTAATTTCCTTGAGGGAACCCTCCCAAAGGGATCAATAAAGTTTTATCTAATCTAATCTAATTATCACTACGTTCACACTGCAGGCTGAAGTGACTCAAATCCGATTTTTTCGCCCATATGTGACCTGTATCCGATCTTTTATTGACAATATGAACGACACAGATCCGATTTTTTCAAATCCGACCCAGGCTGTTTGGATATGTGGTCCTAATTCCGATTCCTATCCGATCTTTTCATATGCGACTTCAGTCTGAACCGCCAGGTCGCATTCATCCGACTTACACGTCATCAACAAGCCACAAACGTCACTATTCTGCGCTGAAGTAGGCGGCGGGTCTCCCAAAAAAAGTTACAACAACATGGCGCATGACATCAATGCGACTCTGCACCCACACGTTCCTTTGAATGGAGGTTGCAGTCACTACCCCGCAGAACGCCTGAGCCAAAACCCTTGCCCTCTTCCTTCTCAACCTCCTCCTTAACATCAGGCTATTGTGCATGTTCTGGCTCCGTCGCAACAACAACTGCATCATCGCCAGGTACTCCATGCTGGCTACTGTCATACACAGGAAACTTTAGGTTACTTCCGTAAACACTGGCCACATGCCACTGCGTGTGACGTTGTCATATCCTGCAATGCGCATGCGGAACACTTTTAGGTCGCTTTTCGTTCATACTGAGGATCACATACAAGTCGCATATATTTGTTAATGTGAACGACCTCACAAAAAAATCGGATTTCACAAAAAAATCGGAATTGAGCATTAAGCCTTGCAGTGTGAACGTAGTGTATGATAACCCTGTTGTGATTATTTGCTTCCTAGTTCACGTTTGGTCCTTGCCATGTTTAGCACTCTGTTTATGACTCTGAATTATGTTTCAGTTTTGTTTGTTTCAAGTTTGTAACTCTCTGACCTTGCCTCACATTATGTAAATAGTGCACACCTGTAAATAAACATCTTCCCTGTGATTACATCCATCTCTACATCACTTCACCACTGACACATTCACTGTGTTAGAATCATTATTACAGTGAATGTGTCAAAATTAATACAGCAAGCATGTCCCCAAACCCACCCACTTATGTGTAATAATTTAACACAGTTTGTGTCAGTTATAACACATCCTTCCTAAGAGTATATTTGAAATAAAGTGGGCTAAACTAGCTAGCTAAGGGTTTTGAGGATCTAGCCTAGGTTGACAAAAAGGCTAGAAACACCACTGAGTAAAGGCTTCAGCTTTAACCCGGTCTGTATTTTTGCAACAGTCTATCATTTAATCAGAAAAGGGGGCATTGTACAGGAAGTATATGGAGTGGGTGGCATGGTGGTGCATTGGTTAATGCTGTTGCCTCACAGCAAGAAGGTTCTGGGTTCTAACCTCATGGCCAACAGGGGCCTTTCTGTGTGGAGTTTGCATGTTGTCTGTGTGGGTTTCCTCTGGGTGCTCTGGTTTCCCCAACAGTTCAAAGACATGCAGATTAGGTACAATGGAGGCGACTGTACTTGGGGTAAGCTGTTGTGGTTTCCCAGCCATTATATATGGCAAAAGCTAATAAATTAAAGGAATTGTTTTTTGGTAGGTGTTAGTCCAGTAGGCCATAGCTTCCTCTGTTCTTCTCTTAGAGCTAGTTTTGTATCGTTGTTAAGTGGATGTACAAGCCAAGCTAAGACGCCTTTATTTGTCACACTTACACTCAAGCACAGACTTAAGCACACAGTGAAATTTAACCTCTGCATTTAACCCATCTGAAGCAGTGAACACACACAAGTGAGCACTGAGCATATACACATACCCAGAGCAGCTACTGTATACTACAGTGCAAGAAGGTTCTGGGTTCGAGCCCAGTGGCTGATGGGGGGCCTTTCTGTGTGGAGTTTGCATGTTTTCCCCATGTCTGTGTGGGTTTCCTTTGGGTGCTCTGGTTTCCCCCACAGTCCAAAGACATGCAGGTTAGGTTAATTGGTGGCTGTAAATTGACTATATGTGTGAATGTGAATGGTTGGTTGTCTCTATGTGTCAGCCCTGCGATGATCTGGTGCCCTGTCCAGGGTGTACCCTGCCTCTTTCCCATAGTCAGCTGGGATAGGCTCCAGCTTGCCCACAACCCTGCACAGGATAAGCGGTGATGGATAATGTATGGATGTGTTGATTGGGATCTCCTTCTGTGTTGCTCTAATAAAATGGCTGTATTACAAGCAGGAGGAGACAGTGGATCTAACTACACCTTTCACTATATTTATTACAGTGATCATTGCAAATTTTGATTAATATAACAATATGGTGGGGCGGCATGGTGGTGTAGCGGTTAGCGCTGTCGCCTCACAACAAGAAGGTCCAGGTTCGAGTCCCATGGCCGACGAGGGCCTTTCTGTGCGAAGTTTGCATGTTCTCCTCGTGTCCATGTGGGTTTCCTCCGGGTGCTCCGGTTTCCCCCACAGTCCAAAGACATGCAGGTTAGGTTAACTGGTGACTCTAAATTGACCGTAGGTGTGAATGTGAGTGTGAATGGTTGTCTGTGTCTATGTGTCAGCCCTGTGATGACCTGGCGACTTGACCAGGGTGTACCCAGCCTTTTGCCCGTAGTCAGCTGGGATAGGCTCCAGCTTGCCTGCGACCCTGTAGAACAGGATAAAGCGGCTAGAGATAATGAGAGAGAGATGAGAGTTTTGTGTCTAAGTAGAGTGTAAGTCTGTTGCTAAGTCTGAGGTCTGAATGTTCACAAAAACTGTAAATACGGCTCTACATATTTACTTCTCCAGCTTCGGTTCCTGGTGCTGCATTGTTTGTTTGTTTGTTTTTTGGGGGGTTAAAACTTACAAAAGCAAGTCTCATTTTATTTCCTAATTCGCATTGAAATTAGGAAAAAAAATCTTGCAATAATATACACAGTGTATAAAAACATAAATAAAAGATCTCTGTTTCGTGACGGCTGTACAACTTTCATGTGATGTTTAAGTTTTTCATCAAACTAAAACAGCATTATTCAAGTCATGATAAAAGGCCCACACATTTTAAATGCTTCTGATTCTCCATTCGAATTCCAGAAGCAGAAGTGAGTTTGTTGTCTAAGGTAAAATTTGTTTTGTTTGATGTGCATGTCTCATTATGGTCAAAGGTTTGCTTGTATGATACCTTGAATGCATGGAATTTTATCTGAATGCCCAGCCATACTCCAAAACTGAAAAGATAAACAAGAAAAATCAAACACACAGCAAAATTTTTAATTGGAGGAAAGAGAGAAAACTTTGACAGGAATAAATCTACAAATCATTTGTCAGAATTTTAGATTAAACATGATGTGACAGTGAGGGTGTGGTCGAGCATCAGCTGTGAACAACGAGGACTCAGGTTGAACCAGCAGGTAATATGTGATGACTTACACCTGTGTCTAATAACTGGCTGTCTATTAACATGTGTCTCTATGTGTCTTTCAGTTGGCCACTAATGAGAGAGAGAGAGAGAGAGAGAGAGAATGCTAAGTTCCCTGTGTGTGTGGTGTTCATAGTAGTCACCATAAAGTGAAAGTTAGAATAAAGTGCACCTTGAATTGTTGTGCCTGTCTCCAGTTCCTCATTTTCCAAACATCAAAAGTCATTGCACTGGTGCCGAAACCTGGGACTTGAGGAACAAATGCCCCCATGGAGTCCAAAATAGATCAAGGAGCTCCTCCGGACCTTCACCGACAACCTCCAATGCCAGCACCAAGAGCTGGTCATGCTGTCCATCAAGCAGGAGCAGTGCTTTCATGCCCTGTGCGAGGCCCAAGCGAAGGACCAGCAGGTGGCATGGACCTTGGTCCAGCCAACAGATACTCCAGCAGTTGCTCCTGCGGCCAGCATTCCTGTTCAGCTGGTCAAGATGGGGCCACAGGACAACCCAGAAGCCTTCCTCAAGCTGTTCAAGTGTGTCATGGAGTCTCACAGTGGGTGACTTGGCAATTGCCACTCCTGTCATGGAAAGCACAACTTGTGGCTCAGCAGCTCCCAGCTACCAGCATGCTGGAGTACCTGGACCTGAAGCAGGCTATACTGCACCTGGTTGGCTCAAACCCTGAGGAACATCACCAGTGGTTCTGTGTGCTTACCTGTGTGCCACCAGTTTGCATTCATGCACCAGCTCCGAGACACCTGCCAATGATGGCTACTGGCAAGCAAGTGTGATGTGGAGGGTGTCACTGATTGCGTGACACTGGAGCAGTTTGTTGCCCAACTCCTAAGTGAGACCTCGATGTGGATCCAGTGTCACTGTGTGGCATCACTGGAGGAGGCAGTTCAAGTGGCAGAGGACCACCTGACAGCTTTTCTGGGAGCAAGCACTCCTGCAGCTTCTCTTCCTCTTTCTTGATCTCTCCCTCTTCTTGTCCCTCCCCTACCCCAGCCCTGTGGAGACAGGGTTCAATTGCCTTGATAGCCACTTCTCGCACTCATTTCTGTCCTCATGTCTCCTCAACCCTTTCCCCCCCCCATGTCTGTACTGCCACTAATCCCCTCTCTCTCCACAGGTGAACCCATCTGTGCCCACCAAAATTGGGAGAAAGTCCAAGCAGGTCTGCCAGCACAGGAGGAAGGCTAGGATTTTGTGGGATCAGCACTTCTTTAAAGGGGCAGGGATTTTGATTCACATTCCTGACATGCCACAGGCTTCTCCCAACTGAGTAAGAATGTACCAAGTCTCTGTGATTATTCAAGGTGGTATACATCAGGTGTTAGTGGATTCTGGTTGTAATCAGACCTCCATACATCAAAGCCTGACTCAGTGTGGGGCACTGGGAGATGCACATTTGATAAAGGTTAAGTATGTGCATGGTGGTATACACGAATATGCACTAATGCCTGCTACTGTCCACTTCTGGGGAGAAAGACATCGTGTAGAGGCCACAGTTAGTCTGAACTTCACTCACCCACTAATTCTGGTAACTGATTGGCTGGGATTTAAAACATAAATGAAACAGATCGTAGTGGGTGGGTCCTGCAGTAGCATGCCATGGGGGATCCCACTACAATGTTGACTGGGGAGGCGGTCCCAGGACCATCTGCGTCAGCACCACATCATGATGACATAGAGAGTGGGGAGAGCCCTCCTCCCTCTCTGGGGAACCCCTTAGGGGACTTCCCATTGGAGTAGGTGCATGACGAGTCTCTGAGACACACCTTTGACCAAGTGAAAGTAATTGATAGACAAGTCCTCCAGCCTAACATTGCTCTTTCCTTCCCACACTTTTGTATTATTAAGGATAGGCTGTATTGAGTGATATAGGACATTCAAACTAAAGAAAAAAATGACAGTCTTTGGTTCTGAAGAGACGCAGGGAACTTTTATTTCATGCAGCTCATCATAATCCTATGGCTGGGCATTTGGGGCAGGATAAAACACTAAATTGTCTCATGGCCCATTTCTACTGGCCAGGGATTTGCACCGATGTCCACAGGTGGTGTGTGGCATGTTGTGAATGCCAGCTGGTAAATCCAGTGGCCACACCAAAAGCACCATTGTGCCCATTGCCCTTCATGGAGATCCCCTTTGAAAGAATTGGCATGGATTTCATCATGCTATGAGATTGATCTGCACATGGGTATTGCTTTGTATTAGTCATAGTGGACTATGCAACAGCATTTCCAGAAGTAGTGCCGCGCCGCACTATCTCGGCATGTAGTGTTGCGGAAGCACACTTTCGTGCTATCTCCTGAGTCAGGATTCTGAAAGAAATCCTGACTGATCAAGACACTACTTTTATGTCATGCACACCACACAAATTGTATGAATTGTTCAGGATTAAATCAATTTGAACTCATAATTACCAACTGCAAATGGACAGGCACGGTGGTGTAGTGGTTAGCATGGTCGCCTCACAGCAAGAAGGTTCTGGGTTCGAACCCAGCGGCCAGTGAGGGCCTTTCTGTGTGGAGTTTGCATGTTCTCCCCGTGTCTGCATGGGTTTCCTCCGGGTGCTCCGGTTTCCCCCACAATCCAAAGACATGCAGTTAGGTTGATGTGGGGCGGCCTTGGGCTGAGGTGCCCTTGAGCAAGGTGCCTGACTGCTCCCCAGGCACTTTGGTGTGGCTGCCCACTGCTCTGGGTGTGTGTGCATGTTTTCACTGCTTCAGATGGGTTAAATGCAGAGGATGAATTTCACTGTGCATGTGATGAATAATTAAAAAAAAAAGGTTTAATCAAACACTTAAAAAAATATGATTTGTAAGTTTGTTCATGGGGACACTAGAAACTGGTACAAGTGGCTAGACCCTCTGTTGTTTGCAGTGTGCGAGGTGCCACAAGCCTCCACTGGGTTTTCCCTGTTTGAATTCTTGTATGGGTGCAAGCCCTATGGCATGTTAGACATCATTACAGAAAACTGGGAGGAGGGACCATCGCAAAACCAAAATGAAATTCAGTAGATTGTTGACCTGAGAGCAAAACTGCATGCACTGAGTCACACAACCCAGGCGAATTTGCTAAAGCCACAAGAACATCAATCCCATCTGTATAACAGAGTGACACATCTAAGAGAATTTGCACTGGGAGATAAAGTGCTCATTTTACTGCCCACTTCGAGCTCAAGATTACTCGCCAAGTGGCAAGGGCCCTTTGAGGTCACACGCCGAATTGGGTAAGTCAACTTTGAGGTCAGGTGCACAGATAGAGATGATCCATGTCAAATTTATCACCTCAATCTCCTGAAACTGTGGAGAAAGGAGGTTCCTGTGGCTCTGGTGACAGTAGTTCTGGATAGGGTGGAGCTGGGATTGGAGGTAAGTCTAAAAGCTGTGGCCCAATTTACTATGGTCTCCTGTGGAGACCATCTCTCACCGTCCCATCAAGCACATCTTATTAGGTTGCAGGAGGATTTCTGTGATGTGTTCTTGCCCCTCCTTTGTTGCACTGACCTCATAGAGCACCACATCAAGACTTCCCCAGCCGTGGTGGTGCACAGCCACCCATATTAGTTCCCTGAGCACAAGAAAAATGTGGTTCAGGATGACCTCAAGGCAGTGCTTGACAGAAGATAAGATAGCCTTTTATTATCCCACAAGGGGAAATTTACATTGTTACAGCAGCAAAATATCTCATCTCGTCTCATTATCTCTAGCCACTTTATCCTGTTCTACAGGGTCGCAGGCAAGCTGGAGCCTATCCCAGCTGACTACGGGCGAAAGGCAGGGCACACCCTGGACAAGTCGCCAGGTCATCACAGGGCTGACACATAGACACAGACAACCATTCACACTCACATTCACACCTACGATCAATTTAGAGTCACCAGTTAACCTAACCTGCATGTCTTTGGACTGTGGGGGAAACCGGAGCACCCGGAGGAAACCCACGCAGACACAGGGAGAACATGCAAACTCCACACAGAAAGGCCCTCGCCGGCCACGGGGCTCAAACCTGGACCTTCTTGCTGTGAGGCGACAGTGCTAACCGCTACACCACCGTGCCACCCGCAGCAAAATATATAAAGAGAAAAAGACAGTGAAGAAGTAGTGCAAAAGTACTAAGTATACAAAAAAGTGTGTGTGTGTGTGTGTGTGTGTGTATATAATATATACCTCATAGAGGTGTATATATATTTCTTATATACTAGTGTATATATATATATATATATATAAGAAATAAACTACAAATTAAGAGATAAAAAAATTAACAAATTTGCATAAATTAAATGGTTAAAGGTAGTATTGCACATGTAAGTATTGCACAGGTATTATTACCAGTATTACCCAGATAGTATTGCACAAGTAATCGGTATATTGCACAAGAGCCATTTTAACCATGTGTTGCTAGCAGTTTGCTGTAAAGTACTGATGCTGATAATCAGTGCACACAGTATACGTTCAGAGGAGTTTCTATGGATGTAGAAGTGATCTGGACAGTATTGTTCATAATTGTGAGGAGTGACTGGTGCTGTGCTTGGTGAGGTGCTGGTTGTACAGTCTCACAGCAGTAGGGAGGAAGGAGCTGCTATATCTCTCCTTAACACACCGCAGATTGAGGAGCCAGTCACTGAAGGAGCTGCCCAGTGCTGCTACTGTCTCCTGCAGTGGATGGGAGGTGTTCGCCATTAAGGATGACAACTTGGCCAACATCCTCCTCTCCCCCACTGCATTCACTGAGTCCAGTGCACAGCCCAGGACAGATCTTGCCTTACGAATCAGTTTGTTCAGCTTTTTCCTCTCTGCTGTTGTGATACTGCTTCCCCAACAGACAACTCCATAGAATATGGCTGATGCCACCACAGAGTCATAAAAAGAGTCATGGGAGACATGGGAATAATTGAGCAGTCACACAGTAACTGGAGCATCCCGGTGGTTTTACTTCCCAAGACCAATGGGACGGTCTGGTTCTGTATAGGCTATAGACAAGTCAATGTGGTGTCTAAATTTGACACATATCCAATGTCTTGCATTGATGAACTGCTCGATCGGTTAGGCATGGCTCACTTTTATTTGACACTAGATTTGACAAAGGGATATTGGCAGATCCCCTTGGCTTCATTATCACTGGAAAAAATGACCTTTTCCACACTGTTTGGTTTACACCAATTTGTCACCCTTCCTTTTGGGTTGTTTCAGGTCCTGGGAATGTTTCTGCATCTCATGGACCGAATCCTCTGTCCCCACAATGTGTATACTGCTGCTTATTTAGATGACATCATCATTATTTATGGCAATGATCGGCAGCAGCATTTAGAACATCTGAGGGCGAGGTCACTGAGGTGTGCAGGGCTCACAGCAAACCCGAGGAAGCGTGCAGTTGGATCGGTGGAAGTATGGTATCTGGGTCATGGGAAGATGTGTCCCCAAACTGATAAGACTGCAGCAATTGTGGCCTGCCCAAGACCTACATTACATTACAAGCATTTAGCAGATGCTCTTATCCAGAGCGATGTACAACATACCCAGAGCAGCCTGGGGAGCAGTTAGGGGTTAGGTGCCTTGCTCAAGGGCACTTCAGCCATTTCTGCTGGTCTAGGGAATCAAACCAGTGACCTTTTGGTCCCAAAGTTGCTTCTCTAACCATTAGGCCATGGCTTCCCAAAAAAGGGGATGAGGCAGTTCCTGGGGCTGGCTGGCTATTAT
The DNA here is from genome assembly GCF_027579695.1 of Neoarius graeffei. Lineage (NCBI taxonomy): Eukaryota > Metazoa > Chordata > Actinopteri > Siluriformes > Ariidae > Neoarius > Neoarius graeffei. The sequence continues at coordinate 67,140,805 of NC_083569.1, read as the reverse complement.
AGGCGGTTCATACCTAACTTGTTGGATATCACTAGCCCACTGACTGACCTCACTAAAAAGAGGGCACCAGATCTGGTCCAGTGGACAGAGCCATGTGATCGGGAGCTTGAGACTATGCAATGACTTCAGGAAACTCAATGCCATTTCAGACTTTGACAGCTACCCCATGCCCAGAGTGGATAATCTGACTGACTGGCTCAGGAGGGCCCACTTCATCTTCACCCTGGACCTCACTAAGGGGTACTGGCTGACCCTGACTCCCTGAGCCCACAGCAAAATCGGCTTCACCACCACATCAGGCCACTGGCAGTACAAGGTCCTGCCCTTTGGCCTTCATGCAGTGTGTGAGACAGGGGCTTCTCCACCCCCCCAACTCACGTCAGGACTGGCCCTCACCAATAACAAAATGAAGAAAGACAAAACTAGGCAACTAAAAATATATAGTGAATATGGGTGCGGATTTATTTACAGTGCAGAAGTGAGTATACAACATAGGAAACCAAAAACTAAATAAACGCAAAACAAAACCGGCCTCAATCAGGCAAATAAAATTACAAACTACAACACAATATTTTCTAAATACACACTTCTTAGCACGTACTTATCGCAACACCGCCTCACACCGCCTCTCCACTGCCCCAGATCAGTGTATAAGAACTTAGGTTCCGAGAGGCTCTGGTTTCCCCCCGGACCCGATGGCTGACGCACAGAAAGTGAGATGAGTGAAATGTTTGCTTGTCACGTGAAGTTGGAGTGCATATAGATTATGGAGCTGAGACAACGGGTACCATGCTGCTCGCTAAGATGGTAAATAAATGAATGTTCCAACCAAATATACATGATATTGTGTGTGGGTGTCATTTCACGCTGGCCGTGATAAAAAGTAACTTACCCCGAATGCTGAATGAGTGCTTGCAAAAGCTAACTGGTGTCTCGGCTACATGCGCATATGTATGTGTGTGTGCATTTGTTAGCGCATGAAAGAGAGTGTCTGAGTGTCGAGCGGTATCTGTGAGTGTAGGCGAATACATGTCTGAGATGTAGTGGCGCTCTGTGAAAAATGTAATTACCACCGCTCGCCATTTTTCACACAGTGCCAGCAACATTCCAGCAGCTCATGGATTTTGTGCTGTGCCCCAATCATGAGTTTGCTGATGCTCAACTGGATGACATCATCATCCACTCCTGCACCTGGGTCAAGCACCAGTACCACCTAGAATCCATCCTGGGGTAGCTGAGGAAAGCTGGACTCACCACCAATCCCCAGAAGTGCCATCTCGGCCTGACTGAAGCACAGTGCCTGGGATACTGCATCAGCCAGGGGATACTGCATTAGCCAGGGTCTGCTGATGCCATAGGAGAAGAAAGTGATGGCTGTGCAGAAGTACCCCCAGCCCACCACCAAGTATGTAGATTCTTGGGGCCAGTGGGGTATTATCGAAGATTTGTGCCCAACTTATCCTCCCTGGCCTCTCTCCTCTCAGACCTCACCAAGAAGGGTGAACCAGAAATGGTGAAGTGGACCAACCAAGTGGAGCAGGCATTCCAGGCCCTGCAGACAGCCCTCAGCACTGGCCCTGTCCTCTGAAATCCAGACTTTGACCTCCCATTCATTGTCCAGATGGATGCCTTGGAGATGGGCCTGGGTGCCATGCTCTCGCAGGTCATAGAGGGTAAAGAGCATCCCATGTTGTACATCAGCTACAAGCTACTCCCAGCTGAGAAGAACAGCACAGCTGTGGAGAGAGAAGTTCTGGTCATCAAGTGGGCAGTAACTGAGTTGAGGTACTAAGATAAGATAATATTTTATTTATCCCCAAGGGGAAATTCAAATATCCAGCAGCTCATTTAAAAATAAATAAATAATTTTCCACCATAAAGACTAAAATAAATAGAACAATTAAACAACAATAAAAATAGGGATAATAAATAAGAAAAAAATGGTAAATAAATAGATAAAAAGTGTAAGATTTGTGTGTGTGTGTGGGGGGGGTCCAGAGGGCATTAAAAAGTCTTATTGCAGTGGGGACAAAGCACCTCCTGAACTGCTCAGATCCACAGCACAGTGAGAGGAGCCACCTGCCACTGCTGCTCTTCTGCCCAACGAGGAGGCTATGGAGACGGTGTCTGCTGTTATCTATTAAAGCTTTCAGTTTGTTCAATATACCCCTCTCCACCACAGTTCTAAGTGAGTCCAGCCTCCTGCCAAGCACCAAGCTGGCTTTTTTCACCAGCTTGTCCAGCCACTTGGTATTTTTCTCCATCAGACTGCACCCCCAACACACAGCAGCATAAAAGAGGACACCAGCCACCACAGTATGATAAAATATCTACAGCATTTCATCACATACATCAAAGGACCTCAGCCTCCTCAGTAAGGAGAGGCGGCTCTGCCCCTTCTTGTACAGAGCATCAGTGTTTTGGGACCAGTCCAGCTTGTCATCCAATAGGACCCCCGAGTATTTATAGGAGTGAACCACCTCAATTTCCTGTCCTTGTATGGAGACTGGCAGATGGGGTGACCTACATCTTCTGAAATCCACCACCATCTCCTTGGTCTTAGAGGTATTAAAGTGGAGGCAACTCCTACTGCACCAATCCCTGAAGTCCTCCAGAAGGTCCCTGTATTCCTGTTCCTGTCCACTCCTGATACATGCCACAATAGCTGTGTCATCAGAGTATTTTTGCATGTGGCAGGATTTTGAGCTGTATTTAAAGTCTGCTGTGTAGAGTGTGAACAGGACTGGTGCTAAAATGGTCCCTTGTGGGGCCCCTGTGCTGCACCTCACCCTGCCAGAGGGGGTCCAGTGCATGAGTGACCTCTGGGCTCATGAGGCGGAGAACCAGATGCTCCAGGGTCTTCATAATATGGGACATTAAGGCCACCAGGCAGTAATCGTTTATCTCAACAGGTTGCCCTACTTTTGGCACCAGTAAGAGACAGGATGTTTTCCACTGCACCGGAACTTACCTAGTTGTAGACTCAAGTTGAAGATCCACCGGAGGGGTTCAGCTAGCTGGGCTGCACAGTCTTTCAGGAGTCTTGGACACATACCATCTGGGCCTGCTGCTTTTCCTGGATGCAGTCTCCCAAGCTCTGCCCTCATGTCATCAACTGTGAAGGATGGGGGCAGGTAACCAGATGTGATGGGTGTTGTAGCTGCAGTGATAGGGGAGCTATTGCATGCAGGAGACAGTAGAATAGACAGAGCTGCATCTGAAGTGATGGTGGGAGAGCCATTGTCTACAGGAGTCAGTGAAGTAGGAGCAGCAGCTGAAGTGGGTGGGAGGACAGATGATAAAGCAGGGCGGACATTGACCATTCCATCAAACCTGTTATAAAACAGGTTGAATTAATTGGCCTTGTTCTCATCACCATTAAAGACCTGGTTGTTGTTCTTTGAGTAGCCAGTAATATTTCTTATTCCTCTCCACACCTCTCTGGTGTTATTCTGCTGCAGCTTACTCTCCACTTTCCTTTTATAATCAACCTTTGTCTGCTTCAAGCTCCTTTTCAGTTCCTGCTGTACACACCTGAGCTTCTCTTTATCCCCCTCCTGAATGCCTGCTTTTTCTGATTAAGGAGCTCCTTGATGTTACTGGTGGTCCAAGGTTTATTATTGGGAAAGCAGCGAACAGTCCTTACTAGAATCACAGTGTCCCTACAGAAGTTAACGTAGTCCGTTATGATGTCCACCCTGCTGTCAATGTCAACCTCATCTATGTTATTATCCTGTGGCTCCAGCAGCACATTCTAGTCCATACACTCAAAACAGTCCCTGAGAGACTCATTGGTCTCCGGTGACCATTTCCTGAATGAGCGGGTGGTAACAGGTAGCCTCATTACATAGGGTTTGTATGTGGGCTGAAGAAAGACCAAATTGTGATCTGATCTGCCAAGTGGTGGTAAAGCAAAGGCACTGTAAGCATCCTTCACATTAGCATAAAACAGATCCAATGTCTTGTTTTCCCTCATGGGACAGTCCACATACTGTACAAACCCAGTCAGATGGAAGGGGAGAGTGGTGTTATTAAAATCCTCTGTTATTGCAATGAAAGCATTAAGGCCCTGTCCACACGGCAACGGATTCAGGTGACTCCGATACAATTGCTTATCGTTTAGGCCTGGCGTCCACACGGCACCGGCGTTTTGGGTGCCCAAAACGCAATCTTTTTGAGAACGGGTTCCAGAGTGGAAAGATCTGGCAACGTTGCCGTTGTGAAGTCGTCTGGATGAGTAGAACGGATTTGTTTACGATGACGTCACAACCACATGACTGTGAGTGCTTCACGCCGGATAGAAGTGTAACGAACTCGATGCGAGTTGTCAACAAATCCTATAACTTGGTTCATGAAACGCGCTTACAAAATATTTTCACTGTGAATATTTATTGTGTAATGGTGCAAAGTGAGAGAGAGAGAGAGAGAGAGAGAGAGAGACTCTGCCCTTAGGGCAGAGTCAATCCCGCCAGCAAAAATAGGGAAAAAAAAAAGGAGCGATCTTACCTCTTCAGATGTAGTCCTACAATACATTCCTCAAAAAGGGTGTAGAAGAAATTAATCCATCAACTTGTATCATTCAATTTATTCCGGACCATTAAAGATGCCGCCTTCCGTGTAGAATCATGTCATCCTCGCCGCCATTTTGGAGAGGTCAAAGCGGAGAATAAAGATTAGCTGCGTTTAACTGTACCAACAGGTTTGCCGTCCAAACGAGATCACATGGGATTACCTTTCACAGGTGAGAAACAACAAATTAATCCATCAACGTGTATCATTCGATTTATTCCAGACCATTAAAGACGCCGCCTTCCGCGTAGAATCATGTCATCCTCGCCGCCATTTTGGAGAGGTCAAAGCGGAGAATAAAGATTAGCTGCGTTTAACTGTACCAACAGGTTTGCCGTCCAAATGAGATCACATGGGATTACCTTTCACAGGTGAGACTGGAAAAATACTCATCTCATCTCATTATCTCAAGCCGCTTTATCCTTCTACAGGGTCGCAGGCAAGCTGGAGCCTATCCCAGCTGACTACGGGCGAAAGGCGGGGTACACCCTGGACAAGTCGCCAGGTCATCACAGGGCTGACACATAGACACAGACAACCATTCACACTCACATTCACACCTACAGTCAATTTAGAGTCACCAGTTAACCTAACGTGCATGTCTTTGGACTGTGGGGGAAACCGGAGCACCCGGAGGAAACCCACGCGGACACGGGGAGAACATGCAAACTCCACACAGAAAGGCCCTCGCCGGCCCCGGGGCTCGAACCCAGGACCTTCTTGCTGTGAGGCAACAGCGACTACACCACCGTGCCGCCCTGGAAAAATACTTTTCATTGTATTTGGTCATTATAATGTAATTTTACAAACAGATTTTCCTGACTTTGTGGCTAATATGAAGTCTCGCGCATAATAGTTTATGCGCATGCGTCCTTACTTCTTCTATTGTTCTGGTGTCTCCGAAGGGACCGTCTTACAGCACCCCTAGAGGTGTGGCATGTGTATTGCATCGTTTTCAGCAAGCGTTGCGTTGCCATATGGACCTGATATTTTACTGATTGTTGCCCATTTGGACGCGATATATTTTTAAATAACATCTCGTTGCCGTTGTCGTGTGGATGTAGCCTAGGATACTGGGTCTGAACACTTGCAAAAGTTTTGTGTATGATGTCACATGCTACTGCCGCTGCCACCCACGGTGGAATGTAAACAACAATGCCAACAATGTATGAAAATTCCCTCGGTACAAAATATGGTCTAAGACCGACTGCCAACAGTTCAATGTCCTGACAGCAAATCACATCCATCACCCTGGACATTGTAACATGGCCAGGATGACACCATCTGTTGTTTACAAGCAGAATCAGACCCTCACCTTTGCTCTTGCAGCTCGTTTTCCAGTGTCTGTCAGCTTGCACAGTAATGAAGCTGGCTAAGTCCACACAGGAGTCAGGCATGTTATCATTCAGCCATGTTTCCATGAAGCACATCAGACTACACTCCTGGTAGAGTCATCAGTTTCTCACCAGTGCCTCCAGCTCGTCACCCTTATTGGCTAGTGAGTTGACATTTCCCATCAGAACCAATGGCAAAAACAGCTTATACCTCCATCTGCTAGCCTTTAGCTTAGCTCCTGCTCTGCAGCCTTGAAATGGCTTCCTCAGCTCTGGTGGTATTGTATGTCTGATCCCATATCTAGTCCTTTGCAGAGCCAGAAGGTCATTCTTCGTGTACACAACTTTACCCACAGTTGTGCACATCACAATGAAAAGCTTACCAAAAACACTCAAAAAAAGAAAAAAAAACTACACACATCTATCTATCCGATCATCATTTCACGTTGGTCACCGACCATGCCCTATTTCACTGGATGGCAGCCAGGTCCAGCATAGATCCAGGACCCAGCACAGGAATGCCGACAATCTGTCAAGGAGATACAGCCTCTGGGCCAAGCCTGGATGGATGGCAGCCTCAGAGCTAAGGGGTGGGGGGATGTCAAGTTTATTTTTATAGCGCTTTTAACAATAGACATTGTAGCAAAGCAGCTTTAAAGAATTTAAATGACTTTAAACATTAGCTAATTTTATCCCTAATCTATCCCCAATGACCAAGCCTGTGGTGATAGTGGCAAGGAAAAACTCCCTCAGATGACATGAGGAAGAAACCTCGAGAGGAACCAGACTCAAAAGGGAACCCATCCTCATTTGGGTGATAACAAACAATGTGATTATAACATTTTTAACAGTTTTAACATGAAGTCAGTTTTGTTGATGTTATAACTCTTCATTGATGGAAACTTGAGTGCAAAACTGTTCATGACAACTGCAGTTCTAAAGTTATCAAGTCAACTGTAGTCCTCAGCCATCAAAGTAAGTGTCCAGAGCATCTTCCAAGTTTGACTTTCAACTGTCCATATGGGGCCATCCTCCACAGGAGCGATGTGATGAGACTCCAACCAGACGTAGGGCATCAGGATGGATCAGGCAGGTCCAAGGAGCAGAGGAGGTCAGCATCTCGATCTCAGGATTGACATGTAACTCAGAGAGACAGATATGGGGGGGGGGGGGGGGGAGGATGTGACAGTGGCCCAGAGAAACTGCTGCCAAAACAGTGCATCGCTCCTTGCACAGTCACTGCCACAGTGCTGAAGACACAGCGGCACTTCAGCACCTTTGTTTTGGACAGCCTGAATCAGTGTGGTTATAGAGCAGAGCTAGCTGATCATGCATGGCTGAAGTGGCATAATGAGCACCTTAATTCACACTCCTCAAGCAGCCAAGTGAGTATGAAAAGGCATCAAATCAAGCACAGGATAGTCAAAGTGCTACAAACAAAAAACTCATGTCCTTTCCCTCTCTCTCGATCTTGGTATGCTCAGGTCACTTTGCGGACACGAAAGATGAAGAGTATGAGCTCAGTCTCTGCAAATGTCATGATGGCAATCCGCATCAGCAAAGGCGTGGTCTCTGCAAGACAGCTCCCACCTGCAACTTTGCCATAGGTCAGTTGGGCTCCCTGCTGCCTGCACTGAGTGCACCAATCTCACATCTCATTTTCCAGCAGTTCTCCATTCACTATTTTTTCATTAAAAATCTTGCATGTTTTTGCACTAAAAACTGGGTTGTTATATATAATTTTTTATATCTGTGCAATGGGCTTCTATATTGAGCAAAATGTCTGATATTTTCAGTGAAAATATGGTATTTTGATGATTTGGATTTATTAAGAACATATTTGATCTCTGATTAAAATATCATCAATATCATAATCTTATCACAGTAAAAGAAAACTCATGAATGTGCCATGAACTTTCCCCTTGCTGAAGTGCTGCGCTGTGCCTCTTGCGCAGCCAAGTGGCTACTTCCATGCTCCTGGCACTGAAATACAGGTCTTGACTTCAGTTCCCAGGATGCACTGCTGGTTTGCACATGGGCCAGCTCATAACCCACAGCTGTTCCATATTTTGGCTGATTACAAACCACATATATAAAGATATGGACGCACAAACCACATTGCAAAACATTAGCTCTGTATATTACTAGTCTGTACCAAGCCCTTTGTTTTGTATTTGCATTTTTTCCTTGTTCCCTGTATTTTGTATTTTGCCTACCCTGTATTTTTTGCTGGCTGACCAACCCTACCTGTTTCCTGGCCTCCCTATTTTTTTGGATGTGTGCCTGTGTGTGCTTATTAAACTCTTTTACTGCAAATACATCCTGTCTATCTCTCTCTCTTAAGTGACAGAGTGAAATGCTTTGTAATTGTATGATTCTGCACCTTTAATAATAATAATAATAATAATAATAATAATAAACACAATTGATACAAATGTTCAAAGATCCCACAAAACATATTAGTCCAGTCTTCTGGGTGAGCTCAAAACAGGTTTGTTTGTTTGTTTGTTTGTTTGTTTGTTTTTCGAGGGGAGGGTTTATGATTATTTTAGTTGCTCATTTTTATTAAAATAAGTTTTATTTCAGGCTGATGGCAGTGACAAATCCATAAAGTTCAGTCACTATTCCAGAGCCATGATGCATTAATGAATTTAGAGTTACTATTGGGCTCTACTCCTTAACAAAAAAGGAACTTCAACCTCAACAACCAGAGGGGAAATCAGAAGTTTTCATTTGGGTGTGTATAACTAAACAAAATCAGGGTAGTGTGATGCTCAGTATCTCTAAAAAAAAAAAAAAATCAGGGTGGTGTGGTGCTCAATGATGCAACTATAACAAACACACACACAGATCTCTTATTAGTTGATCTGCCAGTTCAGAAAGTATTGTGGTAAAGACGTGGAAATGTTCAGAGGAAGCATCCCTCTATTAATGACCTCACCTCTGTTATCTTTTCCTCTATTCACTGTTCTTATAGCATTGGACGCTCACATTGATATTGATGTACTGAAACAGTGGCCATGGAAAATCTTTCACAAATCAGTGGAATGTTCAAAAAGTTTAGGTTGCTTTTACAGAGAGGAAGAATACAGTCCAGTCTTAAATAATACAGCTCCTGTCAGTGATGTTTTGGAGATCTTTAGTGTGCGTCTTCAGGCTGTAGTATCCCATGGCACAAAACACTCAGTAATATCTTACCATATAATAAAAAGCACTCATGAAGGCCTGTAATGATGCATTATTTAAATGTGGCTAAGTGTGTGCTAAGGTGATGCTTAATTTAATTTACATCATTAATTGTGCATCTGGAGATTTTGGAAATGGGAATTTTGGCTGTATGTCTCAGTGTGTGGCACAGCTACCAAAATTATTGCGATTTATTATTTGCTTTTATTGTTTTGTAGACTGTTAATAACTTTTTTTTATAACAACTTTTCCCTCATCCTATTAAACTAGTTTTGTGGTTTTATAATCCTAAATGGTTGAATGCAGAAGGCCACAGCTGAATAAAACACCTACAGCTGCCCTATAAGGCCATAATAAAGTACAATTACTTAAAAATCAAATAAAACCTTATTACCATTAATATCTTTTCACACCTCTTTCCTCACTATATCATTATTTCCCTCTACCAACTCTCTAAAACGTGTTTAATAAGAGGACAAAATGAGTAACTAAAGAAAAGGAATCGGGGCAAGGATGTTTATGTTGTGATTTATAAACCTATTATCTCAGCAACCCACAGAGCTGAACACAATCCGCCATGCATAAAGAATACAGCATTCACAGTATCTTTGTAAATGAGCATGAGTTGAATTAAAAAAAAAAAAAAAAAAAAAAGTAGTGCTCCTGTATTTGCTTTGTAAGAATTATTCCCCAGGGCACAGAGTTAGGCATTCAGCCAGTGGAAATGGCCCACCATTTGCTGCTTGTCAGGTATGAGACAGGTAGAACAGCACAGTGTGTGCCAGTGGCCCTCAGCATGAGAACTGCATTCATCCATTGCGCACGCTCTCTCTCTCTCTCTCTGCTCCATAGACATGTTGCCCTTTTCTAGACAAATATGGAGGAATATACTGCACAATCTGTAGAGCATTAACAAGTCATCTATTTGTATTTATAAATCTATTAATATACTGTATTTAAACTCAGATTCGGAGTTGTCAATTTAATTCAACAACTAAAATTCAAAATATATGTAAATGTTTATATATTGTTTGTATTCAACCATTTTTTATGCTGTATTATTTTGTTGAAGACATCATAAAAGACTTATTTTGTCTTTGTTTCATGAGAAACTGGGTAGGATCCCAATGATGCTACAGCCAGCCATGGCTGGGAGCTGAGAGAGCAAAATTGGCCATGCTTTCTGGGTGGGAGGGATGGCATACTCTCTATTGTTTGTTAATCAAGTCAAGTCAACTTTATTGTCAAATATGCTATACATGCTCGACATACAGCACAGATGAAATTTCAGTAATCACAGTGACACTGGCCAGCTGTAGGCAGTGGTGGCTCAATTGGCTGGGCAAGCAGTGCTAAGCCCCGCTGTCTTTCAAAGGTAAATGAAAAATCAATATAAAGTTTCATATTTTAGGCATTCACATCATCTCATCAGTGGTTTACACATTTTTTGGGGGGTTAACGATAAATTATTTTATTTTTAAACCGAGTGTAACAGTAAAACTAGCAGTCATGTAAATAAACACAGAAAGGCTGTGGGCTAACTGAACAAACCCACTGCTGTAGGTAGAAATAGTTTCTGCTGTAGGTTCATGCAGCCAATCAGCGACAGTTCAACTCAATCACAGGCGTAATGAACGTGAATGAAGAGGATTATTTTTCAGCTAAAATATGTTTGGAGGAGAAACTGAAAGTTGATTGATTGGACAATGTGTGCTCAGTCGAAGTACATGTTAGACAAAAGGACAGATGACAAAACCATATATTGTTTTTTTCCCCTTTTGTTTGTTTGAATAAAAGGGTCACAACTTTCCTGTGTGCTGTGCCTGATTTTCAGACAAAACGCAGTTCAGATTCAAATGCCAAAAGTTATATATAAACTTTTTAAATTATATATTAGTGATTCATATACTTTCATCCCCCCCCGCAACACACACAAAATTTTACCACCAGCTGCCACTGGTTATAGGCATCTGTGAGCCCATATATGTGGAAGAGGACCGATAGTTGTTGGCTTCACATGGTGGCTGTTCTGTGATCGTAGAGAGCTGGCTGGTGGATGGGAATAAGCTGGTGACCAAACTAGAAGAGAAAATTTTGAAGAATTTTTTTTTTTGTCATGAGTTCACATTGGTGGTGTTAGAACTCATAATGTGACATGGTCACCTGCAGATGATTTAGTGCCGCTGTGACCAAAGATGGCTGACAAAACTAGAAATTATTTTTAAATCTCAAAATGTGACTGCTGCTATGACATTTGTCTAAAAGTCACAAATAGATGGTTTAGGATTGTGTGAAACTTGCAAGGCAACTACAGACACTGCAGTGGCAATGGCAAAATGTAAACTAAACATGATAATGGACAGAGAAAATATGCTTATTACATGAAGCTCATTTTGAAGAATGTTTCTGTTTATGTGACCATATTTTCACACTGATTGATTATGTAAGCAGAACTTTTATCAACTTCTGTAAGACAGAATTTTCTTCAATCACAGGTTTGTCATTAGCGGGTAGTCATTGTACAATCTGACATGGAGAACACATTGCAGTCTGTTACAGATTTTGTTCAATATTTTATTGGAATCATCTCATATAGTATAACAAGGAATAATCTTAAAAGACAGCTGAAATCAAACAGTCTAAACATGGCTTAATGCAGAGTCTAGTTGATTGCTTTTGTGGCCCATTTAGAAAATTATATCAAGCATTTGCCTTTTAGCAAAAGCACCAGAACAAGATACATAGATACATACATACAAATAGACTGAGATCGTGATATCCAAATTAGAAGGAAGAGTTTTGAATAAAGTAAATCTAATCGTAGCCTAATACATTTTATTGTGAATATATCCAGGCTAATTGTCATGAATAATCCTAGTTGTGACAATACTAATTACATTAATTTCCAGTCACTGCAAATTTCTCTTAATTTAATCATATGTGTTTCACATTAACTGGCCACAAGACCAAAGAACTTTATATTAACTAACTTTCTTTCACACTAAATATTACCATGTGGTAAATAAAATCATAAAATTGGAATAAGTCTGCTCTCTGTTGTAGCCAAAATATTGTGCCTATGTTAAGTTCTTTGTCTGTAGCACAATCAGAAATACACTGCATCGCCAAAGGTTTGTGAACACTTGACCAGCACAACTACAATGTTGGTTTTCTCCAAAATATTGCCACAACATTGGAAGCCCACACCTGTATAGAATGTATTTGTATGTTGTAGTTGTCGCATTTCAGTTTCCCTTCACTGGAACGAAGGGGCCCAAACCTGTTCTAGTATGATAATGCCTCTGTGCACAAAGCAAGCTCCATGATGACATGGATTGACAAGGTTGGTGTGGAGGAACTCAAGTGGCCTGCACAGAGCAATAACCTCAACCCCACTGAACACCTTTGGGATGAACTTTAACACCAAGTGTGCCTCCGGCTTCCTCTCCTGACCTCACAATTGCTCTTGTAGCTGAATGAGCAAGTTCCCACAGACATACTCCAAAATCTAGTGGAAATTCTTCCGAAAGGAGTGCAGGTTATTAGAACCACAAAGTAGGGACTGAATTTGGAATGGAATGGTCAGGTGTCCACAAAATTTTGGCCATATTGTATATCAACTTGCAAGCATGGCAGGTTTTAAGTATCCATTCAGAGAGAGAATTGAGAGGACAATTTTTTTTTCCCTTTACCGGAGCTTTTTTATTTTATTTTCTCTCTCTTTTTTATTTTATATATATATTTATTTATTTATTTTATTTTTTGTGTGGGCGGCACGGTGGTGTAGTGGTTAGCACTGTTGCCTCACAGCAAGAGGGTCCGGGTTCGAGCCCCGTGGCCGGCGAGGGCCTTTCTGTGCAGAGTTTGCATGTTGTCCGCGTGGGTTTCCTCCGGGTGCTCTGGTTTCCCCCACAGTCCAAAGACATGCAGGTTAGGTTAACTGATGACTCTAAATTGAGTGTGAATGGTTGTCTGTGTCTATGTGTCAGCCCTGTGATGACCTGGTGACTTGTCCAGGGTGTACCCCGCCTTTCACCCGTAGTCAGCTGGGATAGGCTCCAGCTTGCCTCCGACCCTGTAGAACAGGATAAAGTGGCTAGAGATAATGAGATGAGAATGAGATTTTTTGTGTAGTTTGATGTTTGTTTTTGTTTGAGTGTTTTTGTCTGCCGGTTGTGGTGTAGCTCTGGACCCAGTTTTGGGCGTTGGTTCCCTCCAGGCCTTGGTTCACCGTGGGTGATGCCTGTGCTCCTAGCTATGTACTGCAGTGAGCTTGTTGCTCATTTTAACATGGTGGTTGTCCAGCGCTCTGTGCTTTAGTGCTTGGCATGGTGTTCCAAGCGATGTTGCTTGGTGGCGTCGTGGTGCTGTGCAGGCGGTTTGGGAGGTACCCGCGCTCTGCATGGCAGTGCTTCTGTACTTGCTTTGTGGATCCATGGTGTGGTGTTCCGAGTGATGTTGCCGGCGGCATCATCATTATTATTATTATTATTATTATTATTTATCACCTTTTAAAAACCCTTAAATTATATTTATGTTACCTTTGGAGTACATACTGACATCTAAATTCCATCCATCCATCCATCCATCCATCCATTATCCATAACTGCTTATCCTGTGCAGGGTCATGGGCAAGCTGGAGCCTATCCCAGCTGACTATGGGCGAGAGGCAGGGTACACCTTGGGCAAGTCGTCAGGTCATCGCAGGGCTGACACATAGAGACAAACAACCATTCACACCTACGGTCAATTTAGAGCCACCAATTAGCCTAACCTGCATGTCTTTAGACTGTGGGGGAAACCGGAGCACCCGGAGGAAACCCACGCAGACACGGGAAGAACATGCAAACTCCACACAAAAAGGCCCCCGTCGACCACTGGGCTCGAACTCAGAACCTTCTTGCTGTGAGGCAACAGTGCTAACCACTACACCACCATGCCACCCCATCTCAAGTCCATATTTGAAAATTACTAGACTAGCATCAGAATCATGGAGTAGGCCATGGGTTATCAGTCAAAGGATTCATACATGATGTACCTTCAAGACCTTGTAAAAAAGCAAAAACAAATGGTAAAAGACAAGGATTTTAAAGACAGAGCTGCTGAAGTGATTTCCAGCCAATTATGATAGTAGTTTAACAACAAAAAATTATACAATTAAAGAAATGAAATAAAATGAAGTGCCTACATTATCCAGAGGAACTGGCAGGTGAGTGTAAAAAAATCACTAGAAATCATCCTTCTCTGCTGACCTGACAGCAAAATACCACAACTGTGTCCATGTACCATGCATGGCCTAAAAATCTGATATCTGTTACAGGAGTATTGGCACAGCTTTGTACTGAACCTCTGACTCCAAAGGACATCAGCAAATGTCATTGATATGCAACCTGCCTGCTGTTCCTAACTGGTCATGGACAAACAAGCCATTCCAACATTATCTGGAATATGTTAATTAGTGTATGGCACGTAAAAGCCCCACTGATGTTCTCTCTAAACTAGGCATGACTTTTTTCACACTTTCAAATGGGCTTAAATTGAATCATGCAAAAATCATACTGTATGCCATGATTAAATAGCACTGATGCTTTTCAGCAAATACTTCTTTGTAAGATCATGAAAGTTGCTTGAAGACTGTAAATTATGTTCATCAGCATGCCGTCTAGACAACTGTGAATAATAATGCTGCCATGCTGAGTAATTTAGCCATAGCCATCACAACTTGACCATCAAATAAAAACAACTTCAAATGTTTATTACTACCATGAGCTAAAATTCTCAGAACTTTTTAATAAATGTTTTCTGCATATAATAACTGACAAATGCACTTTTATATAAGGGTGGTTAATGTTACCGAGTACTAATAGAATGTTACAGCAATGTGGCATATTTAAATATAGCTGTGTTCTGTTAGGGTTTTGCTGGGATTCGAACCTGGTTCGTTGGTGTGATAATCCAGCAAACCCCCACTAGGCCACCAGGGGGATGACTCAAATGCAGAGGCGTGAGGCGGAAGTAGAAAAAGAATCAAAAGGTTTATTTAAACTATATACACTATATACAGGGCAAAACAAAAGACAACAAAAAAACCAAAGAGTATAATCCAAAAGAAAAGCAAAGTGCAAAAATACAAAAGCTAGGAAGATCAAAAAACACAGTACAAAGGAAACTGGAGATAAACATAACAGCACAAAGACTCCGTGACAAGAGGACTGAACTCAGGGGTATAAATAGACAAACTAATTAAGGACACAGGTGAAGATAATTAGGCAATTAACACAAACACAAAACACAGGAACAGTGGCGGCCTCTAGAGGCCAAAATAAACACAACATGAAAAGGAAATAACAGCGGCCTCTAGAGGCCAAAACAGTCCTAGTCCTAACAGGACCCCCCCCTCTAGGAGCGTCTCCTGACGTTCCCAGGGCGATCCGGATGGGCCGAATGGAAGTCCCGACATAGTTCTTTATCAAGGACATCCCGAGCAGGAACCCAGCAGCGCTCCTCAGGACCATAGCCCTCCCAGTCCACCAGATATTGCAACCCGCCGCGGACCCGGCGGGAGTCAAGCAGGCGATTCACAGTGAACACAGTCTGCCCCTGGAAGATGCGGGGGGGTGGGGGGTTCCTAGGGGCAGGGGCATACGTAGATGTCAGTACGGGCCGTAACAGGGAAACATGGAAAGTGGGGTTGATCCTCAGAGTCCGGGGCAACTGGAGCCGGTAGGAGACAGGGTTCACCCTGCGCACCACCTTGAAGGGGCCAATGTAGCGAGGAGCAAGCTTGCGGTTCTCCACCCGCAGTGGAAGGTCCTTAGTGGACAGCCAAACACGCTGCCCAGGGCGGAAAGCGTGTGCAGGTCTTCTATGGCGGTTGGCCTGAGTCTGGTTGGTTCTGGAGGTCTGTATGAGGGTCTTCCTGACCTTGCTCCAGGTCTTGCGACACCGTCTCACATATTGGTTGACCGAGGGCACCCCCGCGTCCTCCTCCTGGTCCGGGAACAGAGGTGGCTGGAACCCGAATTGGCACTGGAATGGCGACAGCTTGGTGGCCGATGACTGCAGGGTGTTGTGGGCGTACTCCGCCCATGGCAGCCAGGTGCTCCACGATGTCGGGTTATCCATAGCCAGGCCTCGCAGGGTGGTTTCCAGGTCCTGGTTGAGCCTCTCCGTCTGACCATTGGACTGTGGGTGAAACCCAGAGGAGAGGCTGGCAGTGGCTCCGATGACCTTGCAGAACCCGTGCCACACTCGGGAGGAGAACTGGGGCCCTCGGTCTGAGACGATGTCCTGTGGAAGACCAAAGACTCGGAAGACATGATTAAACAAAAGTTTCGCAGTTTCAAGAGCAGAGGGGAGTTTGCACAGTGGTATGAAGCGGCAGGCCTTGGAGAATCTGTCAACTAAGACCAAAATGACCGTGTTACCTTGTGACTCAGGGAGACCCGTGATAAAGTCGACTGCCACGTGGGACCAGGGACGCCGGGGAATGGTCAGAGGATGCAGGAGACCCTGGGGACGCTGTCGTGGGTTCTTGGTTCTGGTGCAAACCTCACAGGACAGGACAAATGACCTTACTTCCTTCTCCATGTTAGGCCACCAGAAGCGTCTTTTCAGGAAGTCCAGGGTCCTCCGAGCTCCCGGGTGGGCGGTGAGAGGGGAAGAGTGACCCCACTGGAGAACCTTGGCCCGGGCTTGATGTGGGACGTACAAGAGGCCTGGTGGCCCCGTCCCAGGACCGGGGTCCTGGCGTTGGGCTCGTCGGACAGCCTCCTCAATACCCCAGCGGACAGGGGCCACAATCCGGGACACAGGGATAATAGGCCCGACTTCATTCTCCCTGTTAGTGGCAGAGAACAGTCTGGACAGTGCGTCAGGTTTGGTGTTCTTGGAGCCGGGGCGGTATGAGAGGGTGAAGTCAAACCGACTGAAAAACAGGGCCCACCTAGCCTGTCGAGGGTTCAGTCTCTTGGCTTGCTGGAGGTACTCCAGGTTCTTGTGGTCAGTCCAAACCAGGAATGGATGTTGTGCTCCCTCCAGCCAGTGCCTCCACTCCTCAAGGGCCAGTTTGACCGCTAGCAGTTCTCGATCCCCCACATCGTACCGGGACTCAGCAGGACTCAGGCGGTGGGAGAAGTAAGCGCAGGGGTGCAGCTTTCCTTCCGAACGTTGAGAGAGCACCGCGCCGACACCACTGTCCGAGGCGTCCACCTCCACGATGAATGGTTGGGAGGTGTCCGGGAGAACCAGAATGGGTGCCGTGCAGAAGCGGTCCTTGAGGTCTTTGAACGCCTTTTCTGCCTGAGGAGACCAGCCATAAGATCCACCTGTCCCTTTGGTGAGGTCAGACATGGGTGCTGCCACAGAACTGAAGTTCCTGATGAACTTGCGGTAGAAGTTAGCGAATCCTAAGAACCGCTGAACCTCCTTAACGGACTTGGGAGTAGGCCAATCCCGGACGGCCAGGGTCTTGGCAGGGTCCATTTGGAGTTGGCCTGTCCGTACAATAAATCCCAGAAAGGAGACCTCGGGAACATGAAATTCGCATTTCTGGGCCTTGGCGAACAGATTGTTCTGTAGCAGCCTCTGGAGAACCTGGCGGACATGGTGGCGGTGCTCCTGCACGGTCTTGGAAAAGATAAGGATGTCGTCGAGGTAGACAAAAACGTATAGGTTAATCATGTCCCTTAAGACGTCGTTGATTAGGGCCTGAAAAACAGCTGGTGCGTTGGTGAGTCCGAAGGGCATCACCTGGTATTCGTAGTGCCCAGACGGGGTGTTAAAGGCAGTCTTCCACTCGTCTCCCTGTCGGATACGGATGAGGTGGTATGCGTTCCGTAGGTCCAACTTGGTGAAGACGGTGGCGCCTTGGAGCAGGTCGAAAGCTGTGGACATCAGCGGAAGGGGATATCGGTTGCGCACAGTGATCTTATTCAGGCCCCTGTAATCAATACATGGTCGGAGCCCCCCATCCTTCTTGCCGACAAAGAAGAAGCCGGCTCCAGCAGGTGAAGTGGAGGGTCGAATAAACCCAGAGACCAGGGCATCTTTGAGGTATTCCTCCATGGCCTTGCGTTCTGGCTGAGAGAGTGAAAACAGTCTGCCACGAGGAGGGGTAGTCCCAGGGAGCAAGTCGATGGCACAGTCGTAGGCCCGGTGCGGAGGAAGAACGGCGGCCCTGCTCTTGCTGAATACCTCCTTGAGATCCCAGTACTCTGTGGGAACTTGAGATAACTCGGTGAGATCAGGGGGCTCGGCAGGAGACACAGGAGAGCTAGAGAGCAGACAAGAGGCATGGCATGCAGGGCCCCATTCCACAACCTGGCTTGTTACCCAGTCTATGCGAGGGTTGTGGCGAGTAAGCCAAGGAAGGCCTAGAATAACTGGGAACTCAGGTGAAGGAATCAGGTGCAGGGATATTTCTTCCTTGTGACCTTGAGACTGGAGGAAAACAGGAGAAGTAACTTGGGTGACTCTTCCATCACCTAACGCTTGGCCATCGAGGGCAGACACAGACAGTGGGACTTCAAGTGGTGCAGTCGGAATATTGATGCTTTGGGCGAAGTGAATATCCATAAAGTTCCCAGCCGCCCCTGAGTCTATCAAAGCTTGACAAGAGTGGACAGACTCACCCCAGGAGATGGAGACCGGGATGTAGATTCCTTGGCCAGGGAGTCCGGGAGAGAGGGTAGGCCCCGTCACAACCCTCCCTCGGCTGGACGGGGCGGTCCTTTTCCCAAGAGTTCGGGACATGATGCTCGGAAGTGACCAGGCTTGCCACAGTAGATGCAGCACTTGTCCCTCCTTCTGCGCTCCCTCTCAGATGCGGAGAGGCGAGTACGACCCACTTGCATGGGTTCTGGACAGTCACTGAAGGAGGTAGACGGTCTCCAGGTAGAGGTAGGGAGGCTGGGGGGGCTCAAGGCTTGGTGGCGTTCTCTCATCCTGTTGTCCAGACGAATAGCATGTGAGATGAGGGTTTCGAGGTCACTTGGGCATCCAATAGAGGCCAGACCATCCTTGATGGGGTCAGACAGACCATGGTGGAAGGCTGACACCAGGGCAGTCTCGTTCCATCCACTTACTGCTGCGAGTGTTCGGAACGAGATGGCGTAATCTGCGACGCTTCCTCCTTGCCGGATGGACATGAGCTTTCGGGCTGCGTCGGTACTGATGTCTGCCTGATCGAAGACCCGAAGCATCTCTTCAGAAAACAGCTGGAAATCAAAGCACTCAGGTCCCTGTCTTTGCCAGATAGCAGTAGCCCAGGCTCGCGCCTTACCAGCTAATAAGGTGATCACAAAGGCAATCTTGCGGCGATCCGTAGTGTAGGTGGTAGGCTGAAGCTCAAAGGTGAGTTGACACTGGGTAAGGAACTCTCGGCACTCACTGTGCTTGCCGTCATACCTCTGTGGTGCAGGAAGGCTGGGTTCGCGAGGTGAAGAAGGCAGCATTGCAGGAGGCACTGGAGCAGGAGTGGGAGCTGGATCAGGAGCAGGAACTGGATCAGGAGCAGGAGATGCAGGCAGAGATGTCAGCTGTGCCAGGGTTTTCCCAATTTGCTGAAGCAGTTCCTCGTGGCGAGCGAGGGCCTCACGTTGGCTGGTGAGCGTACGTCCATGAGCGTCCATGGTCGCTCCGAAGCGTGTCAAAGCTGCCATAATTCCCTGAAGGTTGGCCGGGTAGACAGTTGAAGCAGCCTCTGCTGAGTCGGTCATGACGGAGTCTTTCTGTTAGGGTTTTGCTGGGATTCGAACCTGGTTCGTTGGTGTGATAATCCAGCAAACCCCCACTAGGCCACCAGGGGGATGACTCAAATGCAGAGGCGTGAGGCGGAAGTAGAAAAAGAATCAAAAGGTTTATTTAAACTATATACACTATATACAGGGCAAAACAAAAGACAACAAAAAAACCAAAGAGTATAATCCAAAAGAAAAGCAAAGTGCAAAAATACAAAAGCTAGGAAGATCAAAAAACACAGTACAAAGGAAACTGGAGATAAACATAACAGCACAAAGACTCCGTGACAAGAGGACTGAACTCAGGGGTATAAATAGACAAACTAATTAAGGACACAGGTGAAGATAATTAGGCAATTAACACAAACACAAAACACAGGAACAGTGGCGGCCTCTAGAGGCCAAAATAAACACAACATGAAAAGGAAATAACAGCGGCCTCTAGAGGCCAAAACAGTCCTAGTCCTAACATGTTCATTACAAAATTGCATTGATACATTGTCATGCAAATTGTAAGAAAATTGAAATTATTTTCTGATTCAAAGTTTTATAAAAGTATATACAGTACACTCATTAAACACTTTATTAGGAATGATGGTACACCAGAGTTATGATAGTTTTGATATTTTCATTAGTTTTTTATTTTTATTCAGTTTTGCATGTTTTTTTTTTTTTATTTCAGTTCAGTTTTAGTTAGTTTTAAAAGTGCATAAGTAGCTTTATATTTGTATACTATACTAACCCCATTTCCAGAAAAGTTGGGATATTTTCCAAAATGCAGTAAAAACAAAAATCTGTGATTTGTTAATTTTACTGACCAACTTTTGTAATGTTTTATTTGTTTATTTATTTATTTATTAAATATAAATTAAGCTATAATTGGATGCCTGCGACACACTGTGGCATGGTGGTGTAGTGGTTAGTGCTGTCATCTCACAGCAAGTAGGTTCTGGGCCGGAGCCCAGCGGCCGATGGGGGCCTTTCTATATGGAGTTTGCATGTTCTCCTTGTGTCTTTGTGAGTTTCCTCCAGTTTCCCTCACAGTCAAATGACATGCAGTTAGGCTAAATTGCCTACAGGCATCTGAGCTGTGTTCTGTGGTCAGACATGAGTAGTATGGTGGCTGTCAACAGTGCCTTTGTATGCCTTTGACTTGGCCGTTTTGGGCTGTGTCCTTTATAATTCAGCTATTCAGCTGCAAGAAAGGATGATTAGTGACCCCAAACTTCAACTTCACTCACAAAAGATGGGACAGAGGCAAAATAAGACTGAAAGGTTGACAGGATGTTCAAGTAACACTATTTAGAAAGATTCCACAATAAGCAGGTTTATTGGTAACATGACTGGGTATAAAAGGAGCATGCACCAAAGTATCAGTCTTTGCAAGCAAGGATGGGAAAGAGCAAAATGGGGGGATGTGACAGTGGCCCAAGGAAACCACAATGCAGGCAGTGCACCTCTCCTCACAGAACCACTCCCGTGGTGCTGAAGAAACAGCAGCACTTCAGAATCATTACTGTGGACAGCCAGAAGCAGCATGGCCATGGGGTGGGGCCCACTGATCACACACAGCTGAAATGATATAATTGGTGCCTTAATTCACCCTCCTCAAGCAGCCAGGGAAGTATAAAAAGGCACTTCAACACACATAGGTCAGTTAGTGTTTCTGCTTGCATGAATGCTCATGCGCGCTCTCCCTCTTTACTCAGGCAACCTTGCCAATGATGAGGATGAGCTCAAGCTCCACGCACCCCACAACACCAGCCGACACTGCATGCAAACCTTCTGGAATGCAGAAAGACTATGATGCAGCCAGTCCCCACCTGTAACCTCACCCTAAACTGGTTTGGGCTCTCCACCTGCATAGATTACACCTATTTCACCTCTCATTCTCCCTACACTGCCCCCTCCCTTGTGTTACATAAAAAAATGTCATCACTTAATTGCAGTAAGACCTGGGTTGTGTGTTTATGTTCTCCCCATATTGCAGTGTGAGTGCCACGCTAGTTATACTAACTCTGATTCATTCATGCAATCATCTAATCAGCCAATCATGTGGCAGCAGTCCAATGCATAAAATCATACAGATAGGGGAGAGCGGGGTAAGATGAGCCACTTTTTACATTTTTCATCATAACTACATGTTAAAGCCATTTTTGCTTCCAGTCTACACACCATACCAAATTTCAAAGTGTACTGTTACTATTTGAGCAAAAAATAATTGATAAGCTCTTATGGTTAGAGTGATATTACCTCTTGAAAAAAAAATGTCAAGTGGCTCAACTTACCCCATGCACGGGGTAAGATGAGCCACTGTGTGGGGTAAATTGAGCCAACACAAAACATGTTAGGTTAACAAAGTAAACAACTTTTATTATTAGAAGTGCAATCAATGAATCAAGTCAATCAAGTGGGGGATAGGGCCGTTGCATAGAGAAGGGGAGATGAAGAGAGAGGTGATAGAACGAGATGGGATAGGGAGGGATAGATAGATGGACAGAGAGAGAGAGATATGCATAGATAGATAGAAAGAGGGATGGTTAGAGAGGGAATGAGAGATATACTATATTATAGAAATTACTAAAACAGTAGAGCAGTGCCAAAAAAATCTTATTTCTTTCAGTAGGTTAAAACATTGCTAAAACATGCAGCAATCATTCCATCAATCATTCAATCATTTCATCATTATTCAATGTTCCAAGCATTCAAATTGCAAGGGAACACCATTTGCCTCTCCCTCCGTGCTGTCCCACCAACAGTAAAGGGGCGGGGCAATTTTTTCACAATATCCTGTCTTGACAGGACAGCCTCATCTTTCTCTTTGAAGACAAAGGTTGGCTTTCTTGCAGAGCCATGGCATGACCAGCTTCTTTTGAGAAATCTTGCCTCTATTTCGAAGACATCCAATTTGATTATCTGGCCAATGAAGTAATGCACTTACACCAACTTGGTCTTTACCTCTCCATTCTTTATCTTTTCAATGAACCTAGTCAGAGTCATCCTGTCCAAATGCATATCCCTCGCCACAGCCCGAATAGGCCTGCCTTTCCTGACTTCCTCTGCGGCTCTCTCCAAAACTGCACGGGATTGTGCGGCCCTGTCTGTTTTTCTTTTGTATGAGTGTGGCATCATGCACACCTATAATAACAGAGGGCATTATTTTATTTATTAAAAACCTTTTAAACACATTATTTATATTAACATGTTATTTATTTGTTTATTTGTTGTTGTTGTTGTTGTCATATATGACCAGTAAATGTGAAAACTTAAGTGTCATCCATATTGGGTAAGCTCAGCCACCAATGGGGTAAGTTGAGCCAGTGGCTCAACTTGCCCCATATCTAATGGCTCATCTTACCCCGTGGCCACCATTTTGTAGAAAAATGCTAATAAAGGGGATTAGGCTAATCAAAATTATTTTTATTAGCATTCATATCATAGCTTAGAAAGCCACTAACTTAACCCTAATGTGTCTAAATATTATTCTACTTTTGTCTTCTCTAAATCATCTTCACTGTGGACAAACATGGAATTGACTTAGAAAGCACAAAAACACATTTTTATAAATATCTCCCTCACCTAGTTTGACATGTGGTGCTCCTCTCCACAAGTGTAAGTAAATGGTCCCGCCCCCCTTTGAATGTGGTCACATGGTCACATTTGTTTATTGTTTCTTAGAAACAGGGGGTGGCTCATCTTACCCCCTGGCTCATCTTACCCCGCTCTCCCCTACTCAAGTATACTCAAAATGGTGAAAACAAAAAGCCAGTGAGCAGAAGTTCTGAAGAGTAAAAAGCTTTGTTGATGAGAGAGGTAAAGGGAGAATGGCCAAACTGGTTTGAGCTGACAGAAAAACTGCAGTACCTTGGATATCCAAGCTGTATAATTGTTGTGAGCAGAAAAGCATCTCAGAATACACAACACTTTAATACCTGAGACAAAAGGGCTTGAATAGCAGAAGACCACATCGGGTTCCCTATCTATTAGCCAAGAACAGAAAGCTGAGGCTGAGTGGGCTCAGGCTCACCAATTTTGGACAGTTGAAGAATGGAAAAGAAGAAACCTTTATTCGTCACATACACACTTCAAGCACAGTGAAATTCATCCTCTGCATTTAACCCATCTGAAGCAGTGAACACACACAGAGCAGTGGGCAGCCCAGAGCACCCAGGGAGCAATCAGGGGTTCGGTACCTTGCTCAAGGGCACCTCAGCCCAAGGCTGCCCCACATCAACCTAACTGCATGTCTTTGGATTGTGGGGGAAACTGGAGCACCCAGAGGAAACCCACACAGTCACAGGGAGAACATGTAAACTCCACACAGAAAGGCCCTCGCCGGCCGCTGGGTTTGAACCCAGAACCTTCTTGCTGTGAGGCGACCATGTGAACCACTACACCACCATGCCACCCTGATAAAACGTAGCATGGACTGATGATTCTCAATTTCTGCTGAGG
Organism: Neoarius graeffei; assembly: GCF_027579695.1. Taxonomy (NCBI): domain Eukaryota; kingdom Metazoa; phylum Chordata; class Actinopteri; order Siluriformes; family Ariidae; genus Neoarius; species Neoarius graeffei. The sequence goes on along the minus strand of NC_083569.1, from coordinate 67,116,522 downwards.
CACACAAATGGTAGGATCAGAATTTGGCACCAACAGCAAGAATCAATAATAATTGTTTTATTTTCCACCAATTTTAAAAATGTATTAATGAATGACACATCATACATTTTTATCCAGTTATAGTTACATTAAATGTTGAGGAACATCTAAAAGTCAGAAGTCTATTGTCATTTAGATTATAGCAGCTATAAACAGTCATTTCCTCACCAGCCTCTCTCTTTTAATCTTTATCCTTATGAGTGTATTTTATAGTTTTTGAAGCCATTCGGAACTCTTTGGCTTGAGTTGGATTTGAATTAGCTTACTAACCATGTTTTCTTTCACTTCTGTTTTGGTGCCTAGTTTTACAATAAAGTTAATGACACTGTATATTTTCCTGTGTTTTTACAATATGGTCACAGCAGGGTTATTGTGGCTATATAACCAAGATGACATTAACCAAGATGGCGCTGTGGACAGTTGCCTCGGTACTTCGCTCTCTTGTACTTTCTATGTTTTTGTGTATTTGTTGTTGTGGCAGCGGGGGCGTGGTCAAGCGCCGGTCTGTGACAGGAGGGCAGAGTCAGGGAAGGTGAGTGGCAGAATCACTACACCTGACGGTAATTAACCTGTGTTTGTGTATCTTCCCAGTGACCGCGCCCTATTTAAGGAGAGAGAGCGAGAGCAGAGGAGAACTTCCCTGGAGGAGACGTGAGTGTGTGTCGCTCTCTCTCTCTGTTACGAAATACTGTTAAACTGAAAAGTGTGGCAATAAAGCCTTTTGTTCACCTGATCTCTGTCCTGCCGTCCTCTGTGCTCCACCCACCCATAGGGAACTTACCATAGTGGTGCCGAAACCCGGGACAGTGGAGCACCAACCCAGCAGCCCCATGGAATCCTCCCCGTTCGCCGACCTGGTCCACGCCCTCGCCACGGCTCAGCAAAGCCAGCACCAGGCGCTCGTCACACTCCGAAAGGAACAAGAGCGGCGCTTCGAAGCCCTAGTGCTGGCCCAGCAGGAAGATCACGAGGCGTTCCGGCATCTCCTCGCGTCGGCGGGGTCCACCAGCACTCCGGCTGCGGGCCCGTCTCCCCTCACTGTCACCAAGATGGGCCCGCAGGACGACCCCGAGGCGTTCCTCACATTGTTCGAACAGGTCGCCTAAGCCTCAGGGGGGCCGATGGAGCAGCGCGCGGCGCGCCTCCTCCCCCTGCTAATGGGAGAGGCACAGTTGGCCGTGCTACAGCTCCCCGCCGACCGCCGGCTGGCCTACGCGGACCTCCACCGGGCCGTCCTCCAGCGCATGGGGCGCACACCGGAACAACAGCGCCAGCGCTTCCGCGCACTGCGATTGGAGAAAGTCGGCCGGCCGTTCGCGTTCGGCCAGCAGCTCCGGGACGCCTGCTGGCGGTGGTTGAGGGCCAACGATTGCGACGCAGAGGGAATCGTCGACCAGGTGGTACTGGAACAGTTCATTGCCCGCTTACCAGCCGGAACTGCGAAGTGGGTCCAGTGCCACCGCCCGGCGTCGCTGGATCAGGCAGTCGAGCTGGCGGAGGATCATCTGGCGACTGTCCCGGCGGCAGGACAGCAGATGGCATCTTCCCTTCTCTCCTCTTCTCTCTCTCTCTCTCCCCCTTCTCCTGTGTCCCGTCCTCACCCCATTCCCCCACCGCGGAGGCAGGGGCCGGCACCACCCCAGCCAGCCCGCCGCACCCGCGATGCCCTCCCGTTTCTCCCTTCTGTGTCTGTCTCTCCCCCACCGGTGATCACCGGTGCAGAGGGAAAGCCCGGGCTGGTTTGCTGGCGCTGCAGGGAGCTGGGCCACCTTCAACAGCAGTGAACAGCAATGGAAGTGGGCGCGGTGGTTCGGATCCCCGACACGCCAGAGGCCGCCCTCGATCGGGCCGGAGCGTATCGCATACCGGTGAGTATCCAAGGGGCTACATATCAGACGTTGGTGGATTCTGGTTGTAATCAGACCTCAATTCGCCAAAGTCTGGTTCAAAACGAGGCATTGGGGGGAGCACAAGGGGTGAAGGTGTTTTGTGTGCATGGGGATGTTCACCGCTACCCTTTGGTGTCAGTCCACATTATTTTCAGAGGGGAAAAATTTATAGTGAAGGCGGCGGTTAATCCTCGCCTTACCCACTCTTTAATTTTGGGGACTGATTGGCTGGGATTTCGGGGTTTAATGACGTGCCTAGCAGAGAGTGGGTCCTGCCATTTGACAGGGGAGGTCCCGGTGTCGCTCTGGCGGGAGCAGCTGTCACAGAGCCGTCTACGTCATCTCCGCGTTAGAGTGAGGAGCCGCCGGCTCCTCCTCTCTCTATTGGGGAATCCCTCGTGGATTTCCCATTAGAGCAGTCGCGAGACGAGACTCTGCGGCATGCATTTGACCAAGTGAGAGTAATCGATGGTCAAACGCTCCAGCCGAACGCCACCCCATCCTTCCCCTACTTCGCGATTATGAAGGATAGATTATACCGAGTGACACTGGACACTCAAACTAAAGAGCGAGTCACGCAGCTTTTAATTCTGAAGAGCCGCCGGGAATTGGTATTCCAGGCGGCTCATTTTAATCCCATGGCTGGACACTTGGGGCAGGATAAAACACTAGCCCGAATAATGGCCCGATTCTATTGGCCGGGGATTCGCGGCGATATCCGTAGGTGGTGTACGGCATGCCGCGAATGCCAGTTAGTAAATCCAGTGGCCATTTCAAAAGCGCCTTTGCGCCCTCTACCGTTAATCGAGACCCCGTTTGAGAGAATTGGGATGGATCTCATCGGGCCATTAGATCGGTCAGCACGAGGGTACCGCTTTATATTAGTTCTGGTGGACTATGCAACGCGATACCTGGAAGCAGTGCCTCTGCGCAATATCTCAGCATGCAGTATTGCAGAGGCACTCTTCCGCGTCATCTCCCGAGTTGGAATCCTGAAAGAGATTCTGACTGATCAAGGCACCTTGTTTATGTCACGTACACTGAACGAACTGTATGGGTTGTTGGGGATTAAGCCGATCCGCACCAGTGTGTATCACCCACAAATGGATGGTTTAGTAGAACGGTTCAACTGCACCCTCAAAAATATTATTAAAAAATTTGTGAGTGAGGACACACGTAATTGGGATAAGTGGCTCGAACCCTTGCTGTTCTCAGTGCGAGAGGTCCCCCAAGCCTCCACGGGGTTCTCCCCGTTCGAATTATTATATGGGCGTAAGCCGCGCAGCATCCTAGATGTGCTGTGGGAAAATTGGGAGGAGGGACCTTCACAAAGTAAAAATGAAATTCAGTACGTTATGGACCTGCGCGCAAAACTCCACACACTCACCCACCTAACTCAGGAGAATTTGCGGCAGGCCCAGGAACGGCAAGCCCGCCTGTACAACAAGGGTACGCGCCTTAGAGAGTTCACTCCGGGAGATAAGGTACTCGTACTGTTGCCCACGTCGAGCTCCAAATTGATCGCCAAGTGGCAAGGACCCTTTGAGGTCACACGGCGAGTCGGGGACGTCGACTATGAGGTGAGGTGAATGGACAGGGGTGGGGGGGCTACAGATTTACCACCTCAATCTGCTTAAACTCTGGAATGAGGAGGTCCCCGTGGCATTGGTGTCGGTAGTTCCGGAGAAGGCGGAGCTGGGGCCGGAGGTTCAAAAAGGGACATTGGCATCACGTACCTCTCTGGTCCCCTGTGGAGACCACCTCTCCCCGACCCAACTCATGGAGGTCGCCCAGTTGCAGACAGAGTTTTCGGATGTGTTCTCGCCCCTGCCCGGTCGCACTAACCTCATAGAGCACCACATAGAGATGCCCCCGGGGGTGGTAGTGCATAGCTGCCCTTACAGACTACCTGAACACAAAAAAAAGGTGGTTCGGGAAGAACTTCAGATCATGCTCGAAATGGGCATCGTCGAGGAGTCCCACAGTGACTGGATCAGCCCGGTGGTCTTGGTACCCAAGGCCAATGGGTTGGTCCGGTTCTGTGTGGACTATAGAAAAGTCAACGCGGTGTCTAAATTCGACGCGTACCCAATGCCTCGTATTGACGAGCTGCTCGATCGACTAGGCAAGGCTCGCTTTTATTCAACACTGGATTTGATGAAGGGATATTGGCAGATCCCCTTGACTCCATTATCTCGGGGAAAAAACGGCCTTTTCCACACTGTTCAGCTTGCACCAATTCGTCACACTTCCTTTTGGGCTGTTTGGGGCGCCTGCTACGTTTCAGCGGCTGATGGACAGGGTCCTCCGCCCCCACGCCACCTATGCGGCCGCATACCTGGATGATATAATCATTTATAGTAACGACTGGCAGCGGCACTTACAACACCTGAGGGCCGTCCTTAGGTCACTGAGGCGAGCGGGTCTCACTGCCAACCCAAAGAAGTGTGCGATTGGGCGGGTGGAAGTACGGTATCTGGGCTACCAGTTGGGCAACGGGCAGGTGTGTCCCCAAATTAACAAGACAGCAGCAATTGCGGCCTGCCCGAGGCCCAAGACCAAAAAGGGGGTGAGACAGTTCCTGGGGCTGGCTGGCTACTATCGTAGGTTTATACCTAATTATTCAGACGTCACCAGCCCGCTGACTGATCTCACTAAAAAGGGGGCACCAGATCCGGTCCAGTGGACGGAGCAGTGCCAGCGGGCTTTCTCTGAGGTAAAGGCTGCACTGTGTGGGGGGCTACTATTACACTCCCCTGACTTTTCTCTCCCTTTTGTGTTGCAGACCGATGCGTCGGACAGAGGGCTGGGGGCGGTGTTGTCCCAGGAGGTGGAGGGGGAGGACCGCCCCATCCTGTACATCAGCAGGAAGCTGTCGGTGCGCGAGGGGTGCTACAGCACCATAGAAAAAGAATGTCTAGCGATCAAGTGGGTGGTCCTCGCCCTCCGTTACTACCTGCTGAGGCACCCTTTCACCCTCTGTTCGGACCACGCGCCCCTCCAGTGGCTCCACCGCATGAAAGATGCCAACGCACGGATCACCCGTTGGTATCTGGCACTCCAACCCTTCAATTTCAAGGTGGTCCACAGGCCGGGGGCGCAGATGGTCGTGGTGGACTTCCTCTCCCGTCAAGGGGGGGGGAGTCGGCTGCAGGCTGGATGGCTTCCCGGCCTGAGTCGGGCGGTGGGGGTATGTGGCAGCGGGGGCATGGTCAAGCGCCAGTCTGTGACAGGAGGGCGGAGTCAGGGAAGGTGAGTGGCAGAATCACTACACCTGATGGTAGTTAACCTGTGTTTGTGTGTCTTCCCAGTGACCGTGCCCTATTTAAGGAGAGTGAGCGAGAGCAGAGGAGAACTTCCCTGGACGAGACGCGAGTGTGTGTCGGTCTCTCTCTCTGTTACGAAATATTGTTAAACTGAAAAGTGTGGCAATAAAGCCTTTTGTTCACCTGATCTCTGTCCTGCCGTCCTCTGTGCTCCACCCACCCATAGGGAACTTACCACAGTTGTGTTTCTTGCACTTCTTCTCTGGTCACATACTCCAGAGAAGAACTCATAAACATTGGCATAACCACCAGTAAAGTTTTTTCATTGGTTTTCATTGATCTGGAAAGTTTTCCAGAGCTACTTGTTGGAGGGGCAGCAGCTCTCTATGGTCTCCACCGAGGACACCGGAGACACCGGGGGAAGCGAGCCGGCATGGTCATCAGGCTGAGGCAGCGGGGGTTTCACACTGTGCTCCCGTCTATTCACCTGGCTAACGTCCGCTCTCTGGCCAACAAGATGGATTAACTGCTGCTCCTCAACACAATCAACACGGATTTTAACAGATCTGCTACCTTGTGCTTCACTGAAACCTGGCTCAGTGAGCACATCCCAGACACTTCTCTCCACCTGCCTGGATTTCACCTGCACCAAGCGGACCGCGAAACGGAGCTCACGGGGAAAACGAGGGGAGGTGGAGTCTGCTTTTACATTAACGAAGGTTGGTGTACTGATGTCACGGTTCTAAACAAATCATGCAGTCCTCATCTGGAGACATTATTCACAAACTGCAAACTGTTTTATGCTCCGCGAGAATTTTCCTTGTTTATTCTGGTTGGAGTTTACATCCCTCCTCAGGCTTGTGTTACTGAGGCATTACAACACCTGGCTAACCAGATAAACAACATGGAGAAAAAACACCCGGACTCTTTGCTCATTGTTTTGGGGGACTTTAACAGAGTGAACCTCAGCCATGAACTGCCAAAATATAAACAGCACTTTAAGTGTCCCACCAGGGACACTAACACTTCAGACCTGCATGAACTGACTGATATTGTGACATCTTACATCAGTTTTTGTGAGGATATGTGTGTGCCCACCAAGACCTTCCACACATACAGCAACAACAAACCATGGTTCACCACAAAACTCAGGCAGCTTCGCCAGGCCAAGGAGGAGGCCTACAGAAGTGGGGACAGAGTCCTGTACAAACAGGCCAGAAACACACTGACGAAAGAGGTGAAAGCAGCTAAGAGGAGCTACGCTGAAAGGATCAAAAACAGACTTTCAGCCAACAATCTGGTGTCAGTGTGGATAGGCCTGAAGAATATCACTAACTACAGGAGACCATCCCCCAACACTGCAATGAACCATCAACTTGCTGATGAGTTGAATGTGTGTTCTACTGCAGATTTGACACATTCACACCTCTCCCCCCTTCAGACATTAAAGACCCATTTACACCCCTTGCTATTCTGCCTCCTCTCACCTCTGACCCCACACCAGCATTCAAGATCTGTGAAGAGGATGTTTGTCTGCTTTTTCGTAGACAGAAGATCAGGAAGGCACCTGGCCCAGATGGTGTGTCACCCTCCTATCTGAAGGTCTGTGCTGATCAGCTGGCCCCTATCTTCACCCAGATCTTCAATAGATCCCTGGAGCTGTGTGAAGTCCCCTCATGCTTCAAACACTCCACAATAATCCCGGTTCCCAAGAAAACCACCATCACAGGACTGAATGACTACAGGCCTGTAGCCCTCACATCTGTAGTCATGAAGTCCTTCGAGAGACTGGTGTTGTCACACCTGAAGGACATCACAGACCCCCTGCTGGACCCCCTGCAGTTTGCCTACCAGCAAACAGGTCAGCGGATGATGCAATCAATATGGGACTGCACTACATCCTGCAACACCTTGACTCTGCAGGGACGTATGCCAGGATCCTGTTCGTGGACTTCAGTTCGGCGTTCAACACCATCATTCCAGACATCCTCCACACTAAGCTCACCCAGCTCACTGTGCCCTCCTCCACCTGTCAGTGGATTATAAAGTTCCTGACTGACAGGAAGCAGCAGGTGAAGCTAGGGAGCATCACATCCAGCACCTGGACTATCAGCACTGGTGTCCCCCAGGGGTGTGTGCTGTCCCCACTGCTATTCTCCCTTTACACCAACGACTGCACCTCAAGAGACCCATCTGTTAAACTCCTGAAATTTGCAGACGACGCAACAGTCATCGGCCTCATCCGAGACGGTGACGAGTCTGCATACAGATGGGAGGTTGAATGGCTGGTCTGTTGGTGAGGTCAGAACAATCTAGAGCTGAACACACTCAAAACTGTGGAGATGACAGTGGACTTTAGGAGGAGCCCCCCCACCCTGCCGCCCATCACCAACAACACTGTGACTGCTGTTGAAACCTTCAGGTTTCTGGGCTCCACAATCTCCCGGGACCTGAAGTGGGAGACCAACACAGTCACCATCATCAAAAAGGCCCAGCAGAGGTTGTACTTTCTTCACCAGCTCAGGAAACTCAACCTGTCTAAGGAGCTGCTGACACAATTCTACTCTGCCATCATTCAGTCTGTTCTCTGCTCTTCCATCACTGTTTGGTTTGGATCGGTCACCAAGCAGGACAAGAACAGACTGCAATGGACAATAAGGTCTGCAGAGAAAATTATTGGTGTCAGCCTGCCATCCATCCAAGACATGTACCTGTCTAGAGGCAGGAAATGGGCAGGTAACATCTCTGCAGACCCATCACACCCTGGGCACAAATTGTTTAAACTTCTCCCCTCTGGGAGATGCTACAGATCACTGTACACCAAAACAACCAGACACAAGAACAGTTTTTTTTTTCCCCTCAGGCTGTCTCTGTGATGAACAGCTAAAACCAGCCTCAAATATCAGTAACATCAACTGTGAAATATCTGCACACTCGTACCGTCATTCTGTATATTTATATTTACTAAGTCATCCTTGCACTATGCACCATTTTGCACCAAAAGATAAATTATATATATATATATATATATATATATATATATATATATATATATATATATATATATCCTTGTCTATACATATATTTACCCTTCTACATGTACATGTTTTTTGTCTATGCTTTTTTTATCTGTTTGTACTAAGAGAGCTAAGTGAAACTGGAGTCAAATTCCTCGTGTGTGTTCACATACCTGGCAATAAAAGTGATTCTGATTCTGATAATGAGATCCTTCAGTATGTTATTATCTGTCAGTACTACAAATATTTTACCAGAATGCCATATAGGTTGCTATATATAACTGTAAAGCACACTGAAAGCATAATGCTAATTTGAACAGTATTTTAATATAGAAATTGGTTAAATTCTTTACATTGCATACATAGTCAAATGTGTGCACGTGTGGGCACACACACACACACACACACACGCTTCTGCAGCAAGCAGCCAAGAGAATTATAGAAAGACTTAATATCTGATTTTAATTACATCATTAACACAGTAATGATGACTTGGAGAGAGAGAAAAATTTTCCAACCTGCGTAGTCAAGCTCAAGACCCCCAGCTCTTAATGTTTACAATTTAACCTCAGATGAAAAGCTAGCAAACTCACTGCTTATTGTATACAAGATCCTATTAATCATGTTGAACTTACAAAATTGATTAGCCGTATATGAAATTGTATAAATAAATGCACAGTCATCCATTAAAAGCTAAGTCCAAATAATAAGTCTAAAAGCAACAGCACACAATAATGCAACAAAACCTTTCCTGCAACCTGTTAGCACAGTTTGATTTTGCACAATTACAGTGTGGCTGTTATTTCCTTGTACTTTTCCCACAGAATAGCTAAAGCTATTAATTCATTATAACTCCTCTAGAGCACCAAGTACACTCTAAAGAAAAAAAAAAGGCCTCTTGCACTGCACACAAAATGATTCTTGCTTGATGGTGCTGATAGGCTGCCTCTGATAACAGCATGTGCATCTCTGGAGTCTTACCCTGGTGAGTCCTTTTTGATGGTGGTACACATGCACAGCCTCAAACACACACAAACATTTAAATGTGATAGGTTTTGCAGCATCTCACCCCAAAGATGTCCATGAGGATAGAAACTTTGAGGCCCTGTAATTATCAAGACTTTGTCTTCTATTGAAGGCCTGTACTCACTTTAATAACTATGCACTTTGTGACCCAAGATATCTGTACATTTTTTGCTAAAATGTATGTCACATAAATTTGGATTGATTGCAGAGCTCCATGGAATGAATAAATTTATTATGGATAAAATTAGCTCAGGGTGGCATGGTGGTGTAGTGGTTATCACTTTTGCCTCACAGTTGCCTGGGTTCTGGGTTCGAGCCCAATGGCAGATGCGGGCCTTTCTGAGTGGAGACTTCATGTTCTCCCCATGTCTGCATGGGTTTCCTCTGGGTGCTCTGTTTTCCCCCACAGTCCAAAGACATGCAGATTAGGTGAGTTGGTGGCTCTAAATTGACCAGAGGTGTGAATGGATGTTTGTCTCTATGTGTCAGTCCTGACATGGATCCGGTGTCACCGAGCAGTGTCACTGGAGGAGGCGGTCTGGATGGCTGAGGACCACCTGATGGTGTTTCCCAGAGCAGGCGCTCCTACAACTTCTGTCTGTGAAGATTCTCAGTCTTCCACGCCATTGTAAACCATAGGTGCTGACAAGACAACTGGGCTTGCTTGAAATCCTTGTAGATGTTTCACCTCTCCTCCAAAAGTCAAGTCAAGTTTGTTTGTATCGTGCTTTTAACAATAGACATTGTCCCAAAGCAGCTTTACAGAATCTGAATGACCCAAGACATGAGCCAATTTTATCCCCAATGAGCAAGCCAGTGGCAACGGTGGCAAGGAAAAACTCCCCCAGACAACACGAGGAAGAAACCTCGAGAGGAACCAGACACAAAAGGGAACCAATCCTCACCTGGACAACAACAGACAACATGACTATAACATTAACAGTTTTAACATGAAGTCAGTTTCGTTGATGTTATAACTCTTCATTCATGGAAACTTGAATGCAAAACTGTTCATGACAACCGCAGTCCCAAAGTTAGCAAGCCAACTGTAGTCCTCAGCCACAAAAGCATTACTGTAAGTGTCCAGAGTGCCTTCCAAGTGTGACTTTCAACTGTCCATATGGGGCCATCCTCCACAGGAGCAATGTGATGAGACTCCAACCAGACATAGGGCATCAGGATGGATCAGGCAGGTCCAAGGAGCAGAAGAGGTCAGCATCTAGATCCCAGGACTGACATGTAACTCAGAGGGACAGATGGGGGGAGGGGGGAGAAGAGAGAGAAAACACAGGTTGTTAGGTATGCCCAGTGTCACCTGAATAAGTAGGTACAGTATACATTTTGCGCTGAGCACAAGCAGGGACTCCGGCAAAACTAACTATGACAGCAAAACTAAAAGGAGAGAGCCAGAAGGTAACACAGGCATGAGGGAGCCCAGGGACATAAAGCAGCCAGCCACTACACCATCAACAAACTCGAGTGAGCAAGCGAGTGGGGGACTGATAGCATCCATACATCCCAGTTTACCAAAACACAATGTCTGAGGACCCTCCAGATCTACACCTTTAGCTCATAAACACCATTAACAAAAGGCTTGACTAAACAGATATGTTTTCAGCCTAGACTTAAATGCTGAGACTGTGTCTGATTCTCGAACACTGCTTGGAAGGCTGTTCCATAACTGTGGGGCTTTGTAAGAAAAGGCTCTGCCCCCTGATGTAGCCTTCACTATACGAGGTACCAGCAGATAGTCTGCACCTTTTGATATAAGTAGGCATGGCGGGTCATAGAGGACCAGAAGTTCACTCAGGTACTGTGGTGCGAGACCATTCAGTGCTTTGAAGGTCAACAGTAGTATTTTATAATCAATATGAAATTTGATTGGGAGCCAATGCAGTATGGATAAGACATGGGTGATGTGGTCATATTTTTTAGTTCAAGTAAGGACTCTTGCTGCTTCATTTTGAACTAACTGGAACTTGTTTATGCACTTATTGGAACATCCAGGCAGTAAGGCATTACAATAATCCAACCTGGAGGTAACGAAAGCATGAACTAGTTTTTATGTGTCATGTAGTGACATTAAATTTCTTATCTTAGCAATATTTCTGAGATGAAAGAAAGCTATCCAGGTAATGTTATCAATGTGAGTTTCGAATGAAAGACTGGGGTCAATAATCATCCCAAGGTCTTTTACTGCTGCATGTGAAGAAACAGAAAGGCCATCCAGAGTTACTATGTAAAACTTACTTCTGGCTGCATGTAGTCCTAGTACAAGTACTTCAGTCTTGTCAGAGTTAAGCAGAAGGAAATTAATAAGCATGCAGCATCTAAAGTCCTTCATACATTCCTCAATTCTATTAAGCTGGTGTCTCTCATTTGGTTTTGCAGAAACATACAACTGTGTGTCATCAGCATAACAGTGGAAATTAATACAATGCTTAAGAATAATATCACCCAGAAGTAACATATATAAAGAAAAATGCAGTGGACCTAAGACAGAACCTCGTGGAACACCAAACTTTACCTCAGTATGTCTAGAAAAATCACCATTTATATCAACATACTGATAGTGACCTGAGCCAGGAGAGGGCTGTTCCCTTAACTCCCACAACATTTTCTAGTCTATCCAGAAGAATGGAATGATCAGTGGTATCAAATACTGCACTAAGGTCAAGCAACACAAGCAGCGAGACACAGCCCTGATCAGACGCCAACAGTAGGTCATTTACTACTTTAACCAGAGCAGTCTCTGTGCTATGATGAGGTCTAAATCCTGACTGATACATTTCATGGATGTTATTCCTATGTAAATATGAGCATAACTGCTGTGCCACAGCTTTTTCAAGGCTCTTGGAGATACAGTGGAGGTTTGATATTGGCTGATAATTGGACAACTGACAGGGATCAAGGTCAGATTTTTTAATCAGGGGTTTGATAACTGCTAGTTTAAAGGATTTGCGTACATAGCTGATCCTAAGAGAAGAATTTATTATTTTTAGAGGCGGTTCAATTACTTCAGGTATTATCTGTTTGAATAGACATGTACAGTAGGTAAGGGACCTAGTACACAAGTTGAGGCTTTTGATGCAGAGATGAATGAAAGTAATTCAATTTCTCTAAGTTGAGTAAAACATTCTAATTGCTGATCTGATACAATTATATTCTTAACTACAGGGTCACTTACATTGTCTGACCTGAAATTAGTAGTTTGAATTTTTTGTCAGATATTCTCAATTTTGTCATTTAAAAAATTCATGAAGTCATTGCTACTACATACTGCAGGTGTGCATGTTTCTATAGTGGACTTATTCCTGGTTAATTTTGCTACAGTATTAAATAGGAATCTAGGATTGTTTTGTTATCTTCTATGAGGGAGGAGAGATATGTTGATCTAGCAGCACTAAGAGCTTTTCTGTACATCAGGAAGCTCTCCTTCCATGCTAATTTGAAGGCTACCAATTTTGTTTGATGGCATTTACATTCTAATTTTTGAGTGGTCTGTTTTAAAGTGCGAGTGTCATCATTATACCAAGGTGCTATTTTTTTCTCTCTGATCGTTTTCCTTTTAAGAGGAGCTACATTATCTAAAGTATAGCAGAATGTTGATTCTCAGCATTCAGTTGCCTGATCAAGTTCTGCAGGGGCTGAGAGTGACCCAATCAAAGTTGATAGGTTGTTGGTTGTTTCCCCCACTGGAAATAGGTGGTGGTCAGTTAAAGATCAAGCAGGGTGCAAATGTGGTCTGTGGTGAGGTTTGCTCTGTCCAGTAAGGTGCTGTCTTGAAGAAGTTGTTTCCTAACTGATTTGACTGCTTCTGTGGTGGGAATACAGGTGAAAAGAGAAGTTTCCAGTTCACCAAATGTTTCTACAGACAGAAGCATGGATGCACCATGGGCTCACCAGTGTCCCCTATAGTGGCCAATCCACATATCAAGGAAGTGGAAAACAAAGTCTTGACCACTTTTTCAGGAGTCACTCCCAGCCACTGGTTCAGGTATGGGGATGATATCTGGGTCAAAATCAACACCGATGAGGTGGAAGCCTTCACAGAGCACATCCATGCAGTGGATATCAACATCAAGTTCACTTGGAAGGACATCAGTGGAAACAACCTAGCCTTTTTGGACTGTGGCATGCACACTGAACAAGACAGAAGCCTCAGCATCGAAGTCTACCAAAAATCCACACACAGAGACCAGTACCTACTGTTTGACTCTCAGCACCCACTGGAACACAAATTGGTGGTCATTAGGACCTTACATCACAGGGCTCAGAACATTCCTACAATGGTAGAGGGAAAAGAGAAGGAGCACATCAAGGAAGCACTTCAGAAGTGCAGGTATCCCAACTGGGCTTTTGTCAAGACCAGGAAAAGAAACATAATAGACAAGGAAGAAAACAGCAACATTGTCATTCCCTACATTTCTGAACTATCTGAGAGACTCAAGAGGATCTTCTACAAACACAACATCCCTGTACACTTCAGACCCAGTAACACTCTGAGGCAGAAATTGGTCCATCCTAAGGACAGAATACCCAGACGCAAACAGGACAATGTAGTATATGCAATTCAATGCAGTGAGGAATGCACAGACCTGTATATTGGGGAAATGAAACAACCACTTCACAAGTGCATGGCTCAACACAGAAGAGCCAGTTCCTCAGGCCAGGACTCTGCAGTCTATCTTCATCTCAATAACAAAGGACACTCATTTCAGGACTGCAATGTACACATTTTAGCCAGAGAAGACCGGTGATTTGAAAGAGGAGTAAAAGAAGCCATATTCATCAACCTGGAATGACCATCACTGAACAGAGGAGGTGGTCTGAGACACCACTTATCAGCCACCCACAATGCAGTCCTTGGCACACTTCCCAGAAAACTGATTACACATCCACACCAAGACTCAGCTGACTTCAATGACTCGCATGATGGCAGAGAGAGCCAACGACCCACAGAACACCCCAATGACCCTTGAGGCTGCTAACATAGTTTATATGCAGCCTTCAGGGATCCTAACAACCTACAGGATGACTGAGAGGGTCAATGATCCATCAAATCAAATCAAATCAAGTTTATTTGTACAGCGCTTTTAACAATCAACATTGTCGCAAAGCAGCTTTACAGAATTTGAACGACTTAAAACATGAGCTAATTTTATCCCTAATCTATCCCCAATGAGCAAGCCTGTGGCGACGGTGGCAAGGAAAAACTCCCTCAGACGACATGAGGAAGAAACCTCGAGAGGAACCAGACTCAAAAGGGAACCCATCCTCATTTGGGCAACAACAGACAGCCTGACTATAATATTAACAGTTTTAACAGGTATAACCCTCAACTGTCCTCATGGGGCCGTCCTTCACAGGAGTGGGGCGATAAAACTCCGACCAGACACAGGGCACCAGGATGGATCAAGCAGGTCCGAGGGGCAGAAGAGGCCAGCATCTCAATCCCAGGATCAACATGTAACTCAGAGGGACAGATGGGGGGGGGAGAGAGAGAGAGAGAGAGAGAAAGAAAACACGTTGTTAGGTATGCCCTAAAAATGACAAGTATTAAATCTGTGTGGTAGGCTCGCAGAGACGAGAGTCTTTACATCAGGCATAACACACAATGGCATGTTAATATGGTAAAAAATATATCATGACCTGCTCTGGCTGGATGCTTGATTGGGTGATGGGAGCACACTCCTCAGCAATGATGAGATGCAGATGGGACCCTTAGGGCTGGCCAAGACAATTCAGTTACATTTCACCGGGTCTGGGACATGCGACAGAATGTCTGACGGCCGATTCCCTGCAGGCTACGATAGCCAGTCGAGGTCCCCACCATCTCCACCAAAAGATTTCCTGTTGACTCCATGTAACTCAGAGGGACAGATTTGGGGTGGGGGGGAGAGAAAGAAAACACAGGTGGTTAGGTATGCCCAATGTCACCTGAATAAGTAGGAACAGTATACATATTGCACCGAGTACAAGCAGGGACTCCGGCAACTAACTATGACAGCATAACTAAAAGGAGAGATCCAGAAGGTAACACAGGCATGAGGGAGCCCCGGGACATAAAGCAGCCAGCCACTACACCGTCAACAAACTCGAGTGAGCAAGCGAGTGGGGACTGACAGCATCCATACATCCCAGTTTACCAAAACACTCTATGTCTGAGGACCCTCCAGATCTACTCCTTTACCTCATAAACACCATTAACAAAAGGCTTGACTAAACAGATATGTTTTCAGCCTAGACTTAAATGCTGAGACCGTGTCTGATTCCCGAACATTACTTGGAAGGCTGTTCCATAACAGTGGGGCTTTGTAAGAAAAGGCTCTGCCCCCTGATGTAGCCTTCACTATACGAGGTACCAGCAGATAGCCTGCACCTTTTGATCTAAGTAGGCGTGGCGGGTCATAGAGGAGCAGAAGTTCACTCAGGTACTGTGGTGCGAGACCATTTAGTGCTTTAAAGGTCAATAGTAGTATTTTATAATCAATACGAAACTTGATTGGGAGCCAATGCAGTGTGGATAAGACAGGCGTGATGTGGTCATATTTTCTAGTTCTAGTAAGGACTCTTGCTGCGGCATTTTGAACTAACTGGAGCTTGTTTATGCACTTATTGGAACATCCAGACAGTAAGGCATTACAATAATCCAACCTGGAGGTAACGAAAGCATGGACTAGTTTTTCTGCATCATGCAATGACATTAAATTTCTTATCTTTGCAATATTTCTGAGATGAAAGAAAGCTATCCGGGTGATGTTATCAATGTGAGTTTCGAATGAAAGACTGGGGTCAATAATCACTCTGAGGTCTTTTACTGCTGCACGTGAAGAAACAGAATTAGAGGATAAACACCTGAAACTCCCCACTAGTCAGACATAACTGAAGAAACCTTTCCAATGAGAGATGAAATGTCTTCAAGGATTTCAAGCAAGTCCAGTTGGCTTTTTTAGCACCTATGGTCCTACAACCTCTCCTCCTCTCCCTCATTCAATTTTGCTTTGTCCCCCCTCTCCTCTCCTCCCCTACCCCAGCCCTGCAGAAATGGGGACCAATTCCCCTGAAACCTACTCCCTGCACTCCTGTTTATTCTTGTGTTTTTGCTCTCCTTTCTCCTTCTGTGTCTGTGCCACCATTAACCCCCTCTCTCTCTCCACAGGTGAACTCATCCATGCCCACCAGAACTGAGAGCAAGCCCAGGCAGGTCTGTCAGTGTGGATGAAAGGCAGGGAATCAGCGCTTCCACAAAGAGGCGGGACTACTGATTCGCATCCCTGATGTACCACAGGCTTCCCCGATTGTGATTGTGAGTATTCAAGGGGGTACACATCAGGCTTTGGTGGATTCTGGTTGTAATCAGACCTCCATGCATCAAAACCTGATTCAATGTGAGTCACTGGCAAATGCACGGTTGGTGAAGCTTAAGTGTGTGCACGGTGATATACATAAATATCCACTAATTCTCATCACCATTCACTTCTGGGGAGAAAAGCATAGCATGAAGGCGGCGGTTAGTCCGAGCCTCACCCACCCACTGATCTTGGGAACAGATTGGATAGGGTTTAAAACATTAATGAAACAGTTAGTAGAGAGTGGGCCCTGCAGTAGCACGTCAAGTGGCTTTCTTCTTGCAACCCTGCCATGCACACCATCGTTGTTCAGTGTTCTCCTGATGATGGACTCATGAACATTAACATTAGCCAATGTGAGAGATGCCTTCAGTTGCTTAGAAGTTACCCTGGGGTCCTTTGTGACCTCAATGACTATTACACGCCTTGCTCTTAGAGTGATCTTTGTTTGTCGACCGCTCCTGGGGAGGGTAACAATGGTCTTGAATTTCTTCCATTTATACACAATCTGTCTGATTGTGGATTGGTGCAGCCCAAATTCTTTAGAGATGGTTTTGTCATTTTTTCCAGCCTGATGAGCATCAACAACACGCTTTCTGAGGTCCTCAGAAATCTCCTTTGTTTGTGCCATGATACACTTCCACAGATGTGTTGTGTAGATCAGACTTTGATAGATCCCTGTTCTTTAAATAAAACAGGGTGCCCACTCACACCTGATTGTCATCCCACTGATTGAAAACACCTGACTCTAATTTCACCTTCAAATTAACTGCTAATCCTAGAGGTTCTCATACTTTTGCCACTCACAGATATGTAATATTGGATCATTTTCCTCAATAAATAAATGACCAAGTATAATTTTTTTGTCTCATTTGTTTAACTGGGTTCTCTTTATCTACTTTAAGGATTTGTGTGAAAATCTGATGATGTTCTAGGTCATATTTATGCAGAAATATAGAAAATTCTAAAGGGTTCACAAACTTTCAAGTACCACTGTATGTGATGAGGTGCACAGGTGTCTAATTACTGGCTGTCTATTAACCTGTGTCTCTGTGTTTCTTTCAGACAGCCAGGAACAAGACAGAGAGCTGTGACACCCCATCATATATATATATGTGTGTGTGTGTGTGTGTGTGTGTGTGTGTGCCATTATAAGTCACTGAAAGTGTAAAAATAAAAAGAACACACCTGTTGTGAAGCCTGCTTCCAGTCCTTCAGTTTCCCACAAGTTAAAACCTTGTTACAATATGGTTCCATGCAGAGAACAAGAAGGAAAATGGCCTTCAACATGTGTCATTTCACTATGTTTGCTGCAATAGCACCACTTGTAAAAACATCCAGGGGAAACTTAGTAACCAAAAAAAGACAAAAAAGGTGTCAGTAAACCAGCTGAAGATGAGCAAACTACAATCATGGACAACTCGGACTACAACTCCCAGCACGCACAGTGCCCTCTTTCTCCCACCTACTGAATCACAGCTGATTCACATTTCCACAATCACCTGTCTCCCTATATAAACCCCAGTCACACTCTCACCCATTGCGAAGTATCATCCTGAATTACCAGTTCATACCAAGCCTTGTATCTTTCTGACTGCTTTCCTGCCTTTTGACCTTCACTTGCACTTCCTCATTCTCTTGCTCTTTGTCTTGTCCCCGTAACACTGTTTGCCGACTGCCCGACCCACACTAGCTTTCTGACTATGATTCCTGTCTCTCGATTTGGCTTGGTTTGCTCTTCAAAAGCTGTCTTCCGCCGCACATATATCTATCTGAATATTACAGTAACAGATTTGCACAGGATACTTCACCAGCATGGATGTAGCTGGTGAAGTATCTCCCTCAAGTGCAGCTTTCAATGCACAAGGGCATTTGCTCGGAGAATATCAACAGATGCTTGCCGATTTAAACACCAGAATGACGCAGCTTACAACTGTGATGTTGCTGGCCCTTCTAGCATGCCCTGAACCTCTATCCCATCTGGCATTGCAACTCCACATGCCAGATAAGTTCACTGGAGACACCACCATATATAAGGGTTTCTTGTTGCAATGCTCGTTGTATTATTTCACCACCATGCCTGATTTACCTGATGAGCACAAAATCACTAAGTTTCTGTCTCTCCTCACCGGCAAAGCACTCTGCTGGGCTACAGCTGTCTGCAACAGGGGTGGAGACCCAATGAGGTCATATGAGCAGTTTTTCTCTCTGTTTAAGAAGGTGTTTGATCATGAACCCGAAGGGATCGAAGTTGGGGAAAGCCTGTTCATCAGTTCACAGGGCACTAGAAGTGTCGCAGAATATGCCCTGGAGTTCAGGACACTTGCAGCCGCCAGTGGATGGAATGACCCCACCCTGAAGGTGTTTTTTTTGTTAAGTTCTACATCCCGAGATACTCAGTGAATTGGCGTGTAGGGATGGGAATCTCTCATTAGATGCCCTCAACAAACTGGCAATCTGACTAGACCAGCTTTTAAAGCACTGGCCCTCACTCCTCATTGACAAAAAGCCAGCTTCACCTCCAGAGGACAACTCACCTATGGAGGTGTCCCACACAAGGTTAACCTGCACTGAGCATGCCAGACGATGTAAGGAGGGACTGTGCTTTTACTGTGGGAACCCAGATCACAGTATTCAGCATTGCCCAGTCCGACCTACCTGGGGAGCTCTGACAGAAAAACCTATCCAAGCCATGAGTCCAGTGAGAGAGCTCAACTCCAAATCCTTTCAAATTCCAGTGTACTGAAGATGGCATCCTCCACTCATGTCCTGTCCGCCTTTATTGATTCAGGGCCAGAGGGGAACTTCGTCAGTAAGGCCCTTGTGCAGAAGCTCAACTTGCCAATCACCTCTTTGCACAGCGCTCTTCGCATCAGGACAATCGACGGCAGACCCATAGGCGACGGACTGGTCACATCACGAACTTGGCCCATACAGATACAGGTGGGTGCACTACATAAGTAGCTCATCTCACTTTATATCACAACAACTGTCCGTCACAACATCATCTTAGGATACCCCTGGCTACAACTCCATGATCCCCTTATCTCATGGCAAAACAAAGAAATTCTTCAATGGTTACCCACGTGTTTTCAGAGCTGCCTCTCTCATCCTCAACTCCTAGTTTCCTCCACCTCTGTAGAGAGTCCACTACCTGATTCCATGGACAACGTTCCCAAGTGTTACCGGGATCTTTCCAAAGTCTTCAGTAAGGGGAAGGCCTGCGGGTTACCACCACATCAGCTGTGTGACTGTGCCATAGAGCCAGGCATGGCTCTGCCCCGAGGTTGCAGCTATCCGTGTCCCAGAGAACATGCTGCCATGGAGGAATACATTCAGGAGGCTCTCAAGCAAGGTTACATCCGCCCATCGAAATCTCCTGCATCTGCTGGCTTCTTCTTCATGGAGAAACGAGGAGGTGGACTGCGACTCTGCATCGATTACAGAGGACTCAACAAAGTCACCATTAAGTATCCATATCCTCTCCCTCTGGTTCCAGCAGCTCTG
Organism: Neoarius graeffei; assembly: GCF_027579695.1. Lineage (NCBI taxonomy): Eukaryota > Metazoa > Chordata > Actinopteri > Siluriformes > Ariidae > Neoarius > Neoarius graeffei. Next base: position 67,096,426 of record NC_083569.1, on the reverse strand, counting down.
GAGCAACTTCGCTTAGCCAAAGTTTTCTCCAAACTGGACTTATGCAGCGTGTACAACCTAATCCAGATCAAATGAGGTGATGAGTGGAAAACCTCCTTCAGCACAGCCACTGGTCACTTTGAGTACTGGGTCATGCCATATGGCCTTTCTTCGGCACCCAGCATGTTCCAAAGCTTCATCAATGACGTGCTGCAGGACATGCTGGGCAAATATGTCATTGCCTATATTGATCTATTCCTCAGACCTCCACAGTCATCAGGAACATGTCAGAACTGTACTCAAATGGTTATTGGAAAACCACCCCGACGTAAAGGCTGAGAAATGTGAATTCCATCAAGACAAGATCTCCTTCCTAGGCTACATAATCAGCGTGGAAGGAGTAAGCATGGACTTAACCAAAGTCTCAGCAGTGACCTTGTGGCTAACCCCCAAGTCAGTCAAAGACCGACAAAGATTTCTAGGCTTTGCAAACTTTTATTGTCATTTTATTAGGAACTTCAGCACCTTGGCCACTCCATTAACCACACTCTTGAAGAAGGGTCCCAAGTGACTTCGATGGAATCCAGTGGCAGAGGAGGCCTTCAACCAGCTAAAGTCCGCGTTCATGTCAGCCCTGATACTCCAGCAACCTGACCCCATGAAACCATTTGTTGTGGAGGTAGATGCCTCAGAAATGGGAGTAGGAGCCGTCCTGTCCCAGCAATTCGGGGAAACACCTAAGTTACACCTGGTGGCCTTCTTCTCAAAGAAATTGATGCCTGCCAAGAGGAACTATGACATAGGAAATTGCAAGCTGTTGGCCATCAAGTTAGCCCTTGAAGAATGGTGACACTGGTTGGAAGGGGTCACTCACCCATTTGTTATCCTCACTGACCATAAAAACTTAGAGTATCTCAAGAAGGCCAAGAGGTTGAATCCACGTCAGGCCAGGTGGGCACTGTTCTTCACCCAATTTAATTTCTCTATCTCCTTCCATCCAGGTTCCAAGAACACCAAGGTGGATGCCTTGTCCCGGGCAGTGGAACCTTCCCCCAAGGATACAGAACCACAACCCATCATTCCATCACAGCACTTCGTGCAATCCATCAAGTGGGATTTAGACAATGAAATCCATAAGTCACAACCATGGACCTTACCAAGTCACCTCCCACCTGATCTTCTCTTTGTGCCAATGCATCTACACAGCAAACTCATCACCTGGGTGCACGCATCTCCCGCCACCGGTCACCCAAACCGTCAACACACCTACCAGATGTTGAAGAACAGGTACTGGTGGAATGACATGCTCTCAGAAATAAACTGGTTCATCTCCTCCTGTTCCGCCTGTGCTCAAGCCAAGGTTCCACGATCTCCTCCCACTGGCAAGCTATGTCCTCTACCTATCCCACAGCGACCCTGGTCACATCTTGCAATCCATTTCATCATGGACCTCCCTTCCTCACAGAACAATACCACCATCATGGTGACCAGCAATCATTTCTCAAAAGCCTTGAAGCTCATTCCTCTACCTGGTATCCCTATGGCCACCGAGACAGTGGAGCTACTGTTCCAGCAGGTCTTCAGGTATTATGGCATTCCAGAAGACATCATCAGTGATAGAGGACTGCAATTAATTTCCAAGTTCTGGTCCAGCTTAATGGAGAGGCTGGGAGTGTCCATAAGCCTCACCTCCAGCTACCATTCTCAATCCAATGGACAAGTAGAAAGAGCTAACCAAGAAATTGGCTGCTATGGATCTACTGTATGCACAACCAGGGGGACTGGGCATGCTTCCTGGCATGGGCCGAGTATGCACAGAACTCACTAAAATATTCTGCCACTCAACTAACACCATTTCAGTGCATGCTCGGCTACTAACCACCCTTGTTCCCCTGGGACGATGCACCCAGCCAGGTACTGGCTGTTGATGAATGGTTCAAGCACAGTCAAGCCATTTGGGGAGGAGGTTCATCAGCAGTTAGAAGTCATCTGCGCCAAGTACAAGACTTATGCTGATAGACACAGAGGAGAGACTCCTGCCTTCCTTCCCAGTGGTCGAGTATGGGTGGCCACAAAAAATCTATGAGAGACCAACACCTGTAGAAAGCTCCAGCCATGCTACATCAGGCCATTCAAAGTTCTCCAACGCATCAATGAAGTCTCGTACCACCTGGAACTTCCACCTCACAGCCAAGTGTCTCCCACATTCCATGTCTTGAACCTCAAACCTGCCATCCCAGGGCCCCTTTTCAACAATACACCTACCCAAGAACACCCCTCTTTGAATCTAGAAAGGGAACCCATCTACCAGGTCAACAAGAGCCTCAACTCCAGACAAAGAGGAGGCCAGATTGAGTACCTGGTGGATTGGGAAGGGTACAGACCAGAAGAACAAAGTTGGGTCAAGTCAAAAGACATCCTTGACCCCCTTCTGAAACGAGACTTCCATGCACAGCAAGCCAGCACCCAGAGGTCGAGGACGTCCCTGAAAGAGTGTAGCTCCTGGAAGTAGCTCCTCGGGGGGCTCTGTCTGTAAACCTGCTGAAGACGAGCAAACTACAATCATGGGCAACTTGGACTATAACTTCCAAGCACACACAGTGCCCTCTATCTCCTGCCTACTGAATCACAGCTGACTCACATTTCCACAATCACCTGTCTCCCTATAAACCCCAGTCACACTCTCACCCATTGCGAAGTATCATCCTGAATTACCAGTTCATACCAAGCCTTGTATCTTTCTGACTGCTTTCCTGCCTTTTGACCCTCACTTGCTCTTCCTCATTCTCTTGCTCGTCCTGTCCTTGTAACACTGTTTGCCGATTGCCTGACCCATGCTAGCTTTCTGACTATGATTCCTGTCTCTCGATTTGGCTTGGTTTGCTCTTCAAAAGCTGTCTTCCACCACACATACATCTGTAAGTGCCTGCATCCTCACAAAAAGGAGGCAGATAATCATAAAATTATAATTTCTTGGCTGCTTGCTTATCACTTTGAAGACTGGCATTGTGCTTCTACCCTTTAAAAAATGTGTATAATTGCATTTTTACTCAGATCTCACTGGAAACAGCAATGTCTGAATTGCTTGCCTCTCTGTCACCAGGAAAATCAAATAAGTTTGACACTGTGTTGACTAGAGTGCCCCAATGACTTGCCTTGAATCAGACCCCACCCTCAATAATTGCTATTTGAACTGCTGCTGTAATGGTAACAAAGATATTTATTTTGGGCCAGTGCCATGCACATCTTATCACCCTCCCATTGTTTAGAGGGTTGAATCATTTATCAGACCTTGCCTTTAATTAAAAAGTCAAGGAGGTAATTGAAAGTACTGTGCTGCTCCAGGGGAAAAAAAATTGTCATGCTGGTTGATGTGATGATACATCAGCAACTTTTAATCCATGTTTGACCACCTCTTCTATTGGAAAGTGGGTGGAGTGAAGTAATAAGTATGTATTTTTTGCCCTTTCTTACAGACAACAGTGAGGACAAGAGAAATAGTACTGTGTCTTATCTTGTGTAGCAGCATGTTAAATGAGATTGTATGTTCTTTTGGGCCAGTATGAAGTTAGGAATGACAGACAAATCCCTTCTGATGGTTGCCTATGGTGTTATAGCCCACACAGCCTATGTTGATAACCATAGCAGTTCTCACACGGCCCTTTAGGGTCATAATGAGTACATTGTTTTAATTGCCACAAGTGCCATAGGTAATGCAATAAAAATGGTCAACTTCTGTTCATTTGTTTTTATATACAGGGGGCTGCAAAAGGAGGTATACAGTAATGAAAAACAAAATATTCGCACAAAACGTTATTTGATTGATTATACAAACATATCAAGAATAACATATCAAACATAAACATTTTAATCCCTCAAATGTTCAAACTGTTTGCCCCTAGCATTCACACACTCCACTAGTTGAGTATGGACACCCATGCACACTCTGGCACAAAGGTTTTTATCAGCATCAATTTCCTGGTAAGCCTCCCATATGAACTGAATCATGGCATCAACAGAATGTGGCTTGCATGCGAAAACCCTATCTTTTACACATCCCCAGAAAAAGAAGTCCATAGGGGTGAGATCTGGCGAATGTAGTGGCCAGTCAACGGCTCCCTGACGTCCAATCCACCTCTTGGAAAATTCTTTGTCAAGTAGCGCATGCACATTGAGTGCGAAGTGCAGTGGTGCCCCATCCTGCTGAAAGTAGAAGTCGTCCTGCTGCTATTGTTCGCATATAATCCTTACTGTATAGACCCTTTTCACGTGACGTCACGACAAATGCGGCCGCCATTTTGGACATGTACTACCAGTAGTTTACCACAGCCAGCATTGAGGAACGGCAGCAAAGAAAGTGTTTATTTTCAGCAAGACTTCCATCATGCCACTATATTGTTGTGCACCTGGATGTAGTAACCATCAACAAACAAGGCAAGGTTTATCATTTTATCGGATCCCGACGGAGAAGATGGATAGCGGCCATAAACAGGAAAGATTGGCAGCCCTCGGCATACCAGCGCTTGGGTAGTGACCACTTTGTTGGAGGTAAGACGAATAAAATTAGCCAGAAAAGGCATTACATTGCTGTTAACATTCTGTGGCGGCGAGTGTGTAACCAAATAGGCTAAAATAACCCATTGTAACCTCTGTTCTTCTGTAGTAGCTATTAGCTAACGACATTAGCTAGTGTTGTGTTCCTTTGCTGTTGGTAGACTGTAGGACAGATCAGAGGCAGTGTCCTACAAACAGTGCTTAATTTGAGGGGGAGCAAGCCGGAGCGCGCTCCGGAACCTCGGGCGTTGGCTCCGGCAGCTATTTACACTGGATCTGGTGATCCAACACCTCTTTTGACTATGTAACAAAAAAAAAAAAAACCCAAATAATTAAATAAAAAATGCAAGTTTATTTAGTGTTAATGTCTGATTTTGATATCTGTCTTGTTGGTGATTTCTCTCATGAAACGACATCCACAAAATATCTGCAGATGAACTTAATTTGCAGTGTTATTACAAAACATGCCCAGAAGCGCAGCGCCGCGCCCCCCTCCCCCCCTCTTTTTTTCCGCACCGGAGCCGCTCATCCTCTGCGCTCCGGACCTCCCACTTTACAAATTAAGCACTGCCTACAAATAAGTGTTCAAAACAAGAGGAACATGTATTTGTCTCTTAAATCCAGGCCGTTCCCTGTAATCTGTCACAACGGTTGGAGAAAGTAATGGCAAATAGTGAGTGCACAAACCGTAGAAGGTAAACTGTACACAGCGCCAGGGCAGTGTGATGGTATGTCTACTTTTAGATTGTGTTAGCTTATCAATGAACACACTCGTCACTCGACGAGTTTCACGTCTTTACGACGGATACTTAAATGTGTGTTAGGTATTATTGTTGCAGTCTAAGCAGTCATTGTAGCAGCTAGATGAGCGAGAACCGAAAGGGTCTGTGCCATAAACCGTTATTTCTGTACGGCGTTGCTAATGTGTCGTTACTGTTGTTATTTCTCCCTCTGCTCGCCCTGTAAATGCCCTACGTCGCTGGATAGCGAAGGTATTTTCTGCATCTCGCTCCTTTTTCTTGTATGTTCTCCGTTTGTCGCCTTCCTCGCATTCAAACCAATTCGAGCCGAAGTCCGCTACATGTCCAAAATGGTGGTCACGTTTACGAAGGTCACGTGACTGAAAAGGGTCTATACCTACTTTTGCAGCCCCCTGTATTTAACTGCTAAGGCTAGAGCAATTACAAGAATTGCACAAAGAATGATTGCACTCAGATTGAGATGGTCTGAGTCTTACACTCAACTATTACATATTGTAGCCTTCAAGCTTAAAAAACAACAACAACAACAACAACAACAAAACCTTATGCCATTAGGAAGTTTCAGAGAACTACACTGCATGTAAAACATTCAGAAAATAAAATCATACTTGAAAATTAAGCAAAGTATCTTAGACAAACAACACAATCACTCTAGTAGTTTGTGATTAAACAATCATGACTAAATATGTGGTGTAAGATGCCTTTGAATACACATATACTCCATAATATTTGAGAAAAGCAAGGCAAAAAAAAAACCTTTCCAGGTACATATTTATGTTTGATACTGGTTCACTTATTAAACTTGGATGAAAAAAAAAGTTGAATCCTCACCCCGTGTGCAAAAGAAAACAAGTTTATTGGTTTGAAAAGACACTGTGGTCTGCAAATAAGAAAGTTATTTCCTTTCTTGTCGCATTTCAGTGATTCCACTAGGATGAGTACATTGAGCAAGCAGACCCAGAGGGATGCTGAAAGATGATTACTAAACTAATAAGAACTCACCCAATTGAAAATTACAGAAAAAGAATAAAATAAAGGAGAACAGAAATAGTTCCAACAAGCCAAGTGCACAATCTGACCGCTTATACCAGCTACACACCAGACAAGATTTCTCCTCTGACATGCACCCATAATCCTACATGGTCACACACACCCCCCCCCACACACACACACAAACACATTTTATCCTCTCTGCATTCATGCCTTGAGTGTAGGTGTAAAGGTCATGGCATGGTAGCACATACAATATTGTTTGAAACAATGTTACCTTGTGCTTGGTCAGCATACTTAAGTGACAATAAAATTGAAGGCAAGAGATACATAACTAGATACGGTAGCCTGATTCCTTTAAAAAATCTCCTCCATATATAGATTTGCTCTCACTGCCTACTCTTTTCAAGCCCTGAGCAGAAGTCAATAAAGGTTCTTTCATAAAGCCATTGTAGTGTAAGTGCTGTTTATCTGATTAATACCCAGTTGGCATCTTTTTCATAAGCTGGAAACTGCATATTGGCACCCTACTTGCTTACTTCAGAATCAGAAAACAAGTGCAAGAGAAAAGTAATAAACACAGAAGAATGGTATGATTAAAAGCAACTCTGCTCACTTTCCTTCCAGCCGCTTTGGACAGCACGCCACTGGCTCTAATTTGTTTTTCCCATGTGGTAACTTTAATAACATTTCCTCCCTGCAAATCCACTCATATGGTGGGTATTATGAAGCCTAGAGTCCTATTATCATTCTACCTTATAGAAAATGTAGAGATGCCTCTGCTTTAATCCCCACTGATGAGAAATTTTCCTCTTTAACCCACTCCATTTGTCACTAAGACCCTGATTCTAGAGAGTTGTGTGGGTGGCTGAGTGCAGTTTTTTTTTTTTTAAACCCACAACTGACCCTGTGATCAAAGCAGAAGCCCTATGAGTGCATATGCTGACAATATGGCCAGTTCAGCAGACCTTCCAGAGGTTAGGTAGAGCATATGGTCCAACAGAGTTAATCTAGACAGTTTGGATTTCTGTGGCTGTAATGAAATGATATGTGCAAACAGATGTAGACACTGAACCAAACACACACACACACACACACACACACACACACACACACAAATATTATTGGGAAATAAATAAATAAATAAATAATATATACAGATAGTCGTCTACTTACGACCTATGTAACTTATGACCGATCGACTTTACGACCGTCTGGTTACGACTGGTGAGTGTTTCCCAGCTGAGCTAGCTGAGCGTACGACAGTTTCTGCCCCAGCTCTCGGCATCGCCCAGCATCCAGCCTCTTGCCACGCACGCTGCTCAGTGTGAGCAGTATCCCGGTACAGTAAACTTCTCCCGTGTCCGTTTGTGTTGGTAATTATCTTTCGAAATACTACCCCAAGATGTCTACCAAGAGGAAAATGTCTTTGTCTACTCCTCAGCCTGCCATGAAGGCAAGAAAGGCCATTGATTTGGACACAAAAATGATGGTGATTAAACAGCACGAAGGAGGGAAGAAAGTTAATGTGATCGCATAGGATATGAAGTTATCCCACTCTACAGTATCAACAATTTTGAAGGACAAAGAAAGAATTTGTGAGGCTGTGAAAGGCTCTGCACCCATGCGATCAACAGTGATTACAAAGCAACGTACTGGGCCCATCCATGAAATGGAGAAATTGTTGCACATTTGGATGGAAGATCAAATTGCAAAACGGACACCGTTAAGCCTTTTTACCATACAGACAAAGGCTAGAAGTCTATTTCAGACTTTGAAGGAAAGTGCCGGAGAAGACTACAGTCAAGAATTTGTGGCAAGTACTGGTTGGTTCAAGAGGTTCAAAAAAAGATTTGAACTGCATAATGTTTGAGTGACTGGAGAAGCAGCAAGTGCAGATGAAGAAGGAGCTCGTAAGTTTACCAAAAGTCCAGATGAAATAATTACAGATGAAGGTTATTTTGGTGAGCAGATTTTCAATGTGGATGAAACTGGATTGTTTTGAAAACGGATGCCAGCTCGCACTTACATCCACAAGGAAGCCAAAAGCATGCTGGGATTTAAATCCTTTAAGGACAGGCTAACTCTACTGCTTGGTGGGAATATCGCAGGGTTCAAGCTGAAGCCTTTCTTAATTTATCACTCGCAAAACCCATGGGCATTCAGGAATGTAAACAAGCACACTTTGCCAGTCTACTTTCGTTCTAACCATAAAGCATGGATGACGCAGGCACTGTTTGAAGACTGGTTTATGAATTGTTTTATTCCTCAAGTGCATGAATATTGTTTGGAGATGCAAATTCCTTTCAAGATTTTACTGCTCCTGGATAACACACCTGGAAATCCACCTCACTTAGCCGATCTCCATCCCGATGTGAAAGTATTTTTTTTGCCCCTGAATACAACTCCATTGATTCAACCTATGGATCAAGGTTCAATTGCTACCTTCAAGGCAAACTATCTCCAAACCACCTTCAGCCAAGCCATGGCTGCTATAGATGCCGACCCAGAAGTATCACTTTGTGACTTTTGGAAACAATATAATATTCTTCAGTGTATCAAGAATATTGCTACCACCTGGGATGCTGTGACTGAGAAGTGTATGAATGGCATATAGAAAAATTGTGTGAAGCGTTATGTGAATAATTTTGCTGGATTTGATAGTGAAAAAGAACTTGATGTGATTCGGGATAAAATAGTGAATCTGGCAAAAAACCTTTCCTTGGACTGTGAAATGGAAGATGTCGAGGAGTTGCTAGACCAAGAATCTGGAGAACTTACAAATGAAGAGCTGATCGAATTGGAAGAAGAAAGAAGAGAAGTGGAGAAAGAAGAAGAAGAGGAGGAGCCACGAAGGATGTTCCCCACTAAGGGATTATCAGAAGGTTTCTCTCAACTGAATAAACTCCTTGCACATTTTGAAGCAATGGACCCAAACATAGAACGATTTGCAAGGATTGAACGGATAGTACATGATGCGCTTTGTCCATATCGTGAAATTTATGAGGAGAAAAAGAAACAAACAATTCAGACGAGGCTTACCATGTTTATGAAATGAGCAAATCTTCCCGCCAGCCTGAGCGCTGCAACAGCTGATGATGATGTAGATGACCCACAGCCAAGCACCAGTGATGCCAGTGGTCACTAAGTTTTGTATTTTGCTATGTTGTATATATGTTGTGTATTTGTATTTCGGTATGTTTCAAACTAAAATATTTTCTATTTTTCACACCTGTATTTCATATTTTTTGTTTTGCACATATTAAACGAATTGTACTGTAGTATGCAGTGTTTGACTTAAACCAAATAATGAGCCAAGGTAATGAAATAAGAAAATGTTGATAAAATAAGACTTTAAGATGATTACAATATCATTACACATCACATACTTACGTTCATTTAACATAGGCCGACTTACGACCATATGAGTTTATGACCGGTCAGTCGTAACCAAACGCAGTCATAAGTCGACGCATACCTATATATATACAGTATATATATGTGATGAGTCATGGAATCCATGGACACATGTCGGCCGAAACGAATCCGAGAAAATCGCAAAAGAAGCATTTTTTTTGAAAAAAAAAATGCTTCTTTTGCGATTTTCTCGGATTTGTTTCGGCCGACATGTGTCCGTGGATTCCATGACACGTCACATATATATATATATATATATATATATATATATATATATATATATATATATATGCACCAACAAACAATAGTAAATGTCTAGAACTCAGATTATTGATAAATTAATGGATGGATTTTATTGTGTGTGGCATGTGAGGTATTTGGTTTAACGGGCCTATCACGGGTAAATTCAGGAGCAAGATCAATGCAATTCTCCTATTTTATATTAAACTTTGGTCAAATATTTGTAACATTCTGCATTCTCTGCAGTTTTTTTTACCTTGCGCAATACCAGAAAAATTCAGTTGAAATCAAGCCATTTGAGGTGAATTGGTCCGCCTCTGAAAAAACTTTGCATTTGAATTTCCCGGGAAACATTGATTTTCGTGATGTCATCTGCGGGACGCCTCCCTCTGAATTCTACGTCAGCACTGGTTTGTTTATGAGAAAACGACCTGGTGATTTTCTGCAAATTTCTTCAACGTTATCACGTAATTATTAAAATGGTTAACAGATGTATCATAGGAGGGTGTAGCAACACCAATCTTGATGGGCTTAGTACTCATCGTTTTCCAAAAGACTGGACAATGAGAGAGAAATGGGAGTGCTTGGTCTACACAGGCTGTGCGCTTAAACTGTGCAAGTTCGCGCAGCCTGCTCGCGCTTCCGCAGATAACGTCATGAATCTGACTCCCTTGGGATTTTTCCAGATGCGTTTTGTCATTTTATTTTTTTCTGCTGTAGACAGATGGCCTTGTGCAAAATTACCCTTCTGGATGAGTGTGTAAAGGGAAATACTTTCATATAAAAAAAAAAAAAAATTGGTCCAGATATGCTTTTTAATGTGCAAGAATATTCACATGTAGAAAACAAAATTGTTAATGTGTACAAATTAGGCAGAAAAAAATAAGCAAAAAGGGACTGTGTTTTGTAAATGGATAATCACTTTAAAAGCTACATTTTGTTGTTAATCTCTGTTGTTAATTCTAAGGATAGCACATAATGTGGAAGCATTGCAAAAACTGATAGGACTAAGCCAAAAAGATCCTCAGTAAGATTTTTCAAGTACTTTGAAGAAATGAGCCGGTAAGCAGGAATTGTGCTCCTGTGTAGGCCAGGGAGGGGATGGGCAGAACTGCTCAAGATGACAACCATTCTCTTCTCTGTCATTGCCTTGAATAAGTTTAAATTGGGAGCGTTCCCTCAATTTTCTCATTGACCTTGCCATTCTCCAAGATAATCTCATCCATAACCACAAGGTCCATCATGCAGCAGCTAACCCTGCGGGTGTCACTGAACAGTCAGAGCCCTTGCAAATCACCTGTGCCAAGCTGAGCTTCAGTGAATGAAAAAAAGGTGGAATGAGCCACTGTATTTCTACTATGGGGGTCACAATCTCTTTGTGACTCACTGTCCAGCTCGCGAAAATAACGCCACATGGCTGAGAGAACCATCACTTCTTAACATGCCTCCTCAGTGAGACCATATAAGTTCTTATCTCACCAATCATTACCTCACCCACGACAGAGTAAGCAGGGCAAGGTACTGTAATCAGTGCGGATTGTTTGTTTGTGTGTCTGTCTGTTAACAATCTAGCGTCTAGTCGGTTGCACTGATTGACTTCAAATTTTCAGGGTAGGTGGGCAATGGTCTGTCGATTACCTGGTTAACTTTTGGGGGTAATCGGGTCAAGGTGAAGGTCAAGATCACTGGGAAGGTTGACCTTTCCAGTCAAAATAACATATTTTCCATTATAACTAAAAAATGGTTGCCGATAGACAGATGTTTACTATTATGAGCATATAGGAACTCTCATATGGCCTTTCATTTGGCACCATTATCTTTGACCTTGAGAGGTCAAACTCAAGGTCACAGATATTCAGAGGGCTGTAACTTGAAAACAGTTGACAGTAGACAGATATTTATCCTTATCAACTTATAGGAAGGGAAGTGCCATATGGGATTTCATTTGGCGCCATGATCTTTGACCTTGAGTGACCTTGAAAGGTCAAACTGAAGGTTATGAGTTGTCAAAGGGCTATAACTTTAAAATGGTTCATGATAGCCAGATGTTTACCATTATCAACATATAAGAAGTCCCATATGGACTTTCAGTTGCCACCATGACCATTGACCTTGAAATGTCAAACTCAAGGTCATGGATTTTCATAGGACTTGACAGCTGATAATTGAGAAATGTTACCATTATCAACATATAGGTATAAAATAAGTGCTGCCGGGCGAGGTTTGTTTTGCCTGGCAACACTTGTGTACACTAGATCAGTGTTTCTCAGTCCTACTTCAGGAGCCCTCTGTCCTGCATATCTTCTTTCTATCCTTGCTTCAAACACATGATTGAAATTAGTGTGATTAATATGCCCTTGGGTGGCACAGTGGTGCAGTGGTTGGCACTGTCACCTCACAGCAAGAAATGTTTCAGTGGCTGGAGGGGGCCTTTCTGTGTGGAGTTTGCATGTTATCCCTGTGTCTGCATGGGCTTCCTCCAGGTGCTCTGGTTTCCCCCACAGTCCAAACACATGCAGTTAGGTTAACTGGCTATTCTAAATTGCTCACTTAATATATGCATTGTCCCTCACAGCTATGGAGGAGTATGTGTAACCAGCAAACCAAGAGAAAAACAAAGAACAACCCAAAATCCTCCCACTCCAATTAGTATAGATGGAAGAAGAGGACAAAAAGGGGGGAAGCAAAAATAAATAAACACATAATATACAGATACTGCAGAGAGTTAAAATACAAGAGAAAGGGTAGCCATCTACTGCTGGCAAAGAGCCAAGTGGATGTGCTACAGAATTTCATTCCAACCAAGCAACCTAGAACATTGTTGAGACACAGTATTTTTTTTAATACAGCAAAGCCTGGATTTTTAAGTACTGCCAATAGTGCATTTTCTGCTGCCAGAATTAAATAAAATTTCTAAATGACACTCATATACACATGAAATAGTCAGAAAAATAAACATTTGAAGCAGTCTAAGTGGGAAGGAAATTACAGGTTCAGTTGGTTGTGTTTCAGATCTATGTGTATGCACCTCCAACCCCATTACTAAAATGGCCACTTAAATCTTCTCAGATGTTACAGAACATGACAGTCTTTTTGGCTGTCTTTTTTAAAAACTCTTTTTAACGTTTTTTTTTTTTTTTAGGATGCGTTCTGTGTTAATTTATACTTAGGAGAAAATGAAAACACTTTGAAAGTGCCTGGATTTATTGCTGAGTGGCTATAAACAGTGATATGAAACAAATTAGGACACAGATGAATAATATATTCAAACCCTTATATTTGCCAGGATAAAACCAACATCTGGAAAGGACAATTGCATCATAAAGCTAGAATTAAATATATCTTATTTGTCATGATATGTACTATTTTGGTGCACATGACTGCACTGCTACAATACCCAGAATGTCACAGTCTCTGCCAGACAGTGTAATGGAAATTTCTAATAAACACTTCAGAATGCTTAGCAGTTGTCTTTTCAGTCATTTATTATAGTAGATCATATAACAGATATATAAAATAGGAAAGGAAAGAGAAGAAAAGAAGAGAAGACACCACTTCTGATGCCGAGAGTACGCACACTCTGAGTTGTGTTTTAGGAATGTTATCTATTATACTCTGAAAGCATTCGCTCACTGCTTGTGTCTTCACGTGATTGGCTCAAGATTTTCTATGAAGCTTTGTTAAAGCATGCACCTGGCGTGCTCTGGTATGTGCAGGTGGATGCAAGTTAGGGAGAGCTCAAGCTCCCTGCTTATCACCACCGAGGTCAGGAAAGGTGGTTACATCATGAGAAGATGTGTAGTTAGGACGAACTCAAGCACCCTGCTCATTACCACCAAGGCCACAGAAAAGCAATTACAGCATGTGGAAAAACATCTCTTCTCAGTAACTAAGCCACTTTAGTTCAACATACAGAAACACAGAGAATAATAATGTTCATCCATTAAGTCACTTGAGCTCAACATACAGAAACACAGAGAATAATAATGTTCGTCCATTAAATTTCCCTCACAACAGACTCTTGCCTTGCCCCTGCTTTGTCTCTTTCCCCTTTTTTCCCCTTCCCCTTGTCTCCTTCTTGTGTGTCTGTTTGTCTCTGTGCAGGTCCCTGCAGCAATGGTAGCAGGAAGCATTTCCTGATTGTGGCCAGCTGACATTCATTCTCCTCTGTACATATAAACCCCAGCTTTACATCAACTTCTTGCCTGTTCATTGTACCCTATCCCCATGAATTCCTGCTGCATCAATTGTGCCTTTCACCTACCATTAGAAACAAACCTGCTTGTTCCTAAACCCTCTTCTCCCTCCTGGTACACTTTTTGCTCAGTTCCCCTTGCTGGCACACTAGTTAAACCTTGTGCCTTCAACACAACAAATAGGGTTTGATCCTTGCCTTAGGCATCAACTCATCTCACTTTTTTCCTGCACTGTGAATAAATATTTCAGATTAAACTTTGAACTCCATCTCCAGCATTTATGTCCACATCAGAACCAGACCCATGAGGGAACAAACTGGCCAGCATGGATGCAGTGGAGATGACCAGACTCCACACAGCCTTCCAGGCCATGAAAAAAAACCAAGGAGCCATGCTGGGTCATCATTAGCAAGCCCTCCAGCAGGTGAAAGAGCCTTCAACACCTCATGGCCCTGGTGGCCTAAATGGATAGCCATGTGGTAAAGCTTCCCCCTTAGCCAGTCCCAAAGCCTATGGACCCATACATGCCTGAACCTGTTCGGCCTACCACCCACCTCTGGGAGACGCGTGGACTCCCCACAACAGCCACCTACTCCAGAGAGCTGTGGAAATGCCAGTGTGTCCTCCTTCAGTGGTCCTTAGTCTTTGAGCAGCAGCTGCAGAACTTCCAGACAGATAAGTCCAGGATTATTTTCTTAATGGGGCTTCTAAGGGGGCAATCACTTGACTGGGCTACCACTATTTGGAAAAACCAAACCTTTCTTTGCTCCTCATTCAAGACATTCATCATGGAGATGTGTAAGGTGTTTAATCACCTGTCCTCAACAAGGAAACAGCCAGGAAATTACTCTCCCTCCATCAAGGCTCCTGCAGTGTGGCAGAGTACACCATCGAGTTCTGGACACTGGCAACAGACTCTGGATGGAACTTGGAGGCCCATCAGGGGAATCAGCAAGGCCCTCAAGGATGAGCTTGCTGCCAGGGATGAACTTGAGGGGCTGGAAGCCTAGATCACCCTGGCTATCTGTCTGGACAACTGCCTGAGGGAACAGTGTCAAGAGAAATGGGGTGAATTACACAGACTCCACCATTAGTCTCACACACTCAGCCATGGCCTGGTCTGATAGCCCTATCTCCTTCACCTCCAGCCTCACCTCCAGCTTACAGTTCCAGGTCTGAGCCCATGCAGCTCAGCTGAGCCTGACTTACACCCTTTGAGAGGTCTAGGTGCATGCAAGAGAAATTATGTCTTTATTATGAGGGTCACATGATCTCCCTCTGCTAGGTACAGTCAAAAGGGGAAGCTCGCTGATAGCTGTGGGGATTCTGGCAAGCCCTACCCCTCAGTTTCTCACTCCATGTCCACATCTGCAACTTCCTTCCATGCTCTCATTCAACCAGGACCCCTGGGAGCTACAGATGTTCACTGAGTCTGGGGCAGAAGGAACCTTCCTCGATGAGGCCCTTTCTCAGCAGATCAGCATTTCCTGAGAACCCCTTCCATCATCAGATGGCTTTTATTCAAGACCACTCACCAGACTCTGCTCATTCACCTTCTTCTATCCAGGAACCACAGAGAATCAGTGAGCTTCCACCTCATCACCTCCCCTATCACCTCCTTGATCCTCAGACACCCCTGGTTCTCTTTGCACAAACCATTGGTGGATTGGGTTTCCAGCAAGGGGATTGGCTGGAGCCCTCACTGCCACTACCTCTCTTCTGCCAAGTGTCCCCCTGGGCTTTCACCTACCTCTCCACCCTCCAAAGACCCAGATCTCTCAACAGTCCCCACAGTATACACCAACCTGGAAGAGGTTTTCAGTAAGACCCTAGCCCACTCATTACCTCCACACCATCCCTATGATTGTGCCATTAACCTCCTCTCTGGGCCTCCTGTTCCATGCAGCTGCCTCTATAATTTGTCCTGGTAGGAGAGAGAGGCCATGGAAACATACATCCACAACTCCTTGGCTGCTGGCATCATGTGCCCTTCTTCATACCCTGTTGGTTCTTTTTTGTAGGAAAGAAGGGTGGATCCCTGTGCCCCTGTACCAACTACCATGGCTTGAACAACATTGTGATCAAGAACAAATGCCCCCTACTGCTCATCAGCTCTGGCTTTCTAGCCTCTACAAGGTGCCATTATTTTCACCAAGCTTGACCTCCACAATGCCTCCCACTTTGTCAGTATTTGGGATGGTGATGAGTGTAAGACTGCGTTTAATACTCCTTGGGGTAACTGTGAGAACAGAATCATGCCATTTGGACTCAAAAATGCACCCACAGTCTTCCAGGGTCTAGTCAACAACAGCATCTGGGATTTTAGCAACCAGTGTGCATTTGTTGACTGAGATGATGTCCCCATTTTCTCTCGCAGCCCCCAAGAGCATGAGGTCCAGATATGCCAGATTCTTTAGAGGCTGCTTGAGAACAAGCTGTCCGTCAAGGCAGAGAAATGTGAATTCCATGAGTGGACTGTGCCCAGCTCCCACAAGCAGCTGCAACAGTTCTTGGGGTTTGCAAATTTTTATTGATGGTTCATTCGGGATTACAATCGGGCAGCCACATCATTGATGCAGCCTACCTCCACCATCAAACCCTTCCAGTGGATTCCTGAAGCAGAACAGGCCTTCAAAAAGTTGAAGAGCCAATTCACCTCAGCCCCTATTCTCCTGTGAATACTCTCCAACCTGATCCTGTGAGGTAATTTGTCGTGGATTTTGATGGTTCTGATTCTGGCATGGGAATGACCTTGTCCCAGTGCTATGAGTCGGACCATAAGTTACACCCTTGTACCTTCTTCTCCCACTGGTTCACCACCACTAAGCAAAATGATGATGTTAGGAACTGAGAGCTCCTTGTGGTAAACTCACCTTGAAGAATGGAGACATTGGCTGGAGGGGGCCGAATAGCCTTTCATGATCTGGACAGACCATCCATCCATGCATTATCCATAACTGCTTATCCTGTTTAGGGTCGCAGGCAAGTTGGGGCCTTTCCCAGCTGAGAGGCAGGGTACACCCTGTACAAGTCACCAGATCATCACAGGGATGACACATCACAGCACACCCATCCTGGCCCAGGCAACAGTTCCCCTGGGCAACTCTTCTTCCCTGACTTGGCTCGCTCCAAGGTTCTCTAGTAGATCCATACCTCCTGTTTCACCTGACTCCCTGACTCCAGCTGTAAATTACCATTCTTTAAAATGTCCCATCAGCCAAATCCCTCCCATCAGCCTCCAGCCACCCATGGCCTTGCATCACTGTGGATTTCATCACCAGTCTCCCCTCTTCTCAAAGAAATTCCACCATCCTAACCATTGTTGACCTTTTCTCAAAGGCTGCCCACTTTGTCACCCTACCAAAGCTTCCTTCTGCCGAGGAGACAGCCAAGCTCCTCACACACCATGTCTTTTGCCTCCTACAGCATCTCTGCTGACATCATCTCTGACTGGGCCCCTCAATTTATCTCCCAAGTTTGGAAGGTCTTCTGTCAGGCCCTCAGTGCCTCAACCAGTGTCTCCTCTGGGTTCCATCCCCAGATCAATAGGCAGACAGAGCACATTAACCAAGATGTGGAGGCCACCCTGCATTGTGTCACTGCTAACAACCCCTCCACTTGGACACCCACCTGCCCTGGATCGAGTATGCACACAATTCCCTCACCAGCTTAGCCACCGGCATGTCACTTTTCAAGGCCTCCCTGGGGTACCAGCCACTGCTGTTCCTCACCCATGAAGATGAGATTTCTGTGTTCATGGTCCAGGCCAACCTGCACCAATGCCAATGGATTTGGAGGGACACTCGGCCCTCCTCCATTTCTCTGACTGCAACCAGTGCCTGGCTGACTGCCACAGGGCTCCTGCCCCAAACTACCAGCCCATTCAAAAGGTTTTGCTCTCCACTCATGACATCCCTCTCAAGACCCAGTCCAAAAAGCCCCCCACCCCACCCCCGGTTCATTGGTATGTAATGGATTGAAAGCATCATCAACCCCTCTGCTCTTTGTCTCAAACTCCCCAGTTCCCTCTGAATCCACCCAACCTTCCATGTCTCATAGCTCAAGCCTGTATCATCCAGTGAGCTATGTTTACAACAGATGTGTCAATGATAAAAAACATTTTCATATGATTTCATTTTTTAATATTTTTGTCTCTTTAACAACAACAACAACAACAAAAAAAAAACCTGCTGCTAAATAGTACAGGAGTGCAATCAGCACCATACTATTAAGTAATCAGTACTCTACTGTACAATAATCAGTACAATACTGTAATGCAATTGTCTATGTCCCCTTAATGTAATCAGAGAAATATTGTAATGTAATTAGTTGTGGACTGTGATGTGTCCAGGACTATACTTTAATGTAATAAGAGTAATTGTTTCAGGCTTGCTCCAAGGTGTTTGAAGTCCAGTTTGAAGTTGCTGCAGTCTGTGATGATTTGGGTTGCCATGTCATCTGCTGGTTTTACCCCACTGTGTTTTATCATGGCCAAAGTCAACACAACCATCTACCAGGAGATTTTAGAGCACATGCTTCCATCTGCTGACAAGCTTTATGGAGACACGAGTGAACTTCTGGTCCTCTATGACCCGCCACATCTACTTAGATCAAAAGGTGCAGGCTATCTGTTGGTACATCATATAGTGAAGGCTATATCAGGGGGCAGAGCCTTTCCTTACAAAGCCCCACAGTTATGGAACAGCCTTCCAAGTAGTGTTCGGGAATCAGACACAGTCTCAGTGTTTAAGTCTAGGCTGAAAACATATCTGTTTAGTCAAGACTTTTGTTAATGGTGTTTATGAGGTAAAGGTGTAGATCTGGAGGGTCCTCAGACATAGAGTGTTTTGGTAAACTGGGATGTATGGATGCTGTCAGTCCCCACTCGCTTGCTCACTCGAGTTTGTTGACGGTGTAGTGGCTGGCTGCTTTATATCCCGGGGCTCCCTCATGCCTGTGTTACCTTCTGGCTCTCCCCTTTTAGTTATGCTGTCATAGTTAGTTGCCGGAGTCCCTGCTTGTACTCAGTGCAATATGTATACTGTTCCTACTTATTCAGGTGACATTGGGCATCTGTCCCTCTGAGTTACATGTCGGTCCTGGGATCGAGATGCTGACCTCTTCTGCTCCTTGGACCTTCCTGATCCATCCTGGTGCCCTGTGTCTGGTTGGAGTCTCATCACATCGCTCCTGTGGAGGGCGGCCCCATGTGGACAGTTAGGGGTCACACCTGGAGGACACTCTGGACTCTTGCAGTGTTGCTTTTGTGGCTGGGGACTGCAGTTGACTTGCTGACTTTAGGACTGCAGTTGATTGACTGACTTTGGGACTGCAGTTGTCGTGAGCGGTTTTGTGCTCTGGTTTCCGTTGGTGGGGGGTTTATAGCATCAACGAAGCTGACTTTATATTAGGACTGTGAATGTTATAGTTATGTTGTCTGTTGTTGCCCAAATGAGGATGGGTTCCCTTTTGAGTCTGGTTCCTCTTGAGGTTTCTTCCTCATGTCTGAGGGAGTTTTTTCTTGCCACCATCACCACAGGGGTGCTCATTGGGGATAGATTAGGGATAAAATTAGCTCATATTTTAAGTCGTTCAAATTCTGTAAAGCTGCTTTGCGACAATTTTTATTGTTAAAAGCGCTATACAAATAAACTTGACTTGACTTGAGATGCTGATTTCTTTTTCCAGCAGGATTTAGCACCTGCCCACAGTGCCAAAACTACTTCCAAATGGTTTACTGACCATGATATTACTGAGCTTGACTGGCCAGCCAACTCATGTGACATGAACCTCACAGAGAATCTATGGGGTATTTTCAAGAGGAAAATGAGAAACACCCAACCCAAAAAATAGAGATGAGCTGAAGGCTGCTATCAAAGCAGCCTGGGCTTGAATAACACCTCAACAGTGCCACAGGCTAACTGCCTCCATGCCATGCTGCATTGATGCAGTAATTAATAGTAAAGGAGCCCCAACCAACTATTTTCTTTATAAATGAATATACCTTTCAGAGGTTGAAAATTTCTATGTTGTCAATCCTTTTTTGATCAATCTTAGGAAATATTCTAATAATTTGAGAGACTGGATTTCTGATTTTCATGCGTTATTAGCCATAACCATCAACATTAAAACAAACAAACAAAAAAGCTTGAAATATTTTACTCATGTATGAATATAGAAGATATGAAAGTTAAGTTTTCTGAATAATATTATATTATTTACGAGATTCTACAACCCCAATTCCAAAAAAGTTGGGACAAAGTACAAATTGTAAATAAAAACAGAATGCAATGATGTGGAAGTTTCAAAATTCCATATTTTATTCAGAATAGAACATACATGACATATCAAATGTTTAAAATGAGAAAATGTATCATTTAAAGAGAAAAATTAGGTGATTTTAAATTTCATGACAACAACACATCTCAAAAAAGTTGGGACAAGGCCATGTTTCCCACTGTGAGACATCCCCTTTTCTCTTTACAACAGTCTGTAAACGTCTGGGGACTGAGAAGACAAGTTGCCCAAGTTTAGGGATAGGAATGTTAACCCATTCTTGTCTAATGTAGGATTCTAGTTGCTCAACTGTCTTAGGTCTTATTTGTCGTATCTTCCATTTTATGATGCGCCAAATGTTTTCTATGGGTGAAAGATCTGGACTGCAGACTGGCCAGTTCAGTACCCGGACCCTTCTTCTACGCAGCCATGATGCTGTAATTGATGCAGTATGTGGTTTGGCATTGTCATGTTGGAAAATGCAAGGTCTTCCCTGAAAGAGACGTCGTGTGGATGGGAGCATATGTTGCTCTAGAACCTGGATATACCTTTCAGCATTGATGGCGTCTTTCCAGATGTGTAAGCTGCCCATGCCACATGCACTAATGCAACCCCATACCATCAGAGATGCAGGCTTCTGAACTGAGTGCTGATAACATCTTGGGTTGTCCTTCTCCTCTTTAGTTCAAATGACACGGCGTCCCTGATTTCCATAAAGAACTTCAAATTTTGATTCATCTGACCACAGAACAGTTTTCCACTTTGCCACAGTCCATTTTAAATGAGCCTTGGCCCAGAGAAGACGTCTGCGCTTCTGGATCATGTTTAGATACGGCTTCTTCTTTGAACTATAGAGTTTTAGCTGGCAACGGCAGATGGCACAGTGAATTGTGTTCACAGATAATGTTCTCTGGAAATATTCCTGAGCCCATTTTGTGATTTCCAATACAGAAGCATGCCTGTATGTGATGCAGTGCCGTCTAAGGGCCCGAAGATCACGGGCACCCAGTATGGTTTTCCGGTCTTGACCCTTACGCACAGAGATTCTTCCAGATTCTCTGAATCTTTTGATGATATTATGCACTGTAGTTGATTATATGTTCAAACCCTTTGCAATTTTACACTGTCAAACTCCTTTCTGATATTGCTCCACTATTTGTCGGCACAGAATTAGGGGGATTGGTGATCCTCTTCCCAGCTTTACTTCTGAGAGCCGCTGCCACTCCAAGATGCTCTTTTTATACCCAGTCATGTTAATGACCTATTGCCAATTGACCTAATGAGTTGCAATTTGTTCCTCCAGCTGTTCTTTTTTTGTACCTTTAACTTTTCCAGCCTCTTATTGCCCCTGTCCCAACTTTTTTGAGATGTGTTGCTGTCATGAAATTTCAAATGAGCCAATATTTGGCATGAAGTTTCAAAATGTCTCACTTTCGACATTTAATATGTTGTCTATGTTCTGTTGTGAATACAATATCAGTTTTTGAGATTTGTAAATTATTGCATTCCGTTTTTATTTACAATTTGTACTTTGTCCCAACTTTTTTGGAATCGGGGTTGTAATATATATATATATATATATATATATATATATATATATATATATATATATATATATATTGTGTGTGTGTGTGTGTGTGTGTGAAGACTTCTGTCCACGTAATGAGTTGGAGATTCTTCTTGATAGGTTATCCTCTTGTATTTAGGAGCATGCGTCGATGAAGAAATGAACAAAAGTGCACTAACTAAAATTAAATTTCCATAATATTGTAGGTATGCTTTGTGCATTTCAATGCAAATGAACACTCTGGCAAGATTAACCAGGCAAGCAATAGCTGCATGAGAGAAGTGGAGAACTAACAGGCCAGATGGCTTCCTCAATGCCTTGTCAGCACCTCTCCTTCACAATGTCAGCAAACTTCAGTAATCTTGTGTGCAAGGCATCAGCACCAGCATGACAGTAGACCCAGTGGTCTATGATATGGGTTCTGTGTGCCTGTGCGAATGTGTAGATATGTGAGAAATAATCTGGAATTAACTGGATCCATTTTTAATGTAGTCTTAAAGATTGGGTTCCCATATATGAGCCAGAATTAAATTTTAACTCATTTTCATTCAGCCTGCAATTTGTGATTGAAGTATATCTGTTCAAGGTCTATCACCTCTAGCAAAATACTAAACAACAGACAAGTCTGGGTTTTTTTGTTTGTTTGTTTTTTTTTCAGAAATGTTGACCTTTTATGTCTATGGGAATATCATGATAGGGCATTTTGTTATAGGAAAATAATCAATGGTGTGGTGGTGTGGTGACAAGGCAGAGGGCTGTTACCACTTCTAACTTGATTATTTTCTTATAGCATCCTGTGTTCTTTTTGGACAGCAAATTATCAACAAATCCAAACTTTAATTTATTAATGAGCGCACTTTTAAACATTTATAGTTACATTTAATGTTGTGGAACATCCACGAAACATGTTAGTTCCCTATGACATACTGTCTAGTAATGCAGCTAGAAACAATCATTCCCTCGGGACCTCTCTTTTTTCTTTCTCTTGAAGTTCCATCCATCCATTATCTGTAGCCGCTGAAGTTAATAAGAAAAAAAATCTACCAAGAAACCTGAAAGTTCAGTCATCTTTCCTGAATAGTCTCATTGAGGAAAACTCACTGACCATTACAAAGTGCTGACACTTAAGACTCCTTCCATAAATTTTAAATAAATGTCTCTGTGGAAAAAAAAAAAAGTGGTGTTTAGTCTGTGTGGAGCTCTGCCACAGATCTGATAGCCAGTTAACAGTTATATAACATACTGTAGCAATTCCCTCAGTGCAATGTGAGTTGACTATGCCTTTATGGAGGGTGTGTGTGTGAGTGAGGGAGAGAGAGAGAGAGAAAGAGAGAGAGAAAATGGGTGGATACCCAGAGAGAAAGTTTCCTTCAGGGATTACATTTTGATATGGTCTGGGTGATGGTGTTATTTGGCTTGGGCCTTATCCATCATGCCTTCATTGGTCTAAACTGCTAATGATGGGATTGAGCTCAAGAGAAAACAAGCTGTGCAAAGGTCAGGTAGCTCTTCAGATTATTAATGATATGTGTGTTCTAAACCGCAACACAGCCTGATGTTTTCATGAAAATATATTCAGTGTTCCAGCAAACACAGTATAACTTTCAAAACTGAATTCATAAAAAAAATCCACAAATAAGCATGTAATATACAATTGAAATCAACCAAATTAATTATTATTAATGATTAACGAAACCAAATATTAATCACATTTTTGTTACCGACTAATAAAGCATGTGGTGTTTTAACATAATAAATTAGGCAGCATCATGCAGACACTTCATATATAGCTTTACTGTACAGTTTCATTGTGAGGGCATCTAAGGTGTATGACCTTTAGCTCTTTGCTATTCTTACCACCATAATATTAACTAAGCATTAACAACAAGACAATGAAGCTGAAATGTCCAAAACTGTTGTATCACCTTCTGTTCATCATCATCATCATCATCATCATCACTATCTTTAAAGTTTTGTGCTATTAATAATTTGATAACCCTGTGGTCCACATGCATTGCACTTCCCTACCCTCTAGAGCCCCTTCTAAACCAGGAGCGTGGCCTCATCATTCACTTGGTAACAATCTCCATAGAGACTGCATTCAAGGGGCAAGAAGGGTAAGAGCTTTTGACTGCTGCCTTTGAGAATGGACATGCTTCCCCCCAGTCCTGTCATCTCTGTTAATACAAGCAAACACAATTCTGTGTGCTGCAGTGCTTTGGGACTTTATTGATTATATCTCACTTCAATACAAAACTAATAACTGTAAGCAGTTTAACAGGCATATCTTAATTTAAAGTGTTTGGTTTAAGCTCACGTTTCACAATATTTTTTCAATGTCCCAATCATTACCCTTAAGTTCTACCCATGTATTTTATCATTCAGACACCAATCACCTATCCAGAAACAAAAGGGAAAAAAAATCAGGAAAAATGCTGTATTTTGTGAGGTATGAAACCCTATGCATCTTCCTCCACATCAGCACATTTCTATTTTTTTAATGATAGCAAATCACCAAGAATGTCATTTTAGACAAGTTGTTTTCATCTTTCTTGGATGGTTTTGATATACACAAAGGCTATACATCAAGATTAGCATCATGAGTAGTGGCAGTCCCTTTCTATCGGTTTTGAAACAACATGATCTCATGTTTATAAATGTTTATATCATAACAGTGTTGACTTCCCATATGTGATTGATCAGAAGGTGTTATTTTCTATAACAGCATAGCTCCTACAGTAATTCTTGGCTGTAATTCAAATCATGGATTTGAATTGACTATAGAAACACATTAGCTGTAATGTTGCTTGGCTGTAATTCAAATCATGGTATTGAATTGACTATAGAAACACAGTGTAAAAGCCCATACATAGGGATATAGCTCATAAAAACTCATACATAGTGTCAGGACGCAGGTACTTAGTGATGTAATTGCAGAGGAGAGCGGGGAACAAACAGTAACGAAGCCAAATCGTGAAACAAGAGTAGTGGTCGTGGACAGGCGAGGGTCGGGCAATTGGTGAACTGGACAACATAGACAAGGCTGGAAGAATAGATGAGGAAGAGTAGCGAGAGAGAAAAATGTTAAGCAATCAGGAAGATAAGGCTTGGTATGAACTGGAGAACTCAGGACGATACTTCACAGTGAGTGCTTGAGTGCAAGGTGTTTAAGTAGTGCTTGTGTTGATTACAGATGCACTTCAGCTGTGTTCAATACTCTGGTGACTGTAGTTCATGGGCATTGTAGTCTTGAGCGGCCATGTTTGTAGTTTGTTCAGCACCGCTGTTCTCAACACTCATACTGACAGTGCCCCCCCAAGGAGCTCCCTCTGGGAGTTACATTCTTCCTGGGGCGCCCTCACCCCCTAGGTGCCGGTTTGTCTGGGTGTTGAGCATGAAATTCCTGCTTTAACAGGGGATCCAAGATGTCCTTGGCTGCCACCCAGCTTCGTTCCTCAGGTCCGTAGCCTTCCCAATCTGCCAAGTACTCGACCTGACCCCCTGGAGTTGAGTAATCTGTTGACCTGGTAGATGGGCTCACCCTCAAGGCTTAGTAATGGGTGCTCCTGGACAGGGGAGTTTTTGGCAAACGGCCCTGGAATGGCAGGTTTTAAACAGGAAACATGAAATGTGGGGGAGAGTCAACTGTGAGGGGGAAGTTCTAACCTGAAAGAAACTTCATTTATTTGTTGAAGTCTTTCAACAAAAGACTTCAACAAATGACTTCAACTTGAAGTCTTTGTTGAAACACCAAGTCTTTCCATGAAACAAGTCCATAAGCGAGAGATAAACTGGGGACCTCGGTCACTGATTATGTCCTCGGGGATAGCATAGTATCTAAAAACCTGTGGAACAAAAGTTATGCTGTCTGGAGTGCTGTGGGAATGCCTGGCAGCGGGAACGGCTTCAGTGACTTGGAAAACCTGTCCACTATCACCATGATGGTGGTAGATTGGTGATATAATCAATAGCTATGTGTGACCGAGGTCTCTGAGGTACTGGAAGTGGGCAAAGTTTACCTGCTGGAGGAGTTTGTGGAACCTTTGCTTGTGCACATTTGGAACATGATGTGATGAACTGGTTGATCTCCGTAAGCATGTTTTCCCACCAGTACTTGTTTTTAAGCATTTGATGAGTCCGATGGCTTCCAGGGTGTCCTGTGGCAGGAGATGTATGTGTCCAAGTGATAAGTTGCCCTTGGAGATGCTTGAGTATGTAAAGAAGGCCCATTGGAAGACTGACTGGAAGAGTTCTGGGCTGCATTCTCCTTATCTCTTGATCTAAGTCCCATGTAATGGACTGTAGGAAGCACTTGGAGGGGAGACTTGGGTGGGTGGTGGGATCCTGATAGTCTGAAGTGAAAGTATAGGACAGGGCATCTGCCTTTGAGTTCTTGGAGCCAGGACAAAATGAAATGGTGAAGTTGAACCTTGTGAAAAAGAGTGCCCATCTGCCCTGGTGTGGATTAAGTCTTTAAGCCTTCTTAAGACATTCCAAATTCTTGTGGTCAGTGAGGAGTATGAAGGGGTGAGTGGCTCCCTCTAGCCAGTATCTCCACTCCTCAAGAGCAAGCTTGATGGCTAGTAGTTCACGGTTCCTGACATCATAGCTTCTCTCTGCAGCAGTGAATTTCTTTGAAAAGAATGACACAGGATGAAGTTTTTGTCTTTTGCCACTATATTGGGACAAGACCCCTCCCAATCCTGTGTCAGATGTGTCTACCTCCACTGTGAAGGTCTTAGTTGGGTCAGGATGTTGTAGAACTGGAGCTGATGTGAATTTGTTCTTAAGATGATTGAAGGCCTCTTCTGCAGACGGGTTCCATTGAAGCTTCTTAGGTCCCTTCTTTAGCAGGGCTGTTAGGGGGGCTGCGATAGTGCTGAAGCCTCTGATGAAGCAATGATAGAAGTTAGCAAAGCCCAGAAACCTTTGAAGCTCCTTTACGGACATGGGAGCTGGCCAAGACATGACTGCACTGACCTTGGAGGAGTCCATGCTAACTCCCTCAGAACTTATTATATACAGGAAGGAAATCTTATTATATACAGGAAGTGAAATTCGCACTTCTCTGCCTTGACATAAAGGTGATTAGCTAGGAGGGGTTGGAGAACTGCTCTGACATGTTCCACGTGGATCTTCTCATCAGGGAAGTAGATAAGAATTTTGTCAATGTATGCAATAACATACCTTCATCGCATATCCCTTAATCAGACCCTCCAGGATTTCGCGATGTTGTGATTTGCAACTTCAACGCAAATTCAACCAATCCCCGCAATTTCAGGGCGGTGTTGCAATTATATCCAATCACCGCAACTTTCCTGCAAATTTGACCAATCGTTGGCGTTGTCTTGAGGTGACGTCGACAAACTACCTTCCGCCTTACTTCTGTGTATACGTTCAAGAGAAGCAGCATGTGCGAGTCAGTGTTTATATAGGCTTAAATTCTGTTACTGAAAGTGTGTTATGTTTACAGTGAAGGACTGTGTGCACTTTACATTATTTTTTTACTTAATACAAGAAATTAATGGATGCCAACATTTTTGCCAGAATGGTATTTTATTTTCCATTGTTTAGGTAGCTTCAGCATCATACTGTGAGATTCTGTTCAAATTGTTTTTTTTTCTTCTATGAAGCCTGAGCCATTTATTTTATTAGTTTATAATTATTGTTTAATTTTGTCTTCAGGAGAGACTGCCTGCACACAGTACTAATAATAATTAATAGTTACTAATTAATAGTTTTTTTTCTTACATGAAAGCTGAGGCATTTATATTATATTTTAAGGTAACTTCATGTTGTGCTGTGAGGTTCTATGCACTTTAACTTTTGAACCAACAGGTGCATTTGGATAAGTAAAGCCTATTTTTCTGCATTTTTGTAGTCCTGGTAATCTTTTATATTGGTAAAGTTGTTTATAGGACCATTTCTCAGTGTCTTTGTTTTTTTAATCAATAGTTTTTCAGTAATAACTTAATATTTAACATATCACTCAATTTTAATCACAAAAGGAGAAAATCGCAACAATTTCTCGCAACTTTCACTTCCTCCCACAATGTAATCACAACAAAACCCTAAAAGACACTGCAACTTTCATCACAATTTTTTGGAAACCCCCCCCCCCCCCCCCCCCCCCGCCCGCAACATCAGACATTTTAGCCCTCAACAATCACAAAAAAGGCCCGCAAAATCCTGGGGGGACTACTTAATACATCATTGATCAGGCACTGGAATACACTGGGCACTGAAGCAAGGCCATACAGCATTACCCGGTACTAAAATGGCTGGTTGTTGTTGAACTAAGTCTTCCATTCATCGCCCTTCTTAATTCTGATTAGATTGTAGGCACTGCATAGGTCAAGCTTGGAAAATACCCTGGCGGAACGAAGCTGTTCTAGGGCAGATGGAACAAGAGGAAGAGGATAGGGGTACTTGACTGTGACCTGATTGAGACCTCTGTAATCTACCCAGGGTCGGAGCCCACCACCTTGTTTCTTCACAAAGAAGAAG
The DNA here is from genome assembly GCF_027579695.1 of Neoarius graeffei. Lineage (NCBI taxonomy): Eukaryota > Metazoa > Chordata > Actinopteri > Siluriformes > Ariidae > Neoarius > Neoarius graeffei. The sequence continues at coordinate 67,067,939 of NC_083569.1, read as the reverse complement.
CCTACTGAAGCCGGGGACTTGGATGGATGAATATACCTCTGGTTAAGGGCTTCTTGAATGTATTCTTCCATGGCAGCTTGCTCCTTCAGAGAGAGAGGGTAGATTCAGCCCTGTGAGGATGACACACCTAGTAGGAGGTCTATGGCACAATCATATGGATGGTGGGGTGGTAGTCCACAAGCCTTCCCCTTGCTGAAGACTTCCAGTAGGTCTTGATAACATTCTGGGATTTGAACCATGTGTAGGTGCAATTGGTCTTAAGCGATCAATCTCATTAAATCAGTCTCATTAAATCATTAAATCAGTCTCATTAAATAATACCATAATTTTGGTGCTTAATAATAAATTACCAAACAGCTAAATCATGGTATATTCCAAGTTGTTATGATCACTACCAATGCAGCAGTAATGTATAATTTACTGTATCACATAAATGCTACAGCCAATAGCACACTGAAGGTAATTTGGAGGTCTTTTAGATTGTGTGACTTCAAGTATATTAGGAGCAACAAATAAACACACAGTTTCAATAATAATTTAATTTATTATAACAAAGATAAAAATGAGTAATAGCAGTTGAAATACATTCAAATGGTCGTCAGTGATATCTGTGGATGTGTGTATATGAGAGCGTGTGTGTGTGTGTGTGAGAGAGCGTGTGTGTGTGTGTGTGGGGGGGGGGCTCGTGGCCTAAAACAAAAGGGTTGGCCTTGGTTGCTAGCTAAAGTGTGTGTGTGTGTGTGTGTGTGTGTGTGTGGCCTCATGGCCTAAAACAAAAGGGTTAGCCTTGGTTGCTAGCTAAGGTGTGTTTGTGTGTGGGGGAGGTGACCATGTGGTGGAGACAAAATGAGACAAAAGCATTAGCCGTGGTAGCTAACTCCACTAGCTTATAACACTACTAAATCCACTGAAACCTTGATGAGGTCAAAATATGTGTAATAATGAAATTAAAGGTGTTAAGAAGGAATAGAGAAAAAAGAGCATGCAACGCTTATCTTTTAAACAACAGAGAACATAGAACAATGTAGAACACAAAACCAGTGTGCACAATTAAACAGTTCCTGAGTTTAAATTCACACTACTTCATAAAGCTAATTCCTAAGACTAGTTTGCCCAAAATGCCAATCTTACTTTCCAGTATCTTGCTTCCAGTGCAAGATTATAGAGATGTTCCGAGACTTTTGGAGTCCACAGGAGCACGTGAGTCGATTCCGTGGAAGCGCAGAGAATTCTTGGTCCGACGCTTTGTCGTTCGTGAAGAAAAGTCTCAGATCAAACAATGTGCACAACGATTTAGTTAGAAGGAATCCGGTCGCTTCTAACTTTTAAATAAACTGCTTTGGGCGGCAGTCGTAACATTACTTATAATAGACAAACAAACCGGTTGTAACTCGAAACGAGTGAAATAGCACGATTTAAGTAGTTTTACCATGGCCAATGGTAAACAAAAACCATACTGAATTATTTTTCTTGCGAGAAAGATGTCTTTATCTTGGGTGCTCTGACAAGTGGGTCTCCTTGTGTCCGTGTGATGAGTTCACGTGGCACCAAAAGAGGAAGAAGGAAGCATGGTTGAGTAACTTATGGCTTCATGGAGGAAGTGACATAGGTGATCCCGCCCAGGTGTGACGTAGGTCATCGCGGAAGTTGGTTGATGGGATTTGTAGTCCTAAAAGACAAGACAGGCGGTACCTACATTCCCCCTTTTGGTCTCAGGGGTGTGACGGAGTCGTAGCACTGAGAGCACAGTACAGTACAGTCCGCATGTCCATAGTCTTTGAGGTGGCTGTTCTCTGTACAGTCCATGGTGTCCTGTGAAAACTGTGTAAACTCGTGAGTCCCAGTAAGACAGTTGGAGGCAGAGGCATTTGGGCATATAATCAGGCTATAGGCATTTGGGCATATAATCACTCTATCTAACTAGGTCAAAATCACATAAAAAAACATTAAACATGAAACATGTAGTGTTTAATTTTCTATGCATAAAAAACAAAAGAAGAGAAGGAATGAAGGAAGAAAAGAAGTATTAGTGCTTGGGTTAGTAAGCCTAATCTTCTGGAAAGGTATTGGGTTGGTGAATGTGACTGGGAATGTCAGTGTACGCTTATGGGTGAGTGAGGCGTACAAGCTAGGTGGACAGGATGGGCCTAACTATCGTCCCCCCCTTTTTGGAGTGAAAACTGTTCAAAGGGCTTGATTTGATGGCTATGGATCCATCAATATGAGGGCGTTTGATTAGGCCTGGATGTCCTAATGCGATACGCAACGGGGGACAGTTTTCCCATGATCGAAAGGTCCCGACCAGTGTGGTAGGAACTTTAAAAAAAAAAAAACTCCTACCAGCTTGGTAAAGTTAAAATATAGGACTTTGTCACCTATTTGATATTCGTGATGGGAGGCTTTTCGGTCGTAGTAGGCCTTTTGTCCTTTTATGCTCACTTCGATTTATCTGTTGAGGGGTCTGACCTCTCCTGTAACAGTTCTTTAATCTCAGCCAACTGGACTTTCAAAGAGTCCAGCTCTGAGCGGAACTCACCAGGTTGGTCTGAATCACTGTGTCAGTCATCTCTACCCCTACGCCTAGAGCTACGGTCAGAGCGCTGCTGCCATCTCTGGCCAGAGCGGGGATGACAGTCTTGCTGCCAACCGCCTTGTTCCTTATGACCCTTTCCATATGAGGGGCGGTTGCCATGGTCACTATGGCCTTGCCCTCGGTCCCTCCTGGCCTTACCTTGCCGATTTTTTTGCTCACCCTGGTGATGGCTTGGCAAGGGGCGGTTCGGACTGGGATTTCTCCAGGGGGGTCCCCCTTTTGGAGCTTCGCCTCCTTCTAAGGCTAGCGGGGGCCCGTCTGCACCCTGGAGACTAAGGACTCTGGGTTCATCATTGTTTCTGTCTGTGGTTTTGATCATGGTCTCCCAGGTCATTTGGGCTAGTTGCCTAATTTCCCTCATTGAGTAGAAACCTTGTCGACACATCAGTGTGACTTGAGTCCGCACGCTTGGGTGGAGGTTATGTAAGAAGAGGGATTTGAAGCCTCTATCTTCTTCCAAGCCTGGTGTGCTACTACCCTGGAAATAGGCAGTACGTAGCCGTCTATAATATTCACGAGGCGCCTCAGACCGTTTCTGTTTAATTTGTAATGTACACAATGTCGCGGAGGTTTCATCTGTGTACGGCGCATATTCTTCCCTCATGTAATTGCGAAGTTTCGAATAACTATCGCGAACGTTTGGGGGTAGCATCTCTAAAAAGGCACGAATGCTGCTACTGGAGGTCTTCCAGATCAGTCTAATTTTCTCTTGGGTTGTGTCTTTCGGCAGGTCCATCAGGCATCGGTCAATTTCTCGCAAATAATCATTCACATTTGTTCTTTTATTCTCAGGATCGAATCGCTCAACATCATTGGCAAGTAGGTCAATTTGCTGTAAGCGAAGAGTTTGGTGCATGTACTTGTGCGGCCTTCTTGGCTCTCCTGAGTACTCACTATCTAAGCTACTCTGGTATTGCTCCCGTTTCGCACTAGATTCATAGCCTGATTCATCCGAAGATGGATCAGGGACACTGTAGCACACTGACCTGGGTGTGCTATGCTTCTGGGCTTGGGATGAGCACAGTACGGCTCCACCTTGGCTAAACGATGAAGGAGTCGTGTAGCGAGTTGATGGAGTTTGGCGGGATGTCTGGTCCTTGACCAGGTAATTCGTGGTGTCCGGTTCGGACGCCTCTTCCTGCTCTGAGTTTCAGCGCATTGTTGGGGGTCTTTCACGCGCCTCGCGCCCTTCTTGGGGGGTCTGCTCCTTGGCAGCCCTTTTAGCAGCCTTTTCGGCTTTCTCTAGCCTTTCGGCGCAATCATCAAGGGAGTTCTTCAAGAGCTCACGCTCCCTATGTAAATCATTATTATCGGCTGCCAGCTTGGCGTTGCTGGTGGTCAGCCTGTCAACCTCTCTGTGGAGGTATCTGATTTCTGAATCAGTATTTTGGAAGTATGACAGGAATAGCTTACCTAGTGCGGCTTGGACACTAATAGTTGTTCCTTTTGGATCTCTCATATGTTTGTTTGAGGTATCTATGTTGTTTTGGCATTCACTCTTACTTGTGTTCCTAATGTTTGCCTTTTCAGAGGCAGAGCAGTGAATGAGGTCTGTGATGACCTCAAGGAGAGACACGTCTTGAGCGTTGTCTTCAATTTCTGAGACACGAGGGGATGTAATTTTACTTAGATTGGATATTATGTAATTAATTAATCAATTAGTTAATTAATTAATTAATTAATTAATTATTATTAATTATTATTAACTACATAATCAATTAATCAATAAAGAGTTTTTTTGTTTGGAAATGCTATCTCTTATCCTAAGTTATGAATAGGTTATTAGTATTTGGTGATATGGTTATCATGCTACTGCTAACCGTTTAACACACATGGGGATATACCTTGGTGGTTGCTTAATCAAACTGATAATTTATCTGTTGTTGCAACAATATTCAAGAAGTCAACACCAATCTCCTCACACGGGGCACCAATAATTTATGTAGGTGCAATTGGTCTTAAGTGATCAATCTCATTAAATCAGTCTCATTAAATCATTAAATCAGTCTCATTAAATCAGTCTCATTAAATAATACCATTAATTTTGGTGCTTAATAATAAATTACCAAACAGCTAAATTATGGTATATTTCAAGTTGTTATGATCACTACCAATGCAGCAATAATGTATAACTTACCGTATCACATAAATGCTACAGCCATTAGCACACTGAAAGTAATTTGGAGGTCTTTTAGATTGTGTGACTTCAAGTATATTAGGAGCAACAAATAAACACCCAGTTTCAATAATAGTTTAATTTATTATAACAAAGATAAAAATGAGTAATAGCAGTTGAAATACATTCAAATGGTCGTCAGTGATATCTGTGGATGTGTGTATATGAGAGCGTGTGTGTGTGTGTGAGAGCATGTGTGAGAGCGTGTGTGTGTGTGTGTGTGTGGCCTCATGGCCTAAAACTAAAGGGTTAGCCTTGGTTGCTAGCTAAGGTGTGTTTGTATGTGGGGGAGGTGACCATGTGGTGGAGACAAAAGGATTAGCCCTGTTGCTAATGAGACAAAAGCATTAGCTGTGGTAGCTAACTCCACTAGCTTAGAACACTACTAAATCCACTGAAACCTTGATGAGGTCAAAATATGTGTAATAATGAAATTAAAGGTGTTAGGAAGGAATAGAGAAAAAAGAGCATGCAATGCATTGGTGTAACTTCCTCAGATGGCTGAACTGGCATGGAGGTCTCCTTCAAAGAGGGTCAACTGATCAACAGGTGGTCCAGTCAGATTGCTAGATCAATGAGAGTCTAAGGTTAGTTTTTCATCCTTACATGCCAACTAACTTAGTACCTCAGGACAGAGACCTTGGTGAAACACAGCCTTGAGCGCTGGTTTGTTCCACCCACTTGCCGCTGTCACCATTCTGAAGTCCAAAGCATACTCAGCGACACTCCATGAGCCCTGCTTCATGTTAAGAAGGATCTCTTCTACCTTGATTCCTTCTGGTTCATGGTCAAAGACCTGCTTGAATAACTTGAGAAACCACTCATAAGAAGTCATGTGATCTCCTCCACTGATCCATATGATGCCTGCCAACTGTCACACTTTACCCATGAGAAAGGGGAGAAACTTTGCAATTTTATGCTCATCAGAGAGATTAGGTATATAAGAGAAATACATGGAGCATTGAAGGAGAAAACCTCTACAGGTGCAGGCATCATCGGTGAATCTCTCCAGGATGGGGAACGGAGCTGTGGAGCTGGGAGATGTCTCAGGGTGTGGTAGGAGGGCCTGTGACATAACAGCTGCAAGCTGTGCCATCCATGTGTTGAGGTCCGCAAGCATCTGTTGATGTTCTCCCAACAAATGTCCCTAAGCGTTAAGTGCAGTTTATTTCGCCTCCTCAGCTACATCCATATTAGGTGAAGTATCCTGTCAGGATGCAGGGACTTAGTGATGTAATTGCAGAGGAGAGTGGGGAACAAACAGTAACAAAGCCAAATCGTGAAACAAGGGTCATGGTCGTGAACAGGCGAGGATTGGGCGATTGGCAAACTGGACAACGTAGACAAGGCAGGAAGAATAGGCGAGGAAGAGTAGCAAGAGTCAGAAAAACATTAAGCAGTCATGAAGATAAGGCTTGGTATGAACTGAAGAACTCAGGATGATACTTCGCAGTGAGTGCTTGAATGCAAGGTGTGTAAGTAGTGCTTGTATTGATTACAGATGCACTTCAGCTATGTTCAATACTCTGGTGACTGGGGGTGCTGTGGTTCATGGGCATTGTAGTCTTGAGCACCCATGTTTGTAGTTTATTCAGCGCCGCTGTTCTCAACACTCATACTGAAACATAGGGACATAGGCAGACATTCTATGTGATCCAAAACAAATAATAAATTGATGTAAAATTAATTAATTAATTAATTGGTGCTATTTAACAAAGAAAAAACATATGACTGTCAATATGGTGAAACTTTTTGGATGGATATTATTTATTTAACATTTATTGAAAAAAGTTTGTGTGTCATTGTCAAGGACCAGACAGGAGAGGAGATCAAATGCACTCAAACCACAGTTTAATAATAACAGGGGAAAAGGGAGAATGTGTGTGTAGTTCAGTGGCAGGGGGACTGAGAGGCAGGGATGGCTGGTGGGAGTGTGGTGGTGACGTCTGAGGTCTCCCATCCAAGTACTAACCAGGCCCAACCCTGCTTAGCTTCTGAGATCAGACAGGATCAGGCGTTGTCAGAGAGGTGTGGCTGTAAGCTGACAGCACTTGGGTTTCAGGCAGTCTCCCAGCAGTAGTCCCTCAGCAAGCTGGAGATCAGGCAAAGGTACAGGAGAGGCAGGCAAGAGGCAGAGTCGACAGGACAGAAGGCAGATCAGGTTATCTGGGCTGGAGAGCAGACAGAGTCAGACGGAACAGAATATCGTCAGGAGTCAGAGTAGTAGGAACACAGAGCAGGTGATCACGCTGGAAGTTGCAGATGATCTGACACTGAGGCTTGGGAGAACTGCAACTGAAGAGAGAAGCACACAGGTAGGACCATGACAGAACCCCCCCTCAAGGGACAGCTCCAGAAGTCCCTAGCCACAGATCCACCAAGACGGGCGGGAGGAGGGGGAATACCGGTGGAGAGTCAGAACTCCTCTGACCTGTCAGTGTCCAAGGCCTCAGGATCTGGTTCAGAATCGGACTTGGGGACAGTAGCGGTTGGCGCATCGTCATTCCGACAAGGACCCCTTGGTCAACCCCTCCGGTTGGCCGGCTGGTCCGGATGCAGGCGATGAAAGGTGCTGATGAGGGTATGGTCTAAAATTCTCCCAGCAGGAACCCACATCCTCTCCTCAGGACCATAGCCCTCCCAATCCACCAGGTATTGGAGGCCCCTGCCCCTGCGCCGTGACTTCAGCAGTTGCCGGACGGAGTAGACCGGGCCACCATCGATGAGACGAGGAGGAGGAGGAGAAGGTGCAGCTGGGACCAGCAGGCTCTCATGCACTGGCTTAATCTTTGAGACGTGGAAGGTGGGGTGCACTCTCATAGACTTGGGCAGTCGGAGCCGGACAGCAGACTGGCTGATTATCCTCTGGATCGGAAATGGTCCGACGAACCAAGGTGCCAGCTTACGAGACTCCACGTGGAGGGGCAGGTCCTTGGCTGACAACCACACCTTCTGGCCCACCTGGTAGGTGGGCGCAGGCGTCCTCTGCCGGTTGGCTCCAATGGAGTAGCTGGTGACTGACTTGAGGAGTGCAGCGCGGGCTTGAGACCAGGTGCGGCGGCATCAGCGTGCATAGGTGAGGGCAGACGGGCAGGTGACCTCTCCCTCCTGGCTGGGGAACAGGGGTGGTTGGTAGCCATACACGCAGTGGAATGGGGACAGTCCAGTGGCTGAGCTGGTGAGGGAGTTGTGAGAGTATTCCACCCACAGCAGGTGCTCACACCAGGCCCTAGGGTTGCATGACGCCATGCACTGAAGTGCCTTCTCCAACTCCTGGTTAGTCCGCTTAGACTGGCCATTGGACTGGGGTCAGAATCCGGAGGTGATGCTGGCAGTGGCCCCGAGCAGGTGACAGAATTCCTTCCAGAAAGTGGAGGTGAATTGCGGCCCCCAGTCCGAAATGATGTCCCTGGGCAGCCCATGGATGCGGAAGACCTGCTACGGGACGATCTGGGCAGTCTCTTTGGCCGACGGTAGTTTTGGGAGGGGAACAAAGTGTGCCATCTTGCTAAAACAGTCCACGATGGTGAGTATGACAGTCATCCCATTAGAAGGGGGCAGACCCGTAACAAAATCCAGGGAAATGTGGGACCAGGGTCGCATAGGCATGGGCAGAGGCTGGAGCAAACCGGCAGGAGGCCGGCTGGAGGATTTTTTCTGATTACAGGTAGGGCAGGCTTGGACGAAGTCTCGCACATCCCTGCTCATAGACGGCCACCAGTACCGTTGGGCAAGCAGGTGGTAGGTGCGAGTGGAACCAGGGTGGCAGGCTAGACGGGAGTCGTGTCCCCATTGTATAATCTGGGATCACAGGTCTTCAGGAACAAAGAGGCGACTTGCAGGGCATGCACTGGGGCTGGGTTGGTCACGGAGAGCTTCCCGCACTCGTTCTTCGATGTCCCAGGTCAGAGCAGCAATGATACAGGGGTCAGGTAGGATGGGAGCCGGATCCTTGGAGGAGGCATCATCCTTCTGGAACTGGCGGGAGAGTGCGTCAGGCTTGGTGTTGCGAGATCCGGGCTGGTACGAAAGGGTGAAATTGAATCTGGTGAAAAAGAGAGCCCAGCGGGCCTGTCTGGGGTTGAGTTGTTTGGCGGTGCGGATGTATTCCAGATTCTTATGGTCTGTCCAGACCAGGAATGGGACTACGCACCCCTCCAGCCAGTGACGACATTCCTCCAGGGCGAGCTTGACCGCCAGCAGTTCCTGGTTGCCTATGTCTTAATTGCGTTCGGCCGGCGATAGCCGGCGGGAGAAGAACGCACAGGGGTGGAGTTTGTTGTCATCCGCTGACCTCTGTGAGAGCACTGCCCCAACTCCCACATCCGAGGCGTCCACCTCAACGGATGAATTGCCGCTCCGCACCTGGCATCTGGAGGACGGGAACAGTGGTGAACCGAGCCTTGAGGGTGGCAAAGGCTTCATTGGCAGCCGGAGTCCAGGTGAAGGGCTGTTTGGTGCTGGTCAAGGCGGTGAGGGGTGATGCAACGGTGCTGTAATTACGAATGAATTTCCTGTAGAAATTAGCGAAGCCCAGGAACTGCTGAAGCTTCTTCCTGCTCTCTGGTACTGGCCATGAAGTCACTGCTGAGACTTTGGCAGGGTCCATCTGGATGCTCCCCTCTGCCATGATGTACCCCAGGAACACCACAGACTTGGCGTGAAACTCACACTTCTCTGCCTTGACGAAGAGGGAGTTTTCAAGGAGACGATGGAGCACTTGCTGGACATGCTGGGTGTGTTCGGACAGGGTTTTTGAGAAGATCAGGATGTCGTCGAGGAAAACGAACACAAACTTGTTCAACATATCTCGCAGGACATCATTCACCAGAGCCTGGAATACCGCTGGCGCGTTGGTAAGGCCAAACAGCATCACCCGGTATTCATAGTGACCAGTGGGGGTGTTGAACGCGGTCTTCCACTCGTCTCCCTCCCTTATCCGAACCAGGTGGTAGACATTCTGGAGATCAAGTTTGGTGAAGATCGTGGCTCCTTGGAGCAGCTCGAAGGCAGAGGTAATCAGTGGGAGAGGGTATCGGTTCTTGACGGTGATGTTGTTGAGACCCCTGTAATCGATGGAGGGGCGCAGGGATCCAGCCTTCTTTCCCACGAAGAAGAACCCAGCGCCGGCAGGAGAAGAGGATGGACGGATGAGGCCGGCAGCCAGAGAGTCACTGATGTAGGCCTCCATCGCCTTCCTTTCCGGGGCGGACAGAGAGTAGAGACGGCCCTTGGGTGGTGCAGTGCCTGGGAGGAGATCAATGGCGCAGTCGTAGGGCCGGTGAGGAGGCAAGGAGTGGCCTTGGCTTTGCTGAATACCTCCCGAAGGCTGTGATAACACACTGGGACATTAGTGAGGTTGGGGGCAGAGCTGGCAGGTGGAGTACGAGGGGTTAGAGTGGAGGCTCGTAAGCAGGTCTGGTGGCAGTCCTTGCCCCATTCTCTTATCGCTCCAGTGGCCCAGTCGAGGTGAGGACTGTGCTGGCGGAGCCATGGATAGCCCAGGATGAGAGGTTGGCCAGGGGAATGGAGCAGGTGAAACTGGATGGTTTCGTGGTGGTTGCCTGACAGAGTCATTGGGACAGGGGTAGTGAGGCGGGTGACGGTGCCAAGGAGATGGCCATCCAGCGCCCTGGCTGGAACGGGAGAGGATAAGCGATGGCTTTGCAGACCCAACTGGCACACAAGCTCGGTGTCCATGATGTTAGCCTCGGCGCCAGAGTCAACCAGGGCGGCCAGGGTATGGGTGGAATCCGACAGACGAAGGCAAACTTGGAGCATAGATTTCTGGCTGGTGGAGGATTGGATGATCATTGAGCTCAGCCGGGCCCCTCCTATGTCCGGTGAGCTCGGGCTTCTCCGTGCGCTGATGACTGACTGAGTCTGGCGGGCCCTCTCTCGTTGATGGGTCTGGACCTGGCGGTCAATGCGGACGGCCAGGGCGATGGCCTCATCGAGTGTCAACGGTTGTTCGTACAAGACCAATTCGTCCTTCATGTAGTCGGCCAGGCTGTGCAGAAAGGCGTCCACCAGCGCCTGCATGTTCCACTTGCTGCGCTGGGCCAAGGTCCGGAAATCGATTGAGTAGTCAGCCACTGTTCGTCTGCCTTGGCGAATACTCATCAGTCCTCCGGATGCCTCTACCGCCGACGAGCCCAGGTCAAAGACCTTAATCATCTCCGCTGCAAACAGGGAGAAGGAGGCACACGCCGGTGTCCGGCGTTCATACTCAGCAGTCCCCCACAGGCGGGCGCGGCCAGTCAGACGAGTGATGACGAAGGCCACCTTCGCTGCCTCCGACGCGAAAGTTCTGGGCTGCAGTTCGAACAGCAACCGGCAGCTGGTCAGGAAAGCACGGACTTGGGAGGGGTAACTGTCAAAACGCTCCAGACTGCCGACCTTGGGTTCCAGGGCATCGAGTGCAGCAGGAGCACCTCCCGGAGCTGGCCAGTCAGCGGCGGGTATGACAGGGGCTGATGCAACGAGGGGCGGCGATGGTTGACTCGGAGGAGCAGGGGGTGCTAGGGCGGTGAGCAGCTGGAGTGCTTGGTCCAGTCGTTGTTGCTGCTGATGATGACCAAGCTGGATCAGGGCTGCAACATCGGCAGACATCCGACTGACATCTCCTTCGGTGCGCTGCAGCTGGTCTAGGGCAGAGGGTTCGGGCGCTGACTCCATGTCTTGGTCAGATCGTTCTGTCAAGGACCAGACAGGAAAGGAGATCAAATGCACTCAAACCACAGTTTAATAATAACAGGGGAAAAGGGAGTTGGGAGAATGTGTGTGAAGTTCAGTGGCAGGAGGACTGAGAGGCAGGGATGGCTGGTAGGAGCAACGTCTGAGGTCTCCCATCCAAGTACTGACCAGGCCTGACCCTGCTTAGTTTCTGAGATCAGACGGGATCAGGCGTTGTCAGAGAGGTGTGGCTGTAAGCTGACAGCACTTGGGTTTCAGGCAGTCTCCCAGCAGTAGTCCCTCAGCAAGCTGGAGATCAGGCGAAGGTACAGGAGAGGCAGGCAAGAGGCAGAGTCGACAGGACAGAAGGCAGATCAGGTTACCGGGGCTGAAGAGCAGACAGAGTCAGATGGAACAGAATATCGTCAGGAGTCAGAGTAGTAGGAACACAGAGCAGGTGATCACCCTGGAAGTTGCAGACGATCTGACACTGAGGCTTGGGAGAACTGCAGCTGAAGAGAGAAGCCCACAGGTAGGACTATGACAGTCATTGCATAGCATTCAGTAAGTTTTCCATCATCCAACAGGACAGAGGATATATATATATATATATATATATATATATATATATATATATATAATTTTCTCAGTAACACGACAGCTTTTTTAGTAAAATAAATAAATAAATAAATAAAACAGGTTGTTGAGGGAACTGGTGCTATAATACAAGTAACAAGATGAACTAACTTGTTCTGCAGAAGTTCCAAACGTGGCTATAAAAAACATTACATAGGCATTTTACAGTTGTGATCAGAAGTTTACATACACTCATCATGGGCATGAATGTCATGGTAATTTTGGTCTGTTAATGATTTCCTTGAACTGTTCTTTTTCCAGGGTGGAATGATTGTACAGCATGCACCTTTAATGACTTCAAAAAACATGAATTGAGTGCACAAGTTTGAATTTATTTTGGATTTTCTCTAATCCACACAGGGTCAAAATTATACATACAGGCTCAAATATATACATACATTCACTTAAAACTGTTTATAAAGTGGTGCTGAAGGTTCTACAATGTATTTTAATTTGACAAGGCCAAGGCCTATTAACTTCTCATTCGTGATCATGATTGACTACAACTGATAGTTTCTCATTGCCAGCATAAAAAGGATTTCTTTGACAGCATCCATTGTCTTGACCAATACTCAGAACCATGGGAAAGTCCAAGGAACTCAGTAAAGATCTTAGAAGGAGAACTGTAGATCTACACAAATTGTATGTCACTTTTATCCAGAGTGACATACAACATATCCAGAGCAGCCTGGGAAGCAGTTGGGGGTTAGGTGCCTTACTCAAGGGCACTTCAGCCATTCCTGCTGGTCCAGGGAATCAAATGAGTGACTTTTTGGTCCCAAAGGTGCTTCTCTAACCATGAGGCCATGGCTTCCCCAACATTGTGTCATTCAATAATAAATTAAAATCACATTTAAATAATCTCATCTCATTATCTCTAGCCGCTTTATCCTTCTACAGGGTTGCAGGCAAGCTGGAGCCTATCCCAGCTGACTATGGGCGAAAGGCAGGGTACACCCTGGACAAGTCGCCAGGCCATCACAAGGCTGACACATAGACACAGACAACCATTCACACTCACACCTACAGTCAATTTAGAGTCACCAGTTAACCTAACCTGCATGTCTTTGGACTGTGGGGGAAACCGGAGCACCCGGAGGAAACCCACGCGGACATGGGGAGAACATGCAAACTCCACACAGAAAGGCCCTCGCCGGCCACGGGGCTCGAACCCGGACCTTATTGCTGTGAGGCGACAGCGCTAACCACTACACCACCGTGCCGCCCCACATCTAAATAATAATAAATAAATTAAAATAGAATTGTTGGCATATTGATGTGCAAGGAATAACACAATTCAGGGCATAAATAAAACAAAGTTCTGGACAGTAATTCAATTGCACTACCCTGTCATTGATTATTTTCCTATAACATATCCCATCATGTTTTATTCCTTGCATTAAAAAAAAAGCATTACAAATGATTATGGTTAAGTTGGTCATCGCTTTTCTTATATGGAAACATCCTTTATAGACAATACAACAACTCTTACTCATTAGGATTCATACTCATTCAGGATTGTTATGTGGGGTGTCCCAGAGTGATAAAACAGCTAGATTAATGGCAGGTCTTAACATTCAGCATTTTTTTTTTAAATGCAGTGATTAATTGACAATAAAATCATTCCTCATTCCAGTGTTTGACAAGCCATGTAATCAGTTATAGATATGTTGTGTTATTAACCCACCATTAATGTAACTTAATGCAATCCCAAATGCAAAATTATCTATTGGATCATATTATTTGTTGCAGAATTTTATATTAAGGCTTTGCTCATGAAATCCCTATATGCAATTCAAAATACAAGCTCCTTCCTGTTGTATTGTGCATGTTGTGTCCAACAAAGCAAAGCAACCAAGGAAAAGAACAAGCTTGTACATCCAGTCCACTTTCTTTGCCAGGACTCCTTTCTGCATTAGATGATGTATGTAAGTCTAAAAGCTCTTTAGGCAATGAGATAGCTGTTGATAATGAGGGGTACCTTTCAGCAGGCCAGCAGAAATGTACGTTTTCATTAAGGCAAGCCTGATTGCATGATGGCTCTGTATTAGAATGCATTCCGTGGAGACAGGAAGGAGTGGTAGGGGTCTGTTTAGAAGGCACAGGCTCATTTGCACACTTTCTTTTTTATGTGAAAAATGGCAGTGCATTAAGAGAAGCATGAGTGGAAGTTTTGCTTCACTGCCTTAATAATGTGCTTGGAAGGACTATTGCTACATAGCCAGAAAAGACAAGTATGAACCTGGTGGCAGAGAAGAGCATGTGAATGGCTGTTGTTTACAGGCAAAATGGACAGGGCTAATTTACATTACTCATGCTTGCAAGACTACTCAGTTATGTTCATGAAAAAAGTAGGAACTTGTATATGGAACATTATTGTTGTGTTATTGCTAATACACTGTGATTTAATTAATTAACCAGAATTAATGTCTGCATTAAAGGATTATGGTTGAGCAAATATAGTTTTTGTCAGCTATAATGTGCATGTTAAGAGACATTTATTATATTCAGATATATAGTGTAATGTAAATCTGCTTAAGTGTCGCTCCCATTGTGTAATAAATGCAGCTTTTGAGAGAACTGAGAGGGCATATTTTAATTAGCAGGAGTTATTTATAGATATCAGCTGCATAAATAATATCACACAAAGGTGAAGAGGTATAAAATGTCTTTTGTCACTTATGGCTGAGTTGAGAAGGCATACAGTCTAATTACTTGAGTGAAAGAAAAAAAGCCATTGATTATATTGTTTCATTTTGTGTGTGTCTGTGTGTGTGTGAGAGAGAGAAAGAGAGACTATAATTCTTCATTATACACATTTTCAAGTGGAGTTTTTTTTCCTTTTAATGAAGTACAGAAAAGGAAAATGTATGAATCATATCACAGTTGGATGACAGATGAGTTTTCCCCCTCCTGTAGCATCATCTGATTATTAAAAGAGTCATCATACATTGTGTGCCAATTTCAGGCCACAAGTGGGACGTTAGCTTTAATATTTTAATCAGCTATGGACCATGATTGAGATGAGGAGTTTCACTGTTCTCAGAACATAGAAAAGCTCGACTGCAATTAGCTTTAGTCTTCTGAGCTATGATGGTTTCATTATGGATTTTATTGACATAGAGGGGAAGAAAAAAAGAGATGAATGATGATTGAAAGATCTGTATCTATAGCTTCTTAGATAGATAGATAGATAGATAGATAGATAGATAGATAGATAGATAGATAGATAGATTTACTTTAATGATCCCAAGCTGGGAACCTGTTTTGGTGCAGCAGCAGGTTATCAGACATGCGAAAAGAAAAAGAGATACTGTACAACATAAAATAGAATTTAAGAGAAAAAAAATCCCAAGAACAAGCTGACTATACAATTTACAGATAAAAATTTAACAATAAAAGATGTGTGCGCATTAATAGTGCTAAAAACAAGAATTGTGATAAATGAAGATAAAAACTGTGCAAAAGTGGTAGTATTGAATGGAAAATAAATAAATAAATACAAATAAACTCTAATAGTGTAAAGTGACTAATGACAGTAAACAAATAAGCTCTGGTGGTGCAAAAGTTACAGGAGGACCAGGGTTATAAACAGGACTATACAGTAGAGACGTCAGAGTTCTTTGTCAGACACAGGCGAGTTATTGTGAAGAATCTTTCTGCAAAGATTCAGACAAAGTGCAACTCCAATTCAATTAAAGTTGTCCAAAACATTTACTGTATACTTCTTGTGTTGGGTTTTCTGTGCCAGAGTTGCTCATTATTTAAATCTTTAAATTGGAATAGTCAATTTTGGACAAATATTATTGTAAATTATGACCAAAACACCTTCTGTTCATCCCCTTTCAACAGCTTTTGTTCATCACCATCATCATTAGTATCTTTAAAGTTTTGTGCTATTACTAATTTGATAACCCTGTGGTCCACATGCATTGCACTTCCCTACCCTCTAGAATCCCCTCAAAACCAGGAGTATGGCCTCATCATTCACTTGGTAACAATCTCCATAGAGACCACATTCAAGGGGCAACAAGGGTAAGAGCTTTTGACTGCTGTCTTTGAGAATGGACATGCTTTCCCGTATCCCTGTCATCTTTCTTAGTATAGACAAACAATTCTGTGTGCGCTACAGTGCTGTGGGACTTTATTGATTATATCTCCCTTCTGTACAAAACTAATAACTGTATGCAATTTAACAGGCATCACCTCATATCATAGCAGATTCAGTGTTATCATCAAATATCAAATCATTACCTTAAGAATCAAAGTTATCTGACATTTTATACAACCTGAAGTTTAATCACCATAGTTATCATGTCAAACTCATTAAGAAGGCATGTGGTAGTCCCAGACCATTGTCCTCTGAAGACTAATTACACAAGTGCTCTTGTACAGTAACTTTTAATTAGGATGAACACATAAAATGTACACATTTTGAGATGTGTAAAGAATTAAAGTTAAGCTGAAATTTTGATGTAAAAATCATGTATGTTGGCAAAAAAAAATCAAAAAGAGATTTGTACTGCACATATGCATATGTATGTTTGTGCCAAAACACCTTCATGGGCTCACAGGCTGGTGCTTACTCCCATTTTTCTGTTCATAACTATGTGATTCTCGCCAGCACCACCTACTGTCCTCTACCAGCTGCTCTAAACTTGGCCAGATTTACTGCTGTCTTAAGGCCAATTTATGCTGACAACCCAGTCCTCGCAGATAGCGTCGCAGACAGTGTCTGTGTAGCCCCCCCACCTTCGCAGACGCTCTGCGCGCACCTCCCAAAAATTGTGACCACTGCAGAAGCCTCGCAGACAGCGTCGCAGACAAGAGGCCTCTGATTGGTCCACTCTACATCCGCTGTACACGCACTTCCGCTTCCCTACTTTCCCGGTTTGTTTTGTTTTCACGACCGGCATTTTTAAAAACACGAGCGAAGATGGAGCAGCATGAAGAGCGGTTGATTGAGGAAGTACGTACATCTATACGACTCCAGTTCTAGTCATTATAAAAAAAAAAAGTTCTAGTCATTATAAGTAACCGGAGGATAAACACTCCACTAACCACACCCATCAACTACTCCTAGCGACTTCGCGCCCCCTTGCGTTGTGCCGGTGAATAACATCGCGCACGCCTATACTCCCCGCTCAACGATAAATTACAACTGTCTGCGAAAAGCTATCTGCGAAAGCCTTGTCGCAAGAGCATGCAGAGGCCTTTAGAGTGTGTGTGTGTTAGTGAGAGAGAGAGAGAGAGAGAGAGAGAGAGAGAAATGGCTACAAAAGCGTGTCATCCAAGGAAGACCGTGGATCTGGGATAGTAGACCTGTGAAAGCACACACAGGTCTAAGTGTGAGGTCATGTCTACAATAAAGCATTTTAATACTCTTATAAAAATGGTCCAAAGTGGCCGAGTGTCAGAAGTGGTATGCAGAACAGTACAATTATTAACACATTTTGGAAAGAAAAATAAATGTAATTTTTTTTAATCCATCCAAAGGGTCTTTTTTTTTGGTTGTTTTTTGTTTTTTTGATAACTTAATGGAAATCACATGTCACCATTATGAATTTGATGAGTTTATTATATTTGAATTCTTCTAGTCATTTCTATATTTGGCTGGTAACCTGAATTCAGTAGGTTTAATCAAAACCTCAATATTTCAAAAACAAGTAGGCCTAATATAGATACTGTATTTAGGCACTGCCTAAAAGTGGTGCTTCCGATGAGTGTATGAGCAAAATATTTGCAAGGGCACAAAATCAACCTGAATAGAATAACATTATAGCATATGAACCACTGAACTGTGTTGTGTAGTCTGTTTCACATCAGTAAATTGCTGTATTGTCTTGTGACAGTGATACCAATAATGAGATACACATTGCAGTTACAAATACATATTTAATCCTTTCTTTGACACTGCATGCCATACACCAGAAACAAGACCATGACATTTATTATGGTGTGACTCTGCTGGATGCCTGGTGGACAGTAAACCAGTGCTTTCATTTTACATCATTACTATAAAGTTACAGTTGAATATTATCAGATGTAAGAACTAATCAATATCAACTTGTGGTAGTTTTAGATTATCTAAAATGAAGGAAAGATGCTCATAATTGTTATTAAACTACACAATCATTATGTTTACACAAGTGTGCAGAGTAAGAAATCTCATCTCATTATCTCTAGCTGCTTTATCCTTCTACAGGGTCGCAGGCAAGCTGGAGCCTATCCCAGCTGACTACGGGCGAAAGGCGGGGTACACCCTGGACAAGTTGCCAGGTCATCACAGGGCTGACACATAGACACAGACAACCATTCACATTCACACCTACGGTCAATTTAGAGTCACCGGTTAACCTAACCTGCATGTCTTTGGACTGTGGGGGAAACCGGAGCACCCGGAGGAAACCCACGCGGACACGGGGAGAACATGCAAACTCCACACAGAAAGGCCCTCGCCAGCCCCGGGGCTCGAACCCAGGACCTTCGTGCTGTGAGGCGACAGCGCTAACCACTACACCACCGTGCCGCCCGAGTAAGAAATCATTCAGGTAAAAAAATAAATAAATAATAAATTAATTAATTAAATAAAATACAATTTTAAAAAAGTATACAATACCAAGGTACATTGCCTGCTATGGAAACCCCCCAAAAAACTGGAAAACATACTCCTCGACTGAATGCAACATATAAGCTCTGAGAGTTAGAGGTGCAATCTTGATATTTCAAGCTTGAAATGTCAAACAGTTGTCTGGTTACAACTGTCAACTGTACAACAAGCTAGTGGACTAATAAAACTGTTTTACCTAGTTTTATATGAAACGGTCATGAATATTGTTAGTAAATAATCCCACTTTTTTTTAAAAAGCAAATTAAAAATAAGCACGAGATAAAAACCCATCTATCTTATTTAAATAAAGATACAAATTTCGTTGCCGGTGGTCAAGTGTTTATGAAATACGTTGCCTTGCACTTACGATTGGGTACCCTGTGGTGGTACATATGTCATTCGTATGTATGGACATGGTATCATCACAAAAGACATCAAAAATCAGGTCAATGCATATTCTCTTAAGTATGGAGCTTCGTGATAAACAATGTAAATCTGTTATTCCTGAATCTAATCTGTTGTGTAGGTGGAAAGTTCAGGACTGAAAAAATATAATATAATGCTATATAGTTTCAGTAAATAGACAGATTATTATCATGATATTTAAATAATGAGCTTAATATTTGAATAGGTGGATTATGTTCTTGTCAGCCCTGCGATAATCTGGCGACTTGTCCAGGGTGTACCCCGCCTCTCACCCATAGTCAGCTGGGCTAGGCTCCAGCTAGCCTGCGACCCTGTAGAACAGGATAAGCGGCTATAGATAATGGATGGATGGATGGATGGATTATGTTCTTAAATCTGTACTGAGGGTGTGTGTGAAATTTCTTTTATAGTCAAAGGGTTCCATGAGTGCAAAAAGTTTAAGAACCCCTGCTTGAGAGTATTTACACCTCCTCTGCAGCCCACAGTACTCCACTTCCCCAAACTGCCAAAGCCATCTGTAGTATGTGTCACGATCCAGCCCGGAACTTCCAAAACCTGACCTGTGCCTTTGCGCTCCACTTGGTGTTTTCCCTGTTCTCTCCATGCTGCGTTAGCATACCTGCTATGCATTTGCTATTAGACACTCAAACACACCAAGGAGAATTACTCAACATGGATAAATACTTGCTATAAGTTTTGTTAAAGGTCATAGGCAATAGTCTGAGGTGAAACGTAGAATATCAACTTTGTCTAGAAGAACGACCCAAAAAGCGAATTCAGTTTTCCTAGTTTTGTTTTGTTTACATCTCACTTATGCACACTTTCACCATCAGGGGACAGTTGTTGTGACGTCATTTAAGCCAAACAGACTGGGAACAGCTCTGTGTTTATCTGCGACTTGAGCACACGTGTAAGGAATTTGGTCGTGAGAGGTTGTGTAAAATGTCTGAAAGCGATAGCGATTTTGAAGTAGGAACTCTCCAAATTGAATATCGAGAGGTGAAACCATATATGTATGAACCTATGGCCGTTGCGAAGCAATCGATGAATGTGGCTCACTGGTTTGACCGTGCAGCCTCGGAATCAGACAGCGACTCGGCCAACTCTGATCGCGGTGACCCCGTACCTCAACAAGGACTCACGACCAAACGATTTATCCTGGTAGTTATGATAAATTCTTAGTTTCGTCATAATACTAAATAAGAGCCCTTTTGAAGAATAATTACCACCCCCCCTAGTGAATATAGGTAACGATTACTTGACAGTGCACTGGTAGGCCACATTAGCCTGCCATCCATGGCATTATACTATTTATAGCCTACTCCAAGTGAGGAAATATCCCTTTGTCTCATTTCCACAATGATTGTACAGGATCTCTCAGGATTCTTGACTTGTCAATTGCAAGCAAAAGTAAAAATGTTTACCTCCAATCTTCTCCTTTTTGCTTGAGCGTTGCTGGTCCATTTCTTCTTTGACTGCTTGATTTTGTTTCACGCACACAATCCACTCTCTCCGCCTCATCTCCTGTTCTGGAAAATGCCAACCCTCTGGCTTCACGCACACAATCCACTCTCTCCGCCTCGTCTCCTTTTTCAGAAAAAGCCAACCCACTCACTCCACCTCTTCTCCTTTTTCGGAAAAAGCCAACCCTCTTGCGCCGCCTCTTCTCTTCTGGAAGAAGTCAATCCACTCTCTCTGCCTCTTCTCCTCTCTCAGAAAAAGGTAAAAACTTCTTCCTGAACTGGTTCCATTGTTACAGTTCACTGCACAACAATAAGGCATGTTTTTTCTTTAGAAATTCCTGAACGCACGTCTGCACTCAAGCCAAACGGCAATGTAAGTTAACGGAAGTGGACTCAACTCAAGCGGTTTGTTTGGCTTAAATGACGTCACGTGCTGAGTGGTCACGAAAATAGCCGAACAGAAATTTGCCGCAATCCACACTAACTTATTTTAATTATTACTTATTAACAATACTTCTTGGGACCAGAAGAAAATTACAGAGGGTTTAACATATAAAGTTTCAAATGTGCATAAAATTAAAATCATTGCCTATGAACTTTAAGTTCATGTTCACATTCTGTTTCAAAACTTGGATTACATTTTTGGACTAAGATTTTTGGCCCCCGATTTTCGGCTTTTGTTTCTGGGACTTTGACTCAGGACTCTGTCCTTTTTTCCGGCTCTGGTTTTTGTCCTGGGATTATTATCATCTGTGTTTGTCCTCAGTCTGTCTTCCCAGGATTTTGTGGAGAGATTTTCAGACTGTGCTGCACCTGCTTCCTGCCTGTTCTCCTCACAAGCCTACTCATCAGGTATGCCTCAGTTAATATCTAGTAGTTGCTCACTGGGTTCACTCTGTTCCTGTGGCTTCCACGGCATGACAGAATTTATCTATCTGCCACACCATGGACCCAGCAGACTACGATGCACTCAAATCTGCATTGGCTAAGTGGGGTTCTGTTAATGGATCTCATCAGCAAGAGATCACAGCTGTTCGCCAGGACATGTCCTCCATCATCGATGCCCTATTAAGTCTCTCCTCACAGATGGAGAGCCTTCAGACTTCAATTGCAGGCCAACCAACACCAGCTCCAACTAGTCAACTGGCCTTAACCCCCTGTGAGCCTTGACTACCTGCTCCACAGCCATATGACTGTGCACTTGGACCTGCCATTCATTCCTCTCACAGTGCTCCTTAGCCATGGAACTTCAGGCATCTGCCTTCCCATCTGAGAGCTCCCGTGTAGCTTATGTCATCATGCTCTTAACAGGACAGGCACAGGAGTGGGCAACAGCTGTTTGGGATGCCAGGGCACCCTGCTGCCTGAGTTTCAGGGAGTTCACTGAGGAGATTCAGAAGGTTTTTGATCATTCCTCCAAGGGCAGGGAGGCAGCAATACAGCTGATGGAGCTGAAGTAAGGTGCCCATTCAGTTCATGATTATGCCACTGAATTCTGGACTCTTGCCACAGCAGTTGACTAGAATGATGCCTTCTTTCATGGGCTGAATCATGCCATCCTGGATGAGATTGCACCTCATCACCTTCCTGACAGCCTGGATGGCTTGACAGACCTGGCCGGTTGGGTGGATGTGCGCCTTCTGCTGTGCAATCAGAGAAGGGATCACAGGTGGAGCTGAAGGGTCTAACCCAGGATGTCACCTCTCCATTGGGGGGTGCCACCCCCAGTGAATCGGAGCCCATGCAATTAGGCAGAACCCGGGTAACCCCAGAGAAAAGAAGACACCGTCAAGAAACTAGTTCCTGTTTTTATTGTGGACAGTCTGGACATTTCATCTCCTGCTGCCAATTAAAAAAGTCTCTGCTCACCAGCAGATATGGGAATATGAGTGGGATTCTCTATACACCTTGCCCCCTTGCTGCTAGGTCAACAGTGACTTGAGATTTCATTCCAAAACAAGGTCCAGTCTGTTCAAGCCCACATTGATTCTGGTCTGGATGAGAGCTTTATCAGGACTTCCTCAGCAGAAGAATTGAGCATCCCCTTGCTTCAGCTAGATTGCCCCCTTGTGACCAGAGCTCTGAATGGGTCTGAACTCAGTCCCATTTCCCATGTCTCTGATCCTATTACTTTGAAGGTTTCAGGTAATCACATTGAATCAATTTTGTTCTGCACCATGAATGACTCCCTTGAGTTTATTGTCCTTGGTCTTCCCTGGTTACACCTCCCCAACTCCATATTAACAGGAGCGATGGGACCATTCTCTCTTGGAGTACTTGCTGCCTGGCCTCCTGCCTATCTTCTGCTCAGACTCCTTTGGCCCCTCTTGTCACCAGTCCTGATGAGATAATAGATCTTTCGAATGTGCCCCCCAAATACCTGGACCTTTGTTTGGTGTTCAGTAAGGCTTGCACGACCTCTCTTCCTCCACACTGGCCCTACGATTGCACCATAGAGCTGTTATCTGGAACCACACCTCCCAGGAGTCATAGCTACTCTCTTTCCCCCCTGGAGTAGGAGGCCATGGGCAAATACATCTCAACATCTCTAGCAGCTGGCATCATTCGTCCATCATCCTCTCCAGCTAGAGCAGAGTTATTCTTTGTGGACAAGAAAGACAAGTCCCTCAGGTGCTGCATTGACTACCGGGGACTTAATGTTATCATTGTCAAGAACTGCTATCCCCTAACACTCATGTCCACTGCCTTGAAGTTACTTCAGGGGGCTCAGTTTTTTTTACCAAGCTGGACCTCCATAATACCTACCACCTGGTATGAATTAGAGGAGATGAGTGGAATACAACATTTTACACTTCTATAGGTCACTACGAATATCTGGTTCTTCCATTTGGGCTCACTAACACCTCCTCTGGCTTTCAAGCCCTGCTCAACGATGTCTTATGAGATTTCATTAACTGGTTAGTCTTTGTTTATCTCTAAGTTATCCTCATCTTCTCCCCCATATTGGAGATACACTGGTTCCATGTCAGAGAGGTCCTGCCATGACTCTTAGAGAACCAACTCTTTGCCAAAGCAGAGAAGTGTGAGTTTCACAAGTGCAATGTGTCCTTTGTGGGCTTTGTGATTTCCTCCTGGGGTGGTCCAAATGGACCCCAACAAGGACAAGACGGTCTTTGAGTGTCCTGTTCCCTCTTCCTGTAAGGAACTGCAGTGCCTTTTGGGGTTTGCTAACTTTTATCAAAGGATTATCAGTAACTATAGCACCATCGCCACTCCCCTGACCGAACTCGCATCTTCCAAACACCCCTTCTTGTGGACTGACCATGCTGAGAGAGCCTACTCTTCTCTTAAGAGCAGATTCACCATGGTACCAGTTCTCATCATCCCTGACCCTGCCATTCAGTTCATCCTTGAAGCAGACACCTCTGACACAGGTGTCAGGGCTGTCCTGTCCCAGAGATCAGCCAAGGATAAAGTGCACCCCTGTACATTTTTCTCTCATTGCACGACTCCAGTGGAACACAACTATGGCATTGGTGACTAGGAACTATTAGCTATCAAGTTGGCCCTGGAGGAGTAGAGGGATTGGTTGGAGGGGACTGAGAGTCCCTTCATCACATGGACTGATCATAAGAACCTTGAGTACCTCAGGTCTGCTAAACACCTCAACATGTGTCAAGTGAGGTGGTCATTGTTTTTCTCCCACTTCAGCTTTGTGCTCTCCTTTAGACCAGGCTTTAAGAATATCAAGCCAGATGCTTTTTCCAGGCAGTTTTCTCTGGACTCTCAGCAAGGCACTATTGAGCCCATCCTCCCTGCCCACTGTCTTGTGGCCGCCACCCAACTCAACATAGAAACTGCTGTCCATAATGCCCTGCCCAGTGATCCAAGACCAGGTAATGGTCCACCCAACTGTTTGTATGTGCCCCCTTGCGTGTGCTCCCAAGTGCTTCACTGGGGGCACAGCTCCCTCCTAGCCCATCACCCTGGGGCAGCCCGGACCCCTGCCATCCTCAGACAATGCTTCTGGTGGCCAACCATGCGGCAAGACATTAGGACCTTTGTGACTGCCTGTGCCGTTTGCTCCAGAAACAAAACTAGCAACCAAGCTGCTGCTGGACTATTACTGTAAGACTGTAGTAAGCCCTGGTGTGGGTGGAGTACTAAAGCATGGCAGGCAGGAGATAATGTTCACACACTATTTTTATAACTATTCCTTTTCAGCTTAATTTGTTCGCTCGCTCACTATTCAGACACACACACACACACGCACGCACACACACACGTGTTCTGGTTGGGAGAGCTCCCTTCTCTTTGCTCCCTCCTTCCTCTTCTACCCTCCGCTGTCACTGCAACAAACACATACACAACATTAATTGACAACAGGTGTATTTGTAGAGGGGCTGGGTTGGAGATGACTTATGTTTTAATAGCAATTGTTCATTTTTATTAAGAACAGGAAAAGTAACATATTAAAGATTTCATGATTTTAAAAAATGCCATGTTGATATGGTACACTGCACACTTCATGTTATTGGGGTGGTATTGGGCTCCAGGCCTGTAGCTGGCACTCTGGGAGGGAGGGAAAGGGGCAAGTATATAGCTGGCAGAGAAGAAGAGATTTTGAATGCCAGTGTGCAACATCCTTGAACAACTTGTCCATTCTCTCTCTCTCAATTTTTAAGGTATGTTTCAAACTTTATTGGTTATTTTAGTTCTTATTTTTTGTGACTATTATGATTTGTGTTATCTTGTGTGTGAAGTGGGCTTTTAGTGTCTGATTTAATGGATAGTCAGGGAAGTGTTTGGTGCCATTATTGGCCATGTGACCTTTTGCTTTGGAGTGTTTAACTTGACTTGAATTAGAAATGTATAAGTAATGTTATACTTGTCACTGTATGCTTTAACCTCCTAAGGCCCAAGCTGTTTTTTTACATGCATTTTTTATTTCTTTTTGCTATTTGGGCTTATTAGAACCTGATTAGAATAAAAACTAAGCATCATCTTTGATAAGATGTACTTTTTGAGAAAAAGTATGTCCACATATGTGGATTCTTGTTCTGAATTTCTAAAAAGTGCTGTCCATGTATGTGACCACTAAGCCCTAGGAGGTTAAGGCAGTATTATTGGATATATGTTGTAAAATGGACCAACGTCTTTTTGAAGTTTGGTTGCATGTGAACTATGAACTAAATGTGATGTACATGTTTAAAAGGTCATGTTTGTAACTTGAAATATTTATTCAATGATTTATGCATTGTTATTTTAATATTAATAAATTTGAATGCCAGTGTGCAACATCCTTGAACAACTTGTCCATTCTCTCTTTCAATTTTTAAGGGAACATGGGTTGCGCCGTGCCCCAAGCTCCCCTAGACTTGGAGGCTGGTAATATTTTGGGGGCTCGTCCGGGAGCGGTTTGAAAAGTGTTTGTCATTGGTCTGGGAGATCCACATCGCTGAGAGGGTGGCCATCTTGGGAAGGTCATCCAACAAGGACAGGAAGGTGGAACTTGCAGAAAATGGCAACATCTGAACTGCGTCAGGTGCTCCAGTGGGAAATCCACAAAAAGTTCCTTCTGCTGACTGCGTCCCAGTTGTACCAGCTGGCAGTAACCTTGGTGGAAGAGGGGGATTCTTCAGAGCTGTCTGAAAAGTCAGAACCTCAGCTTTACTCTTTTATTTCCGACTACCTGAAAAGCGACAAGCTGATGAACCGGGAAGACGCAGGCATGTCTCACCTGCTTTCGTTCCAAGATAAAATGACTGAACTACTAGCCAGCAAAGATACAGTAGGACAACAGGACAGCAAGCAGGTTCGCTCTACTGAGGCTGTACTAGGGACTGTAACAGCACAAGAGATGTCAGTGAGTAATACATCACCCCAGGTGGACTATGCAGTACATACCACTCTAACTGCACCACATGCATATTCTGAGGGTTGTGTGACATCAAATAGATCAAATGTACAGTCTAATATGTCAGACCAATGGGTTAAACTTTGGCTACGTTTACATTAGACCGTATCTGTCTCGTTTTCTTCGCGGATGCACTGTCCGTCTACATTAAACCCCCTGGAAACGCCAGGAAACGGGAATCCGCCAGCGTCCACGTATTCAATCCAGATCGTGTCAGCTCTGGTGCTGTGTAAACATTCAGAATACGCGAATACGCTGTGCTGAGCTCTAGCTGGTGTCTCATTGGACAACGTCACTGTGACATCCACCTTCCTGATTCGCTGGCGTTGGTCATGTGACGCGACTGCTGAAAAACAGCGTGGACTTCCGCCTTGTATTACCTTTCATTAAAGAGTATAAAAGTATGAAAATACTGCAAATACTGATGCAAATACTGCCCATTGTGTAGTTATGATTGTCTTTAGGCTTGCCATCCTTCCACTTGCAAGTAGGAAGTGATATGCGCTGGGATCACACACACATCGGCTCAGTCCCGAATCGTGGCTTGTTCACTTCACTCGCGCGCTGTGTGAGCTGCGCAGGGCCGGAGTGTGCACCCTCCAGAGGGCACTCGCTGTTGAGGGCGGAGTGATTTGGAGCGCAGGATGCCTGCGGAGCCGAGCGTATCCGTGTATTAGGCTTGCCATCCTTCTACTTGCAAGTGGTGAGCCTTGTGCGGCTTGCCATCCTTCTACTTGCAAGTGGTGAGCCTTGCGCGGCTTGCCATCCTTCTACTTGCAAGTGGTGAGCCTTGCGCATGCCCTAAATGCACTGGGATCATGTTACGCGCCGTCTGAAATGCACTGGGATCATGTTACGTGCCGTCTAAAGTCATGTGATTAGCGTATCCGTGTATTGGCGTTGCTGTGTGCACGGCTAACAGTTTTAGTGTAAACGCGAATCGTTTTAAGAACGTTAATCTGATGATCCGCTGATTCAACGTAATGTAAACGTAGCCTTACTGATGTTGCAGCTTTTTCAGGGTGTCTACAGGTTTGTCCAAGTTAAATTTAAGACTTTTTAAGACTTTTTAAGACCATGTTCCAAAAAAAATTAAGACCAAATCTAAAGTCACGCAAAAACGTACTCTTTTGAAAAAAAACCCTATATAATTTAATGTAACTTATTGTTCTTGTAAACATTCACCAGAAAACTCTATTCTAGTAGAAGTACTTCATTTCTTTTCCTTGACAGGCATTCACACACTCAGAACACAATATAAGGATCGGATAAACTTGTAACTATGTGACAATCAGAATGCAGTCACAATTTTTGAATCCAAGGCCATCCTTAAAAAAAAAATCTGTTTCCTGTCCACCGGGTGAGCAAAAAAATTTTCAGTAGGGAGGGAGGGATTTTTTTTTTTAATGGATGGATAAGAAAATCGCAATGCTGTGTTTGCTTTTTCTTTCAGTACTTTTTTATTACAAAAGCAGACATTTAATAATATGACAGATTAATCAACTGAAACTTGTACAAAAACTTTAAGTTAGCATTTTAAATGCTGACTGCAACATTTGCAAAACTTTTACAAAGGTACTTAAAATGTCCGACACACGGACTTTTTGTAGTTCTAAATCGACCGTTAGGCCTAGTTCGGATGAAATTACACTATTAAAATGATCACTGAATGATTTGTTTTTCTGAATCTTTACTATTTTGTTGTTCGCTAGAATACCATTTTGCAATTTCACACTTAAGCAAATGTTTGAAAACTCCAGATCTCCTTCCTTCATGGTGGCTGCCATTTTTTTGTGCCGCACGGCGCATGCGCAGAGCTGATTCGACAGGGATTTCCACAAGCGCCGGCTGCCGGCCATACAGCCGACTACACAATTAAGTCCAGCCGGCTACTTTAATGACTATTATTTTTGTAGCCCACAGGCTCTAAATATTAATTTTTGATTTTAATAAAATTAAATGTTTATCTAACGGACTGACAATAATGTCAAACTGAACCGCACTCATTTAAGTTGTGATTCGTGCTGTTTGTACCGATAATAACCACAAATTCCCCGCCGACTTCGTTGATCAAGGGAGAGTAACTCATCCGCGGCCCCGACATGCGGTGTGCGCGCGCGCACTCGGCGGAGGCAGTAGTGTGTCGGGGCCATCGGAGGCGACATCAGAGGGAACAGAAGCAGAGATGACGCTTATTTTGTCTCCGGTAAACCAGTCTTCTCTCGTTCAATTACGTGCTGGCATCAAAAGACACCGTTGGTTGTAAATGAAACCAAACTGAGTCGTTGGAGTGTATTTGCATACACAAATGGAGAAATGTTCGCTGAGTGTTTAATTGTGTAGCCGCCACTGCACACTGTTGTCGTTGTTAATTCATAGCATGCTCAGCTGCGTGAATGTGTCATGCACCGAAAATAAGAGATTTACAAACCAGGAACGCCTCATGATGCAATACGCAAGAAAAGAAAGATGATTTACTGCCATTTTACTTTGTATTTGAGTAAAGTGAATAAATAAATGGTCTGTGGAAAATACATTTAATCCTGGGAACTGTGTGCACAGGAGTTTATTATTAGTGATGCAGTGCTATGCATTGCAAACTACTGACTCCCATATAGGGAGCAAAGCACAGCAAACTCGTTCTTCCGTTTTTCATCTTCGTACAAATTTCGATTTCGAATAACCCAATAACCGTACATAGCACACAGACAAACAATGCATCAAAACGTGCGGGTCGATCGGACTCGCTATGCTATTACTTTGTTCAGCATTCTACGATTTTTTTCGCGACGTAGTTGCAAAAAAAATCACACAATTTCCCATTCATTTTCTATGGAATTAATTGAAAAAATCACACATTTTCAATGTTTTTCAAACATCCGCTGCTCTGGCATGCTTTCACCTAGAGACATGATTCAAACTTTAAAATGGAGACAAAATTCTCCTGTGTGGATCTGGCATTCAACTTTTTTTCCTAGGTTCTATACTTTTTGATCAGTCACAGATCAAACACCATGATCAAATCTAGAGAAATTCAGACTTTATAATGGGTGTCTATTGCGTTACACACAAGTGGGGCTCAGGAGTTTAGAGTGTAGGCAGCCTGAAAAAAAAAAGCTCTAACTTTCTCATTTAAACTGTGTTTTCAGCCACAATTTTCACTCTACACACAATTTTCTCAAAAGTAGTAGCCACACTTGTCTTGATTCACACAATGTGTCTATCTGAGCGATAGGATTTACAGTTTTTGAATGAGAAGCCTGAAAGTGAGGAGAGGACAGCCGTGCTGCCCCATAGACTCCCATTATAAATGTGGCGGCCCTTTTACTGCAAAATCAGAAATGTCACTTGTTTTTAACTCACTCTAGTGTCCACATTTTTTACACTAGGGACAAAAAACTTACATCAATGTGTTTATGAGAGCCTTGTAGCGCTCAATGTGCAAGAATTTTGTGAATAGCTCCTTTCGTTTCCGTGTAAATCAGCATTGTTCGAGGAGAGGGAACTCTGAGAAAAAGCGCTCTTTGCTTGTCATATTGTGTCTCTTCCCTGCACCATTACCAAGGCGACGAGCTCCACTCAGGGAGCAGAGAGGGGAGGGGATCCACTCAGGGAGCAGAGAGGGGAGGGGCTGCTCTCTCTCTCACACGATAGGACTTACACAACAGATCAGGCACCGAGTGGTTGTCAAGCACGCGTGTGTCGAGCAACCGGTGGATTCGGAGCCTGCGTGGTATAATTGTGAGCATCAAAAACGATTAAACTTTTTCCCCATCCAAAGTGTACCACATTTTAACGATATGACTGAGTAAAATCTCCATAAATTTAAGATGGAAAATTTAAGACCACGGGGTTTGAAATTTAAGACTTTTTAATGGCCTTATTTTAGGAAAATTAAATTTAAGACTTTTTAAGACTTTTTAAGGACCCGCGGCCACCCTGTTTTTTGCCACGCAGGGAATTTAAAATTCAAGGGGGACAAATTTCTGATTGTGGTTCTGAAATTTCTTATGCTCATATCTGTAAACAGATTGATGAAGGTATTCGTGATGGTTTTACTGAGTCTGAAATAATGAGGGCTATCTTGAAGGTGACCAAAGGGGGGGTATTTAAAGATTTACTCACCAACAAGGATGATATGACAATAATTGAGTTAAAAAGGTTCCTTAGGTCTCATATCATGGATAAAAGTGCAGCCGAGTTGTTTCAAGAACTGAGTAATGCAAAGCAACAGGATAAAGAAACACTTCAACAATTCCTGTATAAGATAATGGGCTTAAGACAGCGAGTGTTACTTGCATCAAAACAAAATGGTGCTGAATTCCATTATGATAAGGGGCTTGTACAAGGAGTCTTCCTTCATACACTATATCAGGGTTTGAATGATAGACATAGTAACATTCGGCAAGATTTAAAACCTTTAGTGTCTCACCTTCAAGTAACTGATGATGTCTTGTTAGAACAAGTCAGCCTGCATTGAAGCAGAGAGAGCCAAACGATTTTCTACGGTGCCAAAATCCAGATCAGTTACTGTTAATGTGACTCAGCAGTTGGAGAGTGAACAGGGCAGTCAGAGAAATCAACAGTAGTGAACACTGAAATAGAAGCCAATCGCACAGCTATTATGCAATTGACAGCCCAAGTATCAGCCCTAACTAAGAGCATGGAAATGATGTCGAAGTCAGGGATGTCCGAATCTACAAGCACTCAATCTCAGCAGAAATTCACCAAAGCAAAATGCCGTGAATGCACTCAACAAAAATTGGATAAATGTTTCCACTGTTTCCGTTGTGGCCAAAGTGGACATCAAGCAGTAGGCTGCTTAAATAGAATGAAGTTGGGAAACCAGTTGAGGTCACAGGAGCGGGACGACCAGTGACCATCACAAGTTTTCAGTCCCCCGTTTATATCCAATCAGCAAATGTGGAGCAACCAGGTTTCAAAATAAATCCCTGCCATCAGAAAAGAACAACTCAACTGATTGGGGACAAATGCCTCATTTCATGTGTAGTTAATGGGGTTGGGGGCCAGATGTTAGTGGATACAGGGGCACAAGTCAGTGTGATTGGAAAAGACTGGGTGGAAAGGAATCTGCCTGAAGTAGAGATTAAACCGCTCAGCAATCTAGTCCCTGAACACCCGTATGTTGTTGCAGCTAATGGTTCAAATATTCCATTTGAGGGTTGGATTGATGTTTTCCTGGAAATTTTAAGTGCAAGTCAGGGGCAAATGCAGTGGCGAAGCCAGGATTTTTTACATGGGGTGGTCAAAGGGTGGCCAAGGATATACAAGGGGTGGCCATGCTGTGACTAAATAAAGGTGGGGGGGGTCCTCCCCCGGGAAATTTTGAATTAGCTAGATTTGATTTCCTGTATTCTGATGTATCTGGTGGCATATCTGGTGCCTAACTCATGAACAAAACCCATGTGAGCCAAGAGGTCAGAAATTAATGTAACATAAAGCATCTGCAAAACAAAGAAACCATCCAACTTGTTTACTCTAGTTAAGCATCAGGATTTTAATGATCACTACTAAAATGCAAAAGTAAAAACTAAAAGATCACCTGTCCCAGGCACCTGGGAAGTAGTAAGGACATTAGTCAGGCTTGAATAAAGAGTGCTTTGCTCAGGAAAAGGAAAATACTTGTATACTTAACTCATACATACAACATGTGTAAACACTTACATGCTGTGATATTGTCCATTGTAAGTACTGTACAAACTAAATGTGTTGAGTTACAAAATGTGTGTGTGTGTGTGTGTGCGCGTGCATGTGTGTGAGTGAGTGAGTGAAAGTGTTACACTGATGGAACACATGACATAGATGAGGTGTAGTGCATGAGTGGTGTGTGTGTGAGAGAGGGGGAAAGTATGTGCACTGCATGTAGATATAGATGAGCTGTAGTATACGAATTGTGTGTGTGTGTGTGTGTGTGTGTGTGTGTGAGAAGATATGTTACATGTAAATACAAAAATGAAGTGCATAAGTTGTGTGTGTGTGTGTGTGTGAGAGAGTGTGTGTTCAGAGTGCATGAGTGTTGTGTGTGTTATATGTGAATATAGAAATGTAGTGCATGGGTGGTGTGTGGGTGAGTGTGTGTTCAGAGTGCATGAGTGTTGTGTATACCAGTGAGTGTGTTACATGTAAATATAGAAATGTAGTGCATCATGCATGAGTGGTGTGTGTGTGTGTGTAAGAGAGAGTGTGTGTTGAGAGTGCATGAGTTGTATCTTATAGTGAGTGAGAGAAAGACATAGTGTGTGTTAAGAGAGTGAAGTATGTGTTCATGTATGAGTGAGAGTGTGTTAAGACAGTGCATGAGTGTTACATTTAAATATAAAAAATTAGTGCATGAGTTGTGTGTCTGTGTTGAGAGTGTATGAGTGTTACATGTAAATATAGAAATGTAGTGCACAAATTGTGTGAGAGTGAGATACACAGTGTGTTAAGAGAGTGCATAAGTGTTGTGAATGAGTGAGTGTGTTACATGTAAATATAGAAATGTGGTGCATGAGAGGGGTAGGGGAGCGTGTGTGTTGAGAGAATGCATGAGTGTTGTGTATGTATGAGTGTGATAATTATTAATCAATGTGTGCTCCCACCAGTAACAAACAACATCTCTATATTTTCATGTAACAGACAAACATTAACTTTAAAGTTGTATTCTGCGGTTAGATTGAGCAAAGTGATTCACAGACAGCTAACTTGCCGACATAATTTTCTCTTTTGAGTCATACAATCGAAAACCACCGACGTTTTGCTTTCTATCTATCTAGTATCTATCTATGTGTGCACACAGCACAAATCCCACTGTAGCCGGATATCTATAAAGACGCATATTTATCTATACGGTTGCATTTACATGTAAATGAAGGTTTCAGTCACTGAAAACGGATACTTTCGAAAACCCCGGGCAAAGTGGAGATTTCTGGAAACTCAGGAGATTTCTGGAACTCTGAATTGTCTGAGGACAGAATTGTAACTGTATGTCTACAAAGTGAGAAAACTTGAAGAGAGTATAAGAGATGAATAACTTACATCCCAAATTAATTGCACGTTCATGTAGTTCGTAGGTTGTTGTGTTGTCGGACTAGAGCATGACTATCTGATACCACCACCGTCACGACAACCTGCTCATCCACCTGCTGCTTGAACGTGTGAAATGTTTGTGTGCTATGGTAATAGGCACCCCCACAGAAACCAAATAGGCGGAACAAAAATCCAGCGGGCGGAACTAACATTTCGTGGGGCATATCGGTTTTATAAATTTTATTGTCCAGCCATGGGGTGGCCAGGGCGGGGTGGCCACGGCCCCCCCCTGGCCACCCCTTAGCTCCGCCCCTGGGCAAATGGCTATTCAAGTTCCTTTCCTAGTCTCCCGTAACTGTTTGGATAATCCTTTGTTGGGTGTGAATGTCATTACAGAATTGATTTGCGAAAACTGTGAAATGACTAGTACTGTTAACCTCAGTGACTACGTTTACATGCACATCCAAATCGAGCTGCTGTCGGTAATGGAGCTGAAGGTCCCAGCAGGGTGCCAGAGAAATCCAATCCTACATGCACACAATGAAATCGGGCTATTGTGTGAGGTGCATTGTGCACCCGAGCCACAGGTGGCGCAACACGCCCCATCGTGTTGGTACACTTCTGGTTGTCGTCATGAAGAAGAGCTATTCAAGAGTGTAAACAAAGTTATCAATTCCGTGTTCTCCATTGCGTGTTTTTCTCCCGTCCATGAATTTTAATATATTCAACTCCTTAAGCTGAATGAGCATGAACTCTGTCTCCTCATTGCTCCAGAAGTGCACGTTTCTGCTTGCCTGTGGCAGTGGGGGCGTGGTCAAGCACCGGTCTGTGACAGGAGGGCAGAGCCAGGGAAGGTGAGTGGCAGAATCACTTCACCTGATGGTAATTAACCTGTGTTTGTGTGTCTTCCCAGTAACCGCGCCCTATTTAAGGAGGCAGAGGGAGAGCAGAGGGGAGAGCTCATCCCGGGACTAGACCATAGCGTGTGTGCGCGTGCGCGCTTCTCTCAAGAATAAAAGTAGGCTGTTAACCCTTTGGTGACTGACCCCTTGAAAATGGTTCCTCCAGGAACGATGATGTTTCAGTTGTCAAGACAACGGAAAAACTAAAATACAAAAACAGAAAGATACGTCACAATGCTCTTGTGCACAAAACAAAATGCTCTTGTATTTGTATTTTAGTTTTTCCGTTGTCTTGACAACTGAAATGTCATGGTTCCTGGAGGAACCATTTTCAAGGGGTCAGTCACCAAAGGGTATACTGAAAAGCCTGACAATAAAAAGCCTATTAGTACCAGAAGCTTTGCCTGCCGTCCTCTGTGCTCCACCCACACTTCAGAGAGCTCTACATCGCCATTTTCTCTTCTTCGTTTGTTCCTCCTGACCTCTTCTGCTGCTCGCTACTACTGTTGTCATGCTGACCGAGGCTGTTGTGTTTCCCGCTTGTGGTCTCGTCACTCGTCACTTCCGGAAGTAGCTCGACAACTAGCTCGATAGGGTATACATGCACAAAGTAGCTCGGCAGAAATCGCATAAACTAGGTCGTGTAGCTCGATTCCGAGAAATCAAGTTCGGTTCAATTTCAGCCGAATTAAGGTGTATACATGGCATTTTGAACTTCGATTTCAGTCGAGTAATGGCAGAAATTCGATTCTCTCTATGTGCATGTAAACGTAGTGAGTGTTCTCCTCAGTGAGGCTTTGAATATTAACCCAAGCACTGCCCAAACCATTGTCTCTGCAGCTCAAGTTGAAACATCAGAAGAAAAGTTTCTATGTTGCGCTGCTAAAGTGGGTAAAAGAGGTCTTGTCATCCCAGCCAGGAAAATGGTGGAAGTTAAGTGCAGGATCAGGGAGTGGCCTGAGGGGGGCACAATGTCCTTTGAGCCTGTTTTGGAGTCTCATTGGCCTGATGACTTGGAGCTCTTTCCTGCTGTCATTGAGGTTCCTGCGGGCCTTTCAAAATTGGTTACAATCCCTATTCAGAATTTGTCCCAGCATGACATTTACTTGCCACCTAAAACGGTTCTTGGTCACATAGAAAAAACTGTCTCCATCTTGCCAGCGTTCAGTTTACAGCAGGATCATCCAGTCACTGTACAGGCACAATCGATTTCAGCTTCCAATGACGCATCAGCACAAGATAAGTGGCATCCGCCTGCTGATTTGTCCCATCTCCAAGAGGAGGAGCAAACATTAGCTAGAGAGATGCTGTATGAAGAATCAGACGTGTTTTCTAGGGGCAATGGTGATATAGGTTGCATACCTTCCTTGAACTCAAAAATCCATCTCAAGGATGACATTTCCGGTGCAGAAATGTTACAACTCAATTCCCAGGCCTCTTTATAAGGAAGTTAAGGAATATGTACAGGGCCTTCTAGAACATGGCTGGATTCAAAAGTCAGCATCACCCTACTCATCCCCTGTGGTCTGTGTACAAAAAAAGGACTCCACCTTGCGTCTCTGTGTAGATTATAGAGAACTTAATCGCAAGACTATCCCCGATAGGCATCCTTTGCCCCGTATTCAGGATCTTCTTGATAGTCTTGGGGGGCATTCTTGGTTTTCTATCCTGGATCAAAGTAGTGCCTATCACCAAGGCTTTATTAATGAAGAATCACGGCATGCCACAGCTTTTAGCACCCCCTGGGGGCTATATGAGTGGATACACCTTCCTTTTGGATTATCTAATGGGCCTGCAGCATTTCAGTGGTGCATGGAGGGTGTTCTTGAGGGGATGCGGGATGAATGTTGCGCCCCCTATCTTGATGATGTCCTTTGTTATTCAAAGACTTTATAGATCATATTTCGGATCTGAGGCAAGTTTTGGCAAAGATGCGAGAGGGATGGGATTAAATTATGGCCAAATAAGTGTGAACTGTTGAAGCGGCAAGTGCGTTTTGTTGGCCGTCTAGTGTCAGGGGAAGGGGCGAAGATGCATTCTAAAGATGTTGAGACTGTTTAATCACTTAAAGAGAGAAGACCAGCCACAGTTGGTGAAGTCCGGGCCTTGTTGGGCTTTCTTGGTTACTACCGATCCTTTATACAAGATTTTGCCAGAATAGCAAAGCCTCTATTTGAACTCTTGCAACATCCTAGAGATGGATCTAAAAGAGCACCTGCAATGAAGTCAGGCAAGCAGAAGCCCAATCAACAGTTGTCTTCTAAGGCTTCAGCGCAGTGGACACAAGGCCATAGTGATATTGTGGCCAATCTGGGAGATATGTTAACTACACCACTGTGGCAGTGGGGGCGTGGTCAAGCGTCGGTCTGTGACCAGAGGGCGGAGTCAGGGAAGGTAAGTGGCAGAATCACTACACCTGATGTGAATTAACCTGTGTTTGTGTGTCTTCCCAGCAACCATGCCCTATATAAGGAGAGAGAGGGCAGAGGAAGGGCGCTCCCGAACCAGATGTCTTATGTGTGTGTGTATGCGTGTGGCTGGGAGAGCGTACATGTGTGTCACTGAAAAGTGCAAGAATAAAGAGTTTTTGGAATTAGTTCTGGCCTGCCGCCCTTCTGTGCTCCACCCACCTGCTCTGAAGCCTACAGGGGTGCTGAAACCCGGGATCCGAGCACAGAAGAGAACAGCCCCATGGAGTCCTCCCCCTTCACAGACCTGATCCACGCCCTCACCACAGCCCAACAGAGCCAGCACCAGGCACTGCTCGCCCTCCGAAAGGAGCAAGAACAACAGTTTGAGGCCCTGGTGCTGGCGGAACAGGAGGATCGTCAGGCGTTCCGGCACCTCCTCGCGTCTGCGGGGTCAACCATCTCCACCACTGCGGACCCCCTCCACCGCACCCCAACAAAGATGGGCCTGCACGATGACCCCGAGGCCTTCCTCATGCTATTTGAACAAGCAGCAAAAGCCTTGGGGTGGCCAGTGGAACAGCGTGCAGCACGCCTCCTTCCCCTGCTAACGGGCGAGGCGCAGCTGGCCACGCTACAGCTCCCCGCCGACAGCCAGCTGATCTATGCAGACCTGCACTGGGCCGTCCTCCAGCGTGTGGGGCGCACCCCCAAACAACATCGTCAGCGCTTCCGCGCTCTGCGCCTAGAGGAGG
This sequence comes from Neoarius graeffei, assembly GCF_027579695.1. Taxonomy (NCBI): domain Eukaryota; kingdom Metazoa; phylum Chordata; class Actinopteri; order Siluriformes; family Ariidae; genus Neoarius; species Neoarius graeffei. Next base: position 67,030,388 of record NC_083569.1, on the reverse strand, counting down.
GCGGCCACCCGTTCGCGTTTGGCCAGCAACTCCGGGACGCCTGCAGGCGGTGGCTGAGGGCTGACAACCGCGATGCCGAGGGAGTCGTCGACCTGGTGGCGCTGGAGCAGTTCATTGCGCAACTTCCCAAAGGAATGGCAGAGTGGGTCCAGTGCCATCGCCCAGCGTCGCTGGATCAGGCCATCGAGTTGGCGGAGGATCATTTGGCGGCTGTTCCCGCGGCAGGATCACAAATCCCCTCTTCGCGTCTCTCCTCTCTCCCCTTCTGTGTCTCATCCTCGCCCTGTTCCCCCACCGCGGAGGTGGGGGCCAGCTCCCTCACAGCCTGTCCACTGCCCCCGCAGTGTCCTCCTGTTTCTCACTTCCGTGTCTGTCTCTCCCCCCCTCAGGTGAGTGAGCCCCAGAGTACCGGTGCAGAGAGAAAGCCCGGGCCGGTTTGCTGGCGCTGCGGGGAGCCGGGCCTCCTCCAACAGCAGTGCTCAGTGATGGAAGTGGGCGTGGTGGTTCGGATCCCCGACACACCAGGAGCTGCCCTCGATCGGGCCGGAGCGTATCGCATGCCGGTGAGTATCCAAGGGGATACATATTAGGCTTTGGTGGACTCTGGCTGTAATCAGACCTCAATCCACCAATGCCTGGTGCAAGACGAGGCATTGGGGGGAGCACAATTGGTGAAGGTCTTGTGTGTGCACAGGGATGTTCACAGCTACCCTTTAGTGTCAGTCCACATTTTTTTCAGAGAGGAAAAATTTAGTGTAAAGGCTGCGGTTAATCCTCACCTCACCCACTCGATAATTTTGGGGACTGATTGGCCAAGATTTGGGGAATTTATGAGGCATTTAGTGAAGAGTGGGTCCTGCCGTATTTCAGCAATGGGAGGTCCCTGTGTCGCTTTGGCGGGAGCAGCTGTCACAGAGCCGTCTACGTCATCTCTGCGTCAGAGTGAGAAGCCACCAGCTCCTCCTCCCTCTCTCGGGGAATCCCTTGTGGATTTCCCGTTAGAGCAGTTGTGAGATGAGACTCTGCGGCATGTGTTTGACCAAGTGAGAGTAATCAATGGTCAAACGCTCCAGCCAAATGCCACCCCGTCCTTCCCCTACTTTTCTATTATGAAGGATAGATTATACCTAGTGATGCAGGACACTCAAACTAAAGAACAAATCATGCAACTCTTAATTCCAAAAAGCCGCCGGGAATTGGTATTCCAGGCGGCTCACTTTAATCCCATGGCTGGACACTTAGGGCAGGATAAAACACTAGCCCGAATAATGGCCCGGTTCTATTGGCCAGGGATTCGCGGTGATGTCCGTAGGTGGTGTACGGCGTGCCGTGAATGCCAGTTAGTAAATCCAGCAGCCATTCCAAAAGCGCCTTTGCGCCCTCTCCCATTAATTGAGACCCCGTTCAAAAGAATTGGGATGGATCTCGTTGGGCCATTAGATCGGTCAACACAAGGGTACCGCTTTATATTAGTTCTAGTGGACTATGCAATGCGATACCCAGAAGCAGTGCCTCTTCGCAATATCTCAGCACGCAGTATTGCGGAAGCGCTCTTCCACGTCATCTCCCGAGTCGGAATCCCAAAAGAGATTCTGACTGATCAAGGCACCGCATTTGTCACAAACACTGAACAAACTTTATGGGTTATTAGGTATTAAGCTGATCTGCACCAGCGTGTATCACCCACAAACAGACGGTTTAGTCGAATGATTTAATTGCACCCTCAAAAATATAATTAAGAAATTCGTGAGCGAGGACGCACGTAATTGGGATAAATGGCTCGAACCCTTGTTGTTTGCAGTGCGAGAGGTCCCACAAGCCTCCACGAGGTTCTCCCCGTTAAAATTGTTATATGGGCGTAAGCCGCGCGGCATTTTAGACGTGCTGCGAGAAAATTAGGAGGAGGGACCTTCACCAAGTAAAAATGAAATTCAATACGTTATTGACCTGCGCGCAAAACTCCACACACTCATGCACCTAACGCAGGAGAATTTGTGGCAGGCCCAAGAATGGCAAACCCGCCTGTACAACAAGGGTATGCGCCTTAGGGAGTTCACACCGGGAGATAAAGTACTCGTACTGTTGCCCACATCAAGCTCCAAATTAATCGCCAAGTGGCAAGGACCCTTTGAGATCACATGGCGAGTCGGGGACATCGACTATGAGGTGAGGCGAACAGACAGGGGTGGGGCGCTACAGATTTACCACCTCAATCTACTCAAACTCTGAAACAAGAAGGTCCCCATGGCATTGGTGTCGGTGGTTCCAGAGAAGGCGGAGCTGGGGCCGGAGGTTCAAAAGGGAGCATTGGCATCGCATACCTCTCCGGTCCCCTGTGGAGACCACCTCTCCCAGACACAACTCGCGGAGGTTGCCCAGGTGCAGACCGAATTTTTGGACATGTTCTTGCCCCGGCCCGGCTGCACCGACCTCATAGAGCACCACATTGAGATGCCTCCGGGGGTGGTAGTGCGTAGCCACCCTTACAGGCTACCCGAACACAAGAAAAAAGTGGTTCAGGAAGAACTCGAGGCCATGCTCGAAATGGGCATCGTCGAGGAGTCCCACAGCGACTGGAGCAGCCCGGTGGTCTTGGTACCCAAGGCCGACAGGTCGGTTCGGTTCTGTGTAGACTATAGAAAAGTCAACGCGGTGTCTAAATCCGACGTGTACCCAATGCCTCGTATTGATGAGTTGCTTGATCGACTAGGCATGGCTCGCTTTTACTCGACACTGGATTTGACAAAGGGTTATTGGCAGATCCCCTTGACTCCATTATCCCGAGAAAAAACGGCCTTTTCCACACCATTCGGCTTACACCAGTTTGTCACACTTCCTTTTGGGCTGTTTGGGGCGCCTGCTACGTTTCAGCAGCTGATGGATAGGGTCCTCCACCCCCACGCCACCTATGCTGCCACATACCTTGATGACATCATTATTTATAGTAATGACTGGCCGTGGCACCTACAACACCTGAGGGCCGTCCTTAGGTCGCTGAGGTGGGCGGGTCTCACAGCCAACCCAAAGAAGTGTGCAATTGGGCGGGTGGAAGTACGGTATCTGGGCTTTCACTTGGGCAGTGGGCAGGTGCATCACCAAATTAACAAGACTGCAGCGATTGCGGCCTGCCCGAGGCCCAAGACCAAAAAAGGGGTGAGACAGTTCCTGGGGCTGGCTGGCTATTATCATAGGTTTATACCTAATTATTTGGGCGTCACCAGCCCGCTGACTGATCTCACTAAAAAGGGGGCACCAGATCCGGTCCAGTGGACAGAGCAATGCCAGCGGGCTTTTTCTGAGGTAAAGGCTGCACTGTGTGGGGGGCCACTGTTACACTCCCCTGACTTTTCTCTCCCTTTTATATTGCAGACAGACACGTCGGACAGAGGGCTGGGGGGTGTTTTGTCCCAGGAGGTGGAGGGGGAGGATCGCCCGGTGCTGTATATAAGCCGAAAGCTGTCAGTGCGTGAGGGACGCTACAGCACCATAGAGAAGGAGTGCCTGGCCATCAAGTGGGTGGTCCTTGCCCTCTGTTACTACCTGCTGGGATGCCCTTTCACCATCTGTTCAGACCACGCACCCCTCCAGTGATTCCACCACATGAAGGATGCCAACGCGTGGATCACCTGTTGGTATCTGGCACTCCAACCCTTTATCTTCAAGGTGGTCCACAGGCTGGGGGCACGGATGGTCATGGCGGACTTCCTCTCCCATCAAGGGGGGGGAGTCGGCTGCGGGGCGGACGGCTGCCCGGTCTGAGTCAGGCGGTGGGGGTATGTGGCAGTGGGGGCGTGGTCAAGCATCGGTCTGTGACCGGAGGGCAGAGTCAGGGAAGGTAAGTGGCAGAATCACTACACCTGATGTTAATTAACCTGTGTTTGTGTGTCTTCCCAGCAACCACGCCCTATATAAGGAGAGAGAGAGCAGAGGAAGGGCGCTCCCAAACCAGATGTCTTATGTGTGTGTGTATGCATGTGGCTGGGAGAGTGTACATGTGTGTCACTGAAAAGTGCAAGAATAAAGAGTTTTTGGAACTTAGTTCTGGTCTGCCACCCTTCTGTGCTCCATCCACCCGCTTTGAAGCCTACAATCACCTATTCTTGCCTTTCCTGACTTTACCTTGCCTTTCCTCCTGCATGTCAATGCTTCTAATGCTGGTCTCGGAGCAGTTTTGCATCAGCGCCAACAGGGTAAACTTTGTGTAATTGGCTATGGCTCCAGGACGCTTACACCTGCAGAAATAAATTACCATCTCCATTCAGGAAAGTTAGAGTTTTTAGCTTTAAAATGAGCAATTTGTGACAAGTTTAGAGATTATCTCCATTATGCCCAGTCTTTTACTGTCTATACGGATAATAATCCACTCACCTATGCCCTTAGTACAGCAAGGCTGAATGCAGTTGGACATCGATGGGTGGGTGAGTTGGCTGATTTCCAGTTTGATATTAAATATCGCCCCGGAAAGACAAATATAGATGCAGACACCTTGTCACAATTCCCTGTTTCCCTTAGTAATATCACAGAATACACTGAAAGTTTGTCACCTGATATCATCACTGCTGTATGGCAAGGGAACCAGGCTGTTGGAGAGGAAGAAGTGCCATGGGCAGCATTGTTGCAGCTTTCAGGGACTAATGCTAACCTTATTCTGGATGTACCAGTAATTCCACCTCAAGATATCAGGAAAGCCCAGGAGGAAGAGCCAGTGATTAGGGAAGTATTGCACTGGAAAATAAGAGCAGGGTGTCCAACTACTGAGGAGAAGAGAAATCTGTCAAGAGACACCAGGAAATTGCTGCATGAATGAAATCGCTTAAGCCTTGATGGTGGAATACTGTATCGACAAGCAGAGTCACGCCGACAGCTTGTCTTGCCCCATCAGTTTAAATCAGTTGTTCTGAAACATCTACATAATGATATGGGTCATGTGGGAGCCGATAAAGTGATCCAGTTAGTCAGGGAGAGGTTTTATTGGCCCTATATGCAGTGGGAAGTAGAGAACTATGCTATTAGGAGGTGTACCTGCATTGCTCAAAAGCGCCCTGCTGTTCCAGACAAGGCCCCTATGGGTTCCATCTCATCCACTGCACCCCTTGAACTTGTGGCCATAGATTATCTCCATTTAGAGCCTAGTCATGGCGGGTATGAATACATTCTTGTTCTGATGGACCATTTTACATGATTCGCACAGGCATATCCCACTAAAGATAAGTCTGACAAGATGGCTGCAGAAAGGATATTCAATGACTTTATCCCACGCTTTGGTTTTCCACAGAAACTGCACCATGATCAGGGTAGAGAGTTTGAGAATAAACTGTTTTGTAGATTGCAACAACTGGCTGGGATTTCACACTCTAGAACAACCCCTTACCACCCTCAGGGGAACCCGGTTGAGAGGCTCAATAGTACATTATTGCAGATGCTTCGCTCGCTGGCAGAAGAGAAAAAGGCTGAGTGGAAAGACCATCTTCCACATATGGTTCATGCATATAATTGTACCAAACATGAGGGAACAGGATGTTCTCCATATTTCCTTGTCTTTGGAAGACCGCCCCGTTTGCCAGTTGACTTGCTGTTTAACCTGAAGCCAGAGAATGGAGAGGGAACCAGAGATCAGTTTGTGCAAAAATGGGCTGCCAGAATGCAAGAGGCTTATAAAATTGCAGCAGAAAATAGTAAGAAATCATCCACTAAAGGAAAGCGTTATTATAACAAAGGGGTGAAGGGGTTGCCACTTCAGCCTGGTGATAGGGTTCGTGTAAGAAACCTCTCAGAGAGGAATGGGCCAGGCAAGTTATGCAGTTATTGGGAAAAAAGTATACATATAGTACTGAGTAGAGTGGGAGATTCTGTAAGTCCAGTGTACAAGGTGTAAGAAGAAAATAGTGGAAAGACAATCCAGATATTACATAGGAATCTTCTCTTGGCTGTGAATGATTTGCCTCTTGAGGAAGAACTGGATAAGCAGCCTGTGGGGAAGGATAAGCCTGTAAGGAGGAAACAGAAGAGTGAGAGGAGGGATGTTGATGTGGATGAGTCTGACTCTGAAGATTTGGGGGAGGGAGTGACATACAATTTTCATTCGAGGTTCCAACCAGTGATGTATTCTGGACCACAGCCAGGTATCCCTCCAATGATTCAACAAAGATCTTCCAACTTGAGGGCTACAGCTAGAGAGTTAAGACCTGCAAGGCAAGGGACAGGGCTGCAACCAGAAGAAGTGTTACCTGATGCAGAACCAGATGTGGGCCAGAGATGAGAAGAACAGGATGTGCCTGAAGGGGAAGTTCCAGTTGAACTGCAAGACAATCTGCAGGACTCCAGGCAGGCACCAATACCGGATGTAGAGGTACCAGGATTGAGGAGATCCTTGCATACTCCAAAACCTAGAGAGGTGTTAACTTGTACTAATCCTGGGCAGCTGACATACCAACAATTGAGGCCTGAGGCCAATGCAGTGATGGTTAATCCTACCTGTGTTCAGAATGAAATGATGTATCCAGTGCTCCCCATACCATTCTATTATCCAAGACCTGTAGTTTGGAGTTATTAGTCTCATCTTAAAGAAATCAGTCTGGATGCCAGGAGGCATCTTCTGAAGTAGGGTGTTAGGACTAGGACTGTTTTGGCCTCTAGAGGCCGCTGTTATTTCCTTTTCATGTCGTGTTTATTTTGGCCTCTAGAGGCCGCCACTGTTCCTGTGTTTTGTGTTTGTGTTAATTGCCTAATTATCTTCACCTGTGTCCTTAATTAGTTTGTCTATTTATACCCCTGAGTTCAGTCCTCTTGTCACGGAGTCTTTGTGCTGTTATGTTTATCTCCAGTTTCCTTTGTACTGTGTTTTTTGATCTTCTTAGCTTTTGTATTTTTGCACTTTGCTTTTCTTTTGGATTATACTCTTTGGGTTTTTTTTTGTCTTTTGTTTTGCCCTGTATATAGTGTATATAGTTTAAATAAACCTTTTGATTCTTTTTCTACTTCCGCCTCACGCCTCTGCATTTGAGTCATCCCCCTGGTGGCCTAGTGGGGGTTTGCTGGATTATCACACCAACGAACCAGGTTCGAATCCCAGCAAAACCTTAACAGAAAGACTCCGTCATGACCGACTCAGCAGAGGCTGCTTCAACTGTCTACCCGGCCAACCTTCAGGGAATTATGGCAGCTTTGACACGCTTCGGAGCGACCATGGACGCTCATGGACGTACGCTCACCAGCCAACGTGAGGCCCTCGCTCGCCACGAGGAACTGCTTCAGCAAATTGGGAAAACCCTGGCACAGCTGACATCTCTGCCTGCATCTCCTGCTCCTGATCCAGTTCCTGCTCCTGATCCAGCTCCCACTCCTGCTCCAGTGCCTCCTGCAATGCTGCCTTCTTCACCTCGCGAACCCAGCCTTCCTGCACCACAGAGGTATGACGGCAAGCACAGTGAGTGCCGAGAGTTCCTTACCCAGTGTCAACTCACCTTTGAGCTTCAGCCTACCACCTACACTACGGATCGCCGCAAGATTGCCTTTGTGATCACCTTATTAGCTGGTAAGGCGCGAGCCTGGGCTACTGCTATCTGGCAAAGACAGGGACCTGAGTGCTTTGATTTCCAGCTGTTTTCTGAAGAGATGCTTCGGGTCTTCGATCAGGCAGACATCAGTACCGACGCAGCCCGAAAGCTCATGTCCATCCGGCAAGGAGGAAGCGTCGCAGATTACGCCATCTCGTTCCGAACACTCGCAGCAGTAAGTGGATGGAACGAGACTGCCCTGGTGTCAGCCTTCCACCATGGTCTGTCTGACCCCATCAAGGACGGTCTGGCCTCTATTGGATGCCCAAGTGACCTCGAAACCCTCATCTCACATGCTATTCGTCTGGACAACAGGATGAGAGAACGCCACCAAGCCTTGAACCCCCCCAGCCTCCCTACCTCTACCTGGAGACCGTCTACCTCCTTCAGTGACTGTCCAGAACCCATGCAAGTGGGTCGTACTCGCCTCTCCGCATCTGAGAGGGAGCGCAGAAGGAGGGACAAGTGCTGCATCTACTGTGGCAAGCCTGGTCACTTCCGAGCATCATGTCCCGAACTCTTGGGAAAAGGACCGCCCCGTCCAGCCGAGGGAGGGTTGTGACGGGGCCTACCCTCTCTCCCGGACTCCCTGGCCAAGGAATCTACATCCCGGTCTCCATCTCCTGGGGTGAGTCTGTCCACTCTTGTCAAGCTTTGATAGACTCAGGGGCGGCTGGGAACTTTATGGATATTCACTTCGCCCAAAGCATCAATATTCCGACTGCACCTCTTGAAGTCCCACTGTCTGTGTCTGCCCTCGATGGCCAAGCGTTAGGTGATGGAAGAGTCACCCAAGTTACTTCTCCTGTTTTCCTCCAGTCTCAAGGTCACAAGGAAGAAATATCCCTGCACCTGATTCCTTCACCTGAGTTCCCAGTTATTCTAGGCCTTCCTTGGCTTACTCGCCACAACCCTCGCATAGACTGGGTAACAAGCCAGGTTGTGGAATGGGGCCCTGCATGCCATGCCTCTTGTCTGCTCTCTAGCTCTCCTGTGTCTCCTGCCGAGCCCCCTGATCTCACCGAGTTATCTCAAGTTCCCACAGAGTACTGGGATCTCAAGGAGGTATTCAGCAAGAGCAGGGCCGCCGTTCTTCCTCCGCACCGGGCCTACGACTGTGCCATCGACTTGCTCCCTGGGACTACCCCTCCTCGTGGCAGACTGTTTTCACTCTCTCAGCCAGAACGCAAGGCCATGGAGGAATACCTCAAAGATGCCCTGGTCTCTGGGTTTATTCGACCCTCCACTTCACCTGCTGGAGCCGGCTTCTTCTTTGTCGGCAAGAAGGATGGGGGGCTCCGACCATGTATTGATTACAGGGGCCTGAATAAGATCACTGTGCGCAACCGATATCCCCTTCCGCTGATGTCCACAGCTTTCGACCTGCTCCAAGGCGCCACCGTCTTCACCAAGTTGGACCTACGGAACGCATACCACCTCATCCGTATCCGACAGGGAGACGAGTGGAAGACTGCCTTTAACACCCCGTCTGGGCACTACGAATACCAGGTGATGCCCTTCGGACTCACCAACGCACCAGCTGTTTTTCAGGCCCTAATCAACGACGTCTTAAGGGACATGATTAACCTATACGTTTTTGTCTACCTCGACGACATCCTTATCTTTTCCAAGACCGTGCAGGAGCACCGCCACCATGTCCGCCAGGTTCTCCAGAGGCTGCTACAGAACAATCTGTTCGCCAAGGCCCAGAAATGCGAATTTCATGTTCCCGAGGTCTCCTTTCTGGGATTTATTGTACGGACAGGCCAACTCCAAATGGACCCTGCCAAGACCCTGGCCGTCCGGGATTGGCCTACTCCCAAGTCCGTTAAGGAGGTTCAGCGGTTCTTAGGATTCGCTAACTTCTACCGCAAGTTCATCAGGAACTTCAGTTCTGTGGCAGCACCCATGTCTGACCTCACCAAAGGGACAGGTGGATCTTATGGCTGGTCTCCTCAGGCAGAAAAGGCGTTCAAAGACCTCAAGGACCGCTTCTGCACGGCACCCATTCTGGTTCTCCCGGACACCTCCCAACCATTCATCGTGGAGGTGGACGCCTCGGACAGTGGTGTCGGCGCGGTGCTCTCTCAACGTTCGGAAGGAAAGCTGCACCCCTGCGCTTACTTCTCCCACCGCCTGAGTCCTGCTGAGTCCCGGTACGATGTGGGGGATCGAGAACTGCTAGCGGTCAAACTGGCCCTTGAGGAGTGGAGGCACTGGCTGGAGGGAGCACAACATCCATTCCTGGTTTGGACTGACCACAAGAACCTGGAGTACCTCCAGCAAGCCAAGAGACTGAACCCTCGACAGGCTAGGTGGGCCCTGTTTTTCAGTCGGTTTGACTTCACCCTCTCATACCGCCCCGGCTCCAAGAACACCAAACCTGACGCACTGTCCAGACTGTTCTCTGCCACTAACAGGGAGAATGAAGTCGGGCCTATTATCCCTGTGTCCCGGATTGTGGCCCCTGTCCGCTGGGGTATTGAGGAGGCTGTCCGACGAGCCCAACGCCAGGACCCCGGTCCTGGGACGGGGCCACCAGGCCTCTTGTACGTCCCACATCAAGCCCGGGCCAAGGTTCTCCAGTGGGGTCACTCTTCCCCTCTCACCGCCCACCCGGGAGCTCGGAGGACCCTGGACTTCCTGAAAAGATGCTTCTGGTGGCCTAACATGGAGAAGGAAGTAAGGTCATTTGTCCTGTCCTGTGAGGTTTGCACCAGAACCAAGAACCCACGACAGCGTCCCCAGGGTCTCCTGCATCCTCTGACCATTCCCCGGCGTCCCTGGTCCCACGTGGCAGTCGACTTTATCACGGGTCTCCCTGAGTCACAAGGTAACACGGTCATTTTGGTCTTAGTTGACAGATTCTCCAAGGCCTGCCGCTTCATACCACTGTGCAAACTCCCCTCTGCTCTTGAAACTGCGAAACTTTTGTTTAATCATGTCTTCCGAGTCTTTGGTCTTCCACAGGACATCGTCTCAGACCGAGGGCCCCAGTTCTCCTCCCGAGTGTGGCACGGGTTCTGCAAGGTCATCGGAGCCACTGCCAGCCTCTCCTCTGGGTTTCACCCACAGTCCAATGGTCAGACGGAGAGGCTCAACCAGGACCTGGAAACCACCCTGCGAGGCCTGGCTATGGATAACCCGACATCGTGGAGCACCTGGCTGCCATGGGCGGAGTACGCCCACAACACCCTGCAGTCATCGGCCACCAAGCTGTCGCCATTCCAGTGCCAATTCGGGTTCCAGCCACCTCTGTTCCCGGACCAGGAGGAGGACGCGGGGGTGCCCTCGGTCAACCAATATGTGAGACGGTGTCGCAAGACCTGGAGCAAGGTCAGGAAGACCCTCATACAGACCTCCAGAACCAACCAGACTCAGGCCAACCGCCATAGAAGACCTGCACACGCTTTCCGCCCTGGGCAGCGTGTTTGGCTGTCCACTAAGGACCTTCCACTGCGGGTGGAGAACCGCAAGCTTGCTCCTCGCTACATTGGCCCCTTCAAGGTGGTGCGCAGGGTGAACCCTGTCTCCTACCGGCTCCAGTTGCCCCGGACTCTGAGGATCAACCCCACTTTCCATGTTTCCCTGTTACGGCCCATACTGACATCTACGTATGCCCCTGCCTCTAGGAACCCCCCACCCCCCCGCATCTTCCAGGGGCAGACTGTGTTCACTGTGAATCGCCTGCTTGACTCCCGCCGGGTCCGCGGCGGGTTGCAATATCTGGTGGACTGGGAGGGCTATGGTCCTGAGGAGCGCTGCTGGGTTCCTGCTCGGGATGTCCTTGATAAAGAACTATGTCGGGACTTCCATTCGGCCCATCCGGATCGCCCTGGGAACGTCAGGAGACGCTCCTAGAGGGGGGGGTCCTGTTAGGACTAGGACTGTTTTGGCCTCTAGAGGCCGCTGTTATTTCCTTTTCATGTCGTGTTTATTTTGGCCTCTAGAGGCCGCCACTGTTCCTGTGTTTTGTGTTTGTGTTAATTGCCTAATTATCTTCACCTGTGTCCTTAATTAGTTTGTCTATTTATACCCCTGAGTTCAGTCCTCTTGTCACGGAGTCTTTGTGCTGTTATGTTTATCTCCAGTTTCCTTTGTACTGTGTTTTTTGATCTTCTTAGCTTTTGTATTTTTGCACTTTGCTTTTCTTTTGGATTATACTCTTTGGGTTTTTTTTGTCTTTTGTTTTGCCCTGTATATAGTGTATATAGTTTAAATAAACCTTTTGATTCTTTTTCTACTTCCGCCTCACGCCTCTGCATTTGAGTCATCCCCCTGGTGGCCTAGTGGGGGTTTGCTGGATTATCACACCAACGAACCAGGTTCGAATCCCAGCAAAACCCTAACATAGGGGAGCGTGTAGAGGGGCTGGGTTGGAGATGACTTGTGTTTTAATAGCAATTGTTCATTTTTATTAAGAACAGGAAAAGTAACATATTAAAGATTTCATGATTTTACAACCCCGATTCCAGAAAAGTTGGGACAAAGTACAAATTGTAAATAAAAATGGACTGCAATAATTTACAAATATCAAAAACTGATATTATATTCACAATAGAACATAGACAACATATCAAATGTCGAAAGTGAGACATTTTGAAATTTCATGACAAATATTGGCTCATTTGAAATTTCATGACACCAACAGATCTCAAAAAAGTTGGGACAGGGGCAATAAGAGGCTGGAAAAGTTAAAGGTACAAAAAAGGAACAGCTGGAGGACCAAATTGCAACTCATTAGGTCAATTGACAATAGGTCATTAACATGACTGGGTATAAAAAGAGCATCTTGGAGTGGCAGCGGCTCTCAGAAGTAAAGATGGGAAGAGGATCACCAATCCCCCTAATTCTGTGCCGACAAATAGTGGAGTAATATCAGAAAGGAGTTCGACAGTGTAAAATTGCAAAGAGTTTGAACATATCACCTACAGTGCATAATATCATCAAAAGATTCAGAGAATCTGGAAGAATCTCTGTGTGTAAGGGTCAAGGCCGGAAAACCATACTGGGTGCCCGTGATCTTCGGGCCCTTAGACGGCACTGCATCACATACAGGCATGCTTCTGTATTGGAAATCACAAAATGGGCTCAGGAATATTTCCAGAGAACATTATCTGTGAACACAATTCACCGTGCCATCCACCGTTGCCAGCTAAAACTCTATAGTTCAAAGAAGAAGCCGTATCTAAACATGATCCAGAAGTGCAGACGTCTTCTCTGGGCCAAGGCTCATTTAAAATGGACTGTGGCAAAGTGGAAAACTGTTCTGTGGTCAGACGAATCAAAATTTGAAGTTCTTTATGGAAATCAGGGACGTCGTGTCATTCGGACTAAAGAGGAGAAGGACGACCCAAGTTGTTATCAGCGCTCAGTTCAGAAGCCTGCATCTCTGATGCTATGGGGTTGCATTAGTGCGTGTGGCATGGGCAGCTTACATATCTGGAAAGATACCATCAATGCTGAAAGGTATATCCAGGTTCTAGAGCAACATATGCTCCCATCTAGACGACGTCTCTTTCAGGGAAGACCTTGCATTTTCCAACATGACAATGCCAAACCACATACTGCATCAATTACAGCATCATGGCTGCGTAGAAGAAGGGTCCGGGTACTGAACTGGCCAGCCTGCAGTCCAGATCTTTCACCCATAGAAAACATTTGGCGCATCATAAAACGGAAGATATGACAAAAAAAGACCTAAGACAGTTGAACAACTAGAATCCTACATTAGACAAGAATGGGTTAACATTCCTATCCCTAAACTTGAGCAACTTGTCTCCTCAGTCCCCAGACGTTTACAGACTGTTGTAAAGAGAAAAGGGGATGTCTCACAGTGGTAAACATGGCCTTGTCCCAACTTTTTTGAGATGTGTTGTTGTCATGAAATTTAAAATCACCTAATTTCTCTCTTTAAATGATACATTTTCTCAGTTTAAACATTTGATATGTCATGTATGTTCTATTCTGAATAAAATATGGAATTTTGAAACTTCCACATCATTGCATTCCGTTTTTATTTACAATTTGTACTTTGTCCCAACTTTTTTGGAATTGGGGTTGTAAAAAAAATGGCATGTTGATATGGTACACTGCACACTTCATGTTATTGTGGAGGTATTGGGCTCCAGACCTGTAGATGGCACTCTGGGAGGGAAGGAAAGGGGCAAGTATATAGCTGGCAGAGAAGAAGAGATTTTGAATGCCAGTGTGCAGCATCCTTGAACAATTTGTCCATTCTCTCTCTCAATTTTTAAGGGAACATGAGTTGGGCCATGCCCCAAGCTCCCCTAGACTTGGAGGCCGGTAATATATTGACTTTGCCACCCACCTTCCTTGAGCCTGCCCTCCATTCACAAACTGACACTTGGCCATGCCCTCACTGTCACATACCCCCACTGCCCGACTCAGGCCAGGGAGGTGTCCAGCCTGCAGCGGGACCCCCCGACGGGACAGGACGTCCACCACTACCATCTGCGCCCCCAGCCTGTGAACCACCTCGAATTTAAATGGCTGGAGGGCGAGATACCAACAGGCGATCCACACATTGGCATCTTCTTCATTTCATTTTCATTTATTTATTTGCACAAAACAAAACAAGAATAGACAATAATCATAAAATGTACATGCAGGAGGAGGGGAGAACCCTAAAAAAGCTTATACTAAGCCCTCCTCCTTTAAACTGCTTAAGTAAATAACTGATATTAATCAACTAAGAACATAAATAAAATTCAAATACAATCCCATACAATAAATTTAAAAATAATAACCTAACAATATATGATACTAAACACTAAATTACAAACATTTTACAAACCTAGCCAGAAATGGCTAGGGTAGGAGAGGAGATGTTTAAGGTTCCGTTTAAGCATTATTATGGAAGTAAAATTTTTCAGGGGAAGATCATTCCATACATTGACACATTTATATTGCACACTCATTTGAGCCATAGAAGTTCTGAATAGGGGAATGTGTAATTGAGTACTTTGTCAAGTTTGATATTGGTGAAACTGTGAATTAATATTAAAAAAGTTTTCGAACATATCAGAAAAATTGTAAAGGAATTGAGCTGTGAAAAGAGCGAGATGAAATCTATTAATCTCAAAAGTATTTTAAATTTGAAGCTGTTTGAACAATGGTGAAGAGTGGGTGTACAATCTGGAACCGGTAGCAATATGTACAAATCTTTTCTGAAGTAACAATAAAGGGTGAAGTGAAGTTCTGTAAGCACACCCCCAAACCATATTGCAATAAATCAGGTAAGGGTAGAATAAACTATTGTATATAGTAATAAAAGTTCTCTGAGTAAGAATGTATCTAATTTTACCCATTATCCCAATAAATTTTGATTTTTTTTTCACTAGCATAGCAATGTGGGCCTTCCAAGTTAATCCATCATCAATAATTATACCAAGGAATTTTGCCTGACTCTGTTGAGAGAGAGAGGAAAATTCTTTAAGTAGATTTTGGCTTTATTACTATTATAAATCTTAGTTTTACTACAAAAGATAAAGTAATGTCTTTTTAACATTGACAGACAGCTTGTTAGCTTCAAACCAAGTAATTTCATCTCATTTTCTTCCACTTATCCAGGGCCGGGTCGCAGAGGCAGCAGTCTGAGCATGGAAGCCCAAACTTCCCTCTCCCCAGACACCTTGGCCAGCTCCTCAGGAAGAACACCAAGACGTTCCCAGGCCAGCCGAGAGACATAGTCCCTCCAGCATGTCCTGGGTCTTCCCCAGGGCCTCCTCCCGGGGGGACATGCCTGGAACACCTCCCCAGGGAGGCATCCAGGAGGCATCCGAAAGAGATGCCCGAGCCACCTCAGCTGATTCCTCTTAATGTGGAGGAGCAGTGGCTCTACTCCGAGCTCCTCCCGAGTGACTGTGCTTCTCACCCCATCTCTAAGGGAGTGCCCAGCCACCCTGCAAAGGAAACTCATTTCAGCCCCTTGTATCCGCGATCTTGTTCTTTCGGTCATTATCCAAAGCTCATGACCATAGGTGAGTGTCGGAACGGAGATCGACCAGTAAATCGAGAGCTTCGTCTTTTGGCTCAGCTCCTTCTTCACCACAATGGACCGGTAAAGCGACCACATCACTGTGGAGGCTGCACCGATCCGCCTGTCGATCTCATGCTCCCTCCTTCCCTCACTCGTGAACAAGATCCCGAAATACTTAAACTCCTCCACTTGAGGCAGGACTTCTCCACCAACCTGAAGAGGGCAAGCCACCCTTTTCCGGTCGAGAACCATGGCCTCAGACTTGGAGGTGCTGATTCTCATCCCAGTCGCTTCACACTCGACTGCAAACCACCCCAGTGCATGCTGAAGGTCCTGGTTTGACGAAGCCAACAGGACATCATCCACAAAAAGCAGACATGAAATCCTGTGGTTCCCAAACAGGATTCCTTCCGGACCCTGGCTGCACCTAGAAATTCTGTCCATAAAAATTATGAATAGAACCAGTGACAAAGGGCAGCCCTGCCAGAGTCCAGCATACACTGGGAATAGGTCTGACTTACTGCCGGCAATGTGAACCAGACTCCTGCTCCGTTCGTACAGGGACCGGATAGCCCTTAGCAAAGAGCCCCGAACCCCATACTCCCGAAGCCCCCCCCACAGGATACCACGAGGGACATGGTTGAATGCCTTCTCCAGATCCACAAAGCACATGTGGACTGGTTGGGCAAACTCCCATGAACCCCCGAGCACCCTATTAAGGGTATAGAGCTGGTCCAGTGTTCCACGACCAGGACGTAAACCGCATTGTTCCTTCTGGATCTGAGGTTTGACTATTGGCCGAATTCTCTTCTCCAGTACCCTGAAGTAAACCTTCCTGGGGAGGCTGAGAAGTATGATCCCCCTACGGTATAATTGGAGCACACGCTTCATAGACTTCAGCTCAGCATTCAACACAATCATTCCTCAGCAGCTCATTCATAAACTGGACCAGCTGGGACTCAACACCTCCCTGCGCAACTGGCTGCTGGACTTCCTGATGGGGAGACCACAGACTGTACGGGTCAGCAGCAACTCCTCTAGCACCATCACACTGAACACGGGGGCCCCCCAAGGATGTGTGCTGAGCCCCCTCCTCTTTACTCTGCTGACCCACGACTGCATACCAACATCCAGCTCTAATCTCTTCATTAAGTTTGTGGATGACACAACTGTGGTGAGTCTCATCAAAAATGGAGATGAGACGATCTACAGGAGTGAGGTGAGCCGCTTGGCCATGTGGTGCAAGGACAACAATCTCCGCCTGAACATGGAGAAGATGAAGGAGATTGTTGTTGACTTCAGGAGCGCGCACACCCAGCAGGCTCCACTATCAATTGACAGTGCTGCAGTGGAGAGGGTGAGCAGCACCAAGTTTCTGGGTGTGCACATCTCTGAAGACCTGTCCTGGAGTAACAACACTGTATCACTGGCCAAAAAAGCCCAACAGCGTCTGTACTTCCTCTGCAAACTGAGGAGAGCAAGAGTCCCGGCCCCCATCATGCACACATTCATCAAGAACATCCTGACCAGCTGCATCACCGTGTGGTACAGTGCCTGCACCGTGTCCTGCTGCAAGACGCTGCAGCGCATCGTGAGAGCAGCTGAGAGGATCATTGGTGTCTCTCTCCCTTCTCTAATGGATATTTATACTCCCGCCTCACCCACAAAGCCATCAGGATTGCAGGTGACCCCACCCACCCATCTCACAGCCACTTCAGTCTGCTGCCGTCAGGGAGGAGACTGCGGAGTCTCCGGGCCAAAACCAGCAGGCTCAAGAACAGTTTCACCAGGTGGTCAGGAGGCTCAACTCCCTCCCTGTTCTGCCTCTCCTCCCCCCTCTGCCCCTGCCACAGATTCCGCTCGCACTCCCCCCTGCCCCCCCTTCAGCATCTGACATGTCACCCTCACAGTCCCCCCCAACCAATACAAACACACACACACATACATACATACATACATACATACATACATACATACATACATACATACTCTCAATGTTCATTAACACACTGAACTCAGGGACTGCACATTTCACTTTACCTTGCTCATTTGCACTATTCCACACTACCTCACCTTAACAGCCATTAGTTTATTGTTTATACTGCTTATTTCATGTTTACCTGCTATACCTCAAGTGCCCTTGACTGTTTATTTGCACCAATTTAAGTGTGTGTGTGTGTGTGTGTGTGTTTAGTCTATGTCGAGTTCTTATCTAGAGTGTTTATACTGTTTATACTGTTTGTTTTTTCAATTATTCTATTTTTATTCATTGCATTGCCTGTTTGCACCGTGGGTCAGAGAGGACTGAAATTTCATCTGTACTGTAAGTTGAGCATGTATGGACCCTTTTCAGTCACGTGACCTTCGTAAACGCGACCGCCATTCTGGACATGTAGTGGACTTCGGCTCGAATCAGTTTGAATGCGAGGAAGGCGACAAATGAAAAACATAAAAGAAAAAGGAGCGAGATGCAGAAAACACCTTCACTATCCAGCGACGTAGGGCATTTACAGGGCGAGCAGAGGGAGAGGTATTTGCAAAAATTGAGGTTAGCAGGCTTAGAGAACGACGTTTACCTGCTTCCACCAGGATTGTTCACTGACGTACGGAAGTACACGAAGCCCTCGTCTTTACCTGACTTCGGCCCACATGATCTGTATACCTATGTCGTTAAAAACCCATCGCCATACACATACACGCCAATGTCCGAGGTTCCGGAGCGCGCTCCGGCTTGCTCCAGGAGTGCTCCGGCCGAGGTTCCGGAGGGCACTCCGGCTTGCTTCAGGAGTGCTCCAGCCGAGGTTCCGGAGGGCGCTCCGGCTTGCTCCAGGAGTGCTCCGGCCGAGGTTACGGAGTGCGCTCCGGCTTGCTCCGGAGCAAGCCGGCGCGCGCTGCTTAATTTGAGGGGAACCTCGGCCGGAGCACTCCGGGAGCAAGCCGGCACGCGCTGCTTAATTTGAGGGAGAGCAAGCCGGAGCGCTCTCCAGAACCTCGGACGTTGGCTCCGGCAGCTATTTATACCGGATCCGGTGTAAATAGCTGCCGGATCATAATTACAGTAAACTAGTAAATACAGCAAAGGAAAAACTTGAGACTGAAAGGTTTTAACAGTCATCCAAATGACTAAATGTAAACATTGCTACAGTAACATACCAGCTACTTGTTGACATTAGCTAGTCAACAATAGCTACTACAGAAGAACAAAGAGGTTACAATGGGTTATTTTAGCCTATTTGGTTACACACTCGCTGCCACAGAATGTTAACAGCAATGTAATGCCTTTTCTGGCTAATTTTATTCGTCTTACCTCCAACAAAGTGGTCACTACACAAGCGTTGGTATGCCGAGGGCTGCCAATCTGTTAATGGCCGCTATCCATCTTCTCCGTCAGGATCCGATAAAATGATAAACCTTGCCTTGTTTGTTGATGGTTACTACATCCAGGTGCACAACAATATAGTGGCATGATGGAAGTCTTGCTGAAAGTAAAAACTTTCTTTGCTGCCATTCCTCAATGTTGGCTGTGGTAAACTACTGGTAGCACACGTCCAAAATGGCGGCTGCGTTTGTCGTGACGTCACGTGAAAAGGGTCCATAGCATACAGTATTTGGCAATAAAGTTCACTTGACTTGACTCTCCAGCCCCCTTTCTTAAAAAGACAGACCACCACCCCAGTCTGCCACTCCAGAGTCACTGTCCCCAAACGCCACATGATGTTGCAGAGGCGTGTCAGCCAAGACAGCCCCACAACATCCAGAGACTTGAGATAATCAGGGCGGATCTCATCCACCCCCAGTGCCTTGCCACCGAGGAGCTTGCAAACCACCTCAGTGACTTTGGCTTGTGTAATGGATGAGTCCACCTCTGAGTCATCAGCCTCTGCTTCCTCAATGGAAGACATGATGGTGGGATTGAGGAGATCCTCGAAGTATTCCTTCCACCGCCCGACAATATCCCCAGTCGAGGTCAACAGCTCCGCACCTGCACTGTAAACAGTGTTGGCAGAGTACTGCTTCCCACTCCTGAGGCGCCGGACAGTTTGCCAGAATTTCCTCGAGGCCGACCGATAGTCCTCCTCCATGGCCTCACTGAACTCCTCCCAGTTCCGAGTTTTTGCCTCCACAACTGCCCGAGCTGTGGCACGCCTGGCCTGCCGATACCCATCAGCTGCCTCAGGAGTCCTGGAGGCCAACATGGCCTGATAGGACTCCTTCTTCAGCTTGACGGCATCCCTTACTTCCGGTGTCCACCACCAGGTTCGGGGATTACCGCCATGACAAGCACCGGAGACCTTGCGGCCACAGCTCCGAACAGCCGCATCGACAATGGAGGCAGAGAACATGGCCCACTCAGACTCAATGTTCCCCGCCTCCCTCAGAAGCTGGGAGAAACTCTCCCGGAGGTGGTAGTTAAAGACCTCCCTGACGGAGTGCTCGGCCAGACGTTTCCAGCAGACCCTCACCATACGTTTGAGTCTGCAAGGTCTGTCTGGCTTCCTCCTCTGCCAGCAGATCCAACACACTACCAGGTGGTGATCAGTTGACAGCTCAGCCCCTCTCTTCACCCGACTGTCCAAGACATAGGGCCGGAGATCAGATGAAACGACAACAAAGTCAATCATTGACCTAAGGTGTCCTAGTGCCACGTGCACTTATGGACACCCCTATGCTCGAACATGGTGTTTGTTATGGACAAACCGTGACTTGCACATAAGTCCAATAACAAAACACCACTCGGGTTCAGATCGGGGAGGCCGTTCCTCCCAATCACGCCCCTCCAGGTGTCACTGTTGTCACCCACGTGAGCATTGAAGTCCCCCAGTAGAACAATGGAGTCCTCAGTCTGAGCACCTCTCAGTACCTCTCCCAGGGACTCCAAGAAGGCCGGATACTCTTTACTGCTATTCAGCCCATAGGCACAAACAACAGCAAGAGCCCTCTCCCTGATCCGAAGGCGCAGAGAGGCGACCCTCTCGTTCACTGGGGTAAACTCCAATACATGGCGGCTGAGCTGGGGAGCTATAAGCAAGCCCACACCAGCCCGCCGCCGCTCACCAGAGAAGTGGAGAGTCCAGCCCCTCTCGAGGAGCTGGGTTCCAGAGCCCAAGCTGTGCGTGGAGGTGAGCCCGACTATCTCTGGCCGGTACCTCTCAACCTCCTGCACAAGCTCAGGCTTTTCCCCCCCAGCGAAGTGACATTCCATGTCCCAACAGCTAGCCATTCAGGTCTTTGAGGCCCTTGCCTTCGACTGCCACCCAATCTACACTGCACTGGCCCCCTATGGCTACCTCTGTGGGTGGTGAACCCACAGGAGGTTGGGCCCATGTCACCACTTTGGGCTGAGCCCGGCCGGGCCCCATGGGCAAAGGCCCGGCCACCAGGTGCTCGCATATGAGCCTCAACCCCGGGCCTGGCTCCAGGGTGGGGCCCCAACTGCGCCATACCAGACGACGTCACAGTCCTTGATTTTTTCATTTCCATAAGGGGGTTTGGTGAACTGCTCTTGGTCTGGCCTGTCACCTTGGACCTGTCTGCCTTGGGAAACCCTAACAGGGGTGTAATGCCCCTGACAACATAGCTCCTAGGATCATTCAAGCACACAAACCCCTCCACCACAATAAGGTGGCAGTTCTAGGAGGGGAAACCAAGTAATGACCTTTTTTACTTCTTGGTTGGCCAGTCTTATTGAAGACTCAAAATCCAAGTGCAACAGAAAAAGATTTGTATCATCGGCAAATAGAATGAAGAAAATAATCGAGGATGCTTCTGCAAGATCATTGATGTAGATAAACAATAAAAGTAAAAATAAACAAAAATAAAAATCTTTCATGTGGTGGAGCCACTGGAGGGGTGCATGGTCCGAACAGAGGGTGAAAGGGCACCCCCAGCAAATAGTATCAGAGGGTGAGGACCGCCCACTTGATGGCTAGGCACTCTTTCTTGATGGTGCTGTACTTACTCTCATGCATCGAGAGCTTATGGTTGATGTACAGCACAGGACATTCTTCACCCTCCACCTCCTGGGACAAAACATCCCCCTGTCCGATGTGTCCATCTGCAAAATAAAGGGAAGAGAGAAGTCAGGAGAGTGTTAGTATGGCCCCCCACACAGTGCAGCTTTTACCCTGGAGAAAGCCTGTTGGCACTGCTTCATCCACTGGAACGGATCTGGTGCTTCCTTTTTAGTGAGATCAGTCAGCGGGCTGGTGACATCCAAATAATTAGGTATAAACCTACGATGATAGCCAGCCAGCCCCAGGAACTGTGTCTCACCCCTTTTTGGTCTTGGGCCTCTGGCAGACTGCAATTGCTGCTGTCTTGTCAATTTGGAGATGCACCTGCCCATGACCCAAGTGGAAACCAGGTAACGTACTTCCACCCACCCTATCGCACACTTTTTTGGGTTCGCTGTGAGACCCGCATTCCTCAGCAACTCTAAGATGGCCCTAAGTTGCTCAAGGTACCTTGGCCAATCATTACTATATACAGTATAATGTTAAGGTATGTGGCTGCATAGGCGGCATGGGGGCAAAGGATCTTATCCACGAGCCACTGGAACATAGTGGGCGCCCCAAATAATCTAAAAGGAAGCAGGATAACCTGGTGTAATCCAAACGGTGTGGAAAAGGCCATTTTTTCTCAGCATAGAGGAGACAAGGGGATCTGCCAATATCCCTTTAAGTCCAGTGTCGAATAAAAGCGAGCAGCACCTAACCTGTACTCGAGTTGAGGGGGGATGGGGGGATCCCCCCTGGAATAAAAAATGGTCAAAATCATCCCCCCTCTAAAACGGGCATCCCCCCTCCCTTCCCTTGAGCAATTTTATCAATAAATGTGGACATTACTTCCATTTAACATTGGAATTAGAAATGCCATTCCACGTAGCTTTGCTGAAACTGAGCATACAATAAGCTACCGCGAGAGAGGGCACGCGCAAGCAAAGCGTTTGAGGAGGTGACATTCAGTTGGGGTTCCGTTATTTTTATTTCATTTGGCGTCAGTAACAGCAGCGGATTGCAGCATCATGGCCAAGCGGAGTGGACAGCAAGACCTAAGCAAGTTCAGATTTAAGATCGCAAGAAAAAACATTTCAGGAGGTAAGTCAAGAGTTACGAATATCAGTCACACTTTCTGTGAGCCCACTATCATGCTGTAAAGTTACCGATATGTAGCCTAATTTGTGGGCGGCAGAGAACAACACAGATATCATAATGAATGTTAGTTTGGAGTCTAGCCAGCTATCAATAGCTTACTCAGGTTCATGTTAGCTTTGATATCTTGTATAAGGCCATTAATTTAATCAGCCTGGACATTCATTTGTTATTCTTCAGGCAACAAAAAGTGTTATTCAAGACAGGAAGGCTAAAATAAATGACACTAGCAGTTTTGAAGGTTTCATTGCCTCATTAGAGAGCCAGTCACAACATGTAAGGCAGAGCAGGATTGGTGTAGGACTCAACAAAGTGTCTGCTATAATGCAGCTTTCTTTTTCTTCATCATAGGCTCTTCTTCTGTCTCCTCAATGGGCCTTTTTCCCTTTCCAAAGAAACTTTCCAAAGATACCTGCTTTTAACTCATTTTGCTAGCTTGTATCCAGTATGTATCAAAGTGCTGGTATGTATCGAAGCAAAGTATCAAAGTATCCAAGGCAGCTCCTTGGTAACCGTCAACGTTAAGGTGTCACGTGACCTAGATAACAGTGGGAATCAACGTTACAGAAAGAATCCGGTTATTTTTCAAAGCTCAAATCCTTGTTCAGATAATAAATAAATCTGAAATAACATTATAAGTACTTTTCTTTTCTTTCCATTAAAATAATAACCAGTATGGACATGTATAATTTGCATTACTCATAAGAATAAACACAATAATAAAAAAAGGAAAAAACAAAAAAATGCATAATGCCTCAAACATCTTTTAGGAAGTTTAGTCTGATTTACAATTTACTGTTGCTTGTTTTAGCTTATTGGTTACCTACCTACCTCTGGGAACATTGAGTTAAATACAATGTTCAGCTTTGAATAAAAATTCTATTGACTTGATATGAAAAGATTCAGTTGTTCATTTACATTGCCTGCTGAGGTTTTAATAAATTATTTACCAAATGATTTAAAAGGACCCTACCATGACTATGAAGTTACACTTCAAATTTGTCATCTGCATTTCACCCTAATATGGAGAATGTGGTAGGTATGTCAGCCAGGAGACTGACTAAATATGACACGACATCCACACTGTGCATGTTTTACAGTAAAATACCAGTGTATTATGTTTTTTTACAACAATAAAAAGGGTACACAGTGTGTACTACACACTTTATCAGCACAAAATACTGTATGTCTGGTAAATGAACAAGGTCCACAGACCTACGTTGTGTGCAAACCCTCCTAAAAGCAAACCAGTTTCCCACCGACGGACCGACCGATGGGTCGACACGCGACTAAAAATTTCACCATCCCTCCTGGTTTGATTTTACAACTCGACCACTGCACCTAACCAATCAAGCAACTCATCACATTGAGTATGTATCGAATTTAGACACCGCATTGACTTTTCTGTAGTCTACACAGAACTGGACCAAGCCGTCAGTCTTGGGTACCAGGATCACCGGGCTGCTCCAGTCACTGTGTCACTCCTTGATTATGCCCACGTCGAGCATGGCCTTGAGTTCATCCTGAACCACCTTTATTTTTTTGTTCGGGTAGGTGGTAAGGACGGCTATGCACCACCAGCCCTGGGGCCTTTTCACTGTGGTGTTCTATGAGGTAGGTGTGGCCGGGCAGGGGTGAGAACACGTAAGAAAATTCCTCTTGCAACTTTGCAACCTCTGTGAGTTGGGCCGGTGAGAGGTGGTCTCCACAAGGGACCGGAGCGGTTTGAGTGGTCGCTTTAGTGTATTTTACCTCCGGCCCCAGCTCCACCCTCTCCAGAACAACTGATGCCAATGCTACAGGGACCCCCTCATTCCAATGTTTCAATAGGTTGAGGTGGTATATTTCCAGAGCCCCGCCCTTATCTGTTCACCTCACTTCATAGTAGACATCCTCGATTTTCCATGTGACCTTGAAGGGCCCTTGCCACTTGGCGACTAATTTGAAGCTTGAAATGGGCAGTACCATGAGTACTTTGTCTCCAGGCATGAATTCCCTAAGGCATGCACCCATCATACAGCCAGGCTTGACGCTTTTGTGCCTGCAGCAAATTCTCCTGGGTTAGATGTGTGTGGAGCTTTGCGCGCAGATTGAGAATGTATTGAATTTCATTTTTACTAAGTGAAGGTCCCTCCTCCCACTTTTCTCACAGCACATCTAAAATGCCACACGGCTTTCACCCATATAATAATTCAAACACGGAAAATCTCATGGAGGCTTGCAGGACCTCTCGTACTGCGAATAACAAGGGCTCAAGCCATTTATCCCAATTCATCCTGACTTACAAATTTCTGGATATCGCGTTGCATAGTCCAGGAGAACTAAAAGTGATATCCATGTGATGATTGATCTAATGGCCCAACACAGCCCACATTACTGCCCACGAAAAGACAGAAGTGTTCTGCAAGGCATTCTCACAAAAAATGCCATCTCCAAGATACAACTGCCCCGGCACCTCAAATCCAGCAATCCACCTCCTGCACTATTGACACCATCACATTCAAACCTAAGGACATCAAGAGGCTCTTGAAAGAACTCAAACCAGACGAAGCTTCTGGGCCAGATGAAATCCCCACCAGAGTTCTTAGAGAATGTGGTGCAGCGCTTGCAAGCCCCCTGTGTCACCTCTTTAACTGCTGCTTTTCAAGTTGACTCTTCCCAAGTCAGTGGAAGGTGGCCTCTGTTACTCCAGTGCACAAGAAAGACTCGAAAGCAGACCAGTCCAAGTACCGCCCCATATCACTGCTTTCAGTCATCAGCAAGGTTATGGAATCAGCAGTGAACCAACAGCTACAGAGATATGTTCTCAAAAACAATCTCATCTCCCACAGACAGTTTGGATTCAGACCAGAACACAGCATGGCTGACCTCCTAAACATTCTGTGCCAGAGGTGGAACAACTCCCTAGACTCAGGCGAGGAAGTCTGCATAGTAGCCTTGGACATCCAGGGGGCATTTGACAAAGTGTGGCATCACAGTCTGATGGCCAAACTCTATTTGAGAGGAGTGTCTGGAAAGCTGCTCTAATAGCTCCAAAGCTACCTCTTGAACAGATCCATCAGAGTGGTCCTGTCAGGCCAGGCCTCAGAACCCTACTCCATCAATGCCTCAGTACCTCAAGGATCGATCCTCGGCCCTCTCCTCTTCTCCATCTTCATCGACAACTTGGTTGATGTATGTGAGAATGAGATGTACACATACCCTGATGACTTAACCCTGTATGGACACATCAGATCTCCAGCAGACAAGGCCAAAGTGGAGGCAAGCCTGAACCAGGATCTCCAACAAATCGCCATCTGGGGAGACCAGTGGAAGACGACTTTCGAGCCATCAAAGTGTAAGTTTGTTATACTCTCAAGAAAGAGGACTCCATCTGCACTGGACCTGCACTTCAATGGTCACCAGTTGACCATGGCCAATGAGTTGGACATCTTGGGGGTCACAATAGACAAGAAGCTGTCCTGGTTGAAACATCTGAACAAAATCTCCATACGGGCAGGTCAGAAACTGGCAGCGCTGAGGAGAGTGGCCAGTAAACTCACCACGGAGAGCCGAGCAACTGTCTACAAGCTACAGGTACACAGTGTCATGGAATACGCCTCACTCAGCTGGATGAGTGCCTCACCAACACATCTTGGCCTACTCGACAACATTCAGAAGAAGGTCCTAAAGATTATAGGGGTGGACCAGGACACTGCCAGCACAAAACACTCCATCTCCAGCCTTGGCCATAGAAGACAGGTTGCTGCTACTACAGTCCTGTTCAAAATGCACACCCGCCACTGCCCTACGGATCTCCGGGATATGCTCCCCCCACCATACCCTACACGGCGAACCACCTGCCTTTGCACAGCTATGCCAGATCATGCCCTGGACCTCCCAGCCTCTAATACTCGCACCCTGGACAGAACCTTCCTCCACACTGCTGTCCGGGTATGGAATAGCCTTCCAGAACATGTAGTTGGACCCATAGACACTGGCCCCCAGGCCTTTAAATGCAGGGTCCACAGGCATCTTCTGACCACTCCTCCCACTACCAGATGAGCTACAGTGAACCCGATGATTGGCCAAGTGGAATTGTATTCTATCTTGCTGTTGTTCACAATTGTACACAATTAAAAAACAAACAAACAAGTGACATCCATACCAATTCTCTCAAAGGGTGTCTTGATTAGAGGAAGAGGAAGCAAAGGCACTTTTGGAGTGGCCACGGGATTTACTAACTGGCATTCGCGGCATGCCGCACACCACTGACGGACATCTGCGTGAATCCCTGGCCAATAGAATCGGGCCATTATTCGGGCTAGTGTCTTATCCTGCCCTAAGTGTCCGGCCATGGGATTAAAGTGAGCCACATAGCATACAAGTTCCCTACGGCTCTTCGGGATTAACAACTGGGTTAATTGTGGACCGGTTTGAGTGTCCTGTGCCACTCGGTACAGCCCATCCTTAATAATAGCAAAATATGGGAAGGCTGGAGTCACATTTGGAGATTTTGACCATTTGATTACTCTCACTTGGTCAAACACGACACAGAGTCTTGTCTCATGACTGCTTTAATAAGAAATCCTTGAGGGAATCCCCGAGAGAGGGAGGAGGGGCGAGCTGCTCCTCACTCCTTGTATCGTCCTGACGAGGTGCTGATGTCGATGGCTCTGTGACAGCTTCCCCAATCAATGCCACACCAGGATCTTCCCGTGATGTACTAATGCAGGACCCATCCCCTACTATGTGTTCCATCAATCCTTTGAATCTCGGCTGATCAATCCCCAAAATCAGAGAGTGGGTGAGACAAGGATTAACCGCCGCCTTTATTCTATGCTTTTCTCCCCAGAACAGAATGTGGACGGACACTACTGGGTAAGTTGTGAACATCCCCTTGCACACACACAACCTTCACTATTTGTGATCTCCCCAATGCCTCACCTTGCACCAGGCTTTGGTGGACTGAGTTCTGATTACAACCGGAATCCACCAATGTGTGATACATATCTGCTTGGACACTTACTGGTATGCAATACACCCTGGACCAATCAGGGGCAGTCTCTGGTGCATCGGGGATGCAGATCACCACTCCCACCTCCATCGCAGAGCATTGATTCTGGAGCTGTCCCAGCTCCCTGCAGTACCAGCACACCAACCCAGGCTTCCCCTCTGCACTGGTGTTATGGGTGTCACTCACCTGAGGGGGAGAAGACATAGATACGGAAGAGGGAAGACGGGAGGACAACGTGGGTGCGATGGGTCGGCTGGGGGTGAGCTGGCCCCTGCCTCCGTGGTGAGGGAACAGGGCAGGGAAGGGAAGACGATTGGGGGGGAAGGAGAGAGAAAAAGAGAAGAAGTGACATGTCCAACTCCCGTTGGAACTGCTGCCAGATGGTTGAGAGTTGATGCATGCGCATTCTGTGTGATGTACTTCCTGGTTTCCGAGTTGCTTATGACAAGTCTTTTTTTCCACAAGTGTTGGCATTAAAATCACTAATCTTCTTTTTTATTTTTTCTACAAATAATTTTCCAGTACCCTTTTCAAATCCAAAGACATGCAGTTAGGTTGACATGGGGCGGCCTTGGGCTGAGGTGCCCTTGAGCAAGGTACCGAACCCCTGACTGCTCCCCGGGCACTCTAGTGTGGCTGCCCACTGCTCTGGGTGTGTGTGCGTGTGTTCACTGCTTCAGATGGGTTAAATGCAGAGGATGAATTTCACTGTGCTTGAAGTGTGCATGTGATGAATAAAGGTTTCTTCTTCTTCTTTCATTTTTTATTTGTACTTTCACTTTTTTCTTTTTCTACATTTTAAAGTTTTTTTCAGAAGAACGCCAAGACTGTAAGCTTTCTTTTTTCTCCTCCTGCGTAAAGACCACAAGCAGAGACCATCCACATTGGATCTGCTTTAATATCAACAGATGCTCAATTAAAGGTGCATGAATCTTTTCATCATAGCACACCTTCAGCTTGTTCAGTGTGCTGAGTGCAGGATGTTTAGTCATTCTTCCTCCATCGCTAGTGATAGCTTTATTTGTGATGTGCATATTAGTTAGCTCTCTGATGGAGAAGAATGCAACTTTAGAAGTGTGTATCCAGACTTTAGAGAAGGCGAGTAAGAATGAGTACAGTATTTCCTGCAAGGGAAAATCTGTAAAAAAGTTCTTTATATTTTGCATTCCATATGCACTTTATATTTTATATATATAAAATATATATATATATATATATATATATATATATATATATATATATATATATATATATTTCTTTTTATTTTGGTAAGTGTAGTTTGGTTGGGCAGTTGCAAAATAAGAATTTCATTACCCAATAATAAACCGCTGTGTCTGTTATTGTGTATATGACAAATAAAATCTTGAATCTTGGATGCCCTAGGTGGAGTTAGTAATCCCCCAACTCTGGCATTAGAGCCCTCACAGTGGGGCGAATGGGTGAGGACTCGGTGGCATAAGTGTAGAGCCAAAGCTACCACTGAGGCTCGCCCATGGGAGCACCACTCCTCTCCACTTCATGTGTCGAACAGGTTTGCTCTCCTTAGTGATGCACCCGCTGAGAAGCCTGAAAGAGCTTTGGTTATAGGGGACTCAATCATAAGGCATGTGAAATTAGCTAGGCCTTTAGGGGCACCAGCAGCTTTAGTCAGATGTATACTGGGAGCCAGGGCGCCAGACAGAGCAGGTAATCTTAGGTTCTTAGGCAAGCACAGGTTCTCAAAGATAGTTATCCATGTAGGAGCTAACGATATATGCCTTCATCAGTCTGAGGTTACTAAGAGTAACTTTGTAGAGGTGTTTAAATTAGTGAAGGCAATGTCCGATGCTGTAGTATACTCTGGCCCCATCCCAATGCAGTGTGGCAATATAGCTTAGAGTAGGTTTTGGTCGCTGAACTGCTGGTGGTCCAGGTGGTGCTCTGAAAACAGTGTGGGCTTTATAGATAACTGGGCTAATTTTGAGGGCACTGCTGTCCTGTTAGGGTGGGACAGTATCCATCCCACTTGGGAAGGTGCTGCTCTCATTTCTTGCAGCATAGCTCAGAGTCTCAGAACAGGCCTAGTTAACTTATAACAATCCAGAGCCAAGGCCAGGGAGCAGATGAACAGGCTAAACTGACTGTCTGCTGGGTGTACAGAGTCGTCACTCAGGTTCCACTATATTGAGATTGTGTCTGTTCCCCAAGCTAAATAAAGAAGTAGAAATACTCAGAGAGTTTGTTCTACTAACCTAATTAATATAAAATTGGATCATACTGACTGTACAGCCACTGCCTGCACCTTTAAAGTGCTGATGACACGAACATGACTCTATGCAATTTCTTAAATAAACTATACAACATGGCAAACATGTTAGATTTCTGTTATAATTACGTGAAAAGAAGCTGTTGTACGTGAATATCCAACTTTTAATTGCACAGCACAAGAAA
This sequence comes from Neoarius graeffei, assembly GCF_027579695.1. Lineage (NCBI taxonomy): Eukaryota > Metazoa > Chordata > Actinopteri > Siluriformes > Ariidae > Neoarius > Neoarius graeffei. The sequence goes on along the minus strand of NC_083569.1, from coordinate 67,000,253 downwards.
ACTGGGTCCGTGGCTCGCGGCCATGTTGTGACGTCAGCGGAAGAACACGCTGCGGTTCACTGGCTGTCTACTCAATGGAAATGGCGCATGAATACGCCGGTGAACTCTCTAGCTCTTCCTCTACTGGGAGTCTAGAATTGTGTTGTGAGCGGGATAGATCGGAAGAATCAAGTGATGACGAACACGGGTGCATCCAACCGTATAGGTTTGAACCTGTTACTGTGCAATCTGAGAGCGACTCCGACTCCGAGATGCACAGCGGACAGGCAGACAGCCCAGCATTGAACACCACAAGGTTGGATAACAAGGATTGGTAGGTCAACCCGTATTTGTTCAAAATGTTACGGAATCAATATTTTAATATTGTGTATTGTTGTCTTGCATGTGTAAACACTACTTATATCATGTAAGCCGTATGCTACACCGAATACATAGTTCCTAATGGAGCATGCAAACGGCTAACATAATAAGCTTACGACTATGCCTGATCCGTGATACATTTAGGATAATATTGGCAGGCACGTCTTCTAGTTTATGGCTTCTTAGTTTTATCCTTGAATGAAGCAAAATATTTGATAACCTACATCGGTGTAAGCAAATGACAATCTGTAGCCTACTTGTCTGGCTAAGTTAGCTTTCCCTCAGTGTTTGCTTTGAGAAACAAGCTTTCACAAGCAAATACATGACTGATATCATGCCGACTTTATGATTACATTTATGATTATCATGAATGTGTACTCTATGATGTGTACTCTATGAGCGCTCTGGAGTGAGTCACTTCCAAGATGGCCGCGCAGACCGCATGGTTACTATTTTTAGCATCATGTCGGAGCACTTTATAGCTCTACGTACCTTTATCTTATGTTGTTTCTCAACACATGTTCTGACAGTTGGACTGTCTTTGGAGGAGTCGCCTTGTCCCAGGCAACTGCTGGATCCGGCATAGCTACTAGTAGACCCCCTCTGGAATACTGTAGGCACTGCTGATGGTAGCAGCACACGTTTGTGCTGAACTGAACACCCAAGAGATTCCTTTAAGCTGGGAAGGGTGTCAAAACAATCCAAATCGAAGTGTTCAGAGCACAGGACGGATGTTGGTGAGGGCTCCCACTTGTCACGAGTGTGCCTGACTTGCTTCACCCACTTCGCATGCAGCTCGGGATCTCTGGGAAACTTGAATAAACTTACCCCATCCTTGTGGGTTTTGGATCAAAAGCCGGCAACACAACGCGAAGGCATAATAACTATATAAAAAAAGAAAAATCTCCTTCTCACCCCCGGCAGGGGGGTGGTATCCATGTCATCCTCAAGCTCGGGTCCTCTACCAGAGGCCTGGGAGTTTGAGGGTTCTGCGCAGTATCTTCGATGTTCCTAGTACTGCGCTCTTCTGGACTGAGGCTTCAGATGTTGTTCCTGGGATTTGCTGGAGCCACTCTCCCAGTTTGGGGGTTACTGCCCCAAGTGCTCCCACTACCATGGGGACCACGCAACCCTTGACCTTCCACGTCCGTTCCAGCTGCTCTTTCAACCCTTGATACTTCTCAAGTTTCTCATGTTCCTTCTTCCTGATGTTGGTGTCAGCTGGGATCGCCACATCTATCACCACCACCCTCTTCTGCTCTTTGTCCACCACCACTATGTCCGGTTGGTTAGCCAGGATCTGTTTGTCAGTCTGGAAGCTGAAGTCCCACAGAACCTTGGCCCTGTTGTTCTCAGCCACCTTCTGTGGTATGGCCCATTGGGACTTGGGTACTTCTATTCCATACTGGTTGCAGATGTTCCTGTATACTATCCCAGCCACTTGGTTGTGCCTCTCCATGTACGCTGATCCAGCTAGCATCTTACACCCTGCTACTATGTGCTGGACTGTTTCAGGGGCTTCTTTGCACAGTCTGCATCTTGGGTCTGATCTACTCTGGTAGATCCTGGCCTCTATGGCTCTTGTGCTTATGGCCTGTTCTTGTGCTGCCATGATTAGTGCCTCTGTGCTGTCTGTCAGTCCTGCATTATCCAACCACTGGTAGGATTTCTTGATATCAGCCACTTCCTCTATCTGACGGTGGTACATGCCATGTAGGGGTTTGTCCCTCCAGGTTGTCTGTTCCTCCTCCTCCTCTGTGCTCTCATCAGGGTTCTGCTGCCTGAGACATTCACTTAGCAGTTCATCCTTTGGGGCCATCTTTCTGATGTATTCTCGGATTTTCGATGTTTCATCCTGGACCGTGGTCTTGACGCTCACTAGCCCTCGGCCTCCCTCTTTCCGCTTAGTGTATAGTCTCAGGGTGCTGGACTTGGGGTGGAACCCTCCATGCATGGTGAGGAGCTTTCTTGTCTTGATATCTGTGGCTTCTATCTCCTCCTTTGGCCAGTTTATGATACCAGCGGGGTATCTGATGACTGGTAGTGCGTACATGTTGATGGCTCGGACCTTGTTCTTACCATTCAGCTGACTTTTCAGGACCTGCCTTACTCTCTGGAGGTATTTGGCTGTGGTTGACTTCCTTGTGGCCTCTTCATGGTTTCCATTAGCCTGTGGGATGCCAAGGTACTTGTAGCTGTCTTGGATATCACCGATGTTGCCCTTTGGTAGGTCAATCCCCTCAGTCTGGATCATCTTGCCTCTCTTTGAGACCATCCGGCCACACTTGTCCAATCTGAATGACATCCCTATGTCATCGCTGTAGATCCGGGTGGTGTGGATCAGCGAGTCTATTTCTCGCTCGTTCCTGGCATACAGCTTGATGTCATCCATGTAGAGCAGGTGGCTGATTGTTGCCCCACTACGGAATCGGTACCCGTAGCCGCTCTTCATGATGATCCGACTGAGGGGGTTCAGGCCTATGCAGAACAGCAGTGGTGATAGCACATCTCCTTGGTATATGCCGCACTTGATGTTGACTTGGGCAATGGGTTTTGAGTTGGCCTCTAGGGTTGTCTTCCACATTTCCATTGAGTTCTGGATGATGGTCCTTAGGTTCCTGTTGATCTTATACAGTTCCAGACATTCCAGTATCCATGTGTGTGGCATTGAGTTGTAGGCTTTCTTGTAGTCAATCCAGGCAGTGCACAGGTTGGTCTGTCTCTTCTTACAGTCTCGGGCGACTGTTCTATTGACCAGTAGCTGGTGCTTGGCTCCTCTGGTGTTACTGCCAATCCCTTTCTGTGCCTTGCTCATGTATTGAGCCACATGCTTACTCATTTTTAACAGGGCCTTCCATGTTGTGCAGAGACAGGTAATTGGCTGGTAGTTGGATGGGATGAGTCCCTTCTGGGGGTCCTTCATGATTAGGACTGTCCTGCCTTGGGTTAGCCATTCTGGGTGGGTCTCATCCCTCAGCAGCTGGTTCATCTGTGCTGCTAGGCATTCATAGAGTGCAGTTATGTATGGATCATGTATGGATCATTGAGTCACGATCTTCCTGCTGTCCAGCTCTTCATCTTTGACACTCTTTCTTGGACGTCTGCCATTGAGATGGTTACTGGTTCTTGTTCTGGGAGGTTAGGTCCACTAACCATTGGGCATCGGTGTTGTGTGATGCCTTTCTTTCCCATATGTCTTTCCAGTATTTTTCCACCTCAGCTCTTGGTGGGTCTGACCGGTTGTTGTTCCCCTGCCACCAAGAGTACACCTTGGCTGGTTCAGTGGAGAACAGCTTGTTTATTCTCCTGGCCTCTCCCCCCTTGGTGTATCTCTTCAACCGGGTGGCCAGAGCTGTTAGTCGCTGTTTGGCAGTTTCGAGTGCCTCTGGTATGGAGAGTGAGTTGTACTTCCTGGGTGCCCCTTTATTCACCATGTTCCCTTTCTGTAGTTCAGCTAGCTGGCTAACTTCTCTCCGTGCTGCCTTTATCTTGGCCTCTAATCGTCTCTTCCATGGTGGATACTGTTTGTTATGTTCCGAGCCCACCTTGTGTCCAAGCATCTCCATGATTACTGTTGCTGTACTGTGTATCAGCTTGTTGGTCTCAGTGATGGTTCTTGTGGAGATTGTCTTCAGAGCAGCATTCACATCTTCTGAAGGTACTTGGCAACTCAGCTTCGGTATTCTCAGCTCCAGGTTTCCAGTTGAGTCACGATCTTCCTTCTCAGGTCAGCAGCTCTTGTGTTGAGGCTGTTAGCTGTTGGGGCCTGGTACCCAATCTCTGGTTGTGGGGATGATGATGACACCTCCCCGCTGACCTGTCTTCCTGGCAACAATGCCGTAGCATTGTTGTATTTGGTTGTATTTGTAGATTTCGATTACAGATGTTGGAACACTGGGCTAATAGCTGTTTCTTTGTTAGCCTTGATTGTGGGTTTCGAAGTATCCAATGGTCCCACATTCGCTGCATGTATCCCCTCTCTCTGGGATTACTTGTATAGTAGCATTCCAGCAAATCCGTATTTTCTGTCCTCGTCCATCGATGTCTTGTTCCAGTAGCCCATTTCTCATCAGTTTGCCCTGGTTCCCTAGCAACTGACGCAGACCTTGTTGACCCGGGCGACGTCTGAGCCAGTATGACTCTATCAGTTATGTCTTCACTCATTCCTGAGGTAGGCTGATATATCATGAGGGGTCTTGCCTAAGGACCCTTACTGGATGAGGTTTTGCCCTGACCGGGATTTGAACCCTGATCTACCGCATCGTAGTCAGTGAGCATTATCACTGTACTATCCATCTGATACTGGATATATATATATATATATATATAAAAATACTAATAATGATAAACTGAACACCTCTCGCATCAACAACAAACTGGTAAGTTAGGAGGAAGGTTCTTTCGCTGACGTCATATAGCCCCTCCTCATCTTTCGTTTCCTGGGTGCTGCAGCCCCGTCAAATTTGCCCAAATTGCTGCGTTTTTTATCATAACTTGTAAAATAGGCACCTTCGTGAATTAATATATGGATCATCGGGAATTACTTTTTATGTTATAAAACATCGCCAAAGATGTCAAAAACATGTCATCAGCACTTTAATCTAAAAGATAGGACTCTTAAATATTAGATCTCTTACATCGAAAATGCTAATTGTTAATGAACTTATTACTGATCAGGAGTTTAATGTATTGTGTTTAACAGAAACATGGATTAAGCCAAATGAATATATAGCAAACAAACTAATCCTCCTGGATACAGTTATATACACCAGCCTCATCTAACTGGCAGAGGAGGTGGTGTTGTGGTTATCTATAATGATTATTACACAAAAAGCTGGTTATAAATTTAACACATTTGAAGTTCTTCATACTAATATAAATGTATGTAGCCTCAAAAAATAAGTTTACCCAGTCAGTTCTGTTACTTATTATTTACAGGCCCCCGGGGCCATATTTTGAGTTTCTTTCTGAATTTGTGGCCTTCATCTCAGACCTTTTTATTTCCTTAGACAAAGCTTTAGTTGTCAGAGGCTTTAATATTGATTGATTGCTTTATTCCGAACAGTAAAGAAGATATAAAAAAAAAAGCAATTATCAAAACATCGTCATAAACAAACAGAATAGCATAGCCACAAGGCAGTAACATAATGATGTTTGGAAAGGATTAGGAAGAAGTAAATAACTTAACAAATCCTAACCCTCTATACCACCGCTAATCAAACGCCACTTTCCACCATAATAAACTATATATACACAAAAGAAAACAAAATCAACAAAAAAAGAAAACATACCAACATGGTATAATATCAACCAAATCAAATCATATATATAGATACATGTTATGCATATATACACACATACAATACATATATACAGTACATACATATACACATACCTATAACTATACACATCCATATGTACACAGACACCCATATCATAATTATGCATATTATCGCCCAATAGTCAGCTGGGATAGGCTCCAGCTTGCCTGCAACCCTGTAGAACAGGATAAAGCGGCTAGAGATAATGAGATGAGATGAGATTTTCATATTGCTTGGAAATGTACTGGTTTGAAATGACAAGTTACAGATGTATGTTATTGGTTTAGAAATCCCCCCAATAACAGTTTTCACTAGTTTCATATCAATATCATTACAATCTGTGGATATTTTATTACTACATTTATTAACTATTTCAATAATTTCCTTCTCATCTACTGGTGTAAGAAACATAGAACAAGAATTCCTCTTTATAATATTATCTATACAATCATAGTTACTAGATCAGAGATATTTTGAGCTAATCTTGGTCCCACATTAACAAAAAAATTATTAAAACTATTAGCAACTACATCCATGTTATAATTTTTGATACCTTTGTCATTAAAGTATTTAGGGTAATGTATTTGTCCAGAGCCATCTTTAATAATACTATTTAATATATTCCATATTCCTTTAATATTATTTTTGCTATTATATATTAATTTACCATAATAATCCTTCCTACATCTCCTTATGATACTCGTTAACTTGTTTTTATTTTATTTTTTTTTATTTTCTGCCTCTTTGGTTCTTAATTTAATAACTTCTCTATATAGAGTGTTTTTCTTCTTACAGGCATTTTGTAATCCCTTAGTAATCCAAGGTTGGTCATTATAGTTTTGTTTTGTACTATATTGCTTCAGTGGGCAATTTTCATCATATAATAATTTGAATATACTTAAAAAGTTATCATATGCTCTATCAATGCTATTCTCTATATCAACTGATTCCCAGTCTTGCATTAATAAATCATTATTTAATGCAAACATGGCTTCCTCAATCCTAACTCTTCTATACTTAAGTTTATGGTCTATCACATTCCTCTTACGATTACAGTCATAAATTGTAAAAACTGGTAGATGATCACTAATATCATTGATTAATATTCCACTTATAATGTTGTTATCTATATCATTGGTAAATATATTATCTATTAAGGTAGCACTATGGTCAGTAATTCTGGTGGGTCTGGTAATTTTTGGGTGGAGACTCATACTGTACATTAGGGTGGTTCACAATATGATGGTATAAGTAAAAGTTTTCTAAATTTTGCCAGATCACATTTTGCCTTGTTTCTATTGACATTGTAAACATCTGTACCAAAAATTGAGCCAATAGGATGCCAGTAAAGGGTGGCACACTTTTTCACAATTTTTAATGTTCTACATAAGAATGTGTAACTTTAGCAGAAACAGAAACTTGAACATTACAAAAATGAACAATGCAGAATGCTCGATAAGTGTGCTCAATAATAATCTCTCCCAATCTCCCTGTACTTATGCTACATATATTAGAACATTAGAACAGTTCAAACACTATATTCCATGTATGATGACCTTGTTCTCTTTGATACTTTGTCTCTGTGTCCTTGCACAATGCGGAGCAAAAACTGCTTTTGGTCTTCATTTCACACAGATTGTTGACAGCATTTAATAAGGGCAATGCCTCTCTCTGCACTGTCATTGATGACCTTCAAGGCATGAACTTTTTGTCGCAGATTCTCATCTGTGAGAATGGACCTCACATCATCAGGGTTACTTGTGCTGTTAATTTGGCCTTCAGTGAGAACTTCAAAGAAGTGGATTGAGTGGCGAGTGACGAGGCTAGAGATGGTAGTTGTACTGTTTTTGCGGAAGAAAGACTTGGCATCAAGTCTTTTGAGCATCTTCCCAGGGCGTCTTTCAAGATTTCTCAGCATTGCCTCCTTTTCTTCAGCATCAATGCGAGCATCAAAAAATGCTAGGGCGGCTCCTTTGAGGGAAGGCGTGCCCCTAAAATGGAAGGTAGAGGGGGCTTCTCAAGCAAGTTACATTTCTTTCTTGATGTCATTATTCCTGAAAATAGAAAAAAATGTTAACAATTTCAAAATTGTGAAAAATTGTGCCACCCCTAAATGTGCAGCAATTGACTCCATTTTTGGTACAGATGCTTAGAATATCAATTGGAACAAGGCAAAAAGCGATCTGGCAAAATTTGGTGAAAGTCAATTTTATGAACCACCCTACTGTACATGGTATTAATAAATTCCTCAGTCATACTGTTCTTATTAGGGTTCAACAGATCAATATTAGTATCCCCACAAATGAAGATAACTTTTTTATTATCTACTGTAAATGTCTTTTCTACCCAGTCCTTAAATGCCTCTATATTAGTTTCTGGCGCTCTATATATACAGGTAATTAATACATTACTACTTTTTTCAATATTAATTTCAATTGTTAGACATTCTAATAAGTTATCAATCACCGTTGTCATGCCATCTTATAAGTCAAATTACAGTCCACATACACCACTACTCCTCCTCCACCTTTATTTTTCCTGTTTATATAATTAAATTCATATTCAGCCAGTTCGAAATCCACTCCTTTCTCCAGGTCAATCCAGGTCTCTGAGATGGCAATTATGCTGAATGGATGAGTAAACTGACTTAAGTATTTCTTGATGTGTTTGAAGTTAGCGTGCATGCTTCTGCTGTTGAAGTGTATTATTGATTTCCCACAGCCTTAGTGGACTGATTGTACTGTTCCTCTGTGTAATAGTGGCAATCGTCATTAATGATTGAAAAAAAGTTATTGTCCGGGTCTGTCATTTTCTGTATCCAATAGTTTATGGTCAGTGAATTCACGTGGTTTCAGTTCCAGGTTTTCATAATCAACAAGCATTTGCGTGAGCCGAATAGTGTTCCGGGTAATGGATGAAAGAGTTATTTCGGTGTGTGCCATGGTTGAGTTTGGTGTAGTGTCACGTCGGTATTGATTACCATACAGTCCCGATAGCCATCATTGGTATTTGTCCAAGTCCTCGATGTTTCGTATGACCAGAACTCTCGCCTCCTCCAGTGTACCGTGCAGCTTAATGAATACTTTACAGTTGGTGATCCATGTAGATTGAATTTTAATTTTCTTTCTTCAGTTGTCTTGCTTTTCTGGCGATGTCAGCATTGCATTTTGTCAGGTGCTCGTTTATGTAGATGTTTGTTCCTTTCAGTTTCCTTCCTTGTTTCAGCAATGTAGCTTTAGGTTTCCAGCTGATGAATCTCATGATAACGGCAGTGTTTTCCTTGTCTCTCCTGGGTAGAATGTGGCAGGCCTTGACGTTGTTGCAATCAATATCTATTCCCTTTGAATGTAAGAATGCCGACACTTGTTGCTCCACGGAGTTGCTGCCCAGTTCATCAGATTCTCCCTCCCTTGTCACTGCTTTTGCATATGGCCAGGGTTTAATCTGAATCCCAGTGACAATGACGTCATTCATCCTGGTGTACTGTTCTAATTCAGCAACTCTGCTTTCCAGGTGGGCGAGACGCCGGGCCTTCTCGGTGTTCTGCAGCCTGAGTGACTTTACTTCCGTCACCAGGTCCATGATGGTTTACTGTTGCTATTTAATAACAGAAACTTCTTCTGCCAGAAAGTTGAGTGACTTTTTAATGTCCTCGCCTTCCTCGGCTGTAAAGTTCTTTTTTGGTGGCATAATTTACCAATAAAGCCATCCAATTCAGTAAAATGTTTGGAGAGTCCTTTCCTCAGCTCACTGCCTTTCCGAAATTTCCTGCCAGAGGAAGTGATGCAACTGTCACTTATAATAACTGGGTTATTCACTTCGATAACCCAGAAGATCCTCTGAAAAAAGCGTTTGTGTCCATTTTAGATAGAGTCAGGATTAATTAGAATGACATAGGACCTACCCACAATGGTGGTCACACTCTCAATCTAATACCAACATTTGGGTTAAATACAGAAAATATAGTCACACTTCCACAGTCTGAAGTTATCTCAGATCATCTCATTCTAAATTTGTCTGAGCAATATGCACCTCACCATGCTACTGTATTACAATGTACATTCATGTCAAATACTGCACAGACTTTTATAAATAATCTCCCAGAGTTATCAACTTTGATTGGGTCACCATCAGCCCCTGCAGAACTTGATCAGGCAACTGAATGCTTACAGTCAGCGTTCAGCTATACTTTAGATAATGTAGCTCGATTTAAAAGAAAAACGATCAGAGAGAAAAAATTAGCACCTTGGTATCATGATTACACTCGCACTTTAAAGCAGTCCACTTGAAAATTAGAATGTAAATGCCATCAAACAAAATTGGTAGCATTCAAATTAGCATGGAAGAAGAGCTTCCTAAGGTATAGAAAAGCTCTCCATGCCGAGATCAATGCATCTCTCCACCCTAATAGAGGATAACAAAAATAATCATAGATTCCTACTTAATACTGTAGCAAAATTAACTAGGAAAAAGACCACTACAGCCACATGGACACCTGCAAAATGTAGTAGCAACAACTTCATGAATTCTTTCAATGACAAAATTGAAAATATGCAACAAAAAAATTCAAAAACTACTAATGTAAGGCCAGACAATTTACAGTGGTGCTTGAAAGTTTGTGAACCCTTTAGAATTTTCTATATTTCTGCATAAATATGACCTAAAACATCATCAGATTTTCACACAAGTCCTAAAAGTAGATAAAGAGAACCCAATTAAACAAATGAGGCAAAAATATTATACTTGGTCATTTATTTATTGAGGAAAACGATCCAATATTACATATCTGTGAGTGGCAAAAGTATGTGAACCTTTGCTTTCAGTATCTGGTGTGACCCCCTTGTGTAGCAGTAACTGCAACTAAACATTTCTGGTAACTGTTGATCAGTCCTGCACACCGGCTTGGAGGAATTTTAGCCATTCCTCCGTACAGAACAGCTTCAACTCTGGGATGTTGGTGGGTTTCCTCACATGAACTGCTCGCTTCAGGTCCTTCCACAACATTTCAATTGGATTAAGGTCAGGACTTTGACTTGGCCATTCCAAAACATTAACTTTATTCTTCTTTAACCATTCTTTGGTAGAACGACTTGTGTGCTTAGGGTCGTTGTCTTGCTGCATGACCTACCTTCTCTTGAGATTCAGTTCATGGACAGATGTCCTGACAGTTTCCTTTATAATTCACTGGTATAATTCAGAATTCATTGTTCCATCAATGATGGCAAGCCGTCCTGGCCCAGATGCAGCAAAACAGGCCCAAACCATGATACTACCACCACCACGTTTCACAGATGGGATAAGGTTCTTATGCTGGAATGCAGTGTTTTCCTTTCTCCAAACATAACACTTCTCATTTAAACCAAAAAGTTCTATTTTGGTCTCATCCGTCCACAAAACATTTTTCTAATAGCCTTCGGGCTTGTCCATGTGATCTTTAGCAAACTGCAGATGAGCAGCAATGTTCCTTTTGAAGAGCAGTGGCTTTCCCCTTGCAACCCTGCCATGCACACCATTGTTGTTCAGTGTTCTCCTCATGGTGGACTCATGAACATTAACATTAGCCAATGTGAGAGAGGCCTTCAGTTGCTTAGAAGTTACCCTGGGGTCCTTTGTGATCTCACCAACTATTACACGCCTTGCTCTTAGAGTGATCTTTGTTGGTCGACCACTCCTGGGGAGGGTAACAATGTTCTTGAATTTCCTCCATTTGTACACAATCTGTCTGACTGTGGATTGGTGGAGTCCAAACTCTTTAGAGATGGTTTTGTAACTTTTTCCAGCCTGATGAGCATCAACAACACTTTTTCTGAGGTCCTCAGAAATCTCCTTCGTTCGTGCCATGATACACTTCCACAAACATGTGTTGTGAAGATCAGACTTTGATAGATCCCTGTTCTTTAAATAAAACAGGGTGCCCACTCACACCTGATTGTCATCCCATTGATTGAAAACACCTGACTCTAATTTCACCTTCAAATTAACTGCTAATCCTAGAGGTTCACATACTTTTGCCACTCACAGATATGTAATATTGGATAGTTTTCCTCAATAAATAAATGACCAAGTATAATATTTTTGTCTCATTTGTTTAACTGGGTTCTTTTTATCTACTTTTAGGACTTGTGTGAAAATCTGATGATGTTTTAGGTCATATTTATGCAGAAATATAGAAAATTCTAAAGGGTTCACAAACTTTCACTGTAAGTGACCCTGTAGTTAACAATATAGCCTATCAGATCAGCAATTAGAAATGTTTTACTCCCCTTAGAGGAATTGAATTAATTTAATCTCCACATCAAAATCTTCACCCTGTATACTAGATCCCTTACTGACACGATTCTTCAAACAGATAATACCAGAAGCAATTGAACCACTTCTAAAAATAATAATTTCTTCCCTTACACTTGGCTATGTACCCAAATCCTTTAAACTAGCAGTTATCAAACCCTTGATTAAAAAAAAGAAACTGACTCTGATCCCTGTCAGCTGTCCAATTTCTTCAATTTGTCCTTTATCTCCAAGATCCTGGAAAAAGCTGTGGCACTGCAGTTATGCTCATAATTACATAGGAATAACATGCATGAAATGTATCAGTCAGAATTTAGACCTCATCATAGCAGAGAGACAGCATTGGTGAAAGTAATATATGACCTACTGTTGGGGTCTGATCAGGGCTGTGTCTCCCTGCTTGTATTGCTTGATCTTAGTGCAGCCTTTGACACCATTGATCATTCCATTCTCCTGGATCAACTAGAAAATGTTGTGGGAGTTAAGAGAATGCCCCTCTCCTAGCTAAGCTCTTACAGTGGTGCTTGAAAGTTTGTGAAACCTTTAGAATTTTCTATATTTCTGCATAAATATGACCTAAAACATTATCAGATTTTCACACAAGTCCTAAAAGTAGATAAAGAGAACCCAGTTAAACAAATGAGACAAAAATATTATACTTGGTCATTTATTTACTGAGGAAAATGATCCAATATTACATATCTGTAAGTGGCAAAAGTATGTGAACCTTTGCTTTCAGTATCTGGTCTGACATCCTTGTGCAGCAATAACTGCAACTAAACATTTCCGGTAACTGTTGATCAGTCCTGCACACTGGCTTGGAGGAATTTTAGCCCATTCCTCTGTACAGAACAGCTTCAATTCTGGGATGTTTGTGGGTTTCCTCACATGAACTGCTCGCTTCAGGTCCTTCTACAACATTTCGATAAGATTAAGGTCAGGAATTTGACTTGGCCATTCCAAAACTTTAACTTTATTCTTCTTTAACTATTCTTTGGTAGAACAACTTGTGTGCTTAGGGTCGTTGTCTTGCTGCATGACCCACCTTCTCTTGAGATTCACTTCATGGACAGATGCCCTGACATTTTCCTTTACAATTCACTGGTAAAATTCAGAATTCATTGTTTCATCAATGATGGCAAGCCATCCTGACCCAGATGCAGCAAAACAGGCCCAAACCATGATACTACCACCACCACGTTTCACAGATGGGATAAGGTTCTTATGCTGGAATGCAGTGTTTTCCTTTCTCCAAACATAACACTTCTCATTTAAACCAAAAAGTTCTATTTTGGTCTCATCCACCCACAAAACATTTTTTCCAATAGCCTTGTGGCTTGTCCACATGATCTTTAGCAAACTGCAGACAAGCAGCAATGTTCTTTTTGAAGAGCAGTGGCTTTCTCCTTGCAGCCCTGCCATGCACACCATTGTTGTTCAGTGTTCTCCTCATGGTGGACTCATGAACATTGGCTAATGTGAGAGAGGCCTTCAGTTGCTTAGAAGTTACCCTGGGGTCCTTTGTGACCTCACTGACTATTATACGCCTTGTTCTTGGAGTGATCTTTGTTGGTCGACCACTCCTGGGGAGGGTAACAATGGTCTTGAATTTCCTCCATTTGTACACAATCTGTCTGATTGTGGATTGGTGGAGTCCAAACTCTTTAGAGATGGTTTTGTAACCTTTTCCAGCCTGATGAGCATCAACAACGCTTTTTCTGAGGTCCTCAGAAATCTCCTTTGTTTGTGCCATGATACACTTCCACAAACATGTGTTGTGAAGATCAGACTTTGATAGATCCCTGTTCTTTAAATAAAACAGGGTGCCCACTCACACCTGATTGTCATCCCATTGATTGAAAACACCTGACTCTAATTTCACCTTCAAATTAACTGCTAATCCTAGAGGTTCACATACTTTTGCCACTCACAGATATGTAATATTGGATAGTTTTCCTCAATAAATAAATGACCAAGTAAAATATTTTTGTCTCATTTGTTTAACTGGGTTTTCTTTATCCACTTTTAGGACTTGTGTGAAAATCTGATGTTGTTTTAGGTCATATTTATGCATATATTTCTATACAGAAAATTCTAAAAGGTTCACAAACTTTCAAGCACCACTGTATTTATCCGATCGCTATCAGTCTGTTGATATAAATGGTAATTTTTCTCCACATACTAAGGTGTTCCATAAGGTTCTGTCTTAAGGCCCAGTCACACAGCCAAAACTTATGATTTACGCATGAATTGCGCATAAATTTCAGTCGTGCGCGATTCATCAGTGCTGTGCGTAATTCATAAGTTTTTTTGACGTGGAGCATCAGTAGTTGTCAGTGGATGTTCGACGAATCGGGTTTGTGCGCGATTCCAGGTTTTGAGCTGCTCAAAAATATTGATCACGCACAAGTATGCACGATTGTGCTCCGTTTAACGTAATTCGTGAGTCCTTTGCCGTAGTTCTGACGCGGACAATGCGCGACATATGCATGGACCGTTAGTGGTTGATCGCAAGAAATTTACCGCTACCACGCACGTCGATGACTTTTCACTGACGAATAACGCACATATCACGCATGTCTCGCTGTAGTAACACGTACATTTCACTGATATCCACTGACAATCACTGACAAAAAAGTATTAACGCATAAAACACTTATACAACACTTACAAAAATGCATAAAAAAAAACTTATGAAAGACTTATGAATCACTTACAACTCACGTGTGATTTTTGCCGTATAAAAGCAACCATTTCTTGAACTTTTGCCAGTCTTGTCCTTGCTGCCAAGGGGTACACATCCAGCATGAACCCTCAGAGAAGAGATGTCCTGGTGTTCCTGATGCAGAACCAGAATGATCAGCTGCTGCAACTTCATCAGATGTTGGCCAGGAGAAGAAGAAGGAGGAGAAAACAGATCTGGAACGTCTGGGTGAGAGACTGGATCACTAGAAGACCAGAACAGGGCTTGTATGATCGCCTGATGGTGGAGCTCCGAAATGAAGACCCAAGATCCTTCCAGAACTTCATGCGTATGCCTCCTGCCATGTTTGATGAGATTGTCCAGAGGCTGACCCCCAGGATTACCAAGAAGACAACCAACTGGAGAGCTCCCCTTGATCCTGGTCTGAAGGTTGCCATTACCATTCGTCACCTGGCATCTGGATCCAAGTACCATGACATGCAGTATGCCTGGAGGGTCCCCCACAACACCATCAGCCTTGTTGTCAGACAAGTCTGTGAGGCCATCATAGAGGAGTACCTTGAAGAGCAGATGTCACCTCCAACCACTGAAGAAGGCTGGCTGCAACTGGCAAATGACTGGTACGAGAGGTGGAACTTCCCCCACGTCATCGGTGCTATTGATGGCAAACACGTGGCATGCAAGGCTCCCCCTGGTTCCGGATCTGAGTACTACAATTACAAAGGCTTCTTCAGTATCATCCTGTTTGCCACGGTGACGTCTGATTACAAGTTCCTGTGGGTGGATGTGTCTGGTAATGGCTCCGCTTCAGATGCTCAGATCTACAACAACAGTGAGCTGAGAGAACGTCTAGAGAACAGCAGCATCATGGGGTGGCCACAGCCAGTGCCTTTGCCTAATGACACTCAAAATGTGCCCTTCTTCCTGGTGGGAGATGATGCCTTCAGCCTGAGGACCTACCTGATGAAGCCCTACGGCGCTAGGAACCTTGACAGGGAGTACAGAATCTACAACTACAGGCTGTCAAGATCCAGAAGAGTGGTGGAGAACACTTTTGGCATCTTGGCCAACAGATTCCAAGTTCTTCTGAGCACAATGAACCATCACCATGAGACTGTCAGACTGATTGTCAAGGCCTGTGTGCTCCTACACAACATCATGCGGACTCGGTACCCTGTGCTCCAGAATCGTCTGGTGGATGTGCAAGGCCCCAATGGAAACATGCAGCCTGGTGCCTGGCGAGAGGGGAGAAACTTGGAGGACACCAGAGTTGTGCAAGCCCTCAACAGAGCATCCAAGGAAGGCAAAAAGCAAAGGAACTTGTTGAGGCACTGGTGCAACTCTCCAGCAGGTGCTGTCCCCTGGCAAGACCGCATGGTGGATGTATGAAATTGTTGTAAAAGTTGAAATAAATGAAATTTGAAGATATATTTTGGAGTTTGTTGTTTTTTGGGAAATAATGTATTAAATTACAGTTATTTCCATACTGTAGATCACTTTAATTTCGCGAGTACAAAATTTCACGCTATGGTTATTTTGGCTTAAATCACGAATATTTAAATTCGCGTTTGAAATGTTACTGAATACAAACAAATAAGAATGATTAAAATGTGAACCTTTTCACGTGATATTTTAATTCGCGAACTAGGTTAATCGCGAAATTACGCGAAAATAAATCTCTTGCGAAATAAAAGTAATTTACAGTATTGAATATCCATAAATTGGCCCAAAAGTGTTATAAACAAGCATTCCAACTTTCATTCAAACTTTCATACCAAGAAATAAGAACTAGTATTTAAAGAACAAAATTTCATTTATTTACAATATGTACATTTTTCAGCAGCTGCTCTTCTAGTCGGAGTCACTGTCATCACGCTGAGGCTTTGGAGCTGGCGGAGTGTTCAAGGACTGTGACTGTGAGCTGCTTCTTCTGTTGGAGCCTGGTCCTCCCAACAGCTGGCTGTCCACACTGAAGGGTGACAAGTTCAGTGACCTATCCAGAACTTCCTGGCTTGTCTGCAGAAGTTGAGTGAAGCTATCAGCCAACCAGCGCTCCCCAGAAGCAGTGGAGGTACTCTGGCTCTGCTGAGGCTGCTGGTACTGCTGGACAGGCTGCTGCTGCTGGTACTGCTGGACAGGCTGCTGCTGCTGGTACTGCTGGACAGGCTGCTGCTGCTGCTGGTACTGCTGGACAGGCTGCTGCTGCTGCTGGTACTGCTGGAAAGGTTGCTGCTGGTACTGCTGGTATATCTGATGTTGGTGGAGGACAGGCGGTGCAGACGTCAGCTGGGCAGGTCTTGCAGGCTCAGGGGCTGGAGCAGGGTCCTGGGAGTCAATCACGGCACATACCTTCATCTTCATCTGCTTGTAGTGTTCTGCAGGTGCTGCACGGAGACTGTCTGCCACGTACTTGATGAAGGCTTCATGTTCCGACTGTGCAGGTTTCTCTTGTATCAGCTGGGACAACAGCTGCTGATTGGCCTTCATCGTTTCTCTGAGCTCCTTCATCCACTCTTCTTCATGGTCAACCTCCCTCTTCCTCCTCTTCTTCAACTGCCTGGATGAAGTCTGGCTGGAACTCTGGGCTGCCTTGGCTGATGTCCTCTCCACTGCCTCCAGGTCGTCGTCAAGGGGAGTGGGTGCTCGCTCCTGGTCGATGTCTGGCTTACTGTCACTGACACGGGATGCCTGGGTGGAAGTCAGAGGCAAGCTCATCATGGGTTCAGACTTGGTTGACGGCAGCTGGGTCTTGTAGAACTGCAAGCTGTTGATGATGTACTGCTCCGTCAGTGTACTTCTTCGCTGCCTGGCCAGACCTGACCTTGCTGAGTCTGACGTACCAGTCTTTCAAAGACTTCCACCAACCCATGATGTGGTCCAATGGCAGACCCAGCTCATTAGCCTTGGCAGCCCAGATCTCCCTGTGTTTCTTGTAAAGACGATGCCCCCGCCTCCAAACTTCGTCGTGCTCCACCATCCACTCAAGGAGACCTTCTTCTATCTCAGCTTGAAGGGAATAGTCATGCTTGGCAATGGCTTTCCCCTTGGACTTGCCCTTGCCCACAGGACGTGCATCTTCTTCAGACTCATCAACAGCAGCAGCCTGGCCACCAGCAGCAGCAGTGCGAGCAGACTCATCAGCAGCAGACTCATCAGCAGCATGCACCTCCACTTGGATTTCAAGATCAGGAGGTGGAGGTCTTGGAGACCTCCTGGGAGCCTCTTCATCTCCAGCGGCCTCTCTCTGTGGGAGATCTACAGGAACTTATTCTTCTGGAGCAGCTGGAGCCTTCTTCTGGACCCTGGTCTTGGAGGGCCGATGACCTTTCCTGGGTGGCATCTTCAAGTAGTATTCACGTAGTATTCTGATGTGGATCCTTCGGCTGCTGGAATGAGACTGGCAAAACCCCGTAACTGCAGGCTATTTATTGTGCGCGGAGAGGATGCGATAGTGACGCCCGCTGTTCGCTAGCCATCAGTGAATCATAAATGATCCATGCGTGATCCATGCGCGCTCTATGCGTCGTTCATCAGTGCTAGTGTGCGGTTCATGCGTGCTTATACGTGGTTCATACGCAGTTTATGCGTGGAGTGTTCGTCAATAAAAACCAGAAATTGTCCCTCTTTTGACCCTATGCGCTGATGTGCATGATTTGTAAGTGATTGTAAGTGATTTGTACGTAGTTCATGCGCAATTAATCGGTGATTTTCGACCACGCACACCCCCAAAAAATGGTCAATTTCTCCACTGACAATCACGCACAAGCCAACTTTATACGTGATTTATACAGGATTTATGCGTGATCGGCTGTGTGACTGGGCCTTTAGGCCCACTGCATTTTTCTTTATATAAGTTACCTCTGCATAATATTATTCGTAAGCATGGTATTAGTTTCCAGTGTTATGCTGATGAGACACGGTTGCATGTTTCTCCAAAGCCAGATGAGAGACACCAGCTTAATAGAATTGAGGAATGTGTAAAGGACATGAGACACTGGATGCTTATTAACTTCCTTCTGCTTAACTCTGACAAGATAGAAATACTTGTACTAGGACCACATGCAGCTGAAGTGGGTTTTCTGATTACACAGTAACCCTGGATGGCCTTTCTGTTTCTTCACATGCATCAGTAAAAAACCTCGTTGTGATCATTGACTCCAGTCTTTCATTTGAAAGTCATATTGATAACATTACCTGGATAGCTTTCTTTCATCTCAGAAATATTGCTAAGATAAGAAATTTAATGTCACTACATGACGTGGAAAAACTAGTTCATGCTTTTGTTACCTCCAGGTTGGATTATTGTCATGCCTTACTGTCTGGATGTTCCAAGAAGTCCATAAACAAGCTCCAGTTAGTTCAAAATGCAGCAGCAAGAGTCCTTACTAGAACTAGAAAATATGACCACATCACACCTGTCTTATCCACACTGCACTGTCTCCCAATCAAATTTTGTATTGATTATAAAATACTACTCTTGACCTTTAAAGCACTGAATGGTCTTGCATCACAGTACGTGAGTGAACTTCTGGTCCTCTATGACCTGCCACACCTACTTAGATCAAAAGGTGCAGGCTATCTGCTGGTACCTCATATAATGAACGCTACATCAGGGGGCAAAGCCTTTTCTTCCAAAGCCCCACAGTTATGGAATAGCCTTCCAAGTAGTGTTTGGAACTCAGACACACTCTCAATGTTTAAATCTAGGCTGAAAACATTTGTTTAGGTCAAGCTTTGTATTAATAGTTTTTGTTCAGGAAAGGAGTAGATCTGGAGGGTCCTCAGGCATAGTGTGTTTTGGTAAACTGGAATGTATGGATGCTGTCACCCCCCGACTGTCACTCACTCAAGTTTGTTGTCGGTGTAGTGGCTGGCTGCTTTATGTCCCAGGACACCCTCATGTCCGTTTTACCTTCTGGCTTTCCCCTTTTAGTTATGCTGTCATAGTTAGTCTTGCTGGAGTCCCTGTTTGCACTCAGTGCAAAATGTATCCTGTTCTTACTCATTAGGTGACATTGAGCATACCTAACAACATGTACCCCCCCTTTCCCTCTGTCTGTCTCTCTAAGTTACATGTTGATCCTGAGATACCAGTAAGATGCTGACCTCTTTGACTCTTTGGATTCACCTGATCCATCCTGATGCCCTACGTCTGGCTGGTACCTCATCTTGTTGGTCCTGTGGAGGATGACCCCATATGGACAGTCAAAAGTTGCACTTGAAAGATGTTTCTGGACACTTATAGTAATACATTTATTTCTGAGCACTACAGTTGCTAACGTTAAGACTGCAATTGTCATGAACAGTTTTGCCCTCAAGTTTCCATTAATGAACATTTTATAACTTCAACAAAACAGACTTGATGTTACAACTATAATTATTTAGATTAGATTAGATAGAAATTTATTGATCCCTTTGGGGGGGGTTCCCTCAGGGAAATTAAAATTCCAGCAGCATCATTACAGGATAAACGGAGAATAGAAAATAAAGAAAAACCTTCTTGATAAATTAAGTATTTACATATACAAATATAAAAAATAAGATATGGGGGGGAAAAATAAATAAATAAAAACGCAGCAGGAGAGGTATTGCACATTATATTGCACATTGTCCAGAATTGCTTATTGTCAGGCTAGGCTACTGCTCCTTCCTGTCCTCCTGTTACTCCTCCTGCCCCCCAGAGAGGAGTTGTACAGTCTGATGGCGTGAGGGACAAAGGAGTTTTTGAGTCTGTTCATCCTGCACTTGGGCATTCTGTCACTGAACAGGCTCCTCTGGTTGCTGATGACGGTGTGCAGAGGGTGACTGGCATTGTCCATGATGTTCAGTAGTTTGTCCATAGTCTTCTTCTCTGCCACCATCACCAGAGTGTCCAGCTTCATGCCGACCACAGAGCCAGCCCGCCTGATCAGTTTGTCCAGTCTGGATTTGTCCTTCTTGGATGTGCTGCCTCCCCAGCACACCACTGTGTAAAACAGGACACTGGCGACTACAGATTGATAGAACATCCACAGGAGTTTCCTGCAGATGTTAAAGGGCTGTAGCTTCCTCAGAAAGTATAGCCTGCTCCATCCCTTCCTGTACAGGTGGTTGGTGTTGCAAGTCCAGTCCAGCTTGCTATCCAGCCACAGCCCAGGGTACTTGTAGGAATCCACAGCCTCCACCTTGACTCCCTCAATCGGAACTGGTCATGACCTTGGTCTGGACCTCCCAAAAAGTCAATAACCAGCTCCTTGGTCTTTGAGATGTTGAGCTGCAGATGGTTCCTGTTGCACCCAATGGCAAAGTCCCTCACCAGACGCCTATACTCCTCTCTGTCGTCCCTGATACACCCCATGATGGCTGTGTCATCGGCGAACTTGTGAATGTGACACAGCTCCGAGTTGGAGCAGAAGTCCACGGTGTACAGGGTGAAGAGAAGAAGGGCCAGCACCATGCCCTGGGGTGCTCCGGTGCTGCTAAATCACAGTGTCAGATGTGATGTCCTTCAGCCTGACATACTGCAGCCTGTCGGTGAGGTAGCTGGAGATCCAGGTGACCAGGCAGGGGTCCACTCGCATCCTGTTCAGTATGTCCTGAAGCATAAGGGGCTGGATGGTGTTGAAGGCACTTGAGAAGAAGTCCAAGAAGAGGATCCTCACTGTGACATTTCCCTTATCCAGATGTGAGTGGGCTCAGTGTAGCAGGTAGAGGATGGTGTCTTCCACACCAACACCTGCCTGGTACGCAAACTACAGGCAGTCCTGGGCATGTTGCACCTGGAGTCTGAGGAGGCTGAGGAAGAGCTGCTCCAACGTCTTCATCAGATGTGAAGTGAGTGCCACCAGTCGTAAGTCATTCAGCTCCCTGGGCTGGTTCTTCTTGGGAACTGGAATGATGCATGAGGTCTTCCAGAGGGTGGGCACTCTCACCAGCTGCAGGCTGAGGTTAAAGATGCGTTGGAGTGGTTCACCCAGTTCAGCAGCGCAGGTCTTCAGTAGTCAGGGACACACCTTGTCCAGGCCTGCTACTTTCCTGGGGTGAAGCTTCCTCAGTTGACCTCTGACCTGGTCTGCAGTAATGCATGGAGGAGTCTGTGTTGAGGTGGGGGAGGAGGGGGCTGCTGCAATGACTTGGGGGGGAGGTGTGTTGAGGGAAGGAGAAATGGCTGCAGTGAGGGGGAGGGTGGGGGGTACGTGTGCTGGTTGAACCAGTTGAAGGTCAGTCAACTCGTTTGCCCTCTCCACTGTCTCAACAACAACTCTGGTCTTTGTGTTGTGGCCTGTGATGGTTTTCACACCTTCCCAGACCTCCCTCATGCTATTCTCCTTCAACTTCTGCTCCACCTTTCTCCTGTAGCTGTCCTTAGTTTCCCTCATGCAGCATTTCACCTCCTACTGTGCTGCTTTCATCACCTCCCTATTCCTGCTCCTGAAGGTGGCCTTCTTCCTGTTGAGGACAGCTTTGACTTCCTGTGTACAGTCTTAGCAGGGGAGACCACGTCTGCACAGAAGTTGAGGTAATCTGTCAGACAGTGTCAGCATCTCTATGTCCTCACATTGTGGGCTAAGCAGGATATCCCAGTGCGTGGCGTCATAGCAGTCTCTGTGTGCATCTTCCATTTCAGCGGACCACCTCCTGATGGAGCTAGTTGTTGCAGGCTGCCTTTGGACCAGGGGGGTGTACTTCGGCCGTAGATGAACCAGGTTGTGATCAGACTTCCCTAGTGGGGGGAGGGGTGTGACTCTGTATGCATCCCTTACATTAGCATACAGCAAGTCAATTGTCCTGTTGTTCCTTATTGGAAAGTCCACAACCTGGTAAAAAGCAGCCAAAAGTAGAGTCCAGAGTAGCGTGATTAAAGTCCCCAGAAATGATCATAAATGCCTCAGGGTGCTGTGTCTGCAGCCTTGCTGTGACAGAGTGAATCTTCTCACATGCAGCGGCTGCGTCTGCCCTCGGAGGGATGTAAACACAGATGGTCATCACGTGACTGAACTCCCTCAGCAGAAAATATGGCCGCAGGCTAATGGCTAGCAGCTCTAAGTCTGAGCAACATAAAACTGTCTTTACGGAGATATGTCCCGGGTTACACCAATGGTTGTTCACCTAGATGATGAGTCCTCCACCTTTGCCTTTCCTGCATGCTTTAATGTCTCTGTCAGCTCTCACAGCAGTGAATCCCCACAGGTCCACGTTAGCATCCAATACAAGGTGGGTTAGCCATGTCTCCATAAAGAAAAATAAGCTGCTCTCCTAGTAAATCCACTGGTTGTTCAGTGCGGATAGCTCGTCGACCTTGTTCGGCAGCGAGTTCACATTCCCCATGATAACAGAGGGAATGGATGGTTTGTAGCGCCGCCAGTTGTCCACTAGTCTAGCCTTTAGCTTAACCCCAGCTTTGATTTCACAGTTATACTTTGTGACTATATGGGACACAGTTATAGAAGCAAGCTATTTATAATAATGCTACAGTGATGCTTGAAAGTTTGTGAACCCCTTAGAATTTTGTATATTTCTGCATAAATATGACCTAAAACATCAGATTTTCACACAAATCCTAAAAGTAGATAAAGAGAACCAAGTTAAACAAATGAGACAAAAATATTATACTTGGTCATTTATTTATTGAGGAAAATGATCCAATATTACATATCTGTGAGTGGCAAAAGTATGTGAACCACTAGGATTAGCAGTTAATTTGAAGGTGGAATTAGTCAGGTGGTTTCAATCAATGGGATGATAATCAGGTGTGAGTGGGCACCCTGTTTTATTTAAAGGGCTGATGACACGAACATGACTCTATGCAATTTCTTAAATAAACTATACAACATGGCAAACATGTTAGATTTCTGTTATAATTACGTGAAAAGAAGCTGTTGTTACGCAAATATCCAACTTTTAATTGCACAGCACAAGAAAACTGGGCCCGTGGCTCGCGGCCATGTTGTGACATCAGCGGAAGAACATGCTGCGGTTCACTGGCTGTTCTACTCTGGTTCTACTCAATGGAAATGGTGCATGAAAACGCCGGTGAACTCTCTAGTGCTAGCTCTTCCTCTTCTGGGAGTCTAGAATTGTGTTGATCTCTTCCGAATAGAATCTATGATAGCCTACCCTCTTTACCCTTTGCCTCTCATTGCTAGGCGGCAGTTACATGAAAGCCGCAAGCTTTCACAAGCAAATACATGACTGATATCACGCCGACTTTATGATAAAATTTATAATTATCATGTAGAATCTATAGCTCTACGTACCTTTATCTTATGTCGTTTCACAACACATGTTCTGACAGGAGGACTGTCTTTGGATCCGGCATAGCTACTAGTAGACCCCATCCGGAATACTGGCAGTGTTGCCAGATTGGGAGGTTTCCCGCCCAGGTGAGCTGTTTCAAATGCATTTTGGTGGGTTTTGAACATATTTTGGGCTGGAAAACTTCAGCAGTATCTGGCAACAGATACTGCTGACGTTTTCCAGCCCAAAATATGTTCAAAACCCACCAAAATGCACTTGAAACCGCTCAACTGGGTGGGAAACCTCCTAATCTGGCAACACTGTGTAGGCACTGCTGATGGTAGCAGCACACGTTTATGCTGAACTGAACACCCAAGAGATTCCTTTAGGCTGGGAAGGGTGTCAAAACAATCCAAATCGAAGTGTTCAGAGCACAGGACGGATGTTGGTGAGGACTCCCACTTGTCACGAGTGCGCCTGACTTGCTTCGCCCACTTCGCATGCAGCTCGGGATCTCTGGGAAACTTGAATAAACTTACCCCATCCTTGTAGGTTTTGGAGCAAAAGCCGGCAACACAACGCGAAGGCATAATAACTAATATATATATATATATATATATATATATATATATATATATATATATATGGGCGGCATGGTGGTGTAGTGGTTAGCACTGTTGCCTCACAGCAAGAAGGTCCGGGTTCGAGCCCCGTGGCCGGTGAGGGCCTTTCTGTGTGGAGTTTGCATGTTCTCCCCGTGTCCGCGTGGGTTTCCTCCGGGTGCTCCGGTTTCCCCCACAGTCCAAAGACATGCAGGTTAGGTTAACTGGTGACACTAAATTGACCGTAGGTGTGAATGGTTGTCTGTGTCTATGTGTCAGCCCTGTGATGACCTGGCGACTTGTCCAGGGTGTACCCCGCCTTTCGCCCGTAGTCAGCTGGGATAGGCTCCAGCTTGCCTGTGACCCTGTAGAACAGGATAAAGCGGCTAGAGATAATGAGATGAGATATATATATATATATATATATATATATATATATATATATATATATATATAAAATGTATAATAATAATACTAATAATGACAAACTGAACACCTGTCGCATCAACAACAAACTGGTAAGTTAGGAGGAAGGTTCTTTCGCTGATGTCATATAGCTCCTCCTCCTCTTTCATCTCCTGGGTGCTGCAGCCTTGTCAAATTTGCCCAAATAGCCGCGTTTATCATAACTTGTAAAATAAGCGCCTTCGTGAATTAATATATGGATCATCGGGAATTACTTTTTATGTTATAAAACATCGCCAAAGATGTCAAAAACGTGTCATCAGCACTTTAAAGAACAGGGATCTATCAAAGTCTGATCTTCACAACACGTTTGTGAAAGTATCATGGCACAAACAAAGGAGATTTCTGAGGACCCCAGAAAAAGCATTGTTGATGCTCATCAGGCTGGAAAAGGTTATAAAACCATCTCTAAAGAGTTTGGACTCCACCAATCCACAGTCAGAAAGACTGTGTACAAATGGAAGAAATTCAAGACCATTGTTATCCTCCCCAGGAGTGGTCGGCCAACAAAGATCACTCCCAGAGCAAGGCATGTAATAGTTGACGAGGTCACAAAGGACCCCAAGGTAACTTAGATTAGATTAGACAAAACTTTATTGATCCCTTTGGGTGGGTTCCCTCAGGGAAATTAAGATTCCAGCAGCATCATTACAGATAAACAGAGAAAAGAAATAGAGAACTTCCAGATAAACTAAAATAAATTAAGTATTACATATACAAATATATAAAAAGAATAAGATATGGGGAAGAGAGGAAGGGGAAGAAGAAAAAAAGGGAAAAAAGGTGGGGAAAAGGGGGGGCGGCGGTAGGAGAGATATTGCACTTTATATTGCACATTGTCCGATATTGCTTATTGTTAGGCTAGGCTACTGCTCCTTCCCATCCTCTGTCCTCCTGTTACCCCTCCTCCCCCCCAGAGAGGAGTTGTACAGTCTGATGGCGTGAGGGACAAAGGAGTTTTTGAGTCTGTTCATCCTGCACTTGGGAAGGAGCATTCTGTCACTGAACAGGCTCCTCTGGTTGCTGATGACAGTGTGCAGAGGGTGACTGGCATTGTCCATGATGTTCAATAGTTTGTCCATAGACCTCTTCTCTAACACCGTCACCAGAGAGTCCAGCTTCATGCCGACCACAGAGCCGGCCTGCCTGATCAGTTTGTCCAGCCTGGATGTGTCCTTCTTGGATGTGCTGCCCCCCCCAGCACACCACGGTGTAAAACAGGACACTTCTAAGCAACTGAAGGCTTCTCTCACGTTGGCTAATGTTAATGTTCATGAGTCCACCATCTGGAGAACACTGAACAACAATGGTGTGCATGGCAGGGTTGCAAGGAGAAAGCCATTGCTCTCCAAAAAGAACATTGCTACTCATCTGCAGTTTGCTAAAGATCATGTGGGCAAGCCAGAAGGCTATTGGAAAAATGTTTTGTGGATGGATGAGACTAAAATAGAACTTTTTGGTTTAAATGAGAAGGGTTATGATTGGAGAAAGGAAAACACTGCATTCCAGCATAAGAACCCAGGTAACCCAGCGCAAGCAAGCAGCCATCCGCTCCTGCAGCCATGAAGGCGCTGGTCACGCACCCGCTTGTCACACTGGGGATGAAAATGGTGACCGCAGAAAGTTGGAGAAGGAATGCGAGGAATGCGAGAGAGTCTCCCAGCAGTGACCTTCAGGGGGAAATGTTGCCTCAGCAACAGCCTTAACCGAGGCCGGTGCTGTCTCAAGGAGCCGAATGTCAATAAGATATAAATTATTTGGTCTTTCCAGACGCAGTCTTTGCATGTCCACCCTGCTCGTCCATATCTGTCCATTCCATCCATTCTGTTCAAATTGGTCTCCGAAAAACTTATTCCTTGCGAAGCCGAAAGCTTCTCCATGATAAGAACCATATTGTGGTTCAAGTTGTGAAAATCCACAGTCTGAGTGCCAACAGCTTTGCCCACCACTCCAATCATATCGGGCAGCTTTGTGGGGCTTTGAACAGCTGTCACCATTGTCTGATTTCCTTGATATATCAGGGAATCAGCAATCCAATCAGCAAAAGTCCTGTAATCATGGTTCTGAATAGGTAGATATCTTCAATGTCCTCCACAGAAAGAATCGCCAGGCACACGACTTGCCACCGCTCCCATGCATCCATTGTGTAACCAGCTGCAAACGTTCTGGCTGGACAGGCGGGTTCCCCCGAACCCAGGCTGCTCGTCGAGAAAACTGTCAATTTCGTTTGGAGACCAGTTTATCAATTCCATGCTTTTTTTTTTTTTTAGTTTAGAAAGTAATGCAGGAAGAGTCTCTTCAAAAAGTAAAGCAGACAAGACAAGACAAAGAAGCACAAGCAGGGAAAAAAAGGAGGGAGAGGGACAGCAGAGAATTCGACCGCCTTCCATGGAAGCATGGAGGGAAAAAAAAAAAACTATACCAGCGAATTCTAAAGGAAAATGTCAGGACATCTGTCCATGAACTGAATCTCAAGAGAAGGTGGGTCATGCAGCAAGACAATGACCCTAAGCACACAAGTTGTTCCACCAAAGCATGGTTAAAGAAGAATAATGCTTTGTAATGGCCAAGTCAATGTCCTGACCTTAATCCCATCAAAATGTTGTGGAAGGACCTGAAGCGAGCACTTCATGTGAGGAAACCCACCCCCATCCCAGAGTTGAAGCTGTTCTGTATGGACAAATAGACTAAAAGCCGGTGTGCAGGACTGATCAACAGTTACCGGAAACATTTAGTTGCAGTTATTGCTGCACGGGGAGGGGGTCACACCAGATACTGAAAGCAAAGGCTCACATACTTTTGCCACTCACAGATCTGTAATATTGGATCATTTTCCTCAATAAATAAATTACCAATTATAATATTTCTGTCTCATTTGTTTAACTGGGTTCTCTTTATCTACTTTTAGGACTTGTGTGAAAATCTGATGTTTCAAGTCATATTTATGCAGAAATATAGAAAATTCTTAAGGGTTCACAAACTTTCAAACACCACTGTATCTGTTATCACCCATATTGAGGATGGGTTCCCTTTTGAATCTGGTTCCTCTCGAGGTTTCTTCCTTATGCCATCTGAGGGAGTTTTTCCTTGCCACCGTTGCCACAGGCTTGCTCACTGGGGATAAATTAGGGATAAAATTAGCTCATGTTTCAAGATTTTAATGATCTATAAAGTGGTTTTGTGATGTCTGTTGTTAAAAGCACTATGCAAATACACTTCACACACATACACCTCCATCATGTACATATGTTACTGTACATCATGCTCTGAAGATGTGCTCACAGGTTTATTACACTAAATTCAGCCAATAAATATCTTAGTAACAAGCTGATGAGTTCAGTCAGGTGTATTGTGGGTGCAAATCTTAGTAACAAGCTGATGAGTTCAGTCAGGTGTATTGTGGGTGCAATTGGTCTTAAGTGATCAGTCTCATTAAATCAGTCTCGGCTTGTAAATCAGCCAAGCAACGGGCTTGTGCATGTTTTGTGGGATCCAACGGCTGTGGGGTCGTGATTTGGGCCCACAATTGACTGCGACGACAATTAATGAGTGGCGCCAACCTGTTGAGTAGATCTTGGCCAATCAGTAGTTTTTCCGTACCCACAGAGCAGATGTAAGTGGGATGTATGATTGACATGCCTTGGAATGTGAGTTCTAACCATGCCATTTGTGTTACTGGGGCTTTGTTTTGCATGAAGCTGACCAAGTTTATGTTGCAAGGCTTGGTTGGGATTGGGTCACCTTGTGAGAGCCGTGTCTGAGAGATGGTGGCGAAGACTTTAGCACACATGAGCGTGATCTCCGATCCAGTATCTAGAAGGGCTTGGAGGGTGATTGTACCCTCGACCACCACGGGGGTGTAAATGCGCTTAGCATTGCCCCTTCTAACTAGATCGCCTAAGAACTGCATCAGAGGTGCGTTTTGTGTGTTTGCCTTCACCACCAGGGGGGGCTCTACATCCTGACCATCGCCTGCTGTTTCACAGGGATCTCCTCCCCATTTTACGAGATATACTCGTGGTTCCTGGCCTAGTCATGCCTGCGGGTGGCCTGTGTCATCTTTCTTGGGCTCTTTTGTTTTATCTGTTGAGGGGTCTGACCTCTTCTGTAACAGTTCTTTAACCTCAGCCAACTGGGCTTTCAAAGAATCCAGCTCTGAGTGGAACTTACCAGGTTGGTCTGAGTCACTGTGTCGGTCACCTATACCCCTACGTGTAGAGCTACGGTCGGAGTGCTCCTGCCGTCTCTGGCCAGAGCAGGGATGACGATCTTGCTGCCAACCGCATTGTTCCTTATGATCCTTTTCATATGATGAGCGGTTGCCATGGTCACTGTGGCCTTACCTTGCCGATTCTTCCACTCACCCTGGTGATGGCTCGGCAAGGGGCGGTTCGGACCGGGATTTCTCCAGGTGGGTCCCCCTGGTGAAGCTTCACCTCCTTCTAAGGCTAGCAGGGGCCTGTCTGCACCCTGGAGACTAAGGACCCTGGGTTCATCATCGTTTCTGTCTGTGGTTTTGACAGTGGTCTCCCAGGTCATTTGGGCTAGTTGCCTAATTTCCCTCATCGAGTAAAAACCTTGACGACACGTCAGTGTGACTTGAGTCCGCACACTTGGGTGGAGGTTATGTAAGAAGAGGGATTTGAAGCCTCTATCTTCTTCCAAGCCTGGTGCGCTACTACCCTGGGAATAGGCAGTACGTAGCCATCTATAATATTCATGAGGCGCCTCAGACCATTTCTGTTTAATTTGTATTACACACAATGTTGTGGAGGTTTCATCCGTGTATGGCACATATTCTTCCCTCATCTAATTGCGAAGTTTCAAATAGCTATCGCGAATGTCTGGGGGTAGCATCTCTAAAAAGGCACGAACGCTGCTACTGGAGGTCTTCCAGATCAGTTTAAGTTTCTCTCGCATTGTGGCTTTCGGCAGGTCCATCAGGCATCGGTCAATTTCTCGCAAATAATCATTTACATTTGTTCTTTTATTGTCAGGATCAAATCGCTCAACATCTTTGGCAAGTAGGTCAATTTGCCATATGCGAAGGGCTTGGTGCATGTCCTTGTGCGGCCTCCTTGGCTCTCCTGAATACTCACTATCTGAGCTACTCTGGTATTGCTCCCGTTTCGCACTAGATTCGTAGTCTGATTCATCCGAAGATGGATCAGGGATACTGTAGCGCACTGACCTGGGTGTGCTATGGGCCTGGGCTCAGGATGAGTGCAGTATGGCTCCACCCTGGCTAAACGACGAAGGAGTCATGTAGCGAGTTGATGGAGTTTGGCAGGATGTCTGGTCCTCGACCAGGTAATCCACGGTGTCCAGCTTGGACACCTCTTCCCGCTCTGAGCTTCGGCGCATTGCTGGGGGTCTTTCACGCCCCTCACGCCCTTCTTGGGGGGTCTGCTCCTTGGCAGCCCTCTTGGATTTCTCTAGCCTTTTGGCGCAATCATCAAGGGAGTTTTTCAAGAGCTCACGCTCCCTATATAAATCATTGTTATCGGCTGCCAGCTCGGCGTTGCTGGTGGTCAGCCTGTCAACCTCTCCGTGGAGGTATCTGATTTCTAAATCAGTATCTTGGAAGTGTAACAGGAATAGCCTACCTAGTGCCTCTTGGACACTAATAGTTTTTCTTTTTGGATCTCTCATATGCTTTATTGAGTTATATATGTTATTTTGGCATTCACCCTTACTCATGTTCCTAATGTTTGCTTTTTCAGAGGCAGAGCAACGAATGAGGTCTGCGATGACATCAAAGAGAGACACGTCTTGAGCGTTGTCTTCAGCCTCAGACACGAGGGGATGCCATTTTACTTAGGTTGGATATTAGGTAATTAATTAATCAATGAGTTAATTAATTATTATTAATTAATATTAACTATGTAATTAATTAATCAATTAATACAGTTTGTTTTTGTTTGGAAATGCTATCTGTTATCCTAAGTTATTAATAGGTTATTAGTATTTTGTGATATGGTTATCACGCTACTGTTAACCGTTTAACACACCTGGGGATATACCTTGGCAGTTGCTTAATCAAACTGATAATTTATCTGTTGTTGCAACAATATTCAAGAAGTCAACAAACCAATCTCCTCACATGGGGCACCAATAAATATGTGGGTGCAATTGGTCTTAAGTGATCAGTCTCATTAAATCAGTCTCATTAATACCATTAATTTTGGTGTTTAATAATAAATTACCAAACAGCTAAATTATGGTATATTCCAAATTATTATGATCACTACTGATGCAGCAATAATTTATTACTTACTGTATTACATAGACACTACAGCCAATAGCATTCATATACACTTGGGTGAAGGCAATTTGGAGTTCTTTGAGATTGTGTGATTTCAAGGATACAGCAGCAAAAACAGACAAGCACAGTTTAACAGAATAATTGAATTTATTATAACAACGATACTAAATGGGTAATAGCAGTTGAATACATTCAATATGGTCAGCAGCAATATATAGACAAGGCACAAACAGTGAGGTAGTACACTGTATGTGTGTGTGAGTGTGTGTCTGTATGTGTGTGTGTGTGTGTGTGTGTGTATGTGTGTGTGTGTGTGTGTGTGTGTGTATGAGAGGGAGAGAGACGTCTCCTTGCTGCCAAGCGAGCGACTGAGCTCTTAGGGCGTGTCCCGTGCGCGGCTGCACAGTGTGAGAAGGGAGGAGTGCGAGGCAGAGAGGAGGAGAGAGAGTTTGAGTATGCGCGCGGGAGGTGCCCGGTAAATAAATCAGAGATTGGAATGTTATCTAAGATGTTGGGGGGAAGGGAAAATCACCTCGTGGTTTTCTTGAGACAAAGGAATTCGTCGTGGTTGCTAAATCCACTACCTTATAACATTACCAAATCCACTGAAATCTTGATGAGGTCAAAGTGTGTGTAATAATGAAATTAAGGGGTGTTAGAGAGGATAGAGAAGAGCATGCAACAACCTATCTATTAAAACAACGGAGAGAACAATATAGAACCACAATGATCAACTTGACACTCTAAGTGTCTACAGTGTGCACGATTAAACAGTTTCTGAGTTTAAATTCACACTAGTTCATAAAGCTAATTCTTAAGACTAGTTTGCCCAAATGCCAGCCTTACTTCCAGTATCTTGCTCCTACACTGAAAAAAATGGCCTGTTAAATTAACACAAAAAAATCATGTACATCGGTTGCACTTATTAAAATAATATCCACTAAGACCAATTAAGTCATGGTCATCAAACAGAACATGACTTAATTGGTCTTAGTGGATATGATTTTAATAAGTGCAACCGATGTACAAGATTTTTTTGTGTTAATTTAACAGGCCATTTTTTTTCAGTGTATGCAGGAATGCAGAGATGTCCCGAAGTTTCGGGTGCTCACAGAGGTTCACAGAAGGCTCGTGGGTCACTCCTGTGGAGGAATGCAGAGAAGTTCTTGATCCGAAGCTTCGTCGTTCGTGAGGAAAAGTCTCTGACCGATAATGTGCACAGCGATTAAGTCAGAAGGAATCCGGTTGCTTCTAACTTTTAATTAACTGCTTGGGCTGCAGTGGTAACGTTACTTATAATAAACAAATTAAAGCCGCAAGCGGCCTCGACGGGCCCTCGCGCCAGCGGCCAAGGGGGGCGGGGGCATGCGTCCCCGCGAAATACCTTCCACAGCTTCTTCGGCAAGAGACATTACCACAAGGTAGTGGTGTGAAGGAAAAGCATTATGGAATTATTTACCAAAAACCCGTGTTGGAGCAATTGCGTCGGCCAAAAACAGCGCCCCCCATGGACGAAAATTCCCAAAATGTGGTATACTTGACATGGGAGGTAGTAAGAGGGTGGCCGTGAAGTTTGACCAAATTTGAGGAAAGATTGGATTTTTTGCCCAAAAATAGCGCCCCCAGTGGCAAAATATCACAGAAATTGGGTAACATGTCAGAAGCCCAATGAGTGATTTGCGTGTGAAGTATGAGCAGTTTTGAGCAATTAGAAGATTTGTTATGAATTTTTAAGCATGTAAAATTTTGCAGTGAAAATTGATTGACGTATAACTTCTGAACGGTTTATGCTACGTGAAACGTATTTAGAAACTTTTGTCAGCCATGTCTGTAGATCATGTGTATCAATTTTGGTGACATTCCTATGAACGGTCTAGGAGGAGTTGCGCCGTGATCGTGGCCATGCATTTCGCACAAAAGTGAAATTACCTCACTTCCTGTTGGGCGTGGCTAATGCATTGGCATCACATTTTTGTCCGGCTTAGTGAGATACATATGCGTACCAAATGGCATGCCACTACTACAAACTACATGGCAACCAGGCACCTTAATGCGGGAGGCCAAAATCACAACGAGTTAGGGGGCGCTATAGAGGCCCTGAGGCCCGCCTGGATCTGGGCTTCTGGTTCTCAGTAGCGGTGGCAGTCTAAGAAAAAGGAGCCAAATTTCGTGCGTCGTCGACCATGGCAAGCGCCCCAATAAGGGTCTTGTAAAGAGTTTGCTTGGCAAGTTTGACAGATCAGAAGCCGCAATATCATTTTTGCCATAACCAGCACCCCCAGGGGCGAAAGTGCACAAAATTTGGTGTAGATGTCAGGTGAGCTATGAAGAGTTTGCGTATGAAGTTTGATGACAATTGAGTAAATAGAAGATGAGATATAGATTTTTGAAGAATAACTTTTTTGGTTTTTCCCATGTCAGTAGGTGGCGCTATGCTGTACATGAGCGATTATGAGTTGGAAAAATAAGTGTCTACAACAGCAACGTACTATCACAAGGTAGTGGTGTGAAGGAAAAGCATTATGGAATTATTTACCAAAAACCCGTTTTGGAGCAATTGCGTCGGCCAAAAACAGCGCCCCCCATGGACGAAAATTTCCAAAATGTGGTATACATGACATGGGAGGTAGTAAGAGGGTGGCCGTGAAGTTTGACCAAATTTGCGGAAAGATTGGAATTTTTGCCCAAAAATAGCGCCCCCAGTGGCGAAATATCACAGAAATTGGGTAACATGTCAGAAGCCCAATGAGTGATTTGCGTGTGAAGTATGAGCAGTTTTGAGCAATCAGAAGATTTGTTATGAATTTTTAAGCATGTAAAATTTTGCATCGAAAATTGATTGACGTATAACTTCTGAACGGTTTATCCTACGTGAAACGTATTTAGTAACTTTTGTCAGCCATGTCTGTAGATGATGTGTATCAATTTTGGTGACATTCCCATGAACGGTCTAGGAGGAGTTGCGCCGTCTTCGTGGCCATGCATTTCGCACAAAAGTGAAATTACCTCACTTCCTGTTGGGCGTGGCTAATGCATCGGCATTACATTTTTGTCCGGCTTAGTGAGATACATATGCGTACCAAATGGCATGCCACTACTACAAACTACATGGCACCCAGGCACCTTAATGCGGGAGGCCAAAATCACAACGACTTAGGGGGCGCTATAGAGGCCCGGAGCCCCGGCCAAGTTTGGGCTTCTGGTTCTGAGTAGCGGTGGCAATTCTCGGAACTGGTGCCAAATTTCGTGTGTTTTCGCCCATGGCAAGCGCCCCGAAAATGGCCCAACAGCGGAGAAAAATAAAGAAGAAGAAGAAGAAGACAGAAGAAGAAGAAGAAGAAGAATAGTGAACTCTTACAAGAACAATAGGGCCTTCGCCCATAGGGCTCGGGCCCTAATAAACCGGTTGTAACTCAATTGAGTGAGACGATGCAACTTAGGTACTCTTTACCGTGGCCACTGGTATATATGAAAGCAAGCTGAGTCTTCTTTCTTGCAAGGCAGACGTCGTGATTTCGGATGGTCTGATGAGCGGGGGTATCTCTATATGTCTGTATGACGCGAAGATCCACAGAGAGAGAGAGAGAGTTGAGGGTGACCGGGTTACTTATAGAGTCGGGGTCACGTGACGTAGGTGATCATGGACGGCGTGACGTAGGTTATCGCGGGAGTTAGTTGATGGGATTTGTAGTTCTAGACGGGGACTGTGGCTGTCCCTACAGTATGAAACAAGTTAGAATGCAAAGCTCAACACTGCTGTGGCCCTCCAGTACTGGGGTTTGGCACACTTGTGCTGGAACGTTTGCCTCATGGTCCCAATTTTAACAGTGCAAATCTTGGGGGATGGGCTGCCTACCCAGGGCTGCCACCACATGGAATGATACTGTAAATAACAACACTTGTTGAAAAAAAAGTTATGCCTGATAACACATCATGGTACCATTAACATAACTGCCATTCTGATGTCATGACATCAGTCAATGACATTGGCAATAACATTGCCACACAGAAAACATTACTTTCTGAATGTTTAAATTCCTACAACATTTAATAGATAAAACTCATGCTAAAACGTCCAAAGTGGCAAGCCCCCGAAAATCACATGTAACTCCTCAGAACACACACACCTTTCATAGCACACACTATCTGACACTCTCACTCTGATTACTGAGAACATCAGCCCTTGCAAAACCAGACACTCGGGACAAAGCCTTGGGCTTACAATGTAATGTAATTTTCTTGCATTCTAGCACTGTCCATTTTTTTCTTTCATTTTTTATGTCTAGTCTTGCTAGCTTTTTCTATATTTCATTGTTTAGTCTTGTGCTTATTTTCTAGAAGTTAGTAAATAAGTGGATGTGTGTCTAGGCATATTGGTCTGTTTATGTGAAGACCAAGTTTCTTTTGAGTTTCTTTTCTTTCTGGTTTCCATCACCTATTAATTCAAGTGTCCTTGTGTTCATATGGTCTTTGCTTTGTCTCTGCTTCAGAGATGATGTATTCATATTTTAATTCATGTTTACCTTGTTTACTTCCATGTTAATGGACTCCCTTTTTTATTGTGATTTCAGTGAATAAATCCTCGTCTGCACAGGTCATGGTCTGATTCCTATCATGAGAGCGGTGAGAAACGTGGGTTTTCTTAACCAGCATTAGAATTAGTGCACGAGAATGTAACAGCTCCATAAGTCTGCATGAAAAATATAACATGTCTGTGTGTCTCTACATATTTGCTTCTCCATGTGTGCAGGCTTGGTGGTTCTCTGCAGGCCTGCGGTGATTGGAGACTCACTAACTGAATTGTCCATTCAAGTGTTTCCATATAATTGCAGTGTTTAAGACACCACTGAGACTCATAATAGAAAAGATCCCTCCCACTGACTTGCATGTGTCAGTCTCTGTCTCTCAGTGTGTCTGAGGCTACATCCACACGACAACGGCAACGAGATGTTATTTAAAAATATATCGCGTCCAAATGGGCAACAATCAGTAAAATATCAGGTCCATATGGCAACGCAATGCTTGCTGAAAACGATGCAATACACATGCCACACCTCTAGGGGCGCTGTAAGACGGTCCCTTCGGAGACACCAGAACAATAGAAGAAGTAAGGATGCATATTAGCCACAAAGTCAGGAAAATCTGTTTGTAAAATTACATTATAATGACCAAATACAATGAAAAGTATTTTTCCAGTCTCACCTGTGAAAGGTAATCCCATGTGATCTCGTTTGGACAGCAAACCTGTTGGTACAGTTAAACGCAGCTAATCTTTATTCTCCGCTTTGACCTCTCCAAAATGGCGGCGAGGATGACCTATGATTCTATGCGGAAGGCGGTGTCTTTAATGGTCTGGAATAAATTGAATGCTAATTAAATAATGATTAATTTGCTCCTCTACGCCCTTTTTGAGGAATGTATTGTAGGACTTAAACCCACATCTGAAGAGGTGAGATTGCTCTTTTTTTCTCTATTTTTGCTGGCGGGATTGACTCTCTCTCTCTCTCACTTTGCACCATTACACAATAAATATTCACAGTGAAAATATTTTGTAAGCGCGTTTCATGAACCAAGTTATAGGATTTGTTGACAACTCGCATCGCAATGAGAAGATCATTGGCACTACTGGTGTTAAGAATCAGACCATTTCATAAATGAATATTTTGCTGTAGAGCTGCAGTGTTTGTACAATTGCATGTTTTTGCTTCACTATTACTGTCACTATTCTGCTTCTTGCATTACTACTGTGAACTAACACTGAACATAATAATAATAATAATAATATCCAAGCTCGTGTTTCACTCTCACTAGTGCTCTGTAAGGCTTTTTCCTGGTGATATTCGTTACACTTCTACCCGGCGTGAAGCACTCACAGTCATGTGGTTGTGACGTCATCGTAAACAAATCCGTTTTACTCATCCAGACGACTTCACAACGGCAACGTTGCCAGATCTTTCCACTCTGGAACCCGTTCTCAAAAAGATTGCGTTTTGGGCACCCAAAACGCCGGTGCCGTGTGGACGCCAGGCCTAAACGATAAGCAATTGTATCGGAGTCACCTGAATCCGTTGCCGTGTGGACAGGGCCTGAGTCCCATCTTCCCCCTTCACCATCATATTTTTTTTTTTAAATCAACACAGTCCAAAGATGGTCATTTTAGTTTCTGTTTACTAAAATGCACAACACCAGGGTGACAAGCATTGCTCAATATTGCTTAATTTGCAATTATTTTCAGCTTTAATGTTGAATGCTACTATGATGAGCATTTTCAGTCACAGTTTGTTTCTAATCATGAAATGATTTATAATCATTTCATGTTTGAAGTGCAGAATTCATATCCTGCTTAAAGATTTGCAAGGACTGCGAAAATAAAGAGACTTAATCTCTCCCTTGCTCACTCACTTTTTTATTACTAAAATCCAAAAATGTGTTGATAAATGCATTTCTTGTGTTGTGTGTGCACCACAAGACTTTAACGAGATTGCCTAATCAATATGCAGTTGAATGGCAGCATGGAGTTAATTCTATGTTAATAGGAATGTACACTAAATGGATGTAGCCTTTGTGAAAAGCAAGACACTACAGATAGCACCACTTGTTCTTTCATCTCATTTATTTAAAAAAAAAAAAAACTGATTCTGTGATGGCAGTGCCTCAGCATTATTAACTTCTTTGACTTGTAATTTTTTTTAACCACCAGTGAAGTACATCTTAATACCAGTGGATTGAAAATATGTTTCAAATAGATGCAAGTAAATATTTAGATGCCCCTTTGTTTCACCCATTTTAATTAAAATATCTAGTGGCTCTCTTCTGCCACATTAACAGCTTCAAACCCATCAGACATAGCATGAAATGCTTTCTGCTCCCTGGCTTAGAGAGTGCCCACCAGGAATTTAAGTAAAATTGGTGTGAGCGGCCTTTAAAGTACCCCTGCTCTGCCAAGAGCTCCCACACTGCAAATGGAGACCCAGAAAGGGCATTTGCATAACTCTCAGTTAGATTTGACCTTTATGAAGAAGTGAATTAAATGAGAAACCTGGACCATGTCAGTTGCACTTAATGGCATTCAGACATCATAGATTTCAGCACAGGCATGGATTTCGGTTAGCATTGAATAGCTGACAGTGACCTAGGGAATTTTACTTTCAAAATCTTTCTGTAGTTTAGGGCGAGAGTTAACAAAGACATTCCCAAGGAGTTTATTAATTTGGTAGTTCTGTGGAATGCTGCCTTGCAAATCTGAAATTTCCCCCCCCCCTCCACCCTGTAGGCCAATCGAGGCTTTGCATCATCTTGTGACCCCACAGCAATGGTAACTACACTGCCATGACAGGGGGCACACTTTTAGTGCTTCATTCAGCTGAGTTAGTTATTGATCAGTAAAGAAAGGCTTTGCTGCATTTTTGGATGTGCAAAACGTTTTGTATGAAACAAAGATATCAGATGTTTTAATTTACCAAAAGTAATTTAGCAACAGGGGGAAAAAACTAGACAGAATTCTAAATGTAGAAGGGAAAAATGGGGAAAAAGCATTTGGCCGGACTCTGTGTCGAACGGAGAGGTCAAAACCCTATGCTATGGTCACTTTATTTCCACGAAAGTAAACAACAAACAAACACCGTTGTGGTCAGAAGTTTACATACAGTGACATGAATGTCATGGCATGTCAGAGTGTAGGCACTTATGGATGTGTGCAGAGGACAGCAGGGAAGGAGACTGTAGACAAAGCCAAAACGAGAGGTTTGGAGGTCAGGAAAGAAGCGAGGGTTGGGCGATTGGCAAACAACATAGAATAGGTGGGGCAAAGGTCGTAAACGAAATAAGGCAAGCAAAGGTCAGAAAATCGAGAGACAGTCAGAAACCGCAAGGCTTGGTATGGACTGGATTAAACAGAACGATTCTTCACATTGGTGTGGTGCAAGAGAGTGGCTTAAGTAGGGGGAGAGCTAATTAGGGAAATGCATGGCAGCTGGAATTAATACTCTGGTGACAGAGGGCACTGTGGTTCTTGGAGCTTGTAGTTCTGAGTGTCCATGTTTGTAGTTTGTGTGTACTCAGCAGGTTTACTGACAGACCCCCCGAGGAGCTCTCTCTGGGAGCTATAATCTTTTGAGGATGCCCCTACCTCATGGTACAGGTTTGTGTGGGTGTAGGGCATGGAACTCTTGCCTGAGGAGAGGGTCTAGAAATGTCCTTGGCGGGAACCCAGCTTCATTCTTCAGGTCCATAACCTTCCCAATCTACCAGGAATTCGACTTGCCCTCTTCTGTGTCTAGAGTTGAGGATCTTGTTTACCTGGTAGATGGGCTCACCCTCTAAAAAGGTGGTCAGAGTTCTCTTGAACTGGTGTGTTTTCAACAAGGGGGCCCGGGATGGTTGGTTTCAAGTTGGAGATGTGGAACATGGGAGATAATCTGCTGGGGGGGAGTTCTAGGTGGTAAGAAACTTCATTAATGTAATGCAGTACCTTGAA
The DNA here is from genome assembly GCF_027579695.1 of Neoarius graeffei. Classification (NCBI taxonomy): domain Eukaryota; kingdom Metazoa; phylum Chordata; class Actinopteri; order Siluriformes; family Ariidae; genus Neoarius; species Neoarius graeffei. Next base: position 66,960,556 of record NC_083569.1, on the reverse strand, counting down.
TGGTCTTTCTCCTTCTTTTGTGCTCTGAGTGTGATAGCTGGGTGCGTGAGACTTCCATGGGCGAACTGTCCTCGGAAGTAGGAATTGGCTTTATGCTTTCCTGAATGGAGGGTTTTTGTGCCAACAGATGATCAAGCTGAATGGCTAAATCAGTAAGATAATCCAGGGTGAGCTGTTCATCTCAGCAGGGTAGTTCACTCAGAATAGCGGGGTGCAGACCTTGGCGGAAAACTGCTTTCAAGGTGGGTTCATTCCATCCACTAGCTGCCGCTAATGTTCTGAAGTCGAGGGCATATTCAGCCACACTACAGGAACCTTGCGAGATGGTAAGCAGACTTTCTCCTATTTCAATCCCCTCAGGTTCATGGTCAAAAACTCTTAGAGAGAAACTGCTCGTAGGAAGTTGTTTGCTCACGGTCCTTGTTCCAAACTGTACTTGCGCAGCATAGCACTCTGCCCATGAGAAAGGAAAGAAACTAAGTGATCTTGTGTTTATCGGAAAGGTTAGGCATGGTCATGAAATACATGTAAGTATTATAAAGTAAGAAACCTTTATGGTCGATCGCGTCTCCAGCGAATCTCTCCGGTGACAGAAGCTGTAGAGAGAGGCTAAAAATGGACTCAGGGCATGGTAGGAGGGCCTGCGATATCACGGTTGCTAGCTGCAACATACAGCTGTTGAGATCTGCTAGCATCTGTTGATGTTCTCCCAATAAGCGTCCCTGAGCGTTCGGAGCAGTTTGCGTAGCCTCTTCCGCTACATTCATAATTGCAAAGTATCCTGTCAGAGTGCAGGCACTTACAGATGTATGTGCATAGGAGAGCAGGGAAGAAGACTGTAGTCAAAGCCAAAATGAGAGACTGGAGGTGAGGTCAGGAAACAAGCAAGGGTTGGGCGATCAGCAAACAATGTAGAACAGGAGAGACAAAGGTTGTAAACGAAATAAGGCAAACAAAGGTCAGAAAATCAAGAGCCAGTCAGAAAATGCAAGACGTGGTACAGACTGGATTAAACAGAACGATACTTCGCATTGGAGTGGTGAGAGAGTGGCTTAAGTAGGGGGAGAGCTAATTAGGGAAATGCGTGACAGCTGTAATTAATACTCTGGTGGTAGAGGGTGCTGTGGTTCTTGGGGATTGTAGTTCTAAGTGTTCATGTTTGTAGTTTGTGTGTAATCAGCAGATTTACTGACATGGCAGTATTTGGACTTTCAGTAATTTCTTTGAACTGTTCTTTTTCTCTGGCAGAATGTACAGCATACATCTTTAAATTAAAAAAAAACACTAGAATTTGGTGCACAAGTTTTAATTTTCTTTGGCTTTTCTGAAATCAAAACAGTCAAAATTATACATGCAGAGTCAAAAATATATCGACAGTACACCTAATATTTGGGTAAAATGTCTCTTCACAGTCCAAAGACATGCAGGTTAGGTTAACTGGTGACTCTAAATTGACTGTAGGTGTGAATGTGAGTGTGAATGGTTGTCTGTGTCTATGTGTCAGCCCTGTGATGACCTGGCGACTTGTCCAGGGTGTACCCCGCCTTTCGCCCGTAGTCAGCTGGGATAGGCTCCAGCTTGCCTGCAACCCTGTAGAAGGATAAAGCGGCTAGAGATAATGAGATGAGATGAACAAGCTTCTGGCACAATTCTGGTTGGATATTTCACAACTCTTCACGGTAGAATTGGTAGTGTTCAATTATTTTTTTTCCTTGGCATGGACTCTACTTATAAGGACAGTCCATATATTTTCAATAAGGTTGACATCAGGACTTGTTTTAAGCTTAATGTTCGCCTACTTTATCCTCCACAACCAGCTCTGATGCACGTTTGGGTTCATTGTCTTGTTGTAACTTCTTGTAACTGAAGTCGTGTTCAAATTTCTAATGGTTTATGCTGAAGAATTCTGAGGTAATCTTCCGTCTTCATTATTCCTTCCACTTTGTGCAATGAACCAGTTCTACTGGAAGCAAAACAGCCCCAGAGCATAATGCTGCTACCACCACTAGCAGCTGGTACAGTGTCCCTCCATACATGATGGTCATTGTGACCAAACGACTCCATCTTTGTCTCATCTGACCATACAGCTATCCTCCAGAAAGATTTTTCTTTGTCCATTTGGTCAGCTTCAAACTTTAGTTAAGCTTGAAGGTGTCAATTTTGGAGCAGGAGTTATTTCTTGGATAGCAGCCTCTTAGTCCATGGTGATCTGAACTGGAGACAGTGATCCATCAGCTTCCAGTTCATGACAGGGCTGTGCAATGGTGGTTCCCCAAGTTCCTGACCATCCAAACCAATTTCCTTTCAGCTGAGGGTGACAGTTTGGGTTTTCTTGAAGCAAAGTGGCTTGGCAAAGTGATTACACCTCACAATAATTTGGATACAATTGTTTGAACTGATCTTGGAATTTGTAGGTGTTTAGAAATGGCTCCAAGAGACATTCCGGAGTTGTGTATATCTGCAATCCTCTTTCTCAGATCTGCATTGAGCTCCTTGGACTTTCCCATTTTACTGTGTTGGTCAAGCCAATGAGTGCTGTAAACAAATGCTTTTCATGAAGGCACAGAGAAGCTACCAGCTGCAGTCAATCATGATCACGAACAGGAAGTTAAGAGACCTCAGCCTTGGCAAGATAAGAGACATTTGGGAAGTTTCAGTACCTCCAAATTAATAATCTAACTGAGCGCATGCACATTTTTGACTCTGTGTTGATTTCAGAAAACCCACAGAAAATTAAAACTTGGCCACCAAATTCTAGTGTTTTCTTTTTTTAAATTAAAGATGTATGCTGTACAATCATTCTGCCACAGAAAAAGAAGAGTTCAAAGAAATTACTGAAAGCCCATGGTGCTCCTTGTTATACAGTGAAGTGAATATGAGAAACACAGCAGCTCTGCTGGGCCTCACCTTCACAGAGTTTTAAAGTACATTTACAGTCGAGGATTCTTTGGAGTGCGTTGTGCTCATGCTTGGGACCCAGTCATTATGGGAACACCTGATGCTGATTTGAGTGCATTCAGCACATGCATGTAAGGACACTGTTTTCATTGAGACTTTGCGAAGTATTCTGTCAGGTATGCAGCGGTAGATGGATCTAAGTACAGGAAGAGTGTTTATTAGCAGGCAAGATATTTACAAAAACTAGAAACAAACGTGACAGTGATAATACTTCCCAAAGCCTCTGTGTCCTTACATGCGCATACTGATTGCTCTCAAATCAGCATCAGGTATTTCCCATAATGACTGTCCAGTCTTGCTGAGACCAACACTACAGTCAAAGAATTATGAACAGTAACATATCAAGCAAACATGATCCAAATTATCAAAATGCACATGGACCCATATAATATCACAAATCTAAAGCAGAAAAGCAATAACTTACTGTAACAATCCCAACAGTCTTCTTGAGATTTTTTTTTGCCAGAGTATAGTAGTGCTTGAATGTTTGTGAACCCTTTAGAATTTTCTATATTTCTGCATAAATATGACCTAAAACATCATCAAATTTTCACACAAGTCCTAAAAGTAGATCCAGGCTCCGGATCCAGAGAAGAATAGATTCATTACTGTAGAGGAATAATGCTGCAATAGAAACTAAAATTACTGTTAATTCATATGACTGTTTTTAACCCATTTTTCAAATCCATCAGGTAACCCCCAGTCAGAGACTCCTCTATTATGAACCAATTCCCTACCAAAGCAATCCATGCAACAATTTAATGTTGACACATTTTCTCCAATGCACCAGCAGCCAGCCTATCATCATATATACAAAATTTGCTAATTAAAAATAATCAGGACATGGTTAATCTTCAGCAATAGTCACTGTGTGCACAGTTTTTTTAAAATTATTTTTTCCCTCCAATATGTTTTTTTTTAAATAGATGTACAGTATGTTTTGGTAGTCTTGGCAATTAATATACATATGAATCATTTAGAAATGTATATTATGTCAGTGTTCAGAATCATGATCACTCTTTGCCCAGCTAACAAACTGATAGTAAGCTTCCTCCATTACATTTCTCCCCAGGCCTCCACCATGCTGGCATGGAGATCATCATTTTCCCATAACAAACCATGTATTATTATTCCACCACTGAATGATACTTGGAATGGAAAATTATGCACTGCAACCCAATCACCTTCCTATTCAGGACCATTGACTGGTCATATAAAGCTGCAGGAATGAGTGTAATTGCAGTAGGAATTATTCCCATTGCAGAACACCATAAAATACAGACAGAGTCAAATGCTTACCAGTTCTTGGTGCAATGGGAATGATTCTGACATTACTTGAGTTTTGTTTAGGATTGGGTTGCATGGATGTTTTCTGTCACTGGATGTAGTTGCAATAAAATTAACACACACACACACACACACACACACACACACACACACACACACACACACACACACGTCCACCCTTGCCTACTGTAATTGTTTAAATTTCCCCTGCTAAGCACAGTTTGCACAATGGCTCCATTTGGGAGAGTCCCATATGATTGCTGCATGGTCAAGCTGGGAAGATTAGCTCATGTCTGTTTAATGGGAAATGCAGCCATCTGTTTATTTGTTTGGGCTTGTGCATGTGTTTTGTGCACCAGACTTTGAGACAGAGCTGACTTCATTTGACAAGCTAATCTCGAACAAGTAAGCTCCTGCACAGCACAAGGCCCTTTCATTTTCTACAAAGACATTGGGTGACTTAGTTAAAAGTCAGTCACTCCTGAGGGAATATGGATATTCACAATCTCCATACTTCACACTCCAGCCTGCAATGAAAAATAAACAAATAGGCATGCAAATGTGAACTCTGATATTCAAATTTCCCACAGTTGCAATAAATATACAGTAAAACTATAACCCTCTGGCTAGCTCCAGGCTAGCTCCCACTTATGATGTACCTGCTCCCTTGTGGGTGGTAAAAGAGAGCAAGTCCAGCTGCTCTCTTTTACCACCCACAGCTTACTATGACCTGGATGACTGAGAATCTTCACAGACATACCTGCTCCTTTCACTCAGAGACTAGGTAAAACAGGGCATGAGGCAAATTAAGACAGGGAAAGAAAAGCCTAAGCCAAAAATTCCCATGTGTTTTAAACAGTACTTTAAATATATTTCCCCAACTTCCAACCCCCCGAACTTTAGATTGACCTCACTGTTACTCTTGCATGCACACACACACACACACACACACCCCCCTTGAGGTGCTCAGAACACTTGCAGTTTTTGTTGCCGATGTAGGCCTGAGGTGGAAAAAAAAACAAACACCAGAGCTGGTCTACCAGAGCAAGTCACCAAGCATCCATGGAGAATAAATTCACCACTGCTGACCACAAAAAAAAAAAAAATCCTTCCCATAAGGATAAAAATATTTTTTTGGAAATATCTGAGTATCCATCTACTTAAAATGCTAAGAATTACTCTGAGATTACACTGAGGTTCCCATGGTATTTTCAAACAGGAAGTGTGATATATTAACCACCCATTGTCCTTTCGCTAGCTTTTGGTACGTTTAAGGCATACTAAATCTGGATGAACAATCTTAGAACAACTTTAGTTTGATGGAAATGAGAGGTTATACATTACTCCCTTAGGAGCAAGTAAAGTTAAGACATCCAGACTATCTGCTTAACACTTCATTATCCCTTAAATCTCTGGACGGGCCAGCAGCTAATTAATTTAATGATATTAATATGTTGCAATAAAGGCATGAAGGCTGGCGGGTACGAAATAAATGCGGCAAAGGGACTGACGTGAGAGAAAGAGCGAGTAACCTCTAGGGTGTCACAGCTTAAGGCAAGATTTCCTCCAGGCCTGGCCAGCATAGTGCATGTAATTATAAGCAGAGAAATGAGAGCTGTATGACTCTTACATTTAATATCCCTCATTGCACTCCCCAAATATGATGTATGTCTAGGGGTGTGTGTGTGTGTGTGTGTGTGTCTGTGAGAGATAGATAGAGAGAGAGAGAGAGAGAGAGAGAGAGAGAGACTGTAAACCAGCAAGCTATATAAAATACCTAAAGGTCCCAAATTAAGATTTACAACCCCGATTCCAAAAAAGTTGGGACAAAGTACAAATTGTAAATAAAAACGGAATGCAATGATGTGGAAGTTTCAAAATTCCATATTTTATTCAGAATAGAACATACATGACATATCAAATGTTTAAACTGAGAAAATGTATCATTTAAAGAGAAAAATTAGGTGATTTTAAATTTCATGACAACAACACATCTCAAAAAAGTTGGGACAAGGCCATGTTTACCACTGTGAGACATCCCCTTTTCTCTTTACAACAGTCTGTAAACATCTGGGGACTGAGGAGACAAATTGCTCAAGTTTAGGGATAGGAATGTTAACCCATTCTTGTCTAATGTAAGATTCTAGTTGCTCAACTGTCTTAGGTCTTTTTTGTCGCATCTTCCGTTTTATGATGCGCCAAATGTTTTCTATGGGTGAAAGATCTGGACTGCAGGCTGGCCAGTTCAGTACCTGGACCCTTCTTCTATGCAGCCATGATGCTGTAATTGATGCAGTATGTGGTTTGGCATTGTCATGTTGGAAAATGCAAGGTCTTCCCTGAAAGAGACGTCGTCTGGATGGGAGCATATGTTGCTCTAGAACCTGGATATACCTTTCAGCATTGATGGTGTCTTTCCAGATGTGTAAGCTGCCCATGCCACATGCACTAATACAACCCCATACCATCAGAGATGCAGGCTTCTGAACTGAGCGCTAATAACTTGGGTCGTCCTTCTCCTCTTTAGTCCGAATGACATGGCGTCCATGATTTCCATAAAGAACTTCAAATTTTGATTCATTTGACCACAGAACAGTTTTCCACTTTGCCACAGTCCATTTTAAAGGAGCCTTGGCCCAGAGAAGACGTCTGCGCTTCTGGATCATGTTTAGATACGGCTTCTTCTTTGAACTATAGAGTTTTAGCTGGCAACAGCGGATGGCACGGTGAATTGTGTTCACAGATAATGTTCTCTAGAAATATTCCTGAGCCCATCTTGTGATTTCCAATACAGAAGCATGCCTGTATGTGATGGTGCCATCTAAGGGCCCAAAGATCACGGGCACCCAGTATGTTTTTCCAGCCTTGACCCTTACGCACCCAAATACTTGACCCAAATTCTCTGAATCTTTTGATGATATTATGCACTGTAGATGATATGTTCAAACTCTTTGCAATATTACACTGTCGAACTTCTTTCTGATATTGCTCCACTATTTGTCGGCGCAATATTAGGGGGATTGGTGATCCTCTTCCCATCTTTACTTCTGAGAGCCGCTGCCACTCCAAGATGCTCTTTTTATACCCAGTCATGTTAATGACCTATTGTCAATTGACCTAATGAGTTGCAATTTGGTCCTCCAGCTGTTCCTTTTTTGTACCTTTAAGTTTTCCAGCCTCTTACTGCCCCTGTCCCAACTTTTTGGAGATGTGTTGCTGTCATGAAATTTCAAAATGTCTCACTTTCGACATTTGATATGCTGTCTATGTTCTATTGTGAATACAATATCAGTTTTGAGATTTGTAAATTATTGCATTCCCATTTTATTTACAATTTGTACTTTGTCCCAACTTTTCTGGAATCGGGGTTGTATTTGAATATCATATCAGGCAATTCATTCATGTATTTAAAGACTGACACTGTGCCACAGAACATATTTAAATGCAGAATGTGTCATTTTCTCTCTATCCATTAGGAAAGACATATCAGGCATGTGGGCGCTGTCCATGCTGTGTTGCCTAGAAAACGGTGATCTTTTTTTAATTTGGGAACCCTTGGATACACCGGCTCTGCAAGATTGTTGCTGGCTGATTAATTATTGGCTACACAAGTTCCTCAAGCATACGAAGAGGAAAGTGAAGTTATTACAAGAAAACCTATAAATTACATCAAGAATAACAATCTGGCAAGACAGCCTGTGAGATCAATGTGTACTTTTGTTTCCATAGCTCTTGGAGATTTGTGTGCAGTATCCCATGTATCTGTCGTTTATAATATAGCAAAAGTTCAAATTCTATTTTGATCCCTGGGTTTAGACTTACACCAGTCGAGTCAAACAGGTTCAGACTGTACAAGACAGCTTGATAAGACATAACATATAAGCTGAAGAATGCAGTGACACATACAGTATACAGTGGTGCTTGAAAGTTTGTGAAGGATTTAGAATTTTTTATATTTCTGCATAAATACGACCTAAAACATCATCAGCTTTTCATACAAGTCCTAAAAGTAGATAAAGAGAACCCAGTTAAACAAATGATACAAAAATATTATACTTGGTAATTTATTTATTGAGGAAAATTATCCAATATTACAGATCTGTGAGTGGCAAAAGTATGCGAACCTCTAGGATTAGCAGGTCATTTGAAGGTAAAATTAGAGTCAGGTGTTTTCAATCAATGGGATGACAATCAGGTGGGAGTGGGCACCCCATTTTATTTAAAGAACAGGGATCTATCAAAGTCTGATCTACACAACACATTTGTGGAAGTGTATCATGGCACAAACAAAGGAGATTTCTGAGGACCTCAGAAAAAGCGTTGTTGATGCTCATCAGGCTGGAAAAGGTTACAAAACCATCCCTAAAGTGTTTGGACTCCGCCAATTGTATACAAATGGAGGAAATTCAAGACTATTGTTACCCTCCCCAGGAGTGGTAGACCAACAATCACCACTCCAAGAGCAAGGCGTGTAATAGTCGGCGAGGTCACAAAGGACCCCAGGGTAACTTCTAAGCAACTGAAGGCCTCTCTCACATTGGCTAATGTTCATAAGTCCACCATCAGGAGAACACTGAACAACAATGGTGTGCATGGCAGGGTTGCAAGGAGAAAGCCACTGCTCTCCAAAAAGAACATTGCTGCTCATCTGCAGTTTGCTAAAGATCATGTTGGCAAGCCACAAGGCTATTGGAAAAATGTTTTGTGGATGGAGGAGACCAAAATAGAACTTTTTGGTTTAAATGAGAAGCGTTATGTTTGGAGAAAGGAAAACACTGCATTCCAGCACAACAACCTTATCCCATCTGTGAAACATGGTGGTGGTAGTAGTATCATGGTTTGGGCCTTTTTTGCTGCATCTGGGCCAGGACGGCTTGTCATCATTGATGGAACAATGAATTCTGAATTATACCAGTGAATTCTAAAGGAAAATGTCAGGACATCTGTCCATGAACTGAATCTCAAGAGAAGGTGGGTCATGCAGCAAGACAACAACCCTAAGCACATAAGTTGTTCTACCAAAGAATGGTTAAAGAAGAATAAAGTTAATGTTTTGGAATGGCCAAGTCAAAGTCCTGACCTTAATCCAGTCAAAATGTTGTGGGAGGACCTAAAGTGAGCAGTTCATGTGAGAAAACCCACCAACATCATAGAGTTGAAGCTGTTCTGTACGGAGGAATGGGCTAAAATTCCTCCAAGCCAGTGTGCAGGACTGGTCAACAGTTACCGCAAGCGTTTAGTTGCAGTTATTGCTGCACAAGGGGGTCACACCAGATACTGAAAGCAAAGGTTCACATACTTTTGACAGTCACATATGTAATATTGGATCATTTTCCTCAATAAATAAATGACCAAGTATAATATTTTTGTCTCATTTCTTTAACTGGGTTCTCTTTATCTACTTTTAGGACTTGTGTGAAAATCTGATGATGTTTTAGGTCATATTTATGCAGAAATATAGAACAATTTAAAGGGTTCACAAACTTTCAAGCATCACTGTATGTATTGCAGTGTTCTCCACAGGCACTTTTAAAGTGGCACACCACGTTATAATTCTGGCCCGCCACCCTTCCCTCTGCCAAAAAAAAAATATATCAGTATACACCAAATAAATCGTAAAGTATTCGCTTTATTATAATTTTGTAACTATTTAACACGCAGAAAGCCATTAAACGAATGCATACAGGGTTACCTGAAGTGGCCACGGGATTGCAATAGAAAAACATCTGGCTGGCTGCATACAGATTGTGACACAGAGCTCTGCAGATTGAGGTCTATCCCTGCGTTACACTACACCGCACCACATTACACTATACTGACACATAGTAACATTGGAAGCTACAAGCTGCAGCTAGCCAGCAGCTAAATAACTTTGCAGTGCACACGCAGGTTGCTTGTAGCGTTTGTGTGCAACAGTTATGCTTATTTATTGTCTTTACTTTAAGTGTCAGAAATCATATAACAGCACACACACACACACACACACACACACACAAAAGTTAAGTTCAGGACTTTTATTTTCCGTATCTGATTGTGTAGGCGAGAGCTGCATTTTCCCACTGCTTCACCGTGTTTGTTTACTGCAGGACTTCCGGGTTCCTGGGTCAAAGGACCCGAGCTACGGCAGCCGGGGTGGCTTTGTAGTGCCGGTCTTGGGCACACGCAGTAGCTCGTGCATGGATTGTAGTGGTTTCACCCAATTAACATTACGTGTATTGTAAAAAAACTGCATGCATTTATTGTAATTGGGTATTTTGTTCATTAATTATAGAGATTATTGGCATGCACTTAGACCTGAAAGTGTTATGTAAATGTATGGTTTATGCGATGTTGGTAATATAAAGTAATTGGTGTCTTCCAGTGGGTGGGGACAGGCCACTATATCTAGCCCTCTGAAGGGAGGTGGATTAGTTGGGTCATGGGCACTGTCTTATGTAGTAGTTATGTAATGTGCATGTAATCAGGCCATGCAAACATAGTGCAATACAGTATCTGTTTTGTAGACAAAGTTTTGTTGTTGTTGTTGTTGTAATAATTACTTGAACTTTTATTTTATTATTATAATTTATTTTGTGTTAAATTTCTGCTGCTACTTTGGGAAACTGGATCCAATAAAACACCTTGTATTAAAAGTTCCATCTTTGGCTCTTGTCCATCAGATGATATGTACAGTAAGAATGTGTTAATTTTTTTGTAAAATGATTTTCACAATGATTTAGCATTTCATATCTATTTATTGGCCAGTTTCACTGTCAAAAAAGCCCCAAGTCCATCAGCATCAGACCCCCCACCGGGGCTCTGCCCCTGGACCCCGCTGGGGGCCTAAGCAGCCCCAAACCTGTGCTACCACCTTTTATTTTTGAAAAGTGGAGAACCCTATATTGTAAGTTACATATAAAGTACCATACGTGTGTTTTCTTTTAGATCTTGATGTTACCCTTGCTCCTGGCTTATTACAGTGGTGCTTTAAAGTTTGTGAACCCTTTAGAATTTTCTCTATTTCTGCATAAATATGACCTAAAACATCATCAGATTTTCACACAAGTCCTAAAAGTAGATAAAGAGAAGAATTTGTTACCAGACAAAGAGAAGAAGTTTCTCTGCTTCCAATACTTGAAACCAGTTATAGTTCTGCACAGTTTAGGTCAGTCAACTCGTATAGACGAGTTCACAAACACGGCAACGCGCAAGGAGTTGTGGGAAAGGTCAAAGGTTAAAGCCTCATAAACAGTGGAAGTAGAGCACGTCAACAATGGCGGAGGCTAGAGGCTCGCTGTGGGGACACTGTTGTGTTGTCGATTGCCACAATGGACGTCGACTGCTTGAACAGTGGATGCGAGAAGACTGTAGTGTACATTTAAGTGAGTGTATACAGAAAAAATTATGTGAATCCAAGCACACAGTTTAACGCAAAAGTTCATTTATATCCCGACCTTGTCAGCTGTCAGATTCATGTTCATGGACCCGCCTTGATTTTCACTTTCGCCGATAATCATTGTCTGTATATAAAACAGTATTATCTTGATTTTTATGTGCCTTAAAATGTAAAATGTTGGTTGTAATAAAAATCTGACAAGTTTCTGTGACTTTGTAGTTCTTACACCAGTAATGACTACTACTAGTCCCAAAATGATGGAAGCCTTGTAATTTATATTAAATTTTAATTTTTAAATTTCACAGATTTCACAAAATGAAAAGTAAATGGACACAAAAATGAAACATCCTTGTCTACTATTAAATATACTAAGCAAAGAATAATGCATTTCACATATTCCCACTACCTTTTGGTTAACAGGAGTAGATGTTGATCAATTTATATTTTTATTTTAATGAATTAAAAATTTTGCAAGTAATATTTTTACTACAGTTTACTACATATAATACACGGTTAAATACATAAAACACTAACACTACTAGTACAGCTTAATACATGATAAAGTAATACTAAATGGTATAAAAACACTAAAGTTCTGATGAACTATTGATAAATATTAACAAAAGACCTGCATGCGAGAAGTTCATCAGTAACATTACAATTTAACAATCTAAGCAATTTGAACATAACCAGTCATTATCAAGACAGCAAACATCAAAGCCCACACCCCCCAATGATACCACTTATCACATCCTACGCTATTGTCATCATTTTCTGTTATGTCCCCACTGTCCTTACACAACTTCTGGCACACACCACACAAATACACTGGTTTCCTAGTTTTTCGGGTCTTTCTTCGCCTGGTCTTTTTGGCTGCTGGTTTGTTCCTGCCTTTCGGTGGAGAGTCAGGTTTGGACAAAGTTGATATAGCAAGGTCAGCTGTTGAGGCAGCAGGCTGAGGGTCAGATGTACCTGAAGTACATGACTGATGAATATAGTAAGTGATACTAGTACTGATACAATAAAACAGACGACTGTAATCTGGTAGGCAGCACGACTTATATTATTTCTCCGTGTCAGATATAGAACTATAACTATGAGTCGTTGACCTGTCAAAAACTGCAGTGGGCGTGGCAGTATCACCGGGTACATACCTCGATTTTTCTTCGTCTTCCTTGGACAGTACAGGTTGGATTTTCAAAATATCTGTGGCATATGCAAGCGCCCTTAACTCTTCTACCCCCATGGTAGTTGGCAATCCCCGTTCTCTCATATGCCTCTGCAATTCTGCCTTCTTCCATAAGGCGTATTTGCTAAGGTTTGGCTTGTTTGGCGCCATGTTTTCATCTCCAATGAGGCCTCGACCTTTGACCCCTGCGCATGCGCAGTGATATGTGTGAACTGGTCTATAGTTTGTCAGTCGGATCCTTTAAGTGTAGTCCAAGACTCGATTCACGTCAGTAAGTGTCTTTTAGTCAACATCAGGTGGATGTCATGTCAAATCCTATCACACCGATGAACTTGTAAAACTTGTGAAGAAGGAATGAATGAGTTCCCTCAGCGAGGAATGAAGCGATCAAATCTCCCAGTGGCTCGCCATCTCCCTCATCAGGGAGAAAATCCAGTTCCGGTTCTCAAAATCCCAGGGAGTTTCCAATGGAATCAAAAAACCTAGCCAAGACAGTCCGCATACAATAAACCCATGTCAACAGGCCTCAGGTCACCTCCAGTATCACTCCTGAACACTTTTAAATGGTCAGAACCAACTTCTGTGAAATAACCGCCGAGGGATTTTCTTCTCTCTCACTCGTTTGCATGTGCTTCTCTAGCTGCTCCGATGTGTTACTACCACGACTGCTACCTGAAGGGGGGGGGGTGCTTGTCTCCGCCCTCCAATAGCATTACACTACTGAATGATTTGGCCAATACCCTATGTGCACACCGGAACGTGACGTAATTTCTGCTAAAATGTCAGGATGGTTGTAAACATCCGGTAGCCATTGAAAGCGCACACTGTGCTGTCCATAGCTGCCAAGGCTCCTGTTTTTTTCCGGGTTTCTCCCGTATTTCAGACCCATATCTACATGTACTAAACATGACATGTAAACAGACAAAATTTATCCTTTCAACAACGTGTGGACAGCAGGTCTAACCACCGCTGCTGTGCCATTCTACACAGCATCAACTAGGTCCAATTCTCCCCTGAGCTTCCACACCTTTCCAAAGGACTCAGAGTTGCAGAAACAGTGGGTTGTTAAGATCAGGAGAGATCATTTTATCATCACAAGTACTTCCCGAGTGTGTTCGCGACACTGTCACTGATGATCTGATCGAGCCTCCCACTCCTGCTGGATGACGACAACTGGGACCTGGAGCTGTTCCTGTGCTTTTTCATTGGAATAACTATAATATCCCAACCCCACGACCTGGAGTATGGGAAAGAACAGAGCATCCACCCAACACCGACCCAACAGAGATGCAGACTGACCTCACTGTTATCTCGTTACATACTTGCCAACCCTCCTGATTTTGGTGGGAGGCTCCCGATTTTAGCTTCTGCCTCCCGATCGTATTTGTTAAAAACTGGATAATCTCCTGGTTTTGGGAAATCCCTACCGCCAAGTTAAAAATACTCCCAATGTCCAATCAGAATCGTATGAGAAACACTGCTGACGTCAACCAATTTTTAACCAAATCAACGAACAGAATGACAGTCACTTCCGTAATGTAGGATTCACCCAGGCTGTCTGACATTTTTTACAAGCATTCATTCATCATGGCAATTAAACCCAATACCAAATGGCAAAAATATGAATGCAAATACCAGGTTGCATGGGAGAATGAATTTCTATGGATAAGCAAATGTTCGACCAGCCAGACCAACACATTTTGCAAGGTAAGACTACAAAGCGATTCATTTATCCCAATCTTATGGTGGGGTAAAAGCAGGTAAATTACATATTCTTCAAAACTACAATAGGTCATTCACACCATTTTATGTAAATTCTTAATGTTCTTATTTTTTAATTAAAAATAGTTGATCATTTGTACATACAGTGCTCAGCGTAAATGAGTACACCCCCTTTGAAAAGTAACAATTTTAACAATATCTCAATGAACACAAACAATTTGCAAAATGTTGACAAGACAAAAGTTTAATATAACATCTGTTTAACTTATAACAGGAAAAACTAAGGTTAATAATAAACTTAGATTACACATTTTTCAGTTTTACTCAAATTAGGGTGGTGCAAAAATGAGTACACCCCACAACAAAAACGACTACATCTAGTACTTTGTATGGCCTCCATGATTTTTAATGACAGCACCAAGTCTTCTAGGCATGGAATGAACAAGTTGACGACATTTTACAACATCAATCTTTTTCCATTCTTCAACAATGACCTCTTTTAGTGACTGGATGCTGGATGGAGAGTGATGCTCAACTTGTCTCTTCAGAATTCCCCACAGGTGTTTGATTGGGTTCAGATCAAGAGACATACTTGGTCACTGAATCACTTTCACCCTGTTCTTCTTCAGAAATCCAACAGTGGCCTCAGATGTGTGTTTAGGATCATTGTCATGTTGGAAAAGTGCATGACGACCAAGGACACGGAGTGATGGTAGCATCTTCTCTTTCAGTATAGAGCAATACATATGTGAATTCATGATGCCATCAATGAAATGCAGCTCCCTGACACCAGCAGCACTCATGCAGCCTCACATAAGGACACTGTGTCAAAGGGGGGTGGTGGGCCGTAGTTGGCCCGCGGGCCGTAGTTTGATGACCCCTGGTTTAACATGTTACTTTTCAAAGGGGGTGTACTCATTTACACTGAGAACTGTATGTATGTACCTGTAACAAGTACTTATGAGACATTGAAATTAACTTAAGATTTATATTATGTTTTTTTTTTGTAGTAAGAAATATAATTAAATTGTATATACAGTAGGATCTGCACCTCCGTATAAACGAAATGTATTTATCATATTAATGTTTTTAACTCTTCAGAATTTCTTTTTGCAGTTAAATCATTATATAATGAACATTTGAGTGTGAAGTTAAACTAGTCTTCTACACCATTTCAGAAACAAACTATACAACTTCTAAAGCATTTAGTGAAGTTTTGCATGACAGAGAATTTGTTTGATGAGTGTATTTGAATAGTGTGGTAGTGTCTTAGTGCTATTTTGAATTTGTTTGAAAGTTTTAAGTGAAAGTTTACATCTTATTATCTGTAGCCGCTTTATCCTGTTCTACAGGGTCGCAGGCAAGCTGGAGCCTATCCCAGCTGACTACGGGCGAAAGGCAGGGTACACCCTGGACAAGTCGCCAGGTCATCACAGGGCTGACACATAGACACAGACAACCATTCACACTCACACCTACGGTCAATTTAGAGTCACCAGTTAACCTAACCTGCATGTCTTTGGACTGTGGGGGAAACCGGAGCACCCGGAGGAAACCCACGCGGACACGGGGAGAACATGCAAACTCCACACAGAAAGGCCTTCGCCGGCCACGGGGCTTGAACCCAGGACCTTCTTGCTGTGAGGCGACAGCGCTAACCACTACACCACCGTGCCACCCTGAAAGTTTACATGTGAAATTATAAACATTATTCTAAATCATCACTTGTGTTATTTTCTGTGGGTCTCTGTATGTATACCATATTCAGGCATGAGATTTTTCAGCTAAAAATCTGATTTAAGACTTCCCTTTCATTGTTATTATATTCAAATTCAAGACAAGAGTATTATTTCAGATCTTTCACTCTGAGCTATCTCATGCCTGACACATGAATCCCATAACCTATAGTAAGTGATAGAACAATATCAACAATTCAAAAACTCTTTAATTGTATAACATTTCAAATGGTTTGCAATTAATTGGGATCAACTGTTTTTATCATTTCAACCATGCATCATACCCTTGTCCAATTGAAAATGTCGTTCATGCACTTTTCTCCCCCATGAGAATTTGGAAAAGTTGGCAAGCATGTCGTTAGCCTTATTTTTGCCTGATACTTCCATCAGAAATACAAACATGTTAAAAAATAGGCATTTCCAGTAACATGGTTAAACTTAACCAGGACGGTTTGGTTCGTGACCAAAAGACAACAGTCACATCACTAGGCTGCCATCTCAGGCTAGCTAGAATTAATGCTAGCGTCAGCGACTTACCTTCAAAATTGCAAAGGTAGAACGAAACGTAGAACTTGAAACCCTTTTCAAGTTTACTCTGCGGCATTGTACTTGATGCTCTGATGATACGATGCACATCGTTAACAGTAAACTTCAGTAACTCCAAGAGGCACCTTCTGAACTTCATGGACTCAGCCATAACACCAGCACTTCCACATACCAACCGGAAATATCGTACCATGCTTGCACCAAACGAGGAAGTGATGCATGCACCGAGGCCATTACAATTAATTAACCTTGACAGGCACATACAGTGGTGCTTGAAAGTTTGTGAACCCTTTAGAATTTTCTATATTTCTGCATAAATATGACCTAAAACATCATCAGATTTTCACACAAGTCCTAAAAGTAGATAAAGAGAACCCAGTTAAACAAATGAGACAAAACTATTATACTTGGTCATTTATTTATTAAGGAAAATGATCCAATATTACATATTTGTGAGTGGCAAAAGTATGTGAACCTTTCCTTTCAGTATCTGGTGTGACCCCCTTGTGCAGCAATAACTGCAACTACATGTTTCTGGTAACTGTTGATCAGTCCTGCACACCGGCTTGGAGGGATTTTAGCCCATTCCTCTGTACTGAACAGCTTCAAATCTGGGATGTTGGTAGGTTTCCTCACATGAACTGCTCGCTTCAGGACCTTCCACCACATTTCAATTGGATTAAGGTCAGGACTTTGACTTGGCCATTCCAAAACATTAACTTTATTCTTCTTTAACTATTCTTTGATAGAATGACTTGTGTGGTTAGAGTCATTGTCTTGCTGCATGACCCACCTTCTCTTGAGATTCAGTTCATGGGCAGATGTCGTGACATTTTCCTTTAGACTTCGCTGGTATAATTCAGAATTCATTGTTCCATCAATGATGGCAAGCCATCCTGGCTTAGATGCAGCAAAACAGGCCCAAACCATGATACTACCACCACCATGTTTCACAGATGGGATAAGGTTCTTATGCTGGAATGCAGTGTTTTCCTTTCTCCAAACATAACACATCTCATCTCATCTCATTATCTCTAGCTGCTTTATCCTGTTCTACAGGGTTGCAGGCAAGCTGGAGCCTATCCCAGCTGACTACGGGCGAAAGGCGGGGTACACCCTGGACAAGTCGCCAGGTCATCACAGGGCTGACACATAGACACAGACAACCATTCACACTCACATCTACGGTCAATTTAGAGTCACCAGTTAACCTAACCTGCATGTCTTTGGACTGTGGGGGAAACCGGAGCACCTGGAGGAAACCCACGCGGACACGGGGAGAACATGCAAACGACAGCGCTAACCACTACACCACCATGCCGCCCCCCAAACATAACACTTCTCATTTAAACCAAAAAGTTCTATTTTGGTCTCATCCATCCACAAAACATTTTTCCAATAGTCTTCTGGCTTGTCCACATGATCCTTAGCAAACTGCAGACGAGCAGCAATGTTCTTTTTGGAGAGCAGTGGCTTTCTCCTTGCAACCCTGCCATGCACACCATTGTTGTTCAGTGTTCTCCTGATGGTAGACTCATGAACATTAACATTAGCCAATGTGAGAGAGGCCTTCAGTTACTTAGAAGTTACCCTGGGGTCCTTTGTGACCTCGCCGACTATTACATGCCTTGCTCTTGAAGTGATCTTTGTTGGTCAGTCACTCCTGGGGAGGGTAACAATGTTCTTGAATTTCCTCCATTTGTACACAATCTGTCTGACTGTGGATTGGTGGAGTCCAAATTCTTTCGAGATGGTTTTGTAACCTTTTCTAGCCTGATGAGCATGAACAACGCTTTTTCTGAGGTCCTCAGAAATCTCCTTTGTTTCTGCTATGATACACTTCTACAAACATGTGTTGTGAAGATCAGACTTTGATAGATCCCTGTTCTTTAAATAAAACAGGGTGCCCACTCACACCTGATTGTCATCCCATTGATTGAAAACACCTGACTCTAATTTCACCTTCAAATTAACTGCTAATCCTAGAGGTTCACATACTTTTGCCACTCACAGATATGCAATTTTGGATCATTTTCCTCATTAAATAAATGACCAAGTATAATATTTTTGTCTCATTTGTTTAACTGTATTCTCTTTCTCTACTTTTAGGACTTGTGTAAAAATCTGATGATGTTTTAGATCATATTTATGCAGAAGTATAGAAAATTCTAAAGGGTTCACAAACTTTCAAGCACCACTGTAAGCCAACCAAATAACTAAAATAAACAGTTTGGTGAACCAGAAACCAAAGAAAGTGATAGGAAAATAAAATTACGTATGTTTTGAATTAAATTAAATTAGTTTTCATAAAATTAGGAAACTGGGTTTCTACTAGGTTACACAGGGGTTACCCATGTCAACCTTTTCTCCTCACATCGCATACAGATCCTGCAACAGAGGCAGAAATAAATTTCAACCGTGCCACATGGGCATGCATTGAAATGACATTGGGACGGTTAAAATCCAGATTTAACTGTCAGCAATGTGTCCAAGTGACACCAGACAGAGCATGTGACATTGTAGTACCCTATGCAGTCTTGCATAATGTGGCCATACTACAGCAGGAGCAAAAGCGAAAAAATGATGCAGGGTGTGCAATGGAAAGAGGGTACAGTGGTGGAATACAACATGGATAATAGAACTGTGAGAGGCATGTATGCAAAAACCTATTTTGGTTGATTAAATGAAGCGTCTCCCCATTTTAATTGCTTCATGGACAGAGGACAAAAATGATCAACTAATGAGACATGTGCTAGAATATATTTTAATGTACTCTTTTTCAGCCTGTGGAAAAGAAAAAAGTTAATTAAAACAGAGAAATGTTAATATGGGAATTAAAGTCATGCTTGCCCCTTACTTCTTTCTCCATTTTTCTTTTAATTTCAAGATCCAGTTTTCTCATTATTATTATTATTATAATTATAATTATTATTATTTTTTTTTAAGTGTTCTATAAAGGTCTGCTTTACGGACTTCAATTTTTATAGTAAGTACCTCTGGCAAACAGAACAAAAAAAAAAAGAAAAAAAAAAGACAAACACTGTTTAATTGCACTGAAAATTAAATTTATTACTTCTTCCTTTGATTTTTTTTTCTTTCTGAGACATGAATGAGGAGGGCTGTCCTGATGTGGGCTGAGAGGTTTACCCACCCTGTTCTTCAGATGCCTGCATACAGCAAATAATGCATGTGTTTATAAAGTAGATACCATAAAGTGGATTGTAGTGAATGCAGAATAGTTTCAAGTCCAATCCCCTACACTAGAAAGTATAACCACATAATTTTTTGACTAATACAGAATGGTGTCAGCATTATTTTTTTCAGCAGTGTGTTACTAACCATCGCATATTGGGAACAACCCCACAAGAAGTGCCATTTTGGAGATGCTCAGACCCAATTATCTAGCCATTAGAATTTGGCCCTTGTCAAAGTTGCTCTGATCCTAATGGTTACCCATTTTGCCTGCTTCCAACACATCAACTTTGAGAACTGACTGTCCTCTTGCTGTCTAATATATCCCACCCCTTGACAGGTGCCATTGTAACAACATAATCAACGTAATTCACTTTACCTGTTAGTTTTTTTAATTTTATGGCTGATTGGTATGTATACAGTTGTGGTCAGAAGATTACATACAGTGACATGAATGTCATCTTGGAAATGAATGTCATGGCAATATTTGGGCTTTCAGTAATTTCTTTGAACTGTTCTTTTTCTGTGGCAGAATGATTGTACAACATACATCTTTAATTAAAAAACACTAGAATTTACTGCACAAGTTTTAATTTTCTTTGGGTTTTCTGAAGTCAACACAGAGTCAAAATTATACATACAGGGTCAAAAATTTACATACGCTCAGTTAGACTGAGAAAGAGGATTGCAGATATACACAACTCCAGAATGTCTCTTGGAGCCATTTCTAAACAACTACAAATTCCAAGATCAGTTCAAACAATTGTCTCCAAGTTATTGTGAGGTGTAGTCACTTTGCCAAGCCACTTTGCTTCAAGAAAACCCAAATTGTCACCCTCAGCTGAAAGGAAATTGGTTTGGATGGTCAGGAACAACCTGGGAACCACCATGGCACAGCCCTGCCATGAACTGGAAGCTGATGGATCACTGTCTACAGTTCAAATCACCATGGACTAAGACACTACTATCCAAGACATAACCCCCTACTCCAAAATTGACACCTTCAAGCTTAACTAAAGTTTGAAGCTGACCAAACAGACAAAGAAAAAAGCCTTCTGGAGGATAGTTGTATGGTCAGATGAGACAAAGATTGAGTTGTTTGGCCACAATGACCATGATGTACAGAGGAACACTCTCAGCTGCTGGTGGTGGTAGCAGCATCATGCTTTGGGGCTGTTTTGCTGCCAGTGGAACTGGTTCATTTCATAAAGTGGATGGAATAATGAAGATGGAGGACTACCTCAGAATTCTTCAGCATAAACCATCAGAAACTTGAACGTAACTTGGGAGTTACAACAGGACAATGAACCCAAACATGCATCAGAGTAGAGGTCTGCGCAGGTCGGATTTTTCAGTCCCGCTCCCGCCCGCGCCCACATTGTGCAGTCCCACTCCTGCCCACGCCTGCAAAGAATTATGATTTTCAGTCCCGCTCCCGCCCGCGCCCACAAAGAATTATGATTTTCAGTCCCGCTCCCGCCCGCGCCTGCCATATTTTGTCCCGCTCCCGCCCGCAAATCCCGCATGATGCAGACGTTCGCATTATTTCTCAGGAAAGCTCTTGTCTTGACACAGCATGATGGTGCCCCGCCCCCTACTTTGAGTGGATTTGAGCATAAATGTCTACAGCTCACATTCACGTTTGTTATTATTTACCTTGTTTCTGAATTCAGCATGTAGTGTCTCTAATAATAATAATAATAATAATAATAATTAGTGCTGTCAAGCGATTAAAATATTTAATAGCGAATCACACATTTTTGTCACATGAGAAACCATTGTAATTCTCTGATCAGCATAAAAAAGTAAATGGGCTTGCTTTGTACCAATGTTTTTTTTTTTATTGCAAAGCAGAGCTAGCAAGAGAACCATGAGTGAACAACTCTAATCAGAGAGACAGGTTACACAGTGACAGTAGGCTTGACTCAATGCTATCCCAGAAATCCTTCCTGTAATATGCAAATTTGGCCGCCTCTGATTGGACAGCAAAATTTACATATTACAGAAAGGATTTCTGGGATAGCATTGAGTCAAGCCTACTGTCACTGTGTAACCTGTCTCTCTGATTAGAGTTGTAGACTAACTCACTTCATTCATGGTTCTCTTGCTAGCTGCATGTGAACGGCGAGTCATTAGAGTGATCAATGGCAAATTTAAGATGCTATTCCTCACTCAATCTGGCAATCTGACTCTCTCTGCAAATTTAGGCATCTTAAAATGTTTTATTAATGCCAAATAAAATATCAATCACAAATTATATATGATAGACATAAATTAGTAATTTATAAATTTTATTTCAAACACGTTTTTAGTTAGCGGGACTGCAGCTTATTACCGCTCCCGCCCGCGCCGCGTATGTGCACTCCCGCTCCCGCCCGCGCCAGCATATGTGCACTTCCGGTCCCGCCCGCGCCCGCAATGAGCTTTCAAAATTTGTCCCGCACCGCACTGCTTTGCGGCGGGTCCCGCGAGTCCCGCGGGACTCCCACGGGAGTGCAGGGCTCTACATCAGAGCTGGTTGTGGAGGATAAAGCAGGCTAGCATTAAGCTTAAAACAAGTCCTGACTTCAACCCTATTGAAAATATGTGGACCGTACTTATAAGTCGAGTCTATGCCAAGGAAAAAAATTAAAATAATAAAAAAAATTAATTGAACTCTACCAATTTGACCATAAAGAGTCATGCAATATCCAACCAGAATTCTGCCAGAAGCTTGTTCATGGTAAACAAAAATGATTGGTCAAGGTGAATCTTGTGAAGAGACAATTTACTCATCTATTAGGTGTACTGTATGCAAATTTTTGATCCTGTATGTATAATTTTGAACATTTGTTGATTTCAGAAAACCCAAAGAAAATTAAAACTTGTGAACCAAATTCTAGTGTTTTTTTAATTAAATATTTATGCTGTACATTCTGCCACAAAATAGAACAGTTCAAAGAAATTACTGAAAGCCCAAATATTGCCATGACATTCATATCCAATATGATATTCACGTCACTGGATATGAACTTCTGACCATATATATATATATATATATATATATAATAAATTATGTGTGGTTATACAGTGGTGCTTGAAAGTTTGTGAACCCTTTAGAATTTTCTCTATTTCTGCATAAATATGACCTAAAACAACATCAGATTTTCACACAAGTCTTAAAAGTAGATAAAGAGAACCCAGTTGAACAAGTAAGACAAAAATATTATACTTGGTCATTTATTTATTGAGGATAATGATCCAATATTACATATCTGTGAGTGGCAAAAGTATGTGAACCTTTGCTTTCAGCATCTGGTGTGACTCCCTTGTTCAGCAATAACTGCAACTAAATTTTTCCGGTAACTGTCGATCAGTCCTGCACACCAGCTTGGAGGAATTTTAGCCCATTCCTCCGTACAGAACAGCTTCAACTCTGGGATGTTGGTGGGTTTCCTCACATGAACTGCTTGCTTCAGGTCCTTCCACAACATTTTGATTGGATTAAGGTCAGGACTTTGACTTGGCCATTCCAAAACATTAAC
This sequence comes from Neoarius graeffei, assembly GCF_027579695.1. Classification (NCBI taxonomy): domain Eukaryota; kingdom Metazoa; phylum Chordata; class Actinopteri; order Siluriformes; family Ariidae; genus Neoarius; species Neoarius graeffei. The sequence goes on along the minus strand of NC_083569.1, from coordinate 66,937,027 downwards.
TTTATTCTTCTTTAACCATTTGGCCATTCCAAACCTTGGAGTTCTCTTTGACTCCACCCTTATGTTTGAACCCTATCTTAAACTATTTACGAATAATACTTTCTTTCACCTCCGCAATATTGCATGTCTCTGCCCTTTTCTCTTGGAAACTGATACCAAAATGTTGGTCAATGTGTTTATTTTTTCTTGTCTTGACTATTGTAATTCTCTCTTTTATGGTCTCCTTGCCACATTGCTGAATCGTCTGCAGTACATCCAAAACTCAGCAGCTAGAGTGCTCACACTCACCAAGTGCACTGCTCACATCACTCCTGTTTTACAGCAACTGCATTGGTTGCCAGTTATTTCTCGGATCAAATCCAAAATCTTGCTTTTAACCTATAAAACTCTTCATGGTTTCGCCCCTTCCTATCTCTGTGAGCTAATTCATTTTTACTGTCCCTCCTGCTCCCTCAGATCTTCTGTCTGTGGACTTCTGACTGTCCCACATTTTAAACTGGCATCTATGGGTGGCAGATCATTCAGTGTTGCTGCTCCTAAACTTTGGAACTCATTACCACAATCGCTTTGTGACTGTTCCACTCTCTCTTCCTTCAAAGCTAACTTGAAAACTTTTCTCTTTACCTCACACTACTCTTCCTAGTGTGCCGTTTTTTTGGTAACTCCTGTGTAAAGCATCCTTGGGTTTGTGAAAGGCGCTATATAAATTTAACTTATTATTTATCTCATCTCATTATCTCTAGCCGCTTTATCCTGTTCTACAGGGTCGCAGGCAAGCTGGAGCCTATCCCAGCTGACTACAGGAGAAAGGCAGGGTACACCCTGGACAAGTCACCAGGTCATCACAGGGCTATTATTATTACAGAGCTTTTTTTTTTCTCCGTGCCTCCACGGAAGGCGGTCGCATTTTCTGCTTTCCCCACTTTTTTTCCCTGCTTGTGCTTCTGTGTCTTGTCTCATCTGCTGTACTTTTTGAAGAGACTCTCCCTGCATTACTTTCTAAATTAAAAAAGTATGGAATTGATAAACTGGTCTCCTAATGAAATTGACACAGTTTTCTCAACGAGAAGCCTGGGTTCGGGGGAACCCGTCTGTCCTGCCGGAACGTTTGTGGCTGGTTACACAATGGACACGTGGGAGCGGTGGCAGGTCATGTGCCTGGCAATTCTTTCTGTGGAGGACACTGAAGATATCTACCTATTCGGAACCATGATTACAGGACTTTTGCTGATTAGATTAGGCATTGCCCTGGTATATCAAGGAAATCAGACAATGGTGACAGCTGTTCAAAGCCTCACAAAGCTGCCCGATATGATTGGAGTGGTGGGCAAAGCTGTTGGCACTCGGACTGTGGACATTCAGCACTTTAACTACAAAACGGTTATCTCGGAGCAGCTTTCAGCTTTGCAAGGAATACATTTTTCGGAGATCAATTTGAATTTGAATAGAATGGACAGATATGGATGAGCGGTGTGGACGTGCAAAGACTGCATCTGGAAAGACAAAACAATTTACATCTTACCAACATTCGGCTCCCTGAGACAGCACCGGCCTTGGTTCAGGCTGATGCTGAGGAAACATTTCCCCCTGAAGGTCACTGCCGGGAGACACACTTGCATTCCTCGCATTCCTTCTCTAACTTTACGCGGTCTTCATTTTTACCCCCAGTGTGACAAGCGGGTGCATGACCAGCACCTTCATGGCTGCAGGAGCGGACGGCTGCTTGCTTGCGCTGGATTACCTCCTCCCCTCCCCCCCCCTCAAGTCCCGTGTTTAAAGTGTACTTGTGTTGTTGTGTGCTTATGTGCAAAGGGTTTTTTAAATGTTCCCACACTGTACTCCTGACAGGAGCATAGTGGGGGGGGTGCTCTTTTTTTTCCTTCTCTCTCCTCATGTTGTGTTTTCTTTTTATCTTCATCCCTGTCTTCCTGTCCTGTCTACCCTATGTCAATTGTATGTTGTATATGTATGGGCAGGTTGATGGCTAATTTCGCTGGTACATGTGACTAGTGACAATAAAGGACATCATCATCATTTATTATTATTATTCTTTGGTAGAACGACTTGTGTGTTTAGGGTCATTGTCTTGCTGCATGACCCACCTTCTCTTGAGATTCAGTTCATGGACAGATGTCCTGACATTTTCCTTTTGAATTTACTGATATAATTCAGAATTCATTGTTCCATCAATGATGGCAAGCCGTCCTGGCCCAGATGCAGCAAAACAGGCTCAAACCATGATAATACCACCACCATGTTTCACAGATGAGATAAGGTTCTTATGCTGGAATGCAGTGTTTTCCTTTCTCCAAACACAACCCTTCTCATTTAAACCAAAAAGTTCTATTTTGGTCTCATCCGTCCACAGAACATTTTTCCAGTAGCCTTCTGGCTTGTCCACATGATCTTTAGCAAACTGCAGATGAGCAGCAATGTTCTTTTTGGAGAGCAGTGGCTTTCTCCTTGCAACCCTGCCATGCACACCATTGTTGTTCAGTGTTCTCCTGATGGTGGACTCATGAACATTAACATTAGCCAATGTGAGAGAGGCCTTCAGTTGCTTAGAAGTTACCCTGGGGTCCTTTGTGACCTCGCCGACTATTACACGCCTTGCTCTTGGAGTGATCTTTGTTGGTCAACCACTCCTGGTGAGGGTAACAATGGTTTTGAATGTCCTTCATTTGTACACAATCTGTCTGATTGTGGATTGGTGGAGTCCAAACTCTTTAGAGATGGTTTTGTAACCTTTTCCAGCCTGATGAGCATCAACAAAGCCTTTTCTGAGGCCATTATTAAAACTTGTTCTGTGTCTGGTCCACCGGCCGGGTGAGTGCCGTTTGTGCGGTTTAGTTTTTTTTTTTACCGCTGGTTTTTCGACATTTTTTTTGGGTTCGTAAATATAAAATCGAACTTGACATTTACGCATTCCCAGGGCTTTCCACTAAGGCTCATACTAGCCAGCCATGACAAATAAGTAGCCAGCCGGGGGGGAGTAAACAGAAAATAAACTCCTGTGCACGCATTTCCCAGGATTAAATGTATTTTCCACAGACCATTTATTTATTCACTTTACTCAAATACAAAGTAAAATGGCAGTAAATCATCTTTCTTTTCTTGTGTATTGTATCATGAGGCGTTCCTGGCTTGTAAATCTCTTATTTTCGGTGCATGACACATTCACGCAGTGGAACATGCTATGAATTAACAACGACAACGGTCTGCAGTGGTGGCTACACAAACACTCAGCAAACATTTCTCCATTTGTGTATGAAAATACACTCCAATGACTCAGTTTGGTTTCATTTACAACCAATGGTGTCTTTTGATGCCAGCATGTAATTGAATGAGAGAAGACTGGTTTGCCGGAGACAAAATAAGTGTTATCTCTGCTTCTGTTCCCTCCGATGTCGCCTCCGACACACTACTGCCTCCGCCAAGTGCGCGCACACACACACCGCATGTCGGGGCCGCGGATGAGTTACTCTCTCTTGATCAACGAAGTCGGCGGGGAATTTGTGGTTATTATCGGTACAAACAGCGCGAATCACAACTTAAATGAGTGCGGTTCAGTTTGACATTAGTGTCAGTCCGTTAGATAAACATTTAATTTTATTAAAATTGAAAATTAATATTTAGAGCCTGTGGGCTACAAAAATAATAGTCATTAAAGTAGCCCGCTGGACTTAATTGTGTAGTTGGCTGTATGGCCAGCAGCCGGCGCTTGTGAAAAGCCCTGCATTCCGCGCAGAATATAGAATTGAATCAGCTCTGTGCATGCACCGTGTGCACAAAAAAAAAATGGCAGCCACCATGAAGGAAGAAGATCCGGAGTTTTCAAACATTTGCTTAAAGGATATGGGACATGGATTTTTACCTGGGCATAATTATGTATAAAGGACATAAGAAATGCCATCTAAATCACTGCAGGGCGTCAAAAATGTGAAAATCATCACATTATTCAAGTTTTTTTATACATCAGCGTAAAACAAGGATTCGTTAATGAACTAGGTGGTCACGTGACCCGTGACATCACAAAAACTTTCCAAGGAGCCAGCGCTTGGGAATCTCATGTAAACAGGTTACCAAAATGGACACCATCGACAGTGATATTCCCGATGTTTCACAGAGATGTGAAGTTAGACCCTATCAATTCGAACCGATAGCTGGAAATTCACATGAACATAGATCTTGTCTTTACTCTGACGGGTCAGATGATTCTGAGAGTGAGGGTTCATTCAGCCCTCATGAAACTGAAAGTGGTCGGCTCGATAACACTTCCTGGTAAGTTAAAAACAATTCTGCTCAAAGGCTAATGATCTGTTGAAAGAAGTATTATTTTTGTATCATACATTGAAAGTTCATCATAGATCTAGCTAAAGTCCGTTGCAAGCTAGTTTTTTTTTTGCTGATATTTTTCGAGATTGATTGAGATACAATGCTTCCAAAGTCCGAGATGAAAACATTCAAAATGGCGAAACAAGTCAGAATTATGATAATCAATAATTGATACACCCAAAATTATAATACTAATCCTTACCTCGGCTTTCAGTCACTTAGCGCAGAGGTCTTCAACAGGGGGGTCGCGAAATCACACCGGATCACTCATATCAACAAAAATATTCCTGCCCTGTCCCCTGGCCTCCGTGCAGGGATGCAAACAGCGCGCCTTTCAGCAGATGCCGCCTTTTTCACGGCTGAATCGCGCAGATCCGATTTTAAAAAAAAAAATAGCGATGTTGGTTCATGGGGCATGAGGCATGAAGTGTAAGGATGAGAGAGAGGCGGTTTGGGTCGGGAAGCTGCGCGCATTTGTGCAGCCTGGCGCAGGTGTGCGTGGCTTCCTGATTTGAACTGTTTTTTTTTTTCTCATCCTTATGCTTCCTGTTTCATGAATTAATATCGCTCAGTACCTGAGTATTAATGTTGAAAGAATCCTCAGTGAAATGGTCCGAATACAGTTTATGGGAAACAGTAGGTGCAAAGTTTTTTTTCAACAGGTGTTCTGTAAAGTTGTCCTACCAAGCCTACTGCACATGCGCGAAGCCTACTGCGCATGCACAGGTGAGCCCACACTTTCCTCAGCTTCAGGTCCTTGGGGAATGCAAAAAAACTTACTCCAGGGCATTTCCCATTGGAATTATTGCAACCATAAGCAGCACAATACACCATGATGTCCAATGTATGATGTCCAATGTACTTTAAAGACTATAAAAACAATTTTCTTGTCATCCACTTCTCCATTCATCTACCCGCTTGTGCTGTGCCCGAAAGTTTTTGTGACGTATGATCACGTGACAGCGGCTCTTCCGGTTGCAAAAAATGCATATCGGAAGTCGAGCAGAAATGCCATATAATCATCACGAATATAACAATTTTGCTGAATTTAATAGATGATTTTGTATTTGTTGATGCAATTAATTCATATTTTTAATGGAAAGAAACTGATATAGCATGCTTTTATGTTTCATGTCCCATATCCTTTAAGTGTGAAATCTCAAAATGGTATTCTAGCGAACAACAAAATAGTAAAGATTCAGAAAAACAAATCATTCAGTGATCATTTTAATAGTGTAATTTCATCCAAACTAGGCCTAACGGTCGATTTAGAACTACAAAAAGTCCGTGTGTCGGACATTTTAAGTACCTTTGTAAAAGTTTTGCAAATGTTGCAGTCAGCATTTAAAATGCGAACTTAAAGTTTTTGTACAAGTTTTGGTTGATGAAATTGTCATATTTTATTAAATGTGTCTGCTTTTATAATAAAAAAGTACTGAAAGAAAAAGCGAACACAGCATTGCGATTTCTTATCTTATCCATAAAATAAAAATCCCCCCCTACTGAAAATTTTTTTGCTCTCCCGGTGGACAGGAAATGGATTTTTTTTTTTAAGGATGGCCTGAGGTCCTCAGAAATCTCCTTTGTTCATGCCATGATACACTTCCACAAACGTGTTGTGAAGATCAGACTTTGATAGATCCCTGTTCTTTAAATAAAACATGGTGCCCACTCACACCTGATTGTCATCCCATTGATTGAAAACACCTGACTCTAATTTCACCTTCAAATTAACTGTTAACCCTAGAGGTTCGCATACTTTTGCCACTCACAGATATGCAATATTGGATCATTTTCCTCAATAAATAAATTACCAAGTATAATACTTTTGTCTTATTTGTTTACCTGGGTTCTCTTTATCTACATTTGGGACTTGTGTGAAAATCTGATGATGTTTTAGGTCATATTTATGTAGAAATATTGAAAATTCTAAAGGGTTCACAAACTTTCAAGCACCACTGGATATGAGCAATTGTCTGCTCTGATTGGCTACTCTACAATTAGGCTATCAGCTCATATATCATGAGTAGAGAAAAAACAAAATGGTGGCACATTTTTCTGAAACAGCCTTGGACAAAATAAAAACTACTTGAAAACAAACCCCAAAAATACATACAAACAAACAAAGGCAACAGATTATGGAATGAAAATAGTTCATTGTAAGAATGTATCTTTTTTTTTCAAGCATTACCATGATTATAGAATTTTTCAGAAATATAATTTCACTACATTGTTTACATTCTTCATATTTAAGCATTAAAACTTGTTGAATTTTTTTAGACTGCTTCAAAAGCTCAAAGTTGTTTTAAAATTATACAACTGAAATGTCCAAAGAAGAATTAAATAGATGTCTAAAGCTATTCTATACCTCGATATGACAGCAAGATGGCACTTTCTACAAACAAAAAAAAAATACTTAAAGTCCATTCGTGCAGCCATCGGTAGGTTTTTAAGAAGTCCGCCTCAGCAGAAATGATTGTCAGATGGTTTGTATAAAGTTTTGATTTATCAGATTTGAAAAAAAATGCTCTGTTTCTCAAATCCAGTGAATGTAGACATAAAACAATTATTCCACTCAACACAGGCAACAACTAGCTCCATCAGGAGGTGGTCCCCTGAAATGGAAGATGCCCTCAGAGACTGTTATGACACCACAGACTGGGATGTGCTGCTTAGCCCTCACTGTGAGGACATAGAGGAGCTGACACACTGTCTGACGGATTACCTCAACTTCTGTGCAGACGTGGTCTCCCCTGCTAAGACTGTACAGTGTTACCCTAATAACAAGCCATGGGTAACACAGGAAGTCAAAGCTGTCCTCAACAGGAAGAAGGCTGCCTTCAGGAGCAGGGATAGGGAGGCGATGAAAGCAGCACAGCAGGAGGTGAAATGCTGCATGAGGGAAGCTAAGGACAGTGACAGGAGAAAGCTGGAACAGAAGCTGAAGGAGAACAGCATGAGGGATGTCTAGGAAGGTGTGAAAACCATCACAGGCCACAACACAAAGACCAGAGTCATAGTGGGGACAGTGGAGAGGGCGAATGAGCTGAATGACTTCTTCAACCAGTTCAACCAATCCACGTCCCCCCCACCCTCCCCCTCACTGTAGCCATCTCTCCTTCTTTCCCCAACACACCTCCCCCCAGTCATTGCAGCAGCCCCCTCCTCCTCTTCAACACAGACTCCTCCATGCTGCTGAACTGGGTGAACCACTCCAATGTATCTTCAACCTCAGCCTGCAGCTGGGGAGAGTACCCACCCTCTCGAAGACATCATGCATCGTTCCAGTTCCCAAGAAGAACTGGCCCAGAGATCTGAACGACTTCCAACCGGTGGCACTCACTTCACATCTGATGAAGACGTTGGAGCGGCTCTTTCTCAGCCTCCTCAGACCCCAGGTGCAACATGCCCAGGACTGTCTGCAGTTTGCGTACCGGGCAGGTGTTGGTGTGGAAGACGCCATCCTCTACCTGCTACACTGAGCCCACTCGCATCTGGATAAGGGAAATGTCACAGTGAGGATCCTCTTCTTGGACTTCTCGAGTGCCTTCAACACCATCCAGCCCCTTATGCTTCAGGACAAACTGAACAGGATGTGAGTGGACCCCTGCCTGGTCACCTGGATCTCCAGCTACCTCACCAACAGGCTGCAGTATGTCAGGCTGAAGGATATCACATCTGACACTGTGATTAGCAGCACCGGAGCACCCCAGGGCACGGTGCTGGCCCCTCTTCTCTTCACCCTGTACACCACGGACTTCTGCTACAACTTGGAGCTGTGTCACATTCAGAAGTTCGCTGATGACACAGCCATTGTTGGGTGTATCAGGGATGACAGAGAGGAGAAGTATAGGAGCCTGGTGAGGGACTTTGCCATTTGGTGCAACAGGAACCATCTGCAGCTCAACACCTCGAAGACCAAAGAGCTGGTCATTGAATTTCAGAGGTCAAGACCAAGGTCATGACCAGTTCTGATCGAGGGAGTTGAGGTGGAGGCTGTGGATTCCTACAAGTACCTCGGGCTGTGGCTGGACAGCAAGCTGGACTGGACTTGCAACACCAACCACCTGTACAGGAAGGGATAGAGCAGGCTATACTTCCAGAGGAGGCTGCGGTCCTTTAACATCTGCAGGAAACTCCTGTGGATGCTCTATCAGTCCGTGGTCGCCAGTGTCCTGTTTTACACTGTGGTGTGCTGGGGGGGGGGGGGCAGTACATCCAAGAAGGACACATCCAGACTGGACAAACTGATCAGGCGGGCTGGCTCTGTGGTCAGCATGAAGCTGGACTTTCTGGTGACGGTGGCAGAGAAGAGGACTATGGACAAACTACTGAACATCATGGATGATGCCAGTCACCCTCTGCACACCATCAGCAACCAGAGGAGCCTGTTCAGTGACAGAATGCTCCTTCCCAAGTGCAGGACTAACAGACTTAAAAACTCCTTTGTCCCTCACGCCATCAGACTGTACAACTCCTCGCGGGGGGGGGTTAACAGGAGGACAGAGGATGGGAAGGAGCAGTAGCCTAGCCTGACAAAAAGCAATACTGGACAATGTGCAATATAAATATGTGCAATATCTCTCCTGCTGGACTTTTTTCATATCTTTTTTTAATACTTGTATATGTAAATAATTTCCCTGAGGGAACCCTCCCAAGGGATCAATAAAGTTCTATCTAATCTAATCTAAAATCTTGTCGTACATGGCTTATAGCTAACTAGGCACTTAGCGCCTTGTCAGCTATCAGCTCATGTGTCAGTAAACCCGCTGAACCTGTCCAAACTACAAACATGGACACCATGGACTACACTTCCCACAACTCATAGTGCCATCTGTCTCTTGACTATTGAGATCAGCTGTCACTCATTATTCCAATTTGTCCCCCTGCCTACATAAACCTCTCACTCATTCCAATTCAATGCAAAGTACAGTTCCAACCAAGCCTTATTTTCTGACTGACTCTCATTCTTCTGACTCTTGCTTCCCTGTTTTCCATTTACACTCTTTGTCTATTCCCTTTAACACCGTTTGCCGATTGCCCGACCCTCACTAGTTCTATGACTCTGCTTCTTGTCTCATGTTTTGGCTCTGACACTGTCTACTCCTCATCGCTCTTCTGCGATTACATCTGTAAGTGCCTGCACTGTGACTGGATACTTCACCAGCAATGGATGTCATGGAAGAAGTGAAGCAAACTGCTCTCAATGCCCAAAGACGCCTTATTAGTAGAGCATCAGCAGATGCTGGTCGACCTCACCACCAGAATGTCCTTGCTAGCAACTGTGATGTCGAAGGCTCTCATAACATGTCTTGAGTCATCTCCAAGCCTAGTGCTACAACTTCTGGCTCCGGAGAAGTTTGCCGGAGAGCCACTTGCCTGGAAAGGCTTCCTTCTCCAATGCTCCATGTATTTTATGGCTCTACTTAGCATATCTGATGAGCATAAGATTGCCAAATTTCTCTCCTTCCTTACGGGAAAAGTGCTGCGATGAGCCAGCGCAGTCTGGAGTAAGGGCGGCGAGCTGACAAAATCTTTTGAACAATTTCTCACTCTGTTCAAAAGAGTTTTTGACCACAAACCTGAGGGGAGTGAAGGAGGTGAAAGCTTACTCACCATATCACAGGGTTCCAAAAGCATGGCTGAGTATGCTCTGGAATTCAGAGCACTGGTGGCCGCTAGAGGATAGAATGATCCCGTGCTGAAGGCCGTATTTTGCCAAGGTTTGCACCCTGAAATTCTGAGTGAACTCGCCTGCCATGATGAACAACTCACGCTAGATTCTCTCATTGACCTCGCAATCTGCCTAGGCAATCTCTTGGCTCATCGACCCTCTCTACAGGAGAGTATTAAACCGGAGCCTATTTTGGAGGAAAGTTCTGCCATGGACATCTCGCGCACTCTGTTAACTCGCTCTGAACATGCCAGAAGAAGAAAAGATGGACTATGCTTCGACTGTGGTAGCTCTGAACATCAGCTCAATAGCTGTCCCATTTGTCCTCCTCGCTCATCGCCTAAAGAAAGTCCTCCATGCAACGCAAGTCCGATAAGAAGGTTCAATTCCAAATCGTTCAAGGTTCCAGTTCTCTTAAAGTTGGCTACTTCTACCCCTATCCTCTCTGCTTTCATTGATTTAGGGGCAGAGGGGAACTTCATCAGTAACTCAATCATGCAGAAGTTCAACTTGCCAACAACACCCCTGCACAGTGTGTTCAGCATTAGGACCATTGATGGAGGACCAATAGGAGATGGTTTTGTCACTCTACGCACAGCTCCTCTCTGCATCTATGTGGGTGCAAGTCACTCAGAACTCATTTCACTCTGTCACTACCACCGTAAGTCATGATCTTATCCTTGGCTATCCTTGGCTACCCTTGGCTCCAGCTTCACAACCCTCTCATCTCATGGCAGAATAAAGATATTCTACAGTGGTCTCTTGCATGCTTTCAGGGCTGCATGACTCAAACTCAAGTCACACTCGCATCCACCTCTGTGGAGATCCCCCAGCCTGACACCCTTGACAACGTTCCCAAATGTTATCTGGACCTCAAAGAGGCTTTCAGCAAAGGAAAGGCCTGTGGTCTGCCACCTTACAGACTGCACCTTTGACCTCCTGCCAGGCATGTCACCACCTCGGGGATGTATATACCCTCGGTCTCAGAAGGAACAAGCAGCTATGGAGAAGTACATTCAGGAGGCTCTCAAACAGGGTTACATCCGCCCTTCTAGGTCTCCAGCCTTGGCAGGCTTCTTTTTTGTGGAAAAATGAGGTGGGGGTCTTCACCCATGTATTGACTACAGGGGGTTGAACCAGGTATCAGTGAAAAACCCTTATCCACTTCCTCTGGTTCACGCAGCTCTGGAACAACTTCGATCAGCAAGGATCTTCTCAAAACTAGATCTACGCAGCACATACAATCTTGTCAGGATCAAGAAGCAAGATGAATGGAAAAGTGTGTTCAACACCACTGCTGGTCACTTTGAGTACCGGGTAATGCCGTATTGCCTTTCTTCCACACCCAGCATGTTCCACTGCTTCATCAATGATGTGCTATGGGACATGCTGGGTTGGTACGCTATTGCATATGTCGATGACATCCTAATATATTCCCCAGATGAAGAGAGCCATCAAGTGCATGTGAGAACAGTTCTACAATGCTTGCTCCAGAATCATCTCCATGTGAAAGCAAAAAAAAAAATGTGAGTTCCATTAAACACGTATTTCCTTCCTTGGATACATCATCAGTGCCAAGGGGGTTTGTATGGGCTCATCAAAGGTCTCAGCAGTTATGTCTTGGCCCATTCCCACATCCGTCAAAGAACTTCAATGCTTTTTAGATTTTGCAAACGTCTATTGCTGGTTTATCAGAGGGTTCAGTTCCATTGCTGCCCCCTTAATGGCACTCCTCAAGAAGGGACCCAAGCACCTTCAATGGAACCCTGCAGCAGAGGAGGCTTTCTGTTGTCTCAAGAAAGTATTCGCCTCGGCCCCCACCCTACAACATCCTGACCCTTCCAAGCCATTCACACTGGAAGTCGGTGCCTCTGACACAGGGGTGGGGGCGGTTCTCTCCCAATGCTTCAGGGAGAAACAGAAACTTCATCCAGTGGCCTTCTTTTTGAGGAAACTCTCACCAGCAGAAAGAAATTATGATGGAGGAAATCGGGAGCTACTTGCAATTAAGCTGGTCTTCGAAGAGTGGCACCACTGGCAGGAAGGTGCCAATTACCTATTCACAATCCTAACAGACCATTAGAACTCAGAACATCTCTGGAAGGCTAAGTGGTTAAACCCCTGTCAAGCCAGATGGGCCCTCTTCTTCACTAGATCTACTTTCACCATCTCTTTCTGTCCTGGCTCCAAGAATAGTAAGGCTGATGCTCTCTCAGAAATCTTTGCTCCCCCTCATCAGGACTCCACTGCCCATCCTATTCTCCCTTCTCAATGCTTCCTCCAGTCCATCACTTGGGACTTAGACAGAGAAATCAGAGACTCTCAACCTCAACAACGCCCCGAGAATCTTCCACCTGATCTACTATATGTACCCAAGCAACTCGGAAGCAGACTCATCACGTGGGCACACGCATCACCCGCCACAGGACACCCAGGCAGCCATCGCACCCATCAGATGCTTCGAAACAAATATTGGTGGGAAAACATGCTTACTGAGATCAACCAGTTCATTGCATCTTGTTTGAGCTGTGCACAAGCCAAAGTACCCAGAACTCCACCCACTGGTAAGCTCTGTCCCCTCCCAGTGCCTCAAAGACCATGATCCCACATAGCCATAGACTTAAACACGGACCTTCCTCCCTCACTAAATCACACAACAAATATGGTAACCATTGATCAATTTTCCAAAGCCCTCAAGCTGATACCCTTACCTGGCATTCCCACCACAGCCCAAACAGCAGAACTATTATTTCAACACATCTTTTGGTACTATGGTCTCACTGAAGACATTGTAAGTGACAGAGGCTCTCAGTTCATGTTATGCTTCTGGAGGGCCTTCATGGAGAAACTAGGGGTATCTGTCAGTCTCACTTCTGGTTACCACCCTCAGTCTAACAGACAAGTCAAGAAAGCCAACCAAAAAATCGTCTGCTTCTTGAGAATCTTATACATGCGTAACCAGGGGGATTGGGCATGCTTTCTACCATGGGCTGAGTATGCACAAAACTCCCTCAAGCACTCTGCATCGCAACTAACACAGTTCCAGTGCATACTCTGCTACCAGCCGCCTTTATTCCTCTGGGATGACACACCCAGCTAGGTTCCAGCCATCAATGAGTGGTTCACTCACAGCCAGGCCATATGGGAGGAGGTCCACCAATGGATCGAGACGATCAGTGCCAGGTACAAGGAGTATGCAGATATGCATCGTGCTGAAACCCCAGCATACAATCCAGGTGACAGAGTGTGGATAGCAACCAGAAATCTCAGGGAACCCAACTCGTGCAGAAAACTCCAGCCCCGTTATATCAGACCTTTTAAGGTACTGGACTGCATCAACGAAGTCTCAAACAGGCTAGAACTTCCTCCTCACAGTAAGCACTGTAGATCAATAAGCAAACAAAGCAACTAAGTTTAAGAAGACAACTTCTTCCATGCAAAATTAGAATATCACATATCCAGTTTACATATATGCAGCATACATAATACTATTTCATTTAAACATAAGCATCAGGTGATTCCCTACAAACATAAACCATGTCTTTCACCCTTTCATACAATATAAATTGAGCCACTACTTGATGTAACGTTACATTCAGACAATTTAAATTGCATCAACATCAAACTAAACATTTTAGTCCCATAAATAGGCAAGCAACTGAATCTCATTAGACAGGCTGCAAGTCTGAATTAACATGATTAAATACTGAAACAATCACAATTTTTACATTTCAAACTTAATTTTAACATTTAAATTAATATTACAAATGTCCATTTCCCTACCAGTTGCATCTTGACCATGAGCTGAGTAATCGTCTGTGTTTTCGCTGTTTGCTTCTGTGTATTCCTTTGTTCACAAACTTTTCTCCCATTCAGGTGTGCAGCTGCCCCCTGCAAGTTTGGAGGTTTGGAGCTGAGACGCGAGTGAATGTTTGTGAATGATTCCATGAATTGAAGTTTAAGTGAATGAGTTTCCAGTTTGTTTTCAATGCGCTTTGAGTTAACGCGACAGTTTTAAATGAAAAACAGGTCTGGACTGCAGGCAGGCCAGTTTAACACCCAGACTCTCTTACTACGGAGCCATACAGTTCAGAAAGTGGTTTGGCATTGTCTTGCTGAAAGAAGGAAGGCCTTTCCTGAAAAAGATTTTATCTGGAAAGCCACATATTGCTTTGAAACATGTATACATCATTCAGAATTAGTGATGCCTCCCCTGATGTACAAGCCACCCATGTCATGTGCACTCATGCACCCTCATACCATCACATATGCTGGTTTTTGAACTGTACAATGATACGCTGGATGGTCCCTCTCCTCTTTAGCCTGGAGAAGGTGGTGGCGGTGTTTCTGGATATTGTTTATATATTGTTTTAACTTGCATTTGTTGATGCACTAATGAACTGTTTTCACAGACAATGTTTTTCTGAAGTGGTTCTGATATCATATGGTGATTTCCACAACAGAAACGTGTCTGCTTTTAATGTCACCTAAAGTCCTGAAGATCATAGGCATCCCATGTCAGTTTTCAGCCTTGTCTCTTGCATACAGAGATTTCTCCAGATTCTCTGAATCTTTTCCTGATATGTACCATTGATGATATAATCCCCAAATTCTTTGCAATTTTACATTGAGGAATGTTATTCATGAATTGTTGCACTTTTTGCCCATGCAGTCTTTTACAGAGCGGAGAACCCTTCCCCATGTTTACTTCTGAGAGACTCAGCCTCTCTGGGATGCTCTTTTTATACCCAGTCATGTTACTGACCTGTTGCCAATTAACCAAATTGTTGTTGTTGTTGTTTTTAGCATTACACAATTTTTCAGTCTTTTGTTGTCTCCTCCCATCTTTTCTAAAACGTGTTGCTGACATCAAATTCAAAACGAGCATATATTTTTCAAAAAACAAATTTTCTGTTTAAATATTTGATATGTTGTCTTTGTACTATTTTTAATTAAATATAGGGTTCCAGTGATTTTGCAAATCTTCACATTCTGTTTTTATCTGTTTTACACAGTGTCCCAACTTTTTTGAATTGTGTGTGTGTACAGTATGTGTTTTATTTATTGATACACACACACACACACACACACACACACACACACACAGTCTACATTTTATATATATATACACACACCCACACACACACACACACACACACATATATACACAGTGGTGCTTGAAAGTTTGTGAACCTTTTAGAATTTTCTATATTTCTGCATAAATATGACCTAAAACATCATCAGATTTTCACACAAGTCCTAAAAGTAGATAAAGAGAACCCAGTTAAACAAATGAGACAAAAATAATATACTTGGCCATTTATTTATTGAGGAAAATGATCCAATATTTCATAACTGTGAGTGGCAAAAGTATGTGAACCTTTGCTTTCAGTATCTGGTGTGACCCCCTTGTGCAGCAATAACTGCAACTAAACGTTTGCAGTAACTGTTGATCAGTCCTGCACACTGGCTTGGAGGAATTTTAGCCTGTTCCTCCATACAGAACAGCTTCAACTCTGGGATGTTGGTGGGTTTCCTCACATGAACTGCTCGCTTCAGGTCCTTCCACAACATTTCGATTGGATTAAGGTCAGGACTTTGACTTGGCCATTCCAAAACATTAACTTTATTCTTCTTTAACCATTCTTTGGTAGAACGACTTGTGTGCTTAGGGTCGTTGTCTTGCTGCATGACCCACCTTCTCTTGAGATTCAGTTCATAGACAGATGTCCTGACATTTTCCTTTAGAATTTGCTGGTATAATTCAGAATTCATTGTTCCATCAATGATGGCAAGCTGTCCTGGCCCAGATGCAGCAAAACAGGGCCAAACCATGATACTACCACCACCATGATTCACAGATGGGATAAGGTTCTTATGCTGGAATGCAGTGTTTTCCTTTCTCCAAACATAACCCTTCTCATTTAAACCAAAAAGTTCTATTTTGGTCTCATCTGTCCACAAAACATTTTTCCAATAGCCTTCTGGCTTGTCCACGTGATCTTTAGCAAACTGCAGATGAGCAGCAATGTTCTTTTTGGAGAGCAGTGGCTTTCTCCTTGCAACCCTGCCATGCACACCATTGTTGTTCAGTGTTCTCCTGATGGTGGACTCATGAACATTAACATTAGCCAATGTGAGAGAGGCCTTCAGTTGCTTAGAAGTTACCCTGGGATCTTTTGTGACCTCTCCGACTATTACACGCCTTGCTCTTGGAGGGATCTTTGTTGGTCGACCACTCCTGGGGAGGGTAACAATGGTCTTGAATTTCCTCTATTTGCACACAATCAGTCTGACTGTGGATTGGTGGAGTCCAAACTCTTTAGAGATGGTTTTGTAACCTTTTCCAGCCTGATGAGCATCAACAATGCTTTTTCTGAGGTCCTCAGAAATCTCCTTTGTTCATGCCATGATACACTTCCACAAACATGCATTGTGAAGATCAGACTTTGATAGATCCCTGTTCTTTAAATAAAACAGGGTGCCCACTCACACCTGATTGTCATCCTATTGATTGAAAACACCTGACTCTAATTTCACCTTCAAATTAACTGCTAATCCTAGAGGTTCACATACTTTTGCCACTCACAGATATGTAATATTGGATCATTTTCCTCAATAAATAAATGACCAAGTATAATATTTTTGTCTCATTTGTTTGTCTGGGTTCTCTTTATCTACTTTTAGGACTTGTGTGGAAATCTGATGTTGTTTTAGGTCATATTTATGCAGAAATATAGAAAATTCTAAAGGGTTCACAAACTTTCAAGCACCACTGTGTGTGTGTGTGTGTGTGTGTGTGTGTGTGTATATATATATATATATATATATATATATATATATATATATATATATATATATATACAATTCTGGGTCAAATGTTTACACTGGGTTACTTAGAGGGTTATGTATTTATTTATAGGTTTTGCACTTTATCAACTCTGCTGTATGGATGCTCCAAACGAAATTTCGTTGTTCGTTTTTGTGACAATGACAAATATTCTGAATCTGAATATCAGGGTTTCCCCTAGAAAAAAATGGAAAGAGTAGTGAACCCCCCCGAGTGCATGCTCCCCTGGAAAATTTTAAAATATCATGTTACATTTCACAGTTTCTGATGACATCTAGAGCTGATTTTTACCAGTTCAACATTTTGGGGAAAAGCCTATATTCTACATATAATTTTACTGACTTCCCACCCTAAAAAAAAAAAAGTCAATACTATACCCACTTGCACACTTGCATCTCATAAGCAGTGTACTGTTCCAAAGTGTCAGTATGCCCATTGAAAATGCAGTCACTAACCAAACTGCAAACATGGACTCCCAGAACTACACATCCCAGAACACACAGTGCCCTCTGTCACCGGCCTATTGAACTCAGCTGACAATCATTACACACATCATTAGTCTCCCCATATAACCATGCCAGTTCCACACCTTCATTGCAAAGCATCATTCTGTATTCTGACCAGTACTACCAAGCCTTTTCATTGTCAGCCTGCTCTCTCATTATTCTGACCCCTGCTAGTATTTCTCTCTCATTTTTTGCCTCGCCTACTTTGTGTTGTTTGTATGATTGATTGACTCTTGCCTGGTTACAGACTGCGTCTCTCGTCACACGATTTGGCTTTGTTTGCAGTCTGCTTCTCAATGTCTTTCTGCACATACATCTGTAAGTGTCTACAATCTGATAGGATACTTCACCGTAAAATGGATGTAGCAGAAGGAACTAACCAGACTGTTCTGAAAGCTCAGGGGCAATTGTTAGAACATCAGCAGATGTTAGCTGACTTCCACACCAGGATGGCCCAACTAATGTCTGTGATGTCGCAGGCCCTCCAAACATACCCTGAGTCATCTGTTCACTCCATGCTGCCACTTCCACCACGGGCGATTGCTCTAAGACAACGAGGGAGGCTCAGCCTCCTCTAAAAATGACGAACATCGTGTAGGATGAATTGCGCTAGGCTTATGTTATAGCCGACCTTATAACATTGTTATTTCAGATCCAGAATCATAGAAATATATGTGCTCAACCCACTACAGTGCAAAATCATTCCCTTATAACTTTAATGCGTGCGTGAGTTTTTCCCCCTCGTGACAGAGCGATGCAGCGCAGCCTCAGTGCACTTCAACGGCATTTGGGAGCTATGCGCTTTTCAATCTCAAAATGCAAGACAGTTATTGGACAAATACTGCAAAAATGCCCGCCTACGGACTCCCAGCCTCACATGGGAGGGACATGGCAGTTTCCGTGAGGAGACTGGTGATTGGTGAAAGCGGCCGGATATTTTCTTTGATTGACAGCTCGTTTCAACTATAGACAGGCAGCGGTGAATTTCAGTTCAGTCCCATGCAGATTCGCAAGTGCTGTGGTGTATTGTAAGAGATCAGCTTACATTTCGATTTCATTCATTACGTACGGTTTCTACCAGCTTTTTTAGTTTGTATATATTTTCATTGTAAATAAAGTGTAAATATAGTGTTGTCAAGTTTGCTATCTTAGTTCCAGAAATTTCATTTATTTGAGTGACTGAACTTGAACTTGAGGGGGCTAGTCAGCTAGCAAGAAAGCTGCGCATGGATGCCAAGCATTGCTGATTTAATTTTGATGAAGCCATTTGCCAGTCTTCCTTTTGAGGAAAAAATTAAAATTAAAGAGCAGGGTAGACCAACGCCTCAAATTGACTTGGTGAAAAAGGTAGGGAATAATACTCGTTCCTTTCAGCTCTCCTGGTACGAGAAAGTGAATTGGCTAACAGCAAGTTCAGTGACAAGGAAAATGTATTGTTGGCCATGCCTCTTGATTAAACCCGGATCCGTGATTTGGTCAAACGTGGGCTGGTGACCCACATCAACAACAGTAAATAGGCTACTTTAGTAATGTGTCATGGATGGACCAAAAATATAGAATCTATTTAAAATGTTTATGCTGAGTATATTATATTGGAATATATATTATTTTTCTGGATATGAATTAAACACAGCTACAATTTGGAAAACATTTTTAAACAAAAACACAGCCAAGAACATTTCACACTACAGACCTGGATTAAAAGTGAAGGGTTATCAAAATTGTCAATAAAACATTTCTCAGTCAAAATAAGTAAAATATAGGGAAAGTGTCATTGAATGAAATGTGTGGCACCCAGCTCTACTGCTGAGGTTCCTGACAAAGAACTGCTTTCAATAATGATCAATTTTTAAACAACATGCCACAATTTTAAAATATAAAATGTTAAAATATACCCCTCCCCCCAACACCATCATGTATATTGGACAGTAGACTAATGGGCCAAAAGAACCTGTTATTTCACAGTTTGTGATGCTGCCAACAATCAGCCAGATCAGAGTCAAGAGTATGGGCAAAATTGATGTTTTTTCTTTTAAAATCTGGAAATATCATAACCGACCAGCCTCCCCTGTTTGAAAGACTACCAGCCGCCACTGACTTCCACCTCCTGAGAAATATACCTGGGATCTGTGTGCATGTAAAGGATTTCTGCTTCAATGTTCCCTGTATTTTTCCTCCATGCCTCATCTCTCTGACAAGCAGAAGATCTCTCAGCTGTTGTCCTTTCTTTCTGGCAAAATGTTATGATGGGCCAGTGCAGTTTGGAGGAGAGACGGTGAGCACACTACATCCTATGAGTGATTTCTCTCTATGTTCTCTCGAGTTTTTGATCATGAGCCCCAAGGAGTAGAAGTCGGTGAGAGTTTGCTCTCCCTTTGCCAAAGGTCAAGAGGAGTAGCAGGGTATGCACTGGCATTCAGAAGAATGGCTGTGGCCAGTGGATGGAATGAACCAGCTCTCAAAGCAGTGTTTCATCAGGGACTGTGGTCTGAGGTCCTACCAGAACTGGCATGCCGAGATGAACAGCTCACATTTGACACACTGATTGATATGGCCATCTGCATGGACCAGCTATTGACTCATCATCCTTTGTTAGAGGAGAACAGCATTTTCAATCACACAAACGATGAACCCATGCCTATGGATATCACCAGCACCAAGTTAAAGCACTCCAAGCATGAATGTCGCCATAAGGAGGGCTTATGTTTTTATTGTGGAGATTCAGAACATCTGATACATGACTGTCCCATCCGGCCACCCCATGCTAGCCCAGCTGAAGTACCAGCTTACATGGTAAGTCCAGTCAGAAAGTTTAAGTCTAAATCTTTCAAAGTTCTAGTGCTACTAAAATTAACTTCCTCCACACATCTTGTCTGCCTTTATAGACTCAGAGGCAGACAGCAACTTCATCAGCCTCTTGGCCACTCAGAAGCTCAACCTGCCCACTACACCATTACAAAGTAAACTCAGCACCTGTGCCATTGATGGAAGACCCATAGGAGATGGCATAGTCTCCACACACACTGCTCCAGTCCGACTTCAGGTGGGAGCCTTACATTCTGAACTCATCTCACTGTACATCACTCGCACTGTCAACCATGACCTCATTCTTGGTTACCTCTGGCTGCAACTCCATGATCCACTCATCTCATGGCAGAACAAGGAGATCCTTCAGTGGTCAGACACCTGTTTTTAACATTGTCTCTCTCTGCCACAGTTACAGATCTCATCCACTTCGGTGGAAAGCCCCCAGCCCGACTCCATGGAACATGTTCCTGAGCATTACTCAGATCTCAAGGAGGTCTTCAGCAAGGGAAAGGCCTGTGATTTACCACCTCACAGACCCTATGACTGTGCCATAGGCCTGCTGCCAGGGATGTCACCTCCTAGAGGCAGAATCTACCCATTGTCTCAGAAGGAGCATGTTGCCATGGAGGAATACATTCAAGAGGCCCTCAAACAAGGATACATCCATCCCTCAAGATCTCCTGCTTCTGCTGGGTTCTTTTTTATGGAGAAATGAGGAGGAGGGCTTTGTCCGTACATTGACTATAGAGGACTCAATCAGATATCAGTTAAGTATCCTTATCCCCTGCCCCTGGTCCCTGCTGCTCTTGAACAACTTCACTGTGCCAAGATCTTTAGCAAGCTTGACCTACAAAATGCCTACAACCTGATTTGAATCAGGGAGGGAGATGAGTGGAAGACTGCGTTCAGCACCACTACTGGTCACTTTGAGTACCGGGTCATGCCATATGGCCTGGCTTCAGCACCCAGTGTGTTCCAGTGCCTCATAAATGACGTTCTTATTGACATGCTGGGAAGATTCGTCATTGCTTACATCAACAATATCCTCATTTACTCTCCAGATGAGGAGAGCCACATTCACCATGTGCACATGGTCCTGCAGTGTCTGCTCGACAACCACCTGTACATCAAGGCAGATAAATGTGAGTTCCATCAACAATGCATCTCATTCTTGGGCTACATTATCAGCACTGAGGGCATTAGCATGGACTCCAACAAGGTCTCTGCAGTCACTGAATGGCCAGTTCCCACCTCCATCAAGGACCTGCAACGTTTCCTTGGATTTGCAAACTTTTACCATTGTTTCATTAGGAACTTCAGTTCCATTGCCTCTCCACTCACCACCTTGCTAAAGAAGGGCCTCAAGGAGCTCAGCTGGAACTCAGCAGCTGAAGAGGCCTTCAACAAGCACAAGAAAGCCTTTGTCTCTGCTCCAATTCTACAGCATCCTGATCCCACCAAACCTTTCATAGTAGAAGTAGATGTATCCAACACCAGAGTAGATGGTATCCTCTCCCAATGTTTCAGTAAGAACAAGCTCCACCCTGTAGCATACTTTTCAAAGAAGCTCACTTCCGCAGAAAGGAATTATGATGTGGGAAACTGATAACTGTTAGCCGTCAAGTTCACATTGGAGGAGTGGAGACATTGGCTGGAGGGAGCAGCACATCCATTCATGATTCTTACTGATCACAAGAATCTTGAGTACCTAAAGAAAGCTAAGAGGTTGAAGCAAGATGGGCACTTTTATTTTATTTTATTTATTTATTTTACCAGATTTGATTTCATAATAGCATTTCGTCCAGGTTCCAAGAACACCAAAGCTGACGCTCTGTCTCCCAACTTTAACCCTGTACAGCCTGATTCTTCAGACCACTCCATTATACCCACTGAGTGCTTTGTCCAGTCTATCACCTGGGATCTAGATGAAGATATCAGAGGAGCATAGCCCAGATCCACAACTGAGGAGCTTCCACCTGGCCTTCTTTATGTACCAAGGTCAAGCCGAGGGCACCTTATCACCTGGGCTCACATGTCAAAGAACCTACCAGATGCTGAAAAACAAGTACTGGTGGGAGAACATTCTGATGGAAATCACTCGGTTCATCATGTCATGCTTGGAGTGTGCACAGGCCAAGGTTCCCAGGACACCACCAGCAGGAAAGCTGTGCCCTCTTCCCATGCCACAATGACCCTGGTCACACCTTGCTGTGGACTTCATCACAGATCTTCCACCAGTAAGGTAATACCACCATCCTAATAATTATCAACAGGTTCTCAAAGTCACTAAGGCTTATTCCTCTACCGGGTCTCCCCACAGCATCTCATACAGCAGAACTCATGTTTCACCATATCTTCAGGTACTTTGGCATCCTAGAAGACATTGTAAGTGACTGGGGTCCACAGTTTATATCACACTTCTGGTTGTGCTTCATGGAATGCCTGGGAGTATCAGTCAGCCTCACATCCAGTTATCACCTGCAGTCTAATGGTCAAGTTGAAAGATCCAATCAGGGGGACTGGGTGCAGTTCTTCCCCTGGGCTGAGTATGCACAAAACTTCCTGAAACATTCAGCAACATGGCTAACACCTTTTCAGTGCATACTTGGCTACCAACCGCCCCTGTTCCCCTGGGATGACACCCCAGCCCAGGTACAATCAGTAGAGGACTGGTTCAAGTGCAGCTAAGAAGTATGGGAGGAGGTCCACCAATGCTTAGAATCAATCAACGCCAAGTACGAGGAATACATGGACAAGCACAGGGACCCGAATCCGGATTTTTCCCTGGGTGACAGGATCTGGGTCTCCACAAAACATCTATGTGAACCCAACACACACATAAGAAGCTTCAACCATGTTCCATTGGACCATTCAAAGTCATCAAACACATCAATGAAGTCTCATATAGACTGGAACTCCCCACACACAACCGAATCTCCCCCACATTTCATGTCTCATGCCTGAAACCTGCCATCTCAGGTCCTTTGTCATCCAATTTACCAACACAGGAACACCCAGCTCTGGAACTGAAAGGAGAACCCATCTATCAGGTAAACAAGATACTGGACTCTAGACGCAGATGTAGGTGCAATAGGCTTATCAAATCAGTCTTATGTAAAAAGGGATCAGTCTCATAAATTCATTAATCATTCATTCAAGTGTCTAATAGTTTATAGCTAAGCTATTAAAATCAGTGGAATAACTTGGTGATGTTGCTATAGTTTATTGAGTATTGTAGCTCTAATGTAATATGTTTACTCTAGATCTATAACATTCATGTAACAACCAAATGGGTGAAGGCAATTATAATACTTATTTGGCAGAGGTCATCATTCAGTGGATGTTGTAGCAATAAACAGGACACAGTTTATTCCACAGATACCATTTATTGAAATAGCTGACATGAATTAGTAAACTAATACTGATCAGATATAGCAACAATAGCAGCCAAGGAATAATTCAATATAAATGGTGATACAATGTATACAAATAAGAATCAGTAGTGTATATGATGATAATTAAGGCACTAATGGTGATCAGAAGTAATAAGCTATATGCCAGTGTTACAGTGTAGGGGCGAGTGGGTGTTAAAATGTGATAGGGAAATCACGTGTGTGTGTGTGTGTGTGTGTGTGTGTGTGTTGTGCCAGGCCACACCCAGAGGGGGATGGTCAGCACAGGAGAGCGCACAAAGGAATCTGGAGCTTAAACTAGTCCAGCTAGGCCTTAAACCCAACTTCTACTCCTGAAATCCCAATGTTGGGAAGTGTAGTATGATGGAGGGAGTTAATATGAGACAGAGAGAGAGAGAATGCATGCACAATCTAACTAAATACAGATAGTAAACAAAGTAAATCAAACAACATGCCGTCTAAGACCGACTTTCATGTGAATCAAAATGTGTACATTTAAACCATAAATGAATTCAAATGAACAACACACTTCACATTTACTAGCCACAACTAAGACTAACAATTGCCCAGATGCCAGCCTTATTTGAGATTGCTCTTGGCAGCTGAAAGTGTGCCTTCGATTATCCGAAGACAGTGCGGAGCGCAGGTCCAGGGAGAAGACAGTTCTGTTCCTTTCACTTTTACAGCTCATCAGCTGAAGATCTTTGGTGTTCCATTGGTCATCCAATGATCTGGAAGAAATCTTGTTTAGAGTTTGTCAACGTTGAGAAAGGGAAAACGGATCCGGTCACCTTTTCTCTTTGAAATACTGCGTGGTCTGCAGTAACAAACCGGTTCAGTTATTATTACAACTCTGCGAAGGTCAAATACATTGAGCTTTCGCTAAAGGTCTGGTATCAATAGCTCGTTCTTTGTTCTTTGTCCTTCTGTAGCACCAATGCATCGGCTTCTCTTTTCACACGTGGAATCCACTGCCAGAGAGAGCGAATTTCGATTCCGCCATGAGTTTAAAGCACAGTCGTGATGTCACTCTATTTGGTATCTGGTATCATCTCTGAATCCATTACCATTACAGGGAGTCAGAAGAATGGGCGGAGATAGAACATGGCATCGAGTACCGGGATTGGTGTATTCATAAATGGTTACTATGGATACGGGCATGGCAAACCATCCCTACACAGAAGAGGGCGTACTGAGTACCTGTTAGACTAGGAGGATTATGGTCTGGAGGAACAGAGCTGGGTAGAAGCCAAGGACATCCTGGATCCTCTGCTCAAACAAGAATTCCACGCTCAGCATCCAGACAAGCCTGCACCTATAGGGAGAGGTCGGCCCAGAAAGAATAGAAATCCCAGACGGAGGGGTTCTGTCAGTATCCCCATTGAAAATGCAGTCATGAACCAGTCTCCAAACATGGACTCCCAGAACTATACATCCCAGAACACACAGTGCCCTCTGTCACCAGCCTATTGAACTCCACTAATAATCATCAAACACATCATTAGTCTCCCCATATAACCACACCAGTTCCACACCTTCATTGCGAAGTATCATTTTGAGTTCCAACCAGTACTACTGAGCCTTTTCATTGTCTGCCTGCTATCTCATTATTCTGACCCCTGCTAGTATTTTTCTCTCGTCTTTTGCCTCGTCTACTTTGTGTTGTTTGCATGATCAATCAACCCTCGCCTGGTTACTGACTACAGTGGTGCTTGAAAGTTTGTGAACCCTTTAGAATTTTCTATATTTCTGCATAAATATGACCTAAAACATCAGATTTTCACACAGGTCCTAAAAGTAGATAAAAAGAACCTAGTTAAACAAATGAGACGAAGATATTATAATTGGTCATTTAATTATTGAGGAAAATGATCCAGTATTACATATCTGTGAGTGGCAAAAGTATGCAAACCTCTAGGATTAGCCGTTAATTTGAAGGTGAAATTAGAGTCAGCTGTTTTCAATCAGTGGGATGAAAATCAGGTGTGTGTGCGCACCCAATTTTATTTAAAGAACAGGGATCTATCAAAGTATGATCTTCACAACACATTTGTGGAAGTGTATCATGGGATGAACAAAGGAGATTTCTGAGGACCTCAAAAGTGTTGTTGATGCTCATCAGACTGGAAAAGGTTACAAAACCATCTCTAAAGAGTTTGGACTCCACCAATCCACAGTCAGACAGATTGTATACAAATGGAGGAAATTCAAGACCATTGTTACCCTCCCCAGGAGTGGTTGACCAACAAAGATCACTCCAAGAGCAAGGCATGTAATAGTCAGCAAGGTCACAAAGGACCCCAGAGTAACTTCTAAGCAACTGAAGGCCTCTCTCACATTGGCTAATGTTAATGTTCATGAGTCAACCATCAGGAGAACACTGAACAACAATGGTGTGCATGGCAGGGTTGCAAGGAGAAAGCTACTGCTCTTCAAAAAGAACATTGCTGCTCATCTGCAGTTTGCTAAACATCACATGGACAAGCCAGAAGGCTATTGGAAAAATGTTTTGTGGATGGATGAGACCAAAATAGAACATTTTGGTTTAAATGAGAAGTGTTATGTTTGGAGAAAGGAAAACACTACATTCCAGCATAAGGAGCTTTTCCCATCTGTGAAACATGGTGGTGGTAGTATCATGGTTTGGGCCTGTTTTGCTGCATCTGGGCTAGGAAGGCTTGCCATCATTGATGGAAAAAATGAATTCTGAATTATACCAGGAAATTCTAAAGGAAAATGTCAGGACATCTGTCCATGAACTGAATCTCAAGAGAAGGTGGATCATGCAGCAATACAATGACCCTAAGCACACAAGCCATTCTACCAAAGATTGGTTAAAGAAGAATAAAGTTAATGTTTTGGAATGGGCAAGTCAAGTCCTGACCTTAATCTTATCGAAATGTTGTGGAAGGACCTGAAGCGAGTAGTTCATGTGAGGAAACCCACCAACATCCCAGAGTTGAAGCTGTTCCTTATGGAGGAATGGGCTAAAATTTCTTCAAGCTAGTGTGCAGGACTGATCAACAGTTTCCGGAAATGTTTAGTTGCAGTTATTGCTGCACAAGGGGGTCACACCAGATACTGAAAGCAAAGGTTCACATACTTTTGCCACTCACAGATATGTAATACTGGATAATTTTCCTCAATAAATAAATGACCAAGTATAATATTTTTGTCTCATTTGTTTAACTGGGTTCTCTTTATCTACTTTTAGGACTTGTGTGAAAATCTGATGATATTTTAGGTCATATTTATGCAGAAGTATAGAAACTTCTAAAGGGTTCACAATCTTTCAAGCACCACTGTACATCTCTCGTCACATGATTTGGCTTTGTTTGCAGTCTGCTTCTCAATCTCTTTCTGCACATACATCCGTAAGTGCCTGCAATCTGATGCAAAGGAGACTGCAGTTTATTTCACTTCAAAGGAAGTGAATGGTGATGCAACATGGCACAAGTTGTTCAAAATACTGATAATTAAATTTCCACAATAGTGTGAATAAGTAAATACTGAAGACTGGAGTGAATAATAAACAATGATAAAAAAAAAAAAACAACCTCAAATGACCTGGCATTTGGCAAAATTTGGGCAGCAACATGCAGCGAACTGGCTGTTGTGATCTCACAAATATGGTCTGCTACGCTTGTTGAGTTGTTTTCCACAGTTTTCTTTGTGAAAACCTCCATAATTAAGCTGCAAATTTTTCATGTTTTGCTCACTCATACCCAGCTTGAAGGCTCTGCCAGTTTTGCATAAGTTACCTATGAATATTAACTGTGCATCGCTTGTCCAATCAGCACAGGATACTGCACATGCCCAGCTGATCAGCACAGAATACCCCTCTCTGACATCAGCTGTGAACTTAGGTCAAGTTCAGGGCTATGGGCTTGCATAGACTTTACTGATTACCTGCTCAAAGGCTACAAAACACATGCATGTTGAGTCTTGCTTCATACTATAGGCAGGGATGGCACTAGGATTCTTCCTTCTGTGTCCTGGGACCCATATGACTGGCCAGATTGGGGTCCCTGGCATTTTTTGTGGGTCCCAAATAAATAATTAAACTAACAAACAAAAATAAATAGATAGAGAGAGAGCGAGAGACAGTCACAGTGTCCATGATCTTGCCATTTTTTTCACTGACAATCCAGAGTTAAAGGTTTTTAGGTAATTCTTTGAGTGTTTAACCTGGAATAGAATATAGAAGACTTTCAGTGATGTCACAGATTTTTGTTTTTCATGCAGCATCCGCCATACTGCCAGGTAAACAAATAAACAGCTGCAACAGTTAATAATGAAAATCAAGAGGACTGCAGTCAGTGTAATCTCTCTGAATGTCTTAAATATTTTATACCAGCAGATTGTGTTACATTCAAAAGCTGAAACATACAGGCGTCACAGCTCCATATAATTTACTCATAAATGTATTTATTTATTCTGCACACTGCTCTCTCTCTCTCTCTCTCTCTCTCTCCCCTCCTTTGTCTCACCAAGTGTTTGACCTGTGCATTGTGATGCCTGCAACTTCTCCTTGCATTTCATAATTGATTAATGGATCTTCAGGCATCTCTTATTTTCACAGATCTTGCTGCACAAACACTCAATACTCAACATATTTTCCTTCTGAAAAGCAAAATTACACAGTGCAGTTTGATTTACATTTGGTATCTTGTGTTTTAGGTAGCAGTAGTGTGTGCACGTGTGCATGTTCACTGCTTCAGATGGGTTAAATTCAGAGGAGGAATTTTGCTGTTTGAGTTTACAAAAATAAAAAAGGCTTATTTCTTCTTAATTTACACACAAATGTATTTGTTCCACTTGAAAAGTGTTTGGCAAACTAGCTACAGGATTTGGGACACTACAACATCCTGAACTATTTAGAAGAAGAAGAAGAAGAAGCCTTTATTTGTCATATCAAGTCAAGTTTATTTGTATAGCCGTTAACAATAAACATTGTCGCAAAGCAGCTTTACAGAATTTGAACGACTTAAAATATGAGCTAATTTTATCCCCAACGAGCACGCCTGTGGCGACGGTGGCAAGGAAAAACTCCCTCAGACAACACAAGGAAGAAACTTCAAGAGGAACCAGACTCAAAAGGGAATCCATCCCCATCCGGGCAACAACAGATAGTTCCAAAGTCAGCAATGACTATAACATTAACAGTCCTAACAAAGTCAGCTTCGTTGATGCTATAAACCCCCCACCAACGGAAATCCGAGTGCAAAACCGTTCACGACAACCACAGTCCCAAAGTCAGCAAGTCAACTGCAGTCCCCAGCCACAAAAACACCACTGCAAGAGTCCAGAGCGTCCTCCAGGCGCGACCCCCAACTGTCCACATGGGGCCGCCCTCCACAGGAGCGATGCGATGAGACGTCATATGCACACTCAAAACACAGTGAAATTTGTCATCTGCATTTAACCCATCTGAAGCAGTGAACACGTGCATGCACACACACAAGTGAGCAATGAGCACACACACACACACACACACACACGCAGAGCAGTGGGCAGCAATGCTACAACACCCGGGGAGCAGTTGGGGGTTAGGTGCCTTGCTCAAGGGCACTTCAGCTCATGGCCACCCCATGTTAGTATTTGTACTTCTAAATACACTGGAGATGTGAAAGGCAGACAAAAGTACAGATGCCTAGCAATATTCTGAGGCAGGTTTTGTGCCAGAATGTTATGGGAAATTTGTATGAAAGAAAACTACTTTATTATGACAAAGGTAAGCTCAAATGTGGACTTATAACAGTAATAAACAAGTCAGAGCCTAGCTCTAGCATATTTTATGGTGTTTAGCTGAGTCTACGTTATTAGCACAGAAGAAACATGCTGCTAGTTGAGCCAAGCATTAGGTCTCAAAAAATACAGTGGATATAAAAAGTGTACACACCCCATTAAAATGATAGATTTTGCTGATGTAAAAAAATGAGACCATGAGAAATAATTTCAAAACTTTTCCCACCTTTAATGTGACCTATAACCTCATCTCATCTCTTCTAGCCACTTTATCCTGTTCTGCAGGGTCGCAGGCAAGCTGGAGCCTATCCCAGCTGACTACGGGCGAAAGGCGGGGTACACCCTGGACAAGTCGCCAGGTCATCACAGGGCTGACACATAGACACAGACAACCATTCACACCTACAGTCAATTTAGAGTCACCAGTTAACCTAACCTGCATATCTTTGGACTGTGGGGGAAATTGGAGCACCCAGCGGAAACCCACACGGACACTGGGAGAACATGCAAACTCCGCACAGAAAGGCCCTCGTTGGCCACGGGGCTCGAACCCAGATCTTCTTGCTGTGAGGCGACAGCGCTAACCACTAGACCACCGTGCCGCCCTGACCAATAACCTGTACAATTCAATTGAAAAACAAATATGTTAGGAGGAAAAACAAATAAAAAAATGTACAATAAGCTGATTACAAAAGTGTGCACACCCTTAAACTAATACTTTGTTGAAGCACCTTTTGATTTAATTACAGCATTCAGTCTTTTTGGGTAGGGGTCTGTCAGCCTGCCACATCTAGACTTGGCAATATTTGCCCACTCTTCCTTGCAAAAGTGCTCCAAATTTGTCAGATTGCGAGGGCATCTCTTGTGCACAGCCTTCTTCAGGTCACCCCACAGATTTTCAGTTGGATTTAGGTCTGGGCTCTGGCTGGGCTGTTCCAAAACTTGTTGGTCATTGTCATGCTGAAAGATGAAATTCCTCTTCAGCTTTCGAGCAGACACCTGAAGGTTTTGGGCCAAAATTGACTGGTATTTAGAACTGTTCATAATTCTCCTCACCTTGACTAAAGCCCCTGTTCCAGCTGAAGAAAAACAACCCCAAAACATGATGCTGCCACCACCATGCTTCACCATGGGTATGGTGTTCTTTTGGTGATGCAAAGGAATCCTGTCCTCATGGGGCCGTCCTGTGAAGGACGGCCCCATGAGGACAGTTGAGGGTTATACCTGTTAAAACTGTTAATATTATAGTCAGGCTGTCTGTTGTTGCCCAAATGAGGATGGGTTCCCTTTTGAGTCTGGTTCCTCTCGAGGTTTCTTCCTCATGTCGTCTGGGGGAGTTTTTCCTTGCCACCGTCGCCACAGGCTTGCTCATTGGGGATAGATTAGGGATAAAATTAGCTCATGTTTTAAGTCGTTCAAATTCTGTAAAGCTGCTTTGCGACAATGTTTATTGTTAAAAGCGCTGTACAAATAAACTTGATTTGATTTGATGCACAGTGTTGTTTTTGCACCAAACATACCTTTTGGAATTGTGGCCAAAAAGTTAAACCTTGGTTTCATCAGACCATAACACATTTTCCCACATGCTTTTGGGAGAGTTGATTTTTTTTATTTTTTTTTGCAAAATTTAGCCGGGTCTGGATGTTTTTCTTTGATCCTACCTCATAGTCCAGACATATGGAGAATACGGGAGATTTTTATATATTTAACCTTTATTTTACCAGGAAGGTCCCCTTGAGACACAATGTCTCTTCTGCCAGGGAGTCCTGGTCAAGACGGCAGCAAAAGTTTCATAATAATAGAATAGACAATAGACAAGACAACTGTACACAATCCAGACACCAAGTGCACACTAACACATACACAACAAAGGCTAGAGAGAGCCACAGAAACAAGATAAAAATGATAGCCTATAGGTCCCTATAGGCAGTGACACTGTTCAATATAAACAGCATTTAAGATACTTTTAAAAACACCTACAGAAGGCAAGGAGTCTAAGTTAAACATGTTTTGCAGCTCATTCCAGAGATGTGGAGCAAAGAATGAAAAGGCAGTTTTCCCCAGTTCTGTTCGTGATATAGAGGACTGAAGGAGGAGCTTGGTTGAGGAATGTGTGCTGTATGTGATGGTACAAAATGTCAGTAGATTGCAAATATAATGGGGGAGTTTGCCCATTAAAGCCTTAGCTATAAAAATTAACGTGAATTTTATGTCTCAAATACAATGAAGTCCACTGAACCTTTTCATATAATATACAGTGATGTGTTCATGAGGATGCACCTGTTACAAACTGCAATGCAGAATGATAAACAACATCCAGTTTCTTAAGGAGACTTAAGGATGCATGCATGGATATTGTATCACCGTAATCTATAACTGATAGAAAGGTACTCTGGACCAGCCTTTTTCTTGCTATAAAAGAAAAAACAGTTCTTTAAACAAAAGTAAAAGCCTAACTTGGGTCTTAACTTTTTTAAAAGATTATCTAAATGCACATCAAAGGATAGCTTTTCATCTAGCCAAATTAGATTAGATTAGAGATTAGATAAAACTTTATTGATCCCTTTGGGAGGGTTCCCTCAGGGAAACTAAGATTCCAGCAGCATCATTACAGATAAACAGAGAAAAGAAATGGATAAAACTTCTAGATAAATTAAAATAAATTAAGTATTTACATATACAAATATAAAAGAATAAGATATGGGGAAGGGGGGAGGGGGAAAGGGGAGAGAAGTGGGGTTAGGGTAAGTGTGTGTGTGTGTGTGTGTGTGGGGGGGAGCAGGAAAGATATTGCACTTTATATTGCACATTATATTGCACATTGTCCGGTATTGCTTATTGTTAGGCTAGGCTACTGCTCCTTCCCATCCTCTGTCCTCCTGTTACCCCTCCTCCCCCCAGAGAGGAGTTGTACAGTCTGATGGCATGAGGGACAAAGTAGTTTTTGAGTCTGTTCATCCTGTACTTGGGAAAGAGCATTCTGTCACTGAACAGGCTCCCCTGGTTGCTATAATAAATATATATTTATACCTCTGTTTGCTATAAATAAATATATTTATATACAAATAAAAAAGATATGAAAAAAGTCCAGCATGAGTGGTATTGCACATATTTATATTGCACATTGTCCAGTATTGCTTTTTGTCAGGCTAGGCTACTGTTCCTTCCCATCCTCTGTCCTCCTGTTACCACCACCCCCCTCCCCCAAGGGAAGTTGTACAGTCTGATGGCGTGAGGGACAAAGGAGTTTTTAAGTCTGTTAGTCCTGCACTTGGGAAGGAGCATTCTGTCACTGAATAGGCTCCTCTGGTTGCTGATGATGGTGTGCAGAGGGTGACTGGTATCATCCATGATGTTCAGTAGTTTGTCCATAGTCCTCTTCTCTGCCACCGTCACCAGAGAGTCCAGCTTCATGCTGACCACAGAGCCAGCCCGCCTAATCAGTTTGTCCAGTCTGGATGTGTCCTTCTTGGATGTGCTGCCCCCCCCAGCACACCACGGTGTAAAACAGGACACTGGCAACCACGGACTGATGGAGCATCCACAGGAGTTTCCTGCAGATGTTAAAGGACCGCAGCCTCCTCATGAAGTATAGCCTGCTCTGTCCCTTCCTGTACAGGTGGTTGGTGTTGCAAGTCCAGTCCAGCTTGCTGTCCAGCCACAGCCTGAGGTACTTGTAGGAATCCACAGCCTCCACCTCGACTCCCTCGATCAGAACTGGTCGTGACCTTGATCTGGACCTCCCAAAGTCAATGACCAGCTCCTTGGTCTTCGAGGTGTTGAGCTGCAGATCATTCCTGTTGCACCAAATGGCAAAGTCCCTCACCAGGCTCCTATACTCCTCCTCTCTGTTGTCACTGATACACCCAATGATGGCTGTGTCACTGGCAAACTTCTGAATGTGACACAGCTCTGAGTTGCAGCAGAAGTCTGCAGTGTACAGGGTGAAGAGAAGAGGGGCCAGCACCATGCCCTGGGGTGCTCCGGTGCTGCTAATTACAGTGTCAGACGTGATGTCCTTCAGCCTGACATACTGCGGCCTGTCAGTGAGGTAGCTGGAGATCCAGGTGAGCATGCAGGGGTCCACTCGCATCCTGTTCAGTTTGTCCTGAAGCATAAGGGGCTGGATGGTGTTGAAGGCACTCGAGAAGTCCAAGAAGAGGATCCTCACTGTGCCATTTCCCTTATCCAGATGCGAGTGGGCTCGGTGTAGCAGGTAGAGGATGGCATCTTCCACACCAACACCTGCCCGGTATGCAAACTGCAGACAGTCCTGGGCATGTTGCACCTGGGGTCTGAGGAAGAGCTGCTCCAACGTCTTCATCAGATGTGAAGTGAGTGCCACCGGTCGGAAGTCGTTCAGCTCGCTGGGACAATTCTTTTTGGCAACTGGAACTATATATGATGTCTTCCAGAGGGTTGGCACTCTCCCCAGCTGCAGGCTGAGGTTAAAGATGCATTGGAGTGGTTCACCCAGTTCAGCAGCACAGGTCTTCAGTAGTCGGGGACACACCTTGTCTGGGCCTGCTGCTTTCCTGGGGTGAAGTTTCCTCAGTTCACCTCTGACCTGGTCTGCAGTAATGCATAGAGGAGTCTGTGTTGAGGTGGGAGAGGAGGGGGCTGCTGTGATGACTGGGAGGAGGTGTGTTGAGGGAAGAAGGAGAGATGGCTCCAATGAGGGAGAGGGTGGGGGGGGGACATGGGCTGGTTGAACCGATTGAAGAAGTCCTTCAACTCGTTCGCCCTCTCCACTGTCCCCTCAACGACTCTGGTCTTTGTATTGTGGCCTGTGATGGTTTTCACACCTTCCCAGACTTCCCTCATGCTGTTCTTCAGCTTCTGCTCCACCTTTCTCCTGTAGCCGTCCTTAGCTTCCCTCATGCAGCTTCCCTCCTGCTGTGCTGCTTTCATCGCCTCCCTATCCCTGCTCCTGAAGGCAGCCTTCTTCCTGTTGAGGACAGCTTTGACTTCCTGTGTTACCCATGGCTTATTATTAGGGTAACACCGTACAGTCTTAGCAGGGGAGACCATGTCTGCACAGAAGTTGAGGTAATCTGTCAGTGTGTCAGCCCCTCTATGTCCTCACAGTGTGGGCTAAGCAGCACATCCCAGTCCGTGATGTCATAGCAGTCTCTGAGGGCATCTTCCATTTCAGGGGACCACCTCCTGATAGAGCTAGTTGTTGCAGGCTGCCTTTGAACCAGGGGGTTGTAATTCAGCTGTATAAGAACCAGGTTGTGGTCAGGCTTCCCTAGTGGGGGGAGGGGTGTGACACTGTATGCTTCCCTCACATTAGCATACATCAAGTCAATTGTCCTGTTGTTCCTTGTTGGACAATCCACAGCCTGGTAAAAAGCAGCCAAAGTAGAGTCCAAAGTAGCATGATTAAAGTCCCCAGAAATGATGATAAATGCCTCAGGGTGCTGTGTCTGCAGCCTTGCTGTGACAGAGTGAATCCTCTCACATGCAGCCAAGATATTTGCCAAGATATTTATCGGAGGTAACCCTCTCTAAGTGAGTGCCATCTAGTGTTTATATTGTGTGCTCCAGACATACTTGACACTGTTTGAATATCATGTATTTAGTTTTTTTTTTGTCATTTAGTACCAGTTTTAACTGGACTAAAGACATTTGTAGTAAATCAAAGGCAGACTGTAGGGAATCCATCGCCTCCTTGGTTGAGGAAGCAATAGTATAGAAAATAGTATCATCAGCATAAAGGTGTACCTTAGCTGGGTTTAGTCCTATGCCTATGTTATTTATGTAGATGGAGAACAGAATAGGGCCTAGGATTGACCCTTGTGGGACACCCATCTTGACTGTAAGCAATGTAGAATGACAATTCTCTATAGAAACATACTGTGCTCTCCCTGTTAAATAATTAGAGAACCAACCCAATACAGGATCACTAAAACCTATAGCATGCAGTCTTTGTAGTAGCAGACCATGGTTGACTGTGTCAAATGCCTTGGATAAGTCAATGAAAAGAGCAATGCAAGGTGTCTAAGGCAGAAATAAATGTCATTTGTAACAGCTATTACAGCAGTTATAGTGCTGTGGCCTTGCCTAAAGCCTGATTGTGTTGAACTTAAAATACTATTATCAGCTAAAAAAGATTTTTAGTTGTTCATTCACAAGAGATTCAAATAATTTAGCTATAACAGATAATCTAGAGATAGGAAGGTAGTTATCTAAAACAGACGGATCATCTCCTTTTAATAATGGAAGAATCTGAGCCAACTTCCAGGAGCTGGGGATAGACCCACTACACAAACTAAGGTTAAAAATGGAGGCAATGGGGCCAGCAACTAGATCTGCTGCTGTCTTAAAGAAGAAAGGTTCTATCTGGTCAGGACCAGCAGGCTTTTTACAGTCTAAGGTTAACTGGGCCTTATGTACCTGAGAGGCGAGAATAATAGAAAAATTAAAATTTTATGCAAAATCACGTGTCGTAGTAGGTAATCATGCTTCAAGATGTACAGGGATACTAGTTTGAGTAATTATCCCTGCATTGATAAAATATTTATTAAAGGCATCTCCAATGCTTTGTTTCCCTATGATTTCACTATGATTTGTTTTTATAGATTCAGGAAGAGTGGGGGGTCACCTCTACAGCTGTTGATTTGACCAGCTTCCAGAATTTTTAGGGTCATTTAAATTTTGATTTATCATTTCAAGATAGCACCTGCTTTTTGCGTTCTTTATCATCCTGGTGCATTGGTTTCTTAAAGTCCTATAAACTACCCAGTGCTTGGTGTCATTAGTCTTTTTAGCCTTAGTCCATGTTCTGTCCCTTTCTCTTATGGCAGAGGCAATATTATTATTAAACAATGGATTGTTTTTACCATTAATTCTATATCTTCTCAAAGGTGCATGCTTATCTATTAAAGACAGGAAGGTGGTTTTAAAAAAAATCCCATGCCTGTTCTGCATCCACCATATCATACACAAAGTTTAAATCACTATGATAAACATCATTCAGGAATGCCTGTTCATTAAAACTTTTATAGTCCCTCTTAAAAATAAATCGTGGTTTAGTTTTAGGAAGCTTACAGCTTCTAATACAGGCAACAGTACAATGATCACTGACATCATTACAGAATACACCAACAGCAGTATATTTATGTAGAGCATTTGTGAGAATGATGTCAATCAACATAGATTTGTCCATATGTTCTGGGTTTAAATGAGTGGGAGAATGAATTAATTGCGTTGGATGAAGAGTGTTGCAAATGTCTTTCAGTGCATTTGAAGAGGTGGATAACCAATGCCAGTTTAAATATCCCAGCAGAATGAGCTCGTTATCAGAAAATTTTTGCAGAAATTCTGAGCAGTCTCAGGTGATGCCGATGATGGGCAGTAACATCCCACTACTGTCATCTCAGCACCATTTGGGAGATTTAGTTTTATTGTAGACAGTTCGAAGAACTTTGGTTTACTGATTGAGTTGATGCAGAAACAATTCAATGATGATGTTTTGACATAAATAGAGGAGGGGGTGTTGCAATCTAAGTGATCAGTCCGGAAAACATTATAGCCATCAATATGTATCATATGATTCATAATTAATGGTTTCAGCCACGTCTCTGACAGAACTATGATGTCACACTCAGTCAACTTTGCCCACAGACGAATGGCATCAATTTTGTTTATCAAACTGCGCACGTTCACATGAATGAGATGTAATCCACTGGTGTTTTTGAGATCGACTGGATTTTCAAGATCTATCAGATTAGGGCCTGGGTTTGGGTGGATGTTACCTGATAAAAGTAGCAGGACAATCATCCAGGCGTTCTTTGCCGAACAGTCTAGCCAAGTCCTCTGTGTACACCTGCAAGTCGCTGAAGCAAGCTGGGACAAATGTAGGCTTATCTCCATCCAAGGCTGTCCTTCATGCAGGTGCCAGGCCTCAAAGCCTAGACAGCCCACTGTAATCCATCTGGATGACGTGAAAGGATCTTTGTCCAAATATGGCATGGTAATAGTCCTTGTGAAAATAATCCAAGAAGAGATCATATCCCAGCCACTATCAGACCCGAAATTATCCACCGGTGGGGCTGCCAGTGCAAACACCAGCAGGTAGAGCAACCCAGCACTCCACATTATTGATAAAGTAAGTCTATTTTGTTATTATGGCTTTCTGTCCAAAGACTCTCCCATGCCTGTTGTAGCCTATATTAGGGCTTATATGTAAAAATGTGAAAAAAATAGGACACAGCAACAAACTTAGGCTATTGACACACAGACAAATATGGAGACAAACACCTATGCTGCCATCTTGAAAGATACATTTTGAGATTGTTGTCACATGTAGTACACAACCAGTACTTGCCAGAAATTCCTGCAGCTCCTTCAGTGTTGCTGTGGGCCTCTTGGCAGCCTCCCTGACCAGTTTTCGTCTTGTCTTTTCATCAATTTTTGAGGGATCATCCAGTTCTTGGTGATGTCACTGTTGTCCCATATTTTCTCCACTTCTTGATGACTGTCTTCACTGTGCTCCATGGTACATCTAATGCCGTTGAACATTTTTTTGCACCCTTCTCCTGACTGATACTTTTCAACAATGAGATCCCTTCGATGCTTTGTAAGCTCTCTGCGAACCATGGC
Source organism: Neoarius graeffei (assembly GCF_027579695.1). Classification (NCBI taxonomy): domain Eukaryota; kingdom Metazoa; phylum Chordata; class Actinopteri; order Siluriformes; family Ariidae; genus Neoarius; species Neoarius graeffei. The sequence goes on along the minus strand of NC_083569.1, from coordinate 66,899,086 downwards.
TTTTGCTGGAGGATGCAACTGAGGAAATGTCTGAACTTTATTTGGGGTTAAGCAGTCATTTTAATTGATGGCAAGTGCATACCCAAAAAGACTGAATGCTGTAATTAAATCAAAAGGTGCTTCAACAAAGTATTAGTTTAAGGGTGTGCACACTTATGCAACCAGCTTATTGTACATTTTTTTTTTTTATTTTTTATGTTTTCCCCCGTAACAGATTTGTTTGATTTCAATTGAATTGTACAGGTAAAAGGTCACATTAAAGGTGGGAAAAGTTTTGAAGTTATTTATTGTGGTCTCATTTTTTTACATTAGAAAAACCTATCATTTTAACGGGGTGTGTACACTTTTTATATCCACTGTATATCATGTCTAAAGCCCACATCCAGATATCTGCAGTTGCAATGATGTCACGGAAAAGTGACCATGATGCTGTGACCTTTTCGTTCTGTTCACTTTTGCTTTGTTTGTTAAACAACATAATGTAATGGATTTGCCAAGGCAATCAGGAAAAATTCAAGTAGGATCCCTGTGTCATGAGATGCATCAAAATCCTGAACATGCACTTTTTTGGGGGGTATTTTTGTGCATAAAAATGCACAATTTCTGCTTTAATGTGATCCCTGGTAGGCCTAAATTGTGTTACGGCAACAGTTTAATGGGTAGTGGCATGTCACTACGAGTATCAGTCAATAAATTGAGTGTGGTGGGGCCACTATGCTATGATGCTTTAGGGGAAACCCTGATGATATATATAGTGAGCATATTTTTCCCATGCTCTTCCCACATGTATGGGAAGAGCAATAAACTTCAGCTTCCTTTCAGCAGTCTGGAGGATGAATTCAGAGTCTCCCGCATAAGAAAGGCACTAGCCTATCGAGAATCCAGTGACTCCAGAATTGCAGCAGTAGGCACTGTGATAAGGACGGGCAGGAAGTTCAGAGTTCAAGAGGGGCTGGAGCTGGCGGAATCCTGACTAAGACACAGGGCTCTATTGGGCTCAGTGGCTGTCAGACAAGCAGGGCTGGGGGTCATCACTCAGCCCCGCTATGACCTAGCCCAGGGAAAGATCAGACGCCATCTTGTCCTGGAGGAGGTGCGGGCAGGGGTTGAGGAGGTGAGGACCAGCAGGATGGCGAGCATGAGGCAGCAGGACACATCAACAAGGTGGGAAGGAGCGCTGGAGAGGAAGCTGACCTGGAATGACATCTGGAAGGCAGAGCCACAGCGCATCAAGTTCATGGTCCAGGTTGTGTATGACATGCTACCCAGCCCAGCCAACCTGCACACCTGGGGAAAGAGTGACCTTCCAACATGTCCTCTCTGCCCAGGAAGGGGCACACTGGAACACATCCTCAGCAGTTGCCCAGCAGCCCTTGGAGGAGGCTGCTACCGCTGTCATCATGACCAGGTGCTGAAGACAGTGGCTGAGGCCATCTCCACTGCAGTGGCCAACAACAAACGCATCCATGGCCAGAGGTCAGTACTGTTTGTGAAAGCCGGAGAGAAGTCACGAGCACAGTCACAGCCAACACCAGCAACCAGCCTGCTCTCATCGGCATCAGACTGGGAACTGTGGGTTGACTTGGGCAGGCAGCTCAAGTTCCCAGAGTATGTGACAACAACCTCCTTGAGACCAGATGTGGTGTTGACATCTGCCTCTTTGAAGCAAGTCCTCTTATTGGAATTAACAGTCCCTTGGGAGGACTGCATGGAAGAGGCCAATGAGCGCAAGCGGCTCAAATACCACGACCTGGTAGAGGAATGCTGGAGGACAGGCTGAAAAGCCCGCTCCGAGCCAATAGAGGTGGGATGTTGAGGCTTTGCAGCCCACTCCCTATGCAAGACCTATACCCTCCTTGGCATCATAGGAGTTAGGAAGAGGAGAGCCATCAAGTCCACCATAGAGGCTACAGAGAGAGCCTCTAGGTGGATTTGGATTAAAAGGTCAGAAATGTAGGCTAACCCTGCTGGGACACAAGTCGGGGTCTGCTCAGCCCCAGCTGGGTTGCCTGAGTGAGGGTGTCTGATGTTGAAAGACCTGAAACACCCAGTGACCTCAGGAACATCACTGAAGATGTGTCCCAGCGCATCGCAAGATGCATCTATACACAGCATATTTTTCAACACGAAAATTTTTCAACATGAAAAGGTAAACTTCATATCTTCATGCCAGCGTGTAATATTAATCTTATTATATAGGTACATCCACAAAAATTGTGTTAAAATTGTATTAAAAAGTTAATCAAAATAATTTTTTCAACCTGGTTTGTCATTTTGACAACACACATCAAGTCAGTGGAATAAAAGGATAGGATTGACACAATGACTACGTTTACATGCACGTCCAAATCGAGCTGCTGTTGGTAATCGAGCAAAGGGTCCCAGCAGGGGTGCCAGAGAAATCCAATCCTACATGCACAAGTGAAATCGGGCTATTGTGCAAGGTGCATTGTGCAGCCGAGCCACACGTGGTGCTACACGCCCCATCGTGTTGGTACACTTCCGGTTGTCATCATGAAGAAGAGCTATAGTGTTGCCAGATACTGCTGACGTATCCCAGCCCAAAACATGTTCAAATCCGCTAAAATGCACTTAAAACACCCAATCTGGCAACACTAGTAGTTCCGTGTTCAAGCTGTTAGGCTTGCTCTAACAGACTATGGCTACAAACTGTCCGGCGCAGACCACTGTTTTGTAAGACAACTTATTTTGCACAATAATATTTTTCTAAAGTCCATTTTTTGCTTACAAAAAATATTTTTTTTGCTTACAATTTAACTTATGTCTTAATAAACACACAAAGTTCAGTGGTTTTGTTTTTATTGACATTCTTCAGATGTTGGACATATATACACACACAAATATAATGACTTGTTTATGTACACAATTCACAGCTATGCAACAGCTGTACAGATGTATTTGGTGATACAGTAAGTGAGCTAAATTTTAACAGTGCAAACAATGCCACAAAAAGAAAAGATTCATGCCGTTGTCATGATTCGTTGTCATGCCGACCGAGGCTGTTGTATTTCCCGCTTGTGGTCTCGTCACTCGTCACTTCCGGAAGTAGCTCGACAACTAGCTCGATAGGGTATACATGTGCAAAATAGCTCAGCAGAAATCGCATAAACTAGGTCGTGTAGCTTGATTCCGAGAAATCAAGTTCGGTTCAATTTCAGCCGAATTAAGGTGTTTACATGGCATTTTGAACTTCGATTTCAGTCGAGCAACGGCAGAAATTCGATTCTCTCTATGTGCATGTAAACGTAGTGACTAATATTTGGTTGGACCGCCTTTAGCTTTGATTGCAGCATATATTCATCGTGACATTGTTTTGATAAACTGATGCAATGTCACAAAATTTATTTCAGTCCAGAGTAGTTTTAATTTTTCACTGAGATGTTTATTTGAGGATGGGCAAGTTGAACAACTGCATAAAGTCTTCTACAGCACATCCCAAAGATTCTCAGTGGGGTTAAGGTCGGGATTCTGGTGGCCAATTCATGTGTGAAAATGATTCCTCATGCTTACTGAAACACACTTTCACAATCTGAGCCCTAATTTTATGCCCATGCCATCAGGGAAGAAAAAAATCCAGTGATGTATTAAGCTGGTCATTCAGTACATTCAGGTTATTAACTGACTTCATTTTATTGCTCCATAACGTTGCTGAGCCACAACCTGACCAACTAAAACAACCACAGATCATAACACTGCCTCCAGAAGCTTGTACAGTGGCCACTATGCCTGATGGATGCATCGCTTCATGTGCTTCCTTTTTTACCCTGACACATCCATGATTCAGGAATAGGGTAAATCTGGACGAATCAAACGACATGACCTTTTTCCATTGCTCCAGAGTCCAATCTTTATGGTCCCAAGCAAATTGAAGCCTTTTCTCCTCATTAGTCTCACCAACACATGGTTTTCTTATGGACAGACAGGTGTTTAGTACCAATCCAGTAAGTTCTCATCACATTGTGAGTGTGGAAATGCTCTTAATTTCAGTATTAAACATAGCTGCAAATTCCACTGTTGATTTTTTTTTTTCTTTTATGATTTGACTTCACCAAGCATTTAAGTGATCTCTGATTATGGTCAGTCAAGATCTTTTTCCAACCATAGTTTTTCCACCAAGTTCATGATTCACCACTATCCTACCAGGTTTTAATAATGCAGTGGGCAGTTCTTAACTGAATTTCAGTCATTTCAGCAATCTCCTCATTTGTTTTCTTTGCTTGATGCAGGTCAATAATTTGACTTCTGAAACACAATAACATCTTTTCCATGAGCAGAGGATATGTCTTCTGACATGTTTGTTGAAAAATGAGAAGCTGTTCAATGCATCAGTCAGGGTTACAAGAATTGTTGCCAGCTGAAACACAATCACTGCAGTAATTATCCAATCAAAGACTTATGTATTTGCTTATATAAATCCAGTTTTTTTCTTTTTTTCCCTGACTGGGCAGTGTAGACACATTCACAAACAAGAACTATGGAGGTTAATCAAAACAATTCATCAAATACGTCACTCCATGTCATGGATGTAGGTTGTATGAAAAATATGAGTTATGTATTTTTCAGTAAAACACTTGTACTGATCAAATTCCAGAGGTTTTCAATGGGATTCAGGTCTTGAGATTGGGCTGTCCATGACAGGGTCTTGATCTTGTGGTCCTCCTTCCAAACCTTGACTGACATGACTGTGTGGCATGGGGCATTGTTCTGCTGGAAAACCCAATCCTCAGAGTTAGAGAACATTAGCAGAGCCAGTCAGTGTGTGTATATAATATATATAAAACATTACACACACACACATGCACAGTGGTGCTTGAAAGTTTGTGAACCCTTTAGAATTTTCTATATTTCTGCATAAATATGACCTCAAACATGATCAGATTTTCACACAAGTCCTAAAAGTAGATAAAGAGAACGCAGTTAAACAAATGAAACCTTCAGGTCCTTCCACAACATTTCGATTGGATTAAGGTCAGGACTTTGACTTGGCCATTTCAAGACATTTAACTTTATTTTTCTTTAACCATTCTTTGGGAGAACGACTTTTGTGCTTAGGGTTGTTGTCTTGCTGCATGACCCACATTCTCTTGAGATTCAGTTCATGGACAGATGTCCTGACGTTTTCCTTTAGAATTCGCTGGTATAATTCAGAATTCCTTGTTCCATCAATGATGGCAAGCCGTCCTGGCCCAGATGCAGCAAAACAGGCCCAAACCATGATACTACCACCACCATGTTTCACAGATGGGAAAAGTTTCTTATGCTGGAATGCAGTGTTTTCCTTTCTCCAAACATAACGCTTCTCATTTAAACCAAAAAGTTCTATTTAGGTCTCATCCATCCACAAAACATTTTTCCAGTAATGTTCTGGCTTGTCCACATGATCTTTAGCAAACTGCAGATGAGCAGCAATGTTCTTTTTGAAGAGCAGTGGCTTTCTCCTTGCAACACTGCCATGCACACCATTGTTATTCAGTGTTCTCCTAATGGTGGACTCGTGAACATTAGCCAATGTGAGAGAGGCCTTCAGTTGCTTAGAAGTTTCCCTGGGGTCCTTTGTGACCTCTCTGACTATTACAGTACATGCCTTGCTCTTGGAGTGGTCTTTGTTGGTCAACCACTCCTGGGGAGGGTAACAATGGTCTTGAGTTTCCTCCATTTGTACCCAATCTGTCTGACTGTGGATTGGTGGAGTCCAAACTCTTTAGAAATGGTTTTGTAACCTTTTCCAGCCTGATGAGCATCAACAACGCTTTTTCTGAGGTCCTCAGAAATCTCCTTTGTTTGTGCCATGATACACTTCCACAAACATGTGTTGTGAAGATCAGACTTTGATAGATCCCTGTTCTTTAAATAAAACAGGGTGCACACTCACACCTGATTGTCATCCCATTGATTGAAAACACCTGACCCTAATTTCACCTTCAAATTAACTGCCAATCCTAGAGGTTCACATTCTTTTGCCACTAACAGATATGTAATATTGGATCATTTTCCTCAATAAATAAATGACCAAGTATAATATTTTTGTTTCATTTCTTTAACTGGGTTCTCTTCATCTATTTTTAGGACTTGTGTGAAAATCTGCTGATGTTTTAGGTCATATTTATGCAGAAATATAGAAAATTCTAAAGGGTTCGCAAACTTTCAAGTACCACTGTGTGTGTGTATAGAGAGCGTACACGTGACGTCACGAGGTCACGTGATATTTGTTTATCTGCCATCTTGGATGGCATGGCCGTGCATAGAACTTAGATGAACCCGTTCTAATTATCAAGTGTGTGGGAGTAGATCTTTCGAGAATGGTTTTATCTTGTTCAGCATTTGGTTGTACCAATAGACAGGGCCAAAAGGAGGGCCTGTCATTTTATAGATTCCCCGCAGACGAGGAGAGATGGATGCGCAAAATGGGTGTCCACTGTGCGAAGAGAAAACTGGTACCCCAGTTCTACCAGCCGAATTTGTAGTGAACACTTCATATCAGGTAGGTGTAATCTTCTAATTCAATACTCCTAGTACATCTGTTAAGTTGATTTTCGGATTGAATGATAACTGCATACTTAGAAACTAGACAGTACAGTGTTTGTGGCCGTTAGTCCGCTTGATCTCTAACGTTTAAAATGGCTATGCCTAACCCTACTACCCTGGCCTAGTCTATATTTTTTACATATTTTTTTAATTTGTTTGAATATAGAAGCTGGACATGTATGTGACCCCTATACATTTATATCTGATATTGAATAATAATTCTGCACAGATAAAGATAGCGTGATTTGTGATATTTTTTTCCAGACAAAAGCATACATATTTACAACCCTGTCATTATCTGGAACTGAGTTTAGATTTCGAACATTCTTATGATAAAATATCCTGCATAGTCTCTTTATGATAAACGTCTTAATGCCACTTACCTGTGAGGTTATCAAGTAGACATTCTTCTTCAGAACCTTCCAGAGGTATAGTTGGGATACCCATCCCGCAACAAAATATTTATAAGCTTCCAGGCTCTTGTAAGCTTTGAGGGCTTTGCCAGTGTAACACGATTCACGATTAACAAGAAAATTGTAAATGTTGTGGTAGGCCAGATCGGGCAAATCGCCGGCACCGCAGCTCCGAATTTCCTTGAACAAGGATTGCGGCAAGTTGTACGGATCTGCAATCCCCAACCTGGAACACTTTTCCACGTAGTGCTGCCTCACGTCACCTTCAAGATGCTGAACAAACTTAGACAAGTTATCGCGCGATGTAGATGGGGTATTTTCTGAATTTTCTTGGGGATTACTCCCTGGATCCATTATGCTCGCGCAAGGTAAACAATCCTGAAGCCATCCAATATGGCAGAGTAAACACGGACGGGTCACGTGACTGCACAGCCTCTATAATATAAGTACCAATCACATGTTTGGATACACCTAATTCAATGGCTTTTCTTTATTTTTATTATTTTCTACATTGCAGAATGATGAAGGCATCAAAACTGTGAAATCATACAAATGGAATTATGTAATAAGCAAAAAAAAAGTGTAAACAAAGCAAACTGTTTTATATCTTAGGTTCTTTCAGGTAGCTAAAGTTTGCTTTGATGACAGCTTTGCACGTTTGGCATTCTCTCCACCAGCTTCCTGAGATGGTTACTGTGGGAATGGTTTTCCAGCAATATTGAAGGAGTTCCCATATATGTCAAACACTTCTTGGCTGCTTTTCTTTCACACTGGGTTCCAATTCATTCCAAACCATCTCAATTGGGTTTAGGTCAGGTGATTGTACAGCCCAGTTATTTTGGTGCAGCACTCCTTCCCAATCCTTTTTGGTTAAACAGCCCTTACATTGCCTGGAGGTGTGTCTTGGGACACTGTCCCATTGAAAAACAAATGATGGTCCCAGTAAGTGTGAAACAGATGGGATGATATTTTGCTGCAGAATGCTGTGGTTGTGATGCTGGTTAAATGTGCCTCCAATTTTGAAAAAAATCACCAAGAGTGTCACCAGCAAAGCACCCCCACATCATCACACCTCCTCCTTCATGATTCACAGTGGGAACTGCACATGCAGATATCATCCATTCCCTTCTTCTGCATCACAAAGACAACTGTTGGAACCAAAGATCTCAACTTAGGACTCATTAGACCATGATACAGATTTCCATTGGTCTTTTGTCCATTCTTTGTGTTTCTTGGCCCAATTCAGGAAAGAAGAAGCTTCTGATTGGTCTCCATCAGTAGTAGTTTCTTTGCAGCAATTCAACCATGAAGGCCTGGTTCACACAATCACCTTCAAACAGTTGATCTTGACATCTGTCTGTTACTTAAACTCTGTGAAGCATTAATGTAGGTGCTAATCCAGGGGTGTCAAACCTGATCCATAAAGGGCCGTGTGGCTGCAGGTTTTCATTCCAGCCATGCAGCAGCACCCTGATTTGGCTTATTCAATCAACTGACACACCCACCCTTTAATCAAGGGTGGGTGTGGCTGCAAGTATTTGACTGTGTGAAGACAGTTCAGTTGATTGAATGAGCCAAGTCAGGTGTGCTGCTGCATGGCTGGAATGAAAACCTGCAGCCACAAGGCCCTTTATGGATCAGGTTTGACACCCCTGCGCTAATCTGATCTGCTGTTCACTGGTGATTTCTGAGGTGGTGTTTACATTAGACTGTATCTGTCTCATTTTCATCGCGGATGCACTGTCCATGCACATTAAAACGCCGGGAAACGACTCCACAGGCGGAACAACTTGAATCCGCCAGGGCCCACGTATTCAACCCAGTTCGTATCTGATCCGGTGCTGTGTAAACATTGAGGAACGAGGAAATGCTGTGCTGAGCTCTAGCTGACGTCGTCATTGGACAACGTCACTGTGACATCCACCTTCCTGATTCGCTGGCGTTGGGATCACACACACAGCGTCTCAGTCCCGAATCACTGCTCGTGCGCTTCACTTGCGCGCTCTGTGAGCTGCGCAGGGCCGGAGTGCGCACCCTCCAGAGGGCACTCGCTGTTCAGGGCGGAGTGATTTGGAGCACAGGAGGAAGCGCTGAGCCGCACTGAGGTTTATTTACACATTTCAACTTTACCTCCTTCAGGCGCTTAAACTCAGTGAGAACATGAACATCACAGCCAGGTGTGTTTATCTGCTGGAGAAGGTGTTCGCTTGCCATCCTTCCACTTGCAAGTGGTGAGTGACTTGCGCATGCCCGATATGCACTGGGATCATGGGACGTGCCGTCTAATTAGTCATGTGATTAGCGTATCCGTGTATTGGTGTTGCTGTGTGCACACGAATCGTGTATTGGCATTGCTGTGTGCACGCGAATCGTTTTAAAAATGTTAATCTGATGATCCGCTGATACGGTCTAATGTAAACACCACCTTAGGCTGGTAATTCTAATTAACTTATCCTCTACAGCAGAAATAAGTCTTGGTCTTCCTTTCCTGGGACAGTCCTCATGAGACCTTGTCTCACCGTTGTGTTTGGAGGATTTTGCAACTGCACTTGAAGATACATTCGGAGCTCTTGCAATTTTCTGGATGAACTGGCTTTCCTTTCTCTTTATTTAGTTGAGTGGTTCTTGACATAATATGGATTTACTGCAGTTGTCAGATAGGGTTATTTGATTTCTACCAATACAACCTTGACAACACAGTTGATGGACTCAAATGCTTGAAGGCAGCAATAAATTCCACTAATTAACTTTGACAAGGCACACATGTCAAATAAAAACATTCCAAGTGACTACCTCATGAAACTGGTTAAGATAATGCCAATAGTGTGCAAAGCATCATCAAGGTAAATGGTGGCTGCTTTGAAGAAGCTTAAACGTAAAACATTGTTAGCATTTTTTTGTGTGTGTTAAGGCTTACATACTTTGAGTGTATGATATTGAGTCAGTAAAATAACTTTAGATTTTCTAAACATTTAATTTTGTGCTGGAAAACTAATGTTACAGGAAAATGTTGGTATGTCAGTCAAGAAAGCTACATATTCCATAAGAGACCACTTTTCAAAGAAAAATAGAACAAAATACATAATGATGGCTCATGGGTTTTGCTGCAAAAATAAGAACCAATTGTGACCATCAAAGTCTCTAGAAGAAATGTGACTGGTTCTACAAGGTGCTCAGTAAAAATTACAACTTGTTTCCTCATAAAAGCCAGCTCATACGGTACCCAGGCTTGAGGGACATCTGCATTCCAGTTCTCTCTGTTCTTCTCTGTGCAAACTCAAGCTCTTCCAAGCCAACCTTGTCAAACCATGTCTTCAGGAGCTCACTTTGTGCACAGAGGCAGTCATGCTGGAAGAGGATTGGGCCCCTTATTTTCAGTGAAGAGAAATATTAATGCTACAGCTTATAAAGACATGTATACAATTATGTATATTTTGACATAGTTACTAACTTAAAATGTTAAGCCTCCACTGCAGCATTCCTTTTAACATCTTTGAAATGAAAGTTAATTTCTTGGTGTACAAATTATGTTTAAATGACATTTTTAAAGCATTTCAAAAATGTCCTTGAAGTAATACATTCACATTCAGTCCTAAATTTACTCTGACCATGCCATCTGTGTCTCAACATTTTATTGTATAAATTAGAAAGCCTTCCAAACTAATTAAACAATCATTCATTAGTTTGAGGATTATTTATGTAAAAGCCCTTTATTCAGGTGTGTAGTGGCATTGGAAAACCCTTCACATGAAGAAATTGTGACATTAAGTTGTGAATACTACCAGCTGTCCTGAACTGAAATATGTCTCTCTCTTGAATATATTTCAACCACAATTTAAATTACAGCATTGTCCCATTTGGTTCTTTTCAAAAATGAAAAGAAAGAAAATGGCATTTAAAGATTATCATTTTATCTTTGCAGGAAGATTGTATGAGCAAGATTAAAACGTGAAATAGATTTATGATTTCTCAAACTTGAAATGTCAAAGCATGTTGGTAGAAAATTACAATTTTGTCCAAAACTTAAATTTTTCATCCTTGGACTATTTGCCAGAATTCAGGCACAGTAACATTCAAAAAGGTTCTCACATACCCCTTTTCCACCAAATCAGTTCCAGGGCTGGTTCGGGGCCAGTGCTGGTGCTGGTTCACAACTCGTTCAACTTGCGAGCCAGCTGAGAACCAGTTTGCTTTTCCATAGCTCGCGGTGCTAAGGGAAGCGATGTCATTACGTCGCTACATTTGCATAAACCTTGGCACGAATATCGAAGCAAAAACAACACGGAAGAAGCAGCAGCAGCAGCAACAACAACAATAATAAATGACTTCACGTTTGTACAGCTGCTGCTTCTCGTCACTTAAAAATGGTGATCTTTCGCGGTCTTGTTATTGTTGTTGGTCTTAACAACTCCACCCCCCCACTGACATAAGCGGTTCTTTCCTCTGGCCCAGCAGAGAGTTGGTGCTAGCCTGGAACCGTTTTTTCTGGCCCCAGAACCAGTTCTTTGTCAGTGGAAACAGAAAACCCAGTTCCAAACTAAGCACTGGCCCCGAACCAGCCCTGGAACTGCTTTGGTGGAAAAGGGGCAACACAAGTCTCATCTCATCTCATTATCTCTAGCCACTTTATCCTTCTACAGGGTCGCAGGCAAGCTGGAGCCTATCCCAGCTGACTATGGGCGAAAGGCGGGGTACACCCTGGACAAGTCGCCAGGTCATCACAGGGCTGACACATAGACACAGACAACCATTCACATTCACACCTACGGTCAATTTAGAGTCACCAGTTAACCTAACCTGCATGTCTTTGGACTGTGGGGGAAACCGGAGCACCTGGAGGAAACCCACGCGGACACGGGGAGAACATGCAAACTCCACACAGAAAGGCCCTCGCCGGCCCCGGGGCTCGAACCCAGGACCTTCTTGCTGTGAGGCGACAGCGCTAACCACTACACCACCGTGCCGCCCGGCAACACAAGTATAAAGAATATTATTCAGAAGCTATTAAAAATTACTGCATGATTACAGTATAACTAGCATAAAGGTATGCATTTATGAGTGCGAGTAATATACAGTAAGTCTGGACTCACTGATGGGCAGTAATGCAAGTCTGGACTTGAAGGCATTAAAATGTATAAATGTGACATATTTTGGGAAACTCTGGACTGGTATTTTAAATGTGTTCTGTTGTCCATGTGTTCTATTGTCCCATTTCTGTCCCCTTTGTTTGGCCTAACTGGTGGATCAAACAACAATACCTGCTACAAGGTCCACATCAATCCTACTTACCTAAAGCAGCTGCTCTGAGACTGACATCCTTTCAAGGCAAACAGGTGTGGTGTGCGTGTGAGAGAGAGAGAGAGAGAGAGAGAGAGTGGTGTGTGCACGCACGCACACACACACACACACACTTGTCAGAATTTAGAAGAGTCCATGGAAAAGAGAGCTAAATAAATATATAATCTGTGTGGTGAAATGTTATGCAGCCTTTGCAGCAGGGATGCTAAAAGGAAGCCAACAACTGACATCTCATCTTTCAAATGAATGAGCCATAGGCCTGGTAATAACATCCTTGGTGTTAGAAAACAATATGTGAATTTTGACCTGCAACTCACCACAGACAGTTACATAGCTATTACTAACAGCTACTGGCACTGGCACCAACCAGGCAGGTAGCAGCAAAACTGGAAATGAAAATGTGACATGATGTTGCACAATACAAACATCTATTTGAAATGTGTGTTTTCTCCTGAATGTGCAGGTCTTGTTTGCAATGTGGTGAAGTATAGAGATCTTTCAAGGAGTGTGTACATGTCACCACACCATCAGTCACACTCAAACATGTGTCTGCTTTCGTTGTGGCATACAAGGATGCAGCATCTGCCATTGCAGATCCCAAAGGAAATGCCATGCTAGATTAATTTCAGAAATGCCAAAGCAGCAATGAGGAAGTATAAATGGCATGTCGACTCCAATGCTCTGGGGCATTTCTGCATTTTTTTTTTTAAACACACACACACACCTTGTCTATTTCTGTGAAGAGCATTTTAATTCTTCCTTTTCCAATCTCTGCATTGTCAGGGCACAGGCGCTTACAGATGCAATTGCAGGGGAGAGCGGGCACAGCACAAACTGCAAACAGAGCCAAATCAGAGAACAGGAATCATAGTCAGGAACCAGGCAGAGGTCAGTCAATCAGCAAACAGAGTAACATAAGGCAGATGAGAAGACAAAGTTGGGAACAAACAAACAGAGGTCTTAACTGGAAGTCAGGCAGAAATGGCTTGGTAAAGTCAGGTACGGAACACAGAATGATACTTCACACAATGTGTGTTTGAGCAGGATTTAAGTAGACAGAGTGATTGCAGGCGAATTGGTGACAGGTGATGTAATTAGTAATCTAGTGATGGGTGTGTGTGTGGTGTGACTCTTGGGAATTGTAGTCCAGAGTGGCCATGTTTGGAAGCTGCTCTGAACTCAGGCTTTCAACATTGTTACTGACAGACACCCCCCCCACCCCCTTTCCTTGGTTGACCTCTCTTTCTTGGTGCAGGTTTGTTGAGGTGCTGACTGTGAAACTCCTGCATAAGGAGAGGGTCTAAGATGTCTCTTGAACTGGCCCAGTTGTGTTCCTCTGGGCCATAACCTTCCAAGTCAACCAAGTGCTCAAGTTGTCCTTGTCTGTGGTGGGAATTGAGGATCTTGTTGACCTGGTAGATGGGTTCTCCTTCAATGTCTGGGGAGGGGGTTTCTTGGGTGGGTGTGTCAGATGCTAGGAGACCTTGGATAGCTGGTTTGAGGCAGGAGACATAAAATGTGGGAGTCATCTTACTGTGGGGAGGAAGCTTGAGCCTGTATGAGACCTCGTTGATCCTACGTAGAATATTGAATGGACAGATGTATCAGGCTTGTAACTTTCTGCAAGTGTTAGGTTCCTTTAGGTCCTTTATTGATACCCATACTCAATCACCTGGGGCATACTCTAGAGTGGCACTTCTGTGCTTGTCAGCATAGTGCTTGTACTTGGCATTTACGTTCTCCAGTCTCTGGTGGACCTTCTCCCATACCTGCTGGCTCCTCTGGAACCATGAGTCTACAGTCAGAATTTGTGTAGGGGAATCATCCCATAGGAAGAGCAGAGGCTGATATCTGAGTATGCACTGGAATGGGGTTAACTGAGTGGCTGAGTGCCTGAGAGAATTCTGTGCATACTCGGCCCACGGAAGGAATTATGCCCAGTCCTTCTGATTCTGCATGCAGAATTTGTGGAGGAAACACCCCACCTCCTGGTTTGCACACTCTACTTGGCCGTTAGACTGAGGGTGTTATCCAGATGTGAGGCTAAAGGACACTCCCAGTCTGTCCATGAGTCTTGACCATCATCTAGAAATGAACTGAAGACCCCGGTCACTGACTATGTCCTCAGGAATGCCATAATAATGGAAGAAATGGGTGAATAACAATTCGGTGGTTTCAAAGGCAGTGGGAAGGCCTGGTAGTGGAATGAGCTTGAGTGCTTTTGAAAATCTATCAGTGATGACCAGAATAACTGTGTTGCCTTGGGACTGTGGTAGATTTGTGAGAAAGTCAATTGTGATGTGTGACCAGGGTCACAGAGGTACTGGGAGAGGACACAGCTTAACAACAGTGGGCGCTCTGGGAACCTTAGCTTGGGCACAGACGGAGCATGAGGAGACAAAATGGTTAAAGTCCAAAACAATGTTTTCCCACCAGTACTTGTTGTGGAGGAGCTTGAAAGTGCAATGGCTGCTGAGATGTCCAGTGGCAGGACAGGAGTGAGCCCAGGTGATGATTTTGCCTCCAAGTTTGTGTGGAAACTGCATGAGTCCGGGTGGACAGTTTTCAGGAGGATTTATGGTTTGTGACTGTCTGATCTCCTTGTCGATGTCCCAGGTTATGGCTTGGAGGAAATGTTCGGGTGGAACGATAGAGGTGGGTTCAGATATGTGTGACGAAGGAGTGTGGACTGTGGAGAGGGCATCTGCTTTAGTGTTTTTGGAGCTGGGGTGATAAGAGATTGTAAACTGGAACCTGGTGAAGAATAACACCCATCTGGCCTGCCAGGGGTTCAGATGCTTAGCAGTCCTTAAGTATTCCAGGTTCTTGTGGTCAGTTAGGATCATGAATGGGTGTGCTGTACCTTCCAACCAGTGCCTCCATTCCTCTAAGGCTAGCTCGATAGCCAGGAGCTCTCAGTTACCAATGTCATGATACCGCTGTGTGGATGTGAGTTTCTTGGAAAAGAAAGCAATATAAAATAAATATTTTTTATTTATTTATTTATTGCATTGCCTGTTTGCACCGTGGGTCAGAGAGGACTGAAATTTCATCTGTGCTGTATGTCAAGCATGTATAGCATATTTGACAATAAAGTTGACTTGACTTGAACTAGATGAAGCTTGGGTTTATCTCCAAAATGCTGAAAAAGAACACCATCTACTCCAGTCTCTGATGTGTCCACTTCCACAATGAATGGCTTGAAAGGATCCGGATGATGAAGTATGGGAACTGCAGTGAACACCAACTTGAGCTGGTTGAAAGCTTCCTTTGCTGCATGATTCCAGTGGAGGTGATGTGGTCTATTTTTCAGGAGTGAGGTGAGAGGGGCAGTGATGGTGCTCAATCCATGGATGAAGCGGTGGTAGAAATTTGTGAACCCCAGGAAGCACTGCAACTCCACAGATAAGGGAGTGGGCCATGACATGACCACTGAAATCTTGGCCTGGTCCATGCTTACCCCCTCAGAGCTGATAATGTACTCCAGGAACAAGATCTGGTTGACATGGAATTAACACTTTTCTGCCTTTATATACAGGTGGTTTTGGAGCAGGTGAGAGAGTACTGACCTGACGTGCTCATGGTGGATGTTCTCATCTGGGGAGTAGATCAGGATGTCATCAATGTAAGTGTTCATGAACCTCCCCAGCATGTCATTAATGAGGCACTGGAAGACACTTGGCATGCAAGGTAGGCCATAAGGCATGAACAAATACTCAGTGGCCCACTGTGGTGCTAAACGCAGTCTTCCACTCATCACCCTCATGGATCCTGACCAAGTTATAGGCACTATAAAGGTCTAGTTTTGAAAAGATTTTAGCTGATCTGAGCTGTTCTAGGACTGAAGGCAGCAGCAGGAGTGGATAAGGGTATTTCACTGTGATCTGGTTCAAGCCTCGATAGTCTAAGAATGGCTGGAGACTCCCCCTTTCTTCTCAACAAAGAACCCTGCTGAGGCTGGAGATGTGGAGGGTCTAGTATACTCCTGCTTCAAGGCTTCTTGTACATACTCCTCCATAGCCACTTGCTCGGTTAGAGACAAAAAGGTAAATGTGGTTATGAGAAGGAGTTGTACCTGGGAGGAGGTCAACAGCACAGTCATAGGGACAGCTATGAGGCAGACCACAGGCTTTCCCTTTACTGAACACTTCCTTTAGATCAGGGTAACAGAAAGAAACATTGTCGAGGGAGTCCAGCAGAGGGCTCTCTACAGAGGTGGACGAGATCTCCAGCTGGGGTAGTTTCAAACAAGTCTGAAAACAGGAAGGAGACCACTGAAGAACGTCATGAAATCAGAGGATCGTGGAGCCAAGGGTATCCCAATATTAGATCATGATGTGCAGTTTGAGTGACGAGCAACGATATATGTTCTGTGTGAATGGCTCCCACTTGACTCTCAAGGGAAGTCATGTGCATTGAGACCAGTCCCTCAGCTATGGGACCCCCATCAATGGCTTTCAACTTGATTGGTCTCAAGAGTTTGTTGGTGGTCAGGTGGTATTTCTGTACAATCGAGCCATTTATGAAGTTTCCTTCAGCCCCTGAGTCTATGAAGGCAGAAAGTACAATGGTCGCATCTGGCAGTTTCAATATCACAGGCACTTGAAAGGAGTGCGAGTTGTGAATAATTTTTGAACTCACCAGGTTAGGTGGGCTAGCTACTTTGCTGGGCTGGTTGTCCCATAAGGGTCGAATAGGGCATTTAGAAATCTGATGACCGGATTCCCCGCAGTAAAAGCAGAGGCCCTCACATCTTCTCTCTCTCTATCTCTCTCTGATAATTGTAGTCATGTACATGAGACCTCTATCTGAATTAGAGAGCTCATAGTAAGAGAGGGATTAGAGAATGCCTGCAGTGAGGGTTGATTATGGATGAGGTGATCCAAACAGATAGCCAAGTTGATCAGAGTCAAAGGAGAGATGTTTGTTATGGCAGGCCAGCTCTCTGAGCACTTCTGGGCATAAACCTTGACAAAACATAGCTTTTAGTGCTGGCTTATTCCAACCACTGCCGGTGGCTATGGTGGAGAAGTCCAGCGCATACTCTGTGACTCTCCTTTCTCCCTGTCCAATCATTAACAAACTCTCGCCAACTTCTACACCCTCAGGCTGGTGGTCAAAGACTCTCTAAAAAGGCTACAAGAACCAGTGATAAGACATGTGTTCACCTCCACGCATCCAAACCATGCTTGCTCACTGTAGAGCTTTACCTGAGAGGAGACTGATGAACTGAGCAATCCTTTGTTTGTCAGTTGCCCATGTGAGCAATGAGAAATACAAAGAACACCAGAGAATGAATCACTTGCATTGAGATACTTCACCCAAGAACTTTTCAGGTAGATGAATCCTCCAAGATGCACCAGCAGACGATGACGGGTGTGTGAGGACAGCCTTCAACACTACAGCAGTGAGCTGTGACATCCTGGTGTTAAGCTTGCTGATCATCTGCTGGTGCTCTCCTAACAGATGCCCCTGCACGTTGATCACCGTCTACTTTGCTTCCTCTGCTGCATCCATAGATGGTGAATAAATATCCTGTCAGGGCGCAGGCACTTACAGATGCAATTGCAGGGGAGAGCAGGAACGGAGCAAATTGCAAACAGAGCCAAATCAGAGAGCAGGAATCATTGTCAGAAAACAGGCAGAGGTCAGTCAATCAGCAAACAGAGTAACAAAGGGCAGATGAGAAGACAAAGTTGGGAACAAACATAAACAGAGGTCTTAACTGGAAGTCAGGAAGAACTCAAATGGCTTGGTAAAGTCAGTTACAGGACACAGAACAATATTTCGCACTGAATGTGTGTTTGATCAGGGTTTAAGTAGACAGTGAGTGCAGGTGAATTGGTGAAAGGTGATGTAATTAATCTGGTGATGGGGGGCACTGTGACTCTTGGGAAGTGTCGTCTGGACCGGCCATGTTTGGAGACTGTTCTGAACTCAGGCTTTCAACATTGTTCCTAACATGCATCACATCAGTTATTGTACATGCCAGTCAAATAAGAGATAAGATGGCCTTTTATTATCCCACAAGGGGAAATTTACATTGTTACAGCAGCAATATATATAAAAAGAAAAAGATAAGGCAGTGAAGGAGTAGTGCAAAAGTACTAAGGATACAAAATAGGATATATATAAAAGAAATAAACGACAAATTTAAAGATAAAAATTTGTTAATTTATGCAAATTAACAGGTTTGCAGATACACAGTTAACATAAGTGTATTACAAAGGTGGTATTGCACATCTAAGTATTGCACAGGTATTATTACCAGTATTACCCAGATAGTATTGCACAAGTAAGTCGGTATATTGCACAAGAGCTATTTTAACAGTGTGTAGCTAGCAGTTCGCTGTAAAGTACTGATGCTGATAGTCAGTGCACACAGTATACGTTCAGAGGGGTTTCTATGGATGTAGAAGTGATCTGGACAGTATTGTTCATTATTGTGAGGAGTGTCTGGTGCTGTGCTTGGTGAAGTGCCAGTTGTACAGTCTCACAGCAGTAGGGAAGAAGGAGCTGCTTTATCTCTCCTTAACACACCGCAGATGGAGGAGACAGTCACTGAAGGAGCTGCCCAGTACTGCTACTGTCTCCTGCAGTGGATGGGAGGTGTTCGCCATTAAGGATGACAACTTGGCCAACATCCTCCTCTCCCCCACTATGTCCACTGAGTCCAGTGCACAGCCCAGGACAGATCCTGCCTTCCTAATCAGTTTGTTAAGTTTTTTCCTCTCTGCTGTTGTGAGACTGCTTCCCCAACAGACAACTCCATATAATATGGCTGTTGCCACCACAGAGTCATAAAAAGAGTTTAGAAGTGGACCCTGAACTCCAAAGGCCCTGAGCCTCCTCAGCAGGTGGAGTCTGCTCTGGCCTTTCTTGTACAGGGTGTGTGTGTGATCAGTCCAGTCCAGTTTATTGTTCAGATGAACACCTAGGTACTTGTAGCTCCTAATGATCTCAATGTCCTTTCCCTGAATGTTCACTGGGGTAGGTGAAGAGAACCTCGTCCTGCGGAAATCCACCACCAGTTCCTTGGTTTTACTTGTATTGATCTGGAGGGAGTTCCATTGGCACCAGTCCACAAAGTTCCTTGTCAGTTCTCTGTACTCGCCATCATTGCCATCTAAGATATAGCCCACAATAGCAGTCACCAGAGAACATCTGTAGATGACAGGTAGTTGTATTGTATCTAAAGTCCACAGTGTGAACAGAAATGGGGCTAGGACTGTCCCCTGTGGAGCCCCTGTGCTGCAAAGAATGGTGTCTGACACACGGACCTTCAGTCTCACATACTGTGGTCTGTTTGTAAGATGGTCCATAGTCCATGAGGTAAGATGATGGTCCACCCCTGCGCTCTCAATCTTACTCCTCAGAAGAGTCAGCTGGATGGTGTTGAAGGCACTGGATAGATCAAAGAACATGATTCTAACAGTGCTTCCTGCCTTTTCAAGATAAGAGAGAGCTCTATGAAGCAGGTAGATGACTGTATCTTCCACCCCGATGCCTGGGTGGTAGGCAAACCGCAGGGGACCCATAGCTGGTTCGACCAGTGTGCGGAGATGTGCCAGAACAAGTCTTTCCAGAGCCTTCATCAGGTGAGAGGTCAGCGTCACTGGTCTATATCTGTTTAAATCAGTGGGGTGTGCAGTTTTTGGTATCGGAACTACACACGATGTCTTCCAAAGGACCGGCACTTTTTCCTGTTCCAGGCTCAAGTTGAAAATGTCCCACACTATTCCACACAGCTGGTCAGCATAATGCCTCAGGATCCCGGGGTTGATGCCATCAGGACCTGCAGCCTTTCTCGCCTTTATCTTACTCAGTTCCTTCTTGACTTGTTCTCTGTCGAAGGACAAAGAAGAGCACAGCTGAGTGCTCGGTGTTATGCATGGAGGTGTGAAGCACTGAGCTGGAGGTGTGATGGTTGAGGGGTGCTGAGAGGGTGAGAAGGAGGTCTGTGAGCTGGCTGATGATGACCAGGAAGAGACAGTAGCAGTAACAGTGGGCTGATCTGAGGGAGGGCCAGTGCCTGATCAAATCTGTTAAAGAAATTGTTCAGGTCGTTTGCCCATTGCAACTCACCTCCAAGCTGCCTACTGGACTCCTTAAGCCCTGAGATGGTTTTAAGGCCCCTCCAGACTCCACTCACATTGCTCTGCTGCAGCTGATCCTCCATCCTCCTTCTATAGCGGTCTTTGCCTTCCCTGATCTTTCTTCTCAGCTCCTTCTGTACCCTCCTCAATTCATCTATTTCCTGATCTGAATACTCTCTTCTTCTCATTCAGGAGAGCCTTCAGCTCAGGAGTGACCCAGGGTTTGTTGTTTGAGAAGCACCATACAGTTTTAGTGGGCACA
Source organism: Neoarius graeffei (assembly GCF_027579695.1). Lineage (NCBI taxonomy): Eukaryota > Metazoa > Chordata > Actinopteri > Siluriformes > Ariidae > Neoarius > Neoarius graeffei. Next base: position 66,878,471 of record NC_083569.1, on the reverse strand, counting down.
GTGTTCTCCACACAAGTTTATGTAGTCCGTGATGCAGCTCGTGAGGCTGTCTACATCCTCATGGGGCTCACGAAGAACATCCCAGTCCGTAGTGCCAAAGCAGTCCTTCAAAGCCTCATAAGCCTCATCAGTCCAGCTTTTCACCTGTTGTGTATTGACTGGATGTCTGTGAACAATAGGTCTGTAGACTGGAAGGAGATGCACCAAGTTGTGATCAGATTTGCCCAGGGGGGGAGGGGTGATGTGCTATATGCTTCCTTGGTGTTGGCATAAAACAAATCCAGTGTCTTATTGTCTCTTGTGCTGCATGTTACATACTGTTTGAAGTTGGGAAGAGTGGAGGACAGGGAAGCATGGTTAAAATCCCCAGAGATCAGGATGAGAGCCTGTGAATGCTGTGTCTGTAGTCCGCTTGTGACTGAGTTGATGACATCACATGCCGCATTCGTGTCAGCAGAGGGGGGAATGTAAGCAGTTAAGTTCAGGTAGCCTGAACACCACCTAACAGGGCTTACGTGTAGGCTATGTGCTAGGCTACATGTATAATTTGTCATTTATCTCACATACGATATCTTTAAACTTTTGGAAAAGTTACCTGAGACAAAATGTTCGCCACACAAACGCATGTGTTCAGTGGGCTGCCAATTCTCTCGCCTGATCACCGTGATCCACTTTTCGCAACGCTGTCGATCGTCCAGGAACCTATGGAACGTTAATCCAGGTTTATCCCCTCTTCTGTTGTGGCAGCTAACTGCACAACACATATCAGGTATTCTACGATAAAAGTAAGCGATGAAGAAGATGGATATTACAAGCGTTGTTTGCTGATAAGTGTGGCTTTGTTTGACCTCCAAAATGGCGGTGTAAACAGTATCACGTGACCCTATGACGTCAGGTCGAAAACCTCTATAGATACTGAAATGAATGTTTAAAGCATGTGTATTTACCTGTGAAAATACCTCTGGCGGGGTGCTGTGCCTCCTGCCAGCTTGAAGGCATACTTCTCCCTGTCCGTGCCAGGCTCGCCGGTGCTGCTACCATCATCAAATTCTTCCTCCTTCTCCCCCTCTGCTATTTCAGGCTGGGTTACTTCACTTTTGCTTGCTTCTTCTTGGGTCCCATTTTCTAAACTTTAAACTGAAATTTTTAAAATTTTTCCCACAAAATATCCACCCCTCCTAGAACTGCCACCTTATTGTGGTGGAGGGGTTTGTGTGCTTGAATGATCCTCGGAGCTATGTTGTCGGGGGCATTACGCCCCTGTTAGGGTCTCCCAAGGCAGACAGGTCCTAGGTGACAGGCCAGACTAAGAGCAGTTCACCAAAACCCCTTATGGATAACAATCTATCAAGGACTGTGACGTTGCCTGGTATGGCACAGCCAGGGCCCCACCCTGGAGCCAGGCCCGGGGTTAGGGCTCATATGCGAGCACTTGGTGGCCGGGCCTTTGCCCATGGGGCCCAGCTGGGCTCAGCCCGAAGCGGTGACATGGGCCCGACCTCCTGTGGGTCCACCACCCACAGAGGTAGCCGTAGGGGGCTGGTGCAGTGTGGATTGAGCGGCAGTCGAAGGCAGGGGCCTCGACGACCTGATCCCCGAACACAGCGGCTAGCTGTTGGGACATGGAATGTCACTTCGCTGGGGGGAAAAGAGCCTGAGCTTGTGCGGGAGGTTGAGAGGTACCGGCTAGAGATAGTCGGGCTCACCTCCATGCACAGCTTGTGCTCCGGAACCCAGCTCCTCGAGAAGGGCTGGACTCTCCACTTCTCTGAAGTCACCCATGGTGAATGGCGGCGGGCTGGTGTGGGCTAGCTTATAGCTCCCCAGCTCAGCTGCCATGTGTTGGAGTTCACCCCAGTGAATGAGAGGGTCGCCTCTCGGCGCCTTAGGATTGGGGAGAGGGCTCTTGTTTTTGTTTGTGCCTATGGGCCGAATAGCAGTATAGAGTATCCGGCCTTCTTGGAGTCCCTGGGAGAGGTACTGAGAGGTGCTCAGACTGGGGACTCCATTGTTCTACTGGGGGACTTCAATGCTCATGTGGGCAACGACAGTGACACCTGGAGGGGCGTGATTGGGAGGAACGGCCTCCACTATCTGAACCCGAGTGGTGTTTTGTTATTGGACTTCTGTGCTAGTCATGGTTTGTCCAGAACAAACACCATGTTTGAGCATAGGAGTGTCCATGAGTGCACGTGGCACCAGGACACCTTAGGTCGGAGGTCGATGATCGGCTTTGTTGTTGTTTCATCGGATCTCCGGCTCTATGTCTTGGACACTCAGGCAAAGAGAGGGGCTGAGCTGTCAACTGATCACCACCTGGTGGTGAGTTGGATCTGCTGGCGGAGGAGGAAGCCAGACAGACCTGGCAGGCCCAAACGTATGGTGAGGGTCTGCTGGGAACGTCAGGCCGAGTACTCTGTCGGGGAGGTCTTTAACTCCCACCTCCGGGAGAGCTTCTCCCAGCTTCCGAGGGAGGTGGGGGACATTGAGTCTGAGTGGACCATGTTCTCTGCCTCCATTGTTGATGCGGCTGTTTGGAGCTGTGGCCGCAAGGTCTCCGGTGCCTGTCGTGGCGACAATCCCCGAACCTGGTGATGGACACCGGAAGTAAGGGATGCCGTCAAGCTGAAGAAGGAGTCCTATCGGGCCATGCTGGCCTCCAGGAATCCTGAGGCAGCTGATGGATATCGGCAGGCCAGGCATGCCACAGCTTGGGCAGTTGCAGAAGCAAAAACTCGGAACTGGGAGGAGTTCGGTGAGGTCATGGAGGAGGACTATGGGTCAGACTCAAAGAAATTCTGACAAACTGTCCGGTGCCTCAGGAGGGGGAAGCAGTACTCTGCCAACACTGTTTACAGTGCAGGTGGGGAGCTGTTGACCTCGACTGGGGACATTGTCGGGCAGTGGAAGGAATACTTCGAGGATCTCCTCAATCCCACTGTCACATCTTCCATTGAGGAAGCGGAGGCTGATGACTCAGAGGTGGACTCATCCATTACCCAAGCCAAAGTCACTGAGGTGGTTAGCAAGCTCCTCGGTGGCAAGGCACCGTGGGTGGATGAGATCCGCCCCGAGTATTTCAAGTCTCTGGATGTTGTGGGGCTGTCTTGGCTGACATGCCGCTGAAACATCATGTGGCGGTCGGGGACAGTGCCTCTGGAGTGGCAGACTGGGGTGGTGGTCCCTCTTTTTAAGAAAGGGGACCGGAGAGTGTGTTCCAATTATAGGGGAATCACACTTCTCAGCCTCCCAGGGAAGGTTTACTCCAGGGTACTGGAGAGGAGAATTCAGCCAATAGTCGAGCCTTGGATCCAGGAGGAACAATGTGGTTTTCGTCCTGGTCACGGAACACTGGACCAGCTCTATACCCTTCATAGGGTGCTCGATGGTTCATGGGAGTTTGCCAAACTAGTCCACATGTGCTTTGTGGATTTGGAGAAAGCATTCGACTGTGTCCCTCGTGGTATTCTGTGGGGGGTGCTTCGGGAGTATGGGATTCGGGGCTCTTTGCTAAGGGCTGTCCGGTTCCTGTACGAACAGAGCAGGAGTCTGGTTCGCATTGCCGGCAGTAAGTCAGACCTGTTCCCAGTGCATGTTGGACTCTGGCAGGGCTGCCCTTTGTCACCAGTTCTGTTCATAATCTTTATGGACAGAATTTCTAGGCGCAGCCAGGGGCCGGAAGGAATCCTGTTTGGGAACCACAGGATTTCATCTCTGCTTTTTGCAGATGATGTTGTCCTGTTGGCTTCTTCAAACCAGGACCTTCAGCATGCACTGGGGTGGTTTGCAGTCGAGTGTGAAGCAGCTGGGTTGAGAATCAGCACCTCCAAGTCAGAGGCCATGGTTCTCACCCGGAAAAGGGTGGCTTGCCCTCTCCAGGTTGGTGGAGAAGTCCTGCCTCAAGTGGAGGAGCTTAAGTTTCTCGGGATCTTGTTCACGAGTGAGGGAAGGATAGAGCGTGAGATCGACAGGCAGATCGGTGCGGCCTCTGCAGTGATGTGGTCGCTTTACCGGTCCGTCGTGGTGAAGAAGGAGCTGAGCCAAAAGGTGAAGCTCTCGATTTACCGGTTGATCTAGGTTCCGACTCTCACCTATGGTCATGAGCTTTGGGTAATGACTGAAAGAACAAGATCGCGGATACAAGCGGCCGAAATGAGTTTCCTTTGCAGGGTGGCTGGGCTCTCCCTTAGAGATGGGGTGAGAAGCACAGTTACTCGGGAGGAGCTCGGAGTAGAGCCACTGCTCCTCCACATCGAGAAGAATCAGCTGAGGTGGCTCGGGCATCTCTTTCGGATGCCTCCTGGATGCCTCCCTGGGGAGGTGTTCCAGGCATGTCCCCCTGGGAGGAGGCCCTGGGGAAGACCCAGGACACACTGGAGGGACTATGTCTCTCGGCTGGCCTGGGAACGCCTCGGTGTTCTTCCTGAGGAGCTGGCCGAGGTGTCTGGGGAAAGGGAAGTTTGGGCTTCCATGCTCAGACTGCTGCCTCCATGACCTGGCCCCGGATAAGCGGAAAACAACGAGACGAGATGAGACAAAATATCCAATGTTCTTCAGCCGAAAAACAGATGCAGAATGCTGCAGACATGCTGGTTTTATACCCACTCCCAGCTTGCATCATACACAAGTTATGAGTGATTGTAACATGCTAATCACATGCATCACACATGCTTCACAAGTGCGGCCCAAACTCGTAGCGCAGGAAACTGGTAAAATGCAAGTCTCACACACACTCCACACTCACTGAACACACACTGATCACGTGCGTCAGATATACGCTTTCCAGGGGTGAACGGCACAATTTTTCCCATGCCTCAAGGAAGTCAGGTGTGCAACCTGTACTTGACAAGTACTTTGCCTGTACTCCTCCCCCAAACTTTTCCTCGGGTTCACCGTGACCCTGCAGCACGGCTGCAAGCTACCAAACCCTACAACCCGAGCGTGTCCAAAACACTTATGGTGGGTTGTGAGTAAGACTTTACATTCCCCATGATAACGGATGGGAGGACAGGTTTTTAGCGTCTCTTCCTGGCATGACGCTCAGCACCAGAACGTTTTCTCCTTCTCCGTCTCCTTAATTCCCATGGAATATCCGGAATCTCCTCGGGGATCATAGCAGTGTTACTGAGTGCTAGCAGCTGTTCCCTGGTGTAAACAATAGCCCCATGGCTGTGCACTAGCTCTCCCGATGTGAGCGCTAACAGAAGTCCACAAAGTAGAAAAAAAACACAAGTGTTCTGAACATAGTTCATGTAGTAAAATAAATAGTAGTTAAAAGAAACTAAGTAAACTGTGAAAAACTTAAAAAGAACATTAAAAAAGGGTAAAAACAAGTAAAGAATGAAAAGTAAGAGAGGAGCTGCTGTAACTGGCTGCCACTCTCGAGGGGCGCCGGAAGGAAAGATGAAATGATAGTCTCCATTTCTTTTTATCTCTTTCTCTGTGTTGACACAGCTGTAATTGATAATCTGCTTTTACATCCCCCCTCTTTAGTACCTCCTGATTGGGGACCCCCCCCCCAAAAAAAAAAGCAGCACAGAAGTTATAAAATGTGCCCATAGAGAGTTGTAGGACAGAATGGGAGTTAATTTCAAAAGAGTGAAAGTTAACTGTCCCTGGGAGAGTGCACAGAAGCAATATCTTCCACTCTTTGGTGCACATCCCGATTAATTGTCATTCAATTTTTATTGCCCATGATCACCTCAGTAAGGTTCATGAACCTGAGAGTAGTCCCCTGAGATGCCATAATTCAGATCCATTGAGAGAAACACCTTATTATATCACTAAAAAGCAAATTAACTGAATTGGTAATAGACTGTAAAACAGGAATCTTGTCATCAGAGTTCATTCATTTTGGACAGTAATCATCATTTTAATAATTGTAAAAAATAGAGGCAAAAAGGTTGAAATTTTTTTAAAAAAATGTGTATATCTTATACACACATACACACACTAACCCCATTTCCAGAATAGTTAAGATATTTTCCAAAATACAATAAAAACAAAAATTTGTGATTTAATTCATGTCGAGATTTATTTAACTAACAAAACTACAAAGAAAAGCTTTTCAGTAGTTTTACTGACCAACTTGTATTTTGTAAATAGAAACAAAGTTAGAACTTGATGCCTGCAGCACACTCAAAAAAGTTGGGACAAAGGCATGATTACCATTGTATTATATCAGCTTTCCTTTTAACAACATATTTTAATGGTATGGGATCTGAGGAGAGTCACTGTTGCAGTTTTGCAACTGGAATGTTTGTCCATTGCTTGATACAAGATTTCAGCTGCTCAACAGTCCGTAGCCACCGTTGTCTGATTCTCCTCTTCATGATGTGCCATGCATTCTCAATAGGAGACAGATCTGGACTGGCAGCAGTCCACTCAAGCACACACATTCTGTGTCAATGAACCCACATTGCTGTAACCAATGCAGAAAAAGGCCAACCCCTTTTTGGCCTTAGGTCTTGGGCAGGCCCCAACTGCTGCAGTCTTATCAATTTGGGGACACACCTGCCCATGACCCAAGTGGAAGCACTGCTTCCAGATATCACATTGCACAAAGTACTATGCCGAACACAAAGTGATACCCCTGTGCAAATCAATCTAGTGGCCAGATGAGATCCATGCCAATTCTTTCGAAGGGGATCTCAATTAATGGTAATGGGCACAATGGTACTTTAAGTGTGGCCACTGGATTCACCAGCTGGCATTTGTGACAAGTCGCACACCACCTACAGATATCAGTGTGAATCTCTGGCCAGTAGAAATGGGCCATCAGATGATTTAGTGTTTTCTCCTGCCCCAAGTGCCCAGCCATAGTATTATGATGAGCCGCATGGAATAAAAGTTCTCTAAGGCTCTTTGGGACCAAAAACTGTGTTATCTCTTCCTTGGTTTGAGTGTCCTGCATCACTCAATATATTACCTATCCTTAATATTTCAAAAATATGGGAAGGAAAGTGACATGTTAGTTTGGAGGATTTGACCAACAATTAATTTCACTTGGTCAAAAGCATGTCTCAGAGACTTGTCACACATCTATTCTAATGGGAAATCCCCTAGGGAATTCCCCAGAGAGAGAGGAGTGCTCTCCTCCCTCTCTGTGTCATCATGATGCAGAGCTGATGCAGATGGTCCTGGGACCACTTCCCCAGCTAACATTGCGGTGGGAATTCCCCCATGACATACTACTGCAGGGCCCACTCTCTACTAACTGTTTCATTAATGTTTTAAACCCCGGCCAATCCATTCCCAAGATCAGTGGGTGGGTGAGGCTTGGACTAACTGCCACCTCCACACTATGCTTTTTTCCCTGGAAGTGAATAGTGATGGGTATTAGTGGATATTTGTGGCTGTCACTGTGCACACATTTGACCTTCACCAATCATGTATTTCCCAGTGCCCCACAATGAATCAAGCTTTGATGCATGGAGGTCTGTTTACAACCAGAATGCACCAAAGCCTGATGTGTACCCCCTTGAATACTCACAACTATCCTGTACACTCCTGCTCGATCAGGGGAAACCTATGGTGCATCAGGGATGCAAATCAGTAGCCCCACCTCCTTGTGGAAGCGCTGATTCCCTGCCTTCCATCCGCGCTGACAGATCTGCCTGGGCTTGTTCCTGGTTCTGGTGGGCATGGATGAGTCCACCTGTGGAGAAAGAGGGGGGATTAATGGTGGCACAGACCCAGAGGGAGAAGGGAGAGAAGAAACATGACAGACACGAGTGCAGGGAGCGAGTTTCAGCAGAATTGACCCCCATTTCCATGGGTCTGGGGTAGGGGAGGGGCAAGGAGAGGGAGAGGGAGGGGGAGAAAGTGAAAGTGAGAGAGAGTGGAAGTGAAACTGGGGGAGCTCCTGCTCCTGGAAATGCCATCAGGGGGTCCTCTGCCAGCCAGACTGCCTCCTCCAGTGACACTGCCCTGTGACACTGGACCCATGTTGATGTCTTGCTCGGCAGTTGGGCAACAAACTGTTCCAGTGTCACTCGGTCCATGATGTCCTCCACACTGCACTTACCTGCCTGTAACCACTGTCTGCAGGCATCTTGGAGCTGCTGCACGAATGCAAATGCCCAGCCTACCTCAATGTAGGCCAGCACATAGAACCACTGGCAATGCTCTTCCAGGCTGCAGCTGACTCATTGCAGTATATCCTACTTCAGGCCTGGATACTCCAGCATGCTGGTGGCAGGAAGCTGCTGACCCACGAGCTGTGCTTCCCCCGACAGGAGCAGCAATGGATGAGCTGCCTGCTGTGAGGTTGTCCAGAAGCTTGCCTCCATGACATGCTCGGACAACTCAAGACTTTGGTGTCATCCTGTGGCCCCATCTTAACCAGCTGCACAGGAACACTGGCCGCAGGAGCGATTGCTGGAGTACCTGCTGACTGGACCAAGCTGCACATCTCTTGCCGGTCCTTCACTTGGGCTTTGAGCAGGGCCTGGAAGCGTTGCACCTGCTCGCTGGATAGGGCGAGCAGCTCTTGATGCTGGCATCGGAGGTTCACTGTGAGGGTCTGGAGGAGCTCCTGGACTAGTATGGCCTCTGTGGTGGTGTTTGTTCCTCAAAGTCCCTGGTTTCAGCACCAGTGTAACAGCTTTGTGGGAGTGGTCAATGAGGAACCGGAAGCAGGTGCTGTAATTCAAGGTATGCTGCACTCTATTAGCACATTTCAGTGACATTTTGCAATTTTTACACACACACACACACACACACACACACACACACACACACACACACACACACACCAGGGTGTTACAGCTCTCTCTTTCATTCCTGGCTGTCTGAAAGACACAGAGACACAGGTTAATAGACACCCACTAATTAGACACAGGTGCACCTCATCACACATTAACTACTGGTGCAACCTGACTCCTCGCCGTTCACAGCTGACTCTTGACCACAACCTTGCTGCCACACTTCCATTGATAAATGTTCTTTTTGAATGGACTAACAACTGTATTATGAATTTTGGCACACAAAGTAGGGAGGCATGACCCATCCTTGCATGCAAATACTGAGCCTTTGGTGCATGCTCCTTTTATACCCAATCATGTTACCAATTCTTTTTTTACAATAGACATCAGTTCCGTTAGTGATCCACCTCATTATGTATTCCAATTTCTAGCTGACGAGCAGGCATCGTATTTGTTTACAGTCACTTTGCAGTATTTTCTTGTGTTTTGCCTCCAAATAGGCCAGATTATCACTCTGTATTTGAATGTTCAAACTGACCAAATCAACAAAAAGACAAAAGGTGTTGTAGGATACCAAAAGAAGTCGTGCACAAGGGTAAAAGAATGAAAAATATCTCAAAAAGACACCATGAAAAATGGCTTGCAAACCTTTCACTGTATTTGAAGGGAATTGAGAGTCCACATGCTTGTATTTGCAGCAATTATTTTGATAAAGGTACGTACCCTATGTGCACAACAGCACTTACATCTCAAGATAAAAGTGCTTTTCATGAGCGCTTTTATAGTGCTATAGAATAGCTACAGGTGTAACCACTTACAGTGCTCAAATGTTGCACTTGTGTAGCGCTTTTGTAGCAGTCAGATATAGCACTTTCATCACAATAAATATAGCACTTCTGTAGCACTTCTATAGCGTTTCTACTGCACTTGCGTAGCTATTTTATAGCACTTATATAGCTCTTATATCTCACTTATGTAGTCCTTATATACTATTGTATATGGTATTTATACATCCTTCATTGCATCTGCTTTTAATGAAATAGAACTCAAAGGCATGGAATAAGTTTATAAATATTTTATTTCGTAACAACATAACAGCAAACATACCAAACTTTCATTCCATTCATAAAACAGCACCGTCAGTTTTTGGGGTTTACACTCAATATCTTGGGATAAACATATCAATTTCCAAAATAAATATCAAGTATGCAGGTATCCTCCAAAGGCTGAGCGGTATGGCTGAAAAGGAAACTTCAGTGTCATTAATCATCATCATCATCATTTATTGTCTCTATGTGGCCATCAGCCTTTGCAGTTGCACTCTGAGGAACCACCGTCTTGAGCCTCTTCACTTTTGCTCCAGCTGAACACAGTGTGTCCACGATGGCCATGTGGACGACTTTATCTAAATTGGCCCTCTCTGTCAGGAAGGCCAATTTGACTGCTTCTGAAAAGTAATGCCCATGATTAATGTTGCCATCTTATGAATCTTTAACACTTATATAAAAAGTCATCAAATCATATTCCAGGAATATGAAAAATAGGGGGCGGCACGGTGGTGTGGTGGTTAGCGCTGTCGCCTCACAGCAAGAAGGTCCTGGGTTCGAGCCCCGGGGCCAGCGAGGGCCTTTCTGTGTGGAATTTGCATGTTCTCCCCGTGTCCGCGTGGGTTTTCTCTGGGTGCTCCGGTTTCCCCCACAGTCCAAAGACATGCAGGTTAGGTTAACTGGTGACTCTAAATTGACCGTAGGTGTGAATGTGAGTGCGAATGGTTGTCTGTGTCTATGTGTCAGCCCTGTGATGACCTGGCGACTTGTCCAGGGTGTACCCCGCCTTTCGCCCGTAGTCAGCTGGGATAGGCTCCAGCTTGCCTGCGACCCTGTAGAAGGATAAAGCGGCTAGAGATGAATGAAATTACCAAGTCTTCATTAGGTAATGGATTTATCCAAAAATGAAAAATTTAACAGGCTGATGTAACCTTATGTTTTCCCATCTCAAATTCTCGGACTATTCTAAGATCTGTATTACCTTTATTTTGGTTAGTTGCTGATCATTGCCTCATTGTTAAGTATGTAAAATCCTTAAAATACCACCGAGAATAAAACACATGACACGTGCATGCCATCGCCATTTTGTTTTTGATTCAGACAAGCTAGCAAGCTCCTCTCTGATTGGATGCATTTCTGGAGTCATTAGTGCCTTAAATGGGCACAGAACAAAATCTACAGCACATTGACTTTTGTATGAATTTGTTCTTCCTTAGACTTGCATGAAATTGAATTTGATTATAGTAACTAAATAAAATAAATATGAACCTATGCCTCTGTTCTCTGGTCTCTTGTGATATTATGCTGTACAGTGGCAGCACTGCCAGTAAATTCAGCTCACAGGCCCAGCTGTTTCTGTCCCATAACCATATGACTTATGCCATAATGAAAATAAAGTAATGGATATTAGGGTGTTCTGGAAAAAGGAAAAAAAAAGCTTGTCCAGACTTGTTGCACATTAAATTGACTATCTCATCCATTAGTGCTTTGTCAACACTGATTTCAGCCACCTAGTGTCATATTTGCAAATACTTCAAAGCAAAGCCAAAGGCATAACCTCAACGTAACTCAAAGTGATATTAATTTTTAAAAATCATTAATTAATTCAAACTGATATTAACATCTGACCTATTCCTCTAAGGGCCTAAGAACCAGAATTTCACTTTAATCTGCTTTACAATAATTAAAATGGATGTAAATGGGCCTACTTACCTCAAGAAGTGTAGGCCCTAGGCCTAACAATGGTTTGCAGCTTCGGCTTGGCCCTATTTGGTGATCCATCCAACTGCAAGAACACTTTTCCGCTCTACAAGAACACTGCTGCACTATGCAAGCACACTTTTCTGCTCTACAAGAACACTGCTATGCCATGCAAGAACACCGACGTGAATGGTGAGTTCGAGGATGAGGCTGGGTGTAATCGGCCATATCGTTAATCCCCCGTGGTTAACCCCTTCCCCCTGGGGGTGGGTGGTATGGCTCGATGAATGACTCAACACGCCCGCCGACATGTCATGCATACGTTTATGGCATGAATGACTTTAAACAAGGAGGCAGTTCTTAAGTATTGTGAACACCCTGGGACACAATATAGTGAGTCGCTTCAGTCAGTTGAATATTTGTCGAGCATATTTTCATGACATGAGGGCACCAGTTTTAAGGAAATACCCCCACAAGTTACCTTTACCAAAAATAGTTGTAAAAGTGCGACACAAATGCAGAACAATATAGCATCCGGGAACAAGTTAGCACCCAGCATAAGCGCTTTCTGGACACAGTTTCATACCTACTGTGTGTATTTAAAAAGGAGCAACACATATAGAATCTGATAAAAGCTCCCTGTTATATGGTATTTGAAGAGGCATGCATACACATAAATTAGTATTTTGTAGGCCTATAGGTTATGTAAGGCAGTGTATTTGTTTCTCCACTAGATGTCGCTATAAGACCATGTTTAAGTTACCATTGCTATTTTAGAATTGCCTTTTGTCCCTCTGGTAACACCGTAGGGTTGGTAGTGTGTGTGTAATGCACCATTTTTTCTTTAGTTCATGTTATCAACCCTACAGCGATGTTGTGGAATGCAACTTAATAAAACAGCCACTATCCCGAACCCTTCTGTCTGTATCTTTGCCTTTCTACTGGCTGCGCCCCCCCATCAGCCGTCCATATATAACCAAACACAACGCAGAGTAGTGGTGTGTGGAGGTGCAAGGAAGTTAGCAGGAGTGTGAGAGAAAGGGTTACATCTATGGTGCCGTGACCCGGATGGTGGCGTTGCATTACTGAAGAGGAAATTGTATGACCAGGCTGGTATTGAATATTGAACTGTGAAACGTTTATCTGAGTGAATGGACATTTGCAGGTTATTTTCTGATCTTGATTTCTATATCATATATACAGACTGTTATGAATAGAAATTGCTTTGCTGTTGTGATTTAAGTATTTTTCCATGGTGCAAGTTGAATTTTGAACTGTTTAAGTGGTATTACTGAAGATTTGTAGTATAGGAAGAATTTTTTTTTTTTGGATTTATCAAAGTTTGTGTAGGCGGCACGGTGGTGTAGTGGTTAGCGCTGTCACCTCACAGCAAGAAGGTCCGGGTTCGAGCCCCGTGGCCGGCGAGGGCCTTTCTGTGCGGAGTTTGCATGTTCTCCCCGTGTCCGCGTGGGTTTCCTCCGGGTGCTCCGGTTTCCCCCACAGTCCAAAGACATGCAGGTTAGGTTAACTGGTGACTCTAAATTGACCGTAGGTGTGAATGTGAGTGTGAATGGTTGTCTGTGTCTATGTGTCAGCCCTGTGATGACCTGGCGACTTGTCCAGGGTGTACCCCGCCTTTCACCCGTAGTCAGCTGGGATAGGCTCCAGCTTGCCTGTGAACCTGTAGAAGGATAAAGCGGCTAGAGATAATGAGATGAGATGAAAGTTTGTGTATTGAGCAAACTGATATTAAGTGAAATTTTAAGTTGAACAGTGAAGTGAACTGGCAAAATATTTTAGTTGAACAGTTTTTTTGTTTTGTTTTGTTTTTTTGTTAAATTTTTTTCCCTTTCTTTTCGTAGTATTGATATGGAGCACTTGCATGTGACGTCACAGCCGATCCAGATTGTGACAGACGCCACCTTGTCGGTCAAACGCCATATTCCGCCTTCTACTTCTGGTTCTACTTCTGCTTCTACGTCTACCTTTTCTTCTGGAAAAACCTACTATATACAATTCTACTACAACGGCTGTGGCTACAAGCTCTCCCTACCTGTGCACATTTTTTATGTTTTTTCTGTGTATTTTTGCGTGTTGTTCGTCTGTACCGGACTTCAATATCCACTACAACCGTATGGACTTACTGGACATTGGTTTCCAGCAGAAAATGACGGTTTGTAATGATTTCCATCGCATGCACAACATTCCGGACGAGAAAAAAAAAACATTCCAAACGAGATAGTGAGACCAGCGGGGTCTCCGTGGATTGTTATTGGAAGCAAAGCTAAGGAGGCGGCGCTGGGAGCAAAAGCGAGGCTGCAGAGCCGGCCTGTTGACTAAGCTCAGAAAACAGCCACTCGAACCTCCACTGCTAAGCCGCTCCCTCTCCAACGCCAGGTAAACAAGACGGACGATTTGAAATTATAGCTGGAATTACCTTATTCTATTCTATAATCGGCTGGTCAGTGCTATACTCAATACTTAAGTGACTTACCCATCCAGTGAGGATCATTTTCTTGTTTACAAGATGCCACATCTGAGTCACTGACAAATCCTGAATTTCTGTAAAGATAACTGTCCAGAGATTTATAAGCACGCAGTGCTTCACCACTGAACAGCGAGGGGAAGTTAATGAGGTAATTATACACGTCCGGGTATTCCGCTGGCAGTTCCATATCCACTGACACGGTCGTGAAAACTCCGTCCGGAAAGCCATAAGGGTCAATTATCTGTAGATCGTTTATTTTAGACATATATCTAGTTATCTGTTCATTAGAAAAATGAGCTGTGTAGTCCGTCGGTTGAAATTGATCCATTCTGTACACGAGTACAGCAGTATTCAGCTGTGCTGTTGACCGACAAGATGGTGGCTGTGTACTTTCCGGTCACGTGACTGCAAGATCTCTATAGGTCATCCCTGTATCATTTAAACACACATTGTTAGTGTTGGAACACTCATACACACCTTGCTCATTTGTATACACACTATATTACTACAGCATCATTTCATTTGCTTTCCGCTCATAGCACTGATATAGATCAACTCTATCATTTGAACATACATTGATAGTGTTGGCACACTCATACACACCTTGCTCATTTGTATACACACTATATTACTACAACATCATTTCATTTGTTTTCCGCTCATAGTACTGATATAGATAATCTCTGTATCATTTGAACATACATTGATAGTGTTGGCACACTCATACACACCTTGCTCATTTGCATACACACTATATTCCTACAACATCATTTCATTTGCTTTCCACACATTACATATAGCAAGATGACACAGAATTACACTGATTTTGTACTTGAGTTGCAGTCCCCCTCCACTGTAACGCCCGGGCTCTTATCTACGGCTGGGCATGTAGCTGCTGATGGGCTGCCACCCTTAGAACGACACTATCCCCCGCCCCACATGCTTTCACCTTATGTGGATCAGTATGTCACCGCAGCCCATCCATCCAGGCTGTCAGGCCCCAGGGCTTCAGGACAGGTATCCCCACTCTGCCTTGACATTAGCCTTGTTAATACAGCAGGCAGCCCAGCAGTGGGATTGGCTGGTGCTACTGCACCCAACCCAAGCGGACATGGCCCCACAGGCCCTCTGCAACCTACCACACCCAGTGCTTTGATACCAGCAGCTCTTCATCAGCCCCCCAAGGCCTACCCGGCGGCTACCCCCTATGCACCTCAGTCGGTTGGACCAAGCCCTCAGGTGTTTCTAAACTACCCACACTCCGCCCCTGCAAACTATGTGCCCGATCCACATTTTCAAACACCGCTACCAGTTAGCATAACAAACCAGCCTGCGGTCACTGGGCAGACCCCTCAAGTACATTTCACTGGAACCACCGATCATAGTGCTCTGAGTTTAGGCCATAGTGAATCCTAGCCCCTACCCACTCCCCATGAAAGCGCTCCCAACACAACCCCCTACAGCTCCCATGCCACACATGCTAACACAACCCCCTACAGCTCCCATGCACTGCACATGGCTGCTGATAGCCACCTTGATCCCACTGCATTACCCAATGTGTACACTTACCCACGTATGCCGCAGTCAAAGACCCCTGTTCTGGCCATGGCCAGCAAAATCCCTCCAGTGTCAGCCTATGGTGGTTTCATGCAAACGGATCAAGTGAAAAATGTCCCAGTCTTTACTGGAAACCCTGACTGCAAAATTCTAGTGGAGGACTGGGTGCGTGATATGCAATACCTCCTGGATGCGATAGAGCTCCCCATGCACTTACATTTTTCCACTGTGGTGTGGCACCTGAGCGGTGAAGCTTGAAGTTAATCCTAAACCTGCCTACCCATACTCAGACCCCAGAGAAAGTGTTCGAGGAGCTGAGAGCAGAGTATGGCGACACGCGAGGTTCCCTAAACCCGCTGGCTGACTTCTATGAACGGAGCCAAAACCCAAGTGAGTCCACCTGCTCCTATGCCATAGCACTGGAGTCAAAATTATGGGATGTGGAAGAGAAGCAGAGGGGGGGAAGGCCTTTCCCCGACCAAGACAGCAAACTCACCCGACAGTTCATGAGAGGCCTTGTCGATGAAGAGGTGTATGTGAGGATAGCACCCATGACACCCCGGCTTTTAAGCTTCCGAGAGCTGCAGACTGAGCTCCGCAGACTGAGCTCCGCAACCTGGCAAGAGAAACTAAGAAGTTCCAGCCCCAGAACAGAGCAAGGAAAACGTTTACACAAGTACACGTCATGCCAGATGACAGCATAAATGTGAAATCCGAGAAGACTAACCCCCGTTCTGAATTAGCTGAGTTGACCAAGATGGTAAAGAGGCTAGCCTTTAATCAACAAGAACAAATGGCCAAATTGTCTCGCCTGGAGCAAAGAATAGCTTTGCCGCCCCCGGCCTCCCTACCGGCAGTCCAGCCAGCACAGATGAGGGCAGCCCCGAATACAAGCTTCACCTGTTATCGGTGTGGTAAGCCTGGTCACACCGCCCGAGTTTGTAGAGCAGTGCTCCCCCCTCTCAGCCCAGTTGGGGCTCCCCAGCCCGTCACTCCTGCTGAGGGGCCCACACCCCAGTCACCTCAGCCTTTAAATGCTTAAAGCCCATGGTAGCCAGGGCAACCATGGGCATCCAGCAAGGGCCCCACCGCCCAAAAGAAATGATAGCACTGGAGAGGAGGGAACCCCCATAGTCGGACCCAGGAATGAAGGAGAAGTTGAAGTGAATGGCATTCTGTGCAGGGCTCTCATTGACTCTGGCTCCCAGATAACCAATATTACACACAGCTACTGGCGGGATCACCCTGTCTTACAGGGGCAACAGTTAAAACCATCAAAGATACCAATAGAAGGTGCAGGTGGCCAGGCCGTCCCCTACCATGGTGTTGTGCATATTGACTTGAAAGTCCTTGGGAAAGAGCATAAATCTGTGCCTACTTTTGTTGTTCCTGACTCCGACTACCGTTCTTCAGTCCCCCTTCTGGTGGGCACAAATGTCATTCGGGCCTCCCGTAGCTACCTCCAAGCATCCTATGGCCAGCAGTTCCTACACGTGGTGACGGAAAAGCACCCAGAGTGGTACACGGCACTGCAGAAGGTGGGGAGCACCGATCAAAGTGGAATGCGTGACATAGTAGGCCCTGCTGTATACCCTGGTCGTAAAATACGTATCCCTGCAGGGAAAGAGAGGGATTTGAGATGTAAGATTAAAGCCGGCCCTCAGAGAAAGACCTACACCGCCCTGATCGAAAGCCAGGCCTCGGTGCGGCTTCCCCAGGACCTCTTGGTTGCCAAGGTTCTTGCCGATGTACAGAGAGGGTATGCTCCAGTCAGGGTGATGAACCTCTCCCAGCGTGCCATCACTATTAAGCCATACACCCACCTGGCCAATGCAGTCCTGGTACACAGCGTGGTGGAACGGCCTGAGAATAAGCAGGGAAACGTTAGGAATAAAGAGGCGTCCCTCAGTCTGGGTCAAGTTGGGGCGAGTTGTGGGGTGGACCTGAGTGAAGCGGCGGTGGAGGATGAAGATCAGCGGGCCTGCCTTGAAGAACTGCTGGGCAAGAATGCAGATGTTTTCTCCCAACATTCCCTGGACTATGGTCACACAACAACCATACAGCATGAGATTCCATTGGTGGACTCAAGGCCTTTCAGGCTGCCCTACCGTAGAATACCCCCATCCCAGTGGCAAGATGTGCAGCAGACGTTAACTGAGATGCAGGCAGCCAGGGTCATCCGCCCTAGTAAGAGCCCTTACGCCTCACCAGTAGTGGTTGTGACCAAGAAAGATGGGTCGTTAAGGCTATGTATAGACTACAGGAGACTCAATTCATGCAGGACCCGCGACGCGTTTCCGCTACCAAGAATTGAGGAGGCCCTGGAGTCTTTGGGACGAGCTAAGTACTTCTCCATGCTTGACCTTACATCCGGTTACTGGCAGGTGGAGGTTGCGTAACATGACAAGCACAAGACAGCCTTCAGCACTCCCATGGGGCTTTTTGAGGCAAACCGAATGCCATTTGGGCTTCAAAATGCCCCCTCCACCTTCCAAAGACTAATGACCTGCTGCTTTGGTGACTTAGACTTAATGCATCTCCTTATTTACTTGGATGATATTATAGTGTTTTCGGCATCCTTTGATGAGCACTTAGAAAGACTGCAACTGGTCTTTGATAGACTTAGGGAGCATGGCCTGAAGCTTAAGCCCTCGAAGTGCCAGTTTGTTAGGAAGGAAGTGAACTACCTCTGTCACCTGGTGTCGGTAGACGGCATCAGGACAGAGCTGGAGAAAATCAGCCGAGTGAAAGATTGGCCGAGGCCAATGGACCGCAAGGAAGTACTCCAGTTCCTAGGGTTCGCGGGCTACTATAGACACTATGTAAAGTCCTACTCCAGTCTGGCTGCTCCCTTGTACCGCCTCACCTCTGGGGACCCCAGAAAGAAGAAGAGAGGGGCCCAGAAAGGTTCAAGCCCCGAGCCAACCTTTGTGTGGACTGCCGAATGTGAGGAGGCCTTTCAGTCATTAAAGGAGAAGTTGACAAATGCACCGGTGCTGGGTTACCCAGACTACAGTCTACCGTTCATGCTGCAGATGGATGCATCAATAGATGGTCTTGGTGCTGTGCTCGCACAGATCCAGGGTGGAGTGGAAAGAGTCATTGCATATGCGAGCAGAGGCTTGACCCCACCTGAGACAAGGTATCCCACACACAAGCTCGAATTCCTTGCTCTTAAGTGGGCAGTTACCGATAAGTTCCATGACCACCTCTATGGACGCCAGTTTTCTGTTCTCACAGACAATAATCCCTTGAAGTACGTAATGACCACAGCCAAGCTCGATGCTACCAGTCAGCGATGGGTTTCTCACTTGTCTATGTATGATTTTGACATACAATACCGGAGGGGACAGGATAATTCCAACGCTGATGCCCTCTCACGTACGTCCCATCAGGAGGTCACAGAGGCCTTGCAGACCTGCCCCCAACTAGTGGCCGACAGTAGACAGAGGCACAATGAGGCACAAGTCACCCATGAAGTGGAGGAGTCCTCTGGGGAGGCTGCTGCTGTCTTAGAGAAGTCTGAGAGTCAGCCTATGGAGTCCAGTGCGCCATATGGAGAGGTGGGGATGGAGGCATTGCCCGCTATGACCACACAGGAGATCCGAGCTGGGCAAAAGGAAGACCCGGTCATTGGTCCAGTCCTGCACTTTAAGACCCGTAATCAGAAACCAAGCCGCGGTAAGAGGATGGAAGTGAGCGCAAGTGGGGGTCTTCTCTTAAAAGAGTGGAGGAGATTAGTGGTACGCAATGGTATCATGTACCGCCGAGTCCGAGACTGCCATAGAGGAGAAGTGGAGCAGCTACTACTGCCAGAGAGGTTGCGCGAGGCTGTCAAAACCGCTCTTCATGACGACTCTGGACATTTAGGATTTGAGAGGACACTCCAGATGATACGAGAGAGATTCTACTGGCCGAGGATGTTCCAAGAGGTGAGAGCCTGGTGCGAACAGTGTGAACGGTGTTCCCTGAGAAAGACCTCTACCGCCAATGTCAGAGCTCCCCTGGTCAGCTTACAAACCAGTGCCCCCATGGAGCTGGTCTGTGTGGACTTTTTGACACTTGAGAAGTCCAAAGGTGGCATGGAAAATGTGCTCATTGTCACTGACCACTTTTCTCATTACTCCCAGGCCTACCCCACCAAGGACCAAAAGGCAGGCACAGTGGCAAGAGTACTGTGGAAGAACTACTTCTGTCACTTTGGCTTCCCTGCAAAGTTGCATGCGGACCAGGGGCGCAACTTTGAAAGTGCCGTTGTCAAAGAACTCTGCAAGTGTACAGGCATCACTAAAACCCGCACAATGCCCTACCATCCTCAGGGCAACGGGACGACTGAAAGGTTTAACCGCACCTTAATGAACATGCTTGGGACGCTAGAGCCTCACTTAAAGCCCCGCTGGCATGAATATGTTGACGCCATGACTCATGCATATAACTGCTCCTGACACAACTCTACGGGCTATAGCCCATACTACCTAATGTTTGGTAGGCATCCGAGACTCCCAGTCGTAGGCATCCGAGACTCCCACGTCTCAGCATGCTAAAGAGCAACAGAAAAAGTATTATGACCAGAAAGCCAGAAGTGAAGACTTTGGCACAGGGGATAGAGTTTTAGTCAAAATATGCCATGTGGAGGGGAGACAGAAACTGGGAGACCGGTGGGAGTCATGCCCATGTGTCGTCGTCAAGAAGCAGCCCAACTTACCTGTCTATGTGGTGCGACCGGAGAATGGAGGTCCTGAGAGGGTGGTTCATCAGAACCTCCTTACCCAGTGCATGTTTCTCCAAGTAGAGCGAAGCAGTGGAGTGGTCATGGAGGAGGACAGTGAGACTAATGTTGATGTGGGTGATGAAGAGGATATTGAAAGTGGCAGTATGGTAGAAACGGGAGACGCAGCTGCATCCGGAACAGTGGGCAGAGAGGACAACCCCAGTATGGAGCAGAGCAATGTGGAGATACAAGAGGATACCTCAGCGGCCAGTGGGGGAGCTACTTCCACTCAACCGGCCAACACCCCAAGAAGAACACCGAGAAGGAGTCAAAATCCTCCCGTAAAATTCTCAATGGAGTGCCAGGTAGTGGAAATGGAGAGCGAGCAGCAGAAGATAGAGAGGGGAAGAAAGTTGTGGCAAAGGGCCAAAGCAAGGAGAGCGGCTGGACACACCTAGGGCCACTTGATGCACATGCCTAGATGACCGCTAACAACACACACACAAACCTTATACACACACTTTTTTTCATACACTTTATATTACACACACCACACATTTGTTTTTGTAGGGTATGCTGTAAATATGTTTCTTCTTGTTGAGTCTGATGGCAGGGACGCCATCACTTAAAGAAGGGGTGGATGTAAGGCAGCTGGGCCATAGAAGGTTCACGCTGCACGCTGCATGCTGCACACTACACGCTACACGCGTGTAAAGAAAAGTGGACAAACGTAGCATGACTTGCTCTGGGCCATAGAACGGCGTTCACGTTGCACGCTGCACGCTGCACACTTCACGCTTGAAGCGTGAAATGAACATGCACACTTTTTTCTAGGCGTGAAGATGGAAATTCCAGTCAATGCATGCGGTCACCGCCGCGCCAGCCAATCAGAACGGGTCTAGGGAGATAACTCTATGCTTTCAGGGGAAAACTTCAGAAAAAATATAATTGAATGGTATAATTGAAAAATAGTTCTTCATCGGGATTGTCAAGCAGATTATAGAATGTTTGGTGAAATTCACCACGGGTTTCTCTCAGAAGGAAGTGTTCTCGGCTCCAAATTCTGTTCCTTTTTCTCTTCCTCTGTCTCAGTAAAAGCAGAATGAGGCAATCGTCGTCATCCGAAGAGTCCATATTGTTGGTTACTCGGTCAAAGTAGAACAGACGCAACACGTGAACATCCAAGCATGAAGTTTAATGGCCCAGGGTCCGGTTCTTCACGTGAACGTGTAGCGTGTAGTGTGCAGCATGCAGCGTGCAGCGTGAACCTTCTATGGCCCAGCAGCCTAAGGCAGTGTGTTTGTTTCTCCACTAGATGTCGCTATAAGACCATGTTTAAGTTACCGTTGCTATTTTAGAATTGCCTTTTGTCCCTCTGGTAACACTGTAGGGTTGGTAGTGTGTGTGTAATGCACCATTTTTTCTTTAGTTCATGTTATCAACCCTACAGCGATGTTGTGGAATGCAACTTAATAAAACAGCCACTATCCCGAACCCTTCTGTCTGTATCTTCGCCTTTCTACTGGCTGCGCCCCCCCATCAGCCGTCCATATATAACCAAACAACGCAGAGTAGTGGTGTGTGGAGGTGCAAGGAAGCCAGCAGGAGTGTGAGAGAAAGGGTTACAGTTACATTTAGAAAAGTCAATGTTGGAGGTCAATACCATGGGCATAGCGCTAAGATACTGCTTTTATAAATCACTATGAGAGTGCTTTATTTTCATGTAAATTTTGCACTGAAAATCAATAATTGTTTATTTGAGGTCAAAAATATTTTGTAGGATAATATCAAAATAATTAATGCATGATTAGTTCTTTAAATTGCACATCATAAAATAGAAAAAAAGCCCGATATAGTGCTATACAAATGTTATATCAGAAGCAGTTTCATAGCACATTTAAATACAGTGATATAATCACTTTCATAATTCAGAAATATAACAGTTAAATAGGATTCTAATATGTATGAATTTTTCTTCTTCTTTTGGCTGCTCCTAATTAGGGGTCGCCACAGCAGATCTTTCATCTCCATTGCTCCCTGTCTTCTGCATCCTTCTCTACCACACTTGCCACTTTCATGTCCTCTCTCACCACATCCATGTATCTCCTCTTTGGCCTTCCTCATTTTCATTTGCCTGGCAGCTCCATCCTCAACATTCTCCTTCCCACATGCTCTGCATCTCTTCTCAGGATGTGCCCATACCATCTCAGTCTCATCTCTCTTAGCTTAATTCCCAAGCTCTCCACATGTGCTGTCCCTCTGATGTACTCGTTCCTTATCCTGTCCAACCTTGTCACTCCCATCACGAACCTTAACATCCTCAACTCCGCCACCTCCAACTTTGCCTCCTGTCTCTTTGTTAAGGGTATGGTCTCCAATCCATACATCACAGCTGGTCTCACTACTCTCTTATACGTCTTACCTTTCACTTTTGCTGGGACTTTCTTATCACAAATGACTCCCGAAATCCTTCTCCAACTGCTCCACCCTGCCTGCACTCTCTTTCTCACCTCACTATCGCAGCCCCCATTTTCCTGCACAGTTGACCCCAGGTACTTGAATTCACCAACTTTCTTTACATCTGCTCCTTGCCTCTTCACTACACTCTCATCCCCATTCTCATTGATGCATATGTATTCTGTTTTGCTCCTGTTCACCTTCATTCCTCTTCATTCCAATGCATACCTCCATCTCTCCAAACCCAACTCAACCTCCTTTCTACTTTCACCACATATCACAATATCATCCGCAAACATCATGTTCCATGGTGACTCTTGCCTCACTTCGTCCGTCAAGCTATCCATCACTATGGCAAACATAAAAGGACTCAAAGCAGATCCTTGATGGAGTCCCACCTTCACCTTGAACCATTCAGTCGTTCCAACTGCACACCTGACTGCTGTTTCACTGTTCTCATACATGTCTTGCACCACTCTAATATACTTCTCATTCACTCCACACTTTTTCATACAATACCATAACTCATCTCTCGGCACTCTATCATTTGCCTTCTCCAGGTCTACAAACACACAATATAACTTTCTCTGGCCTTCTCTGTACTTCTCCATTAACATTCTTAAAGCAAAAATTGCATCCGATGTGCTCTTCCTTGGCATAAACCCGTACTGCTGTTCATAGATTGCTACCTCTCTTCTCAATCTCGCCTCCAATACCCTTTCCCATAGCTTCATGGTGTGGCGCATCAATTTTATTCCTCTGTAATTACTGCAGCTCTGTACATCTCCCTTATTCTTGTATATTGGGACTAGCACACTCTCCATTCATTTGGCATTTTCTCATTCTATAGGATCTTATTAAACAATCTCGTTAGGAACTCCACAGCCATCTCACCCAAACATCTCCAAGCCTCAATCGGGATACCATCTGGTCCGACTGCTTTCCCAGTCTTCATTCTTTTTATGGCTGCCCTCACCTCATCCTTACTAACCAACTCTGCTTCCTGATTTGCTGTCTCCAATGAATCTGACCTTTTCTCTCTTGGATTCTCCTCATTTAATAAATCCTCAAAGTACTCTTTCCAACTTCTTAATACACTCTCTTTGTTTGTCAGCACATTTCCATTTACATCTTTCATCACTCTTACCTGCTGTACATCCCTCGCTTCCCTGTTTCTCTGCCTAGCTAGTCTGTACAGGTCTTTCTCGCCTTCTTTGGTCTCCAGTCTTTCATACAACTCCTGGTATGCATCTGCTTTTGTCTTCGCTACAGCTCTTTTTGCCTTCTGTCTCATGTCTCTGTATAACTGCCTGCTTTCCTCGTCTCTCTGCTCGTTCCAATTCTTCTTTGCTAGCCTCTTCTCTTTTATAATTTCCTGCACTTCTCTGTTCCACCACCATGTGTCTTTGTCTTCCTTCCTCTTTCCCAATGACCACCCTAGCACCTTCCTTGCTGCCTCTCTTACTAGTACAGCAGTAGTATTCCAATCTTCCGGCAGACTTCCATGACCACTCAATGCTCGTCTCATTTCTTCCCTAAACTCTTTCTGGTGTTCAACGTCTTTTAGTTTCCACCACTTAGTCTTCGGCTCCACTATTTCAAGCTTCCTCTTTTTCACTTTCAAGCTCATCCTGCACATGAGCACTTGATGTTGTCTAGCTACACTCTCCCCTGCCATCACTTTACAGTCTCCAGTCTCCTTCAGGTTACCCCTTCTGCAGAGTATGTAGTCCACCTGTGTAGATCTTCCTCCACTCTTAAACATCACCCTGTGCTGCTCTTTCTTCTTGAAGTATGTATTGACTATTGCCAAATTCATCCTCTTTGAAAAATCAACCACCATTTGCCCTTCCACATTTCTCTCTCTTACACCATATCTGCCCATCATGTCCTCATCTCCTCTGTTTCCCTCGCCAACATGTCCATTGAAATCTGCTCCTATCAGCACGCGCTCCTCCCTCGGTATACTTTCTACCACTTCATCCATCTTTTCCCAGAAAGACTCTTTCTCTTCATTCTCACATCCAACCTGTGGGGCGTATGCACACACAACATTGATTACCACTCCTTGAATCTCCAACTTCATGCCTATCACTCTATCTGACACCCTCTTCACATCAATCACACTGTTGACCAACTCTCCCCTCAAAACAATACCAACACCATTTCTCTTTCCATCGACTCCATAATAAAGCAACTTGCATCCATCTCCAATGTTCTTGGCCTTGCTTCCTTTCCACCTCATCTCCTGCATACACAAAATGTCAAACTTCCTTCTTTCCATCATACCTGCTAGCTCTCTCGCTCTGCCAGTCAATGTTCCCACATTCAGTGTTCCTACCCTCAATTCTAAGCTCCTTCCCTTCCATCTTTCATGCTCTCTCCTAACACACATCCCCCCTCTCTCCTTCTCCATTTTGGTGCAATAGTAGCACACTTTCCACCGGCACCCTGTTGACCAACAGTACCAGAGGCGGTCGTTGTTAACCCGGGCCCCGACCGATCCGGTATGGTATTTCTCTTTTCATTCCACATGTTAGATTTGGCACAGTTTTATGCCGGATGCCCTTCCTGACGCAACCCTCTCCAATTTATCCGGGCTTGGGACCGGCACCAAGAGTATGCTTATGCGCCCCCAGTGGCTGGATTTCTAATACGTATGAATAATTGCAAAAAAATAGGAAGAATCAAAAAAATAAGTTGACGGCTTGAAACTCATGCAAAGAATGCTAAATAATCAGGAAATGTGTCATTTACTACATTATTTATGACATGTGTGATTGAGTCCAGTGCTACTCGCATAACACTTGTATAGCGTGACTGCCAGAGAAGTCCTCAGGCATGCTGTTTGCACTTCTGTGATGGTCAGGAGCAGTTATTTTGCAGTTGATCATGTAACCTGTGTGCATGGGGGTATAGTGTCTTGCAAAAGTATTCATCCCCATTGGTGTTTGTCCTGTTTTGTCACATTACAAGCTGGAATTAAAATTGATTTTTGGGGGGTTAGTATCATTTGATTTACACAACATGCCTACCACTTTAAAGGTGAAAATTGTTGTTTTATTGTGACACAAACAATAATTAAGATGAAAAAAACAGAAATCTGGAGTGTGCATAGGTATTCACCCTCCAGGTCAATACTTGGAGAGCCACCTTTTGCTGCAATTACAGCTGCAAGTCTCTTGGGTTATGTCTCTATTAGCTTAGCACATCTTGTCACTGGGATTTTTGCCCATTTCTAAAGGCAAAATTGCTCCAACTCATTCAAGTTAGATGGGCTGGGTTGGTGTACAGCAATCTTCAAGTTATGCCACAGATTCTCAATTGGATTGAGGTCTGGGCTTTGACTTGGCCATTCCAAGACATTTAAATGGTTCCCTTTAAATTACTCCAGTGTAGCTTTGGTGCAGTGGAGCAGTGGGTCATTGTCCAGCTGGAATGTGAACCTTCATCCCAGTCTCAAACCTCTGGCTGACTCAAACAGGTTTTCCTCCAGAATTACCCTGTATTAAGTGCTATTGATCTTTCCTTTAGTCCAGCTTTCCTGTCCCTGCAGATGAAAAATATCCCCACAGCATGATGCTGCCACCAGCATGCTTCACTGTAGGAATGGTGTTCTCAGGGGGTTGGGTTTGTGCCACACATGGCATTTCCCATAATGGCCAAAAAGATCAATTTCAGTCTCATCTGACCAGAGAATCTTCTTCCATGTGTTTGGGGAGTCTGCTACATGCTGCTGAGCAAACTCCAAATGTGTTTTCTTAAGCAATGATTTTTTTCTGGTCACTCTTTCATAAAGCCCCACTCTGTGGAGTGTATGGCTTAAACTGGTCCTATGTACAGATACTCCTACCTCTGCTGTTGATCTTTGCAGCTTCTTCAGTGTTATCTTTGGTGTTTCATTTCATCTCTGATTAAAGCCCTCCTTGCCTGGTCTGTGAGTTTTGGTGGGTGGCCTTCTCTTCTCAGGTTTATAGTGGTGCCATATTCTTTCCATTTTGCTATAATGGATTTAATGATGCTCCCTGGGATATTCAAAGTTTGGGATATTTTTTATAACCCAACTCTGATCTATACTTCTTTATAACTGTGTCTCTGACATGTTTGGAGTGCTCCTTGGTTCTCACGTTGCTTGCTTAGTAGTGCTGCAGAATCAGGGTCCTTCCAGAACAGGTTGATTTATACATACAGTACATCATGTGACAGATCATAGGACACTTTGGTTGTTTGGATGACATTTGCATGAGGTGGCCAAACCATTTAATTCTCTGCTCTTCTATATGATGAATGACATGTTTTGTTCCTCCCAGCTTCCTTATCTTGGAGTTTTGGATCTTAACAAGTCTGGTCTTTTTTGGCTGATTTTCTAAGGCATCACATCTCACAGGTTACAACTTTGCTCTCTCGGGGTTTGGTTAGGGTCCATGTTTGGCATTGATAAGTAAGTGTGGGAATGAAAATAGAAGTTATCTTTGATTTTGTTTCTACTGGGATGTTTGGGTGTTTCAGGAGTAGGGAGAGCTGGTAGCTGATATTATTTGCTTTTTGCACCCTGGTCTCAATTTCCCTGTTCATCCTTCCATCTTTGGTGAAAGTACTTCCCAAATATTTAAACTTGGTTGTTTGTCTCAATTTCACCCCTTCTAAGCATACATTTAAATTATTTGGCCTTCTGCAGACTTTCATTACCTCTCTCTTGCCAATGTTTATCTTCATGCCAGCCTGTTTACATGCTGTGTTGAGGTTGTGAGATGTTCCTGGAGCTGTTCCTCTATCCCATGGATAAGAGACTGATCATCCACGAACAGAAGTTCATTTAACATCTCTGGATCAGGCTTTGCCTCTTTTACAATCTTATCCATGTATATAATAAAGAGAAGGGGTGACAAGACTCATCCTTGTCTAACTCCAGTTGTGATTTCAAACTACCCTGTGAGTCCCTCATATTCAAACAGCACACCAGTTATTCGGATAGATGGCATGAATGTTGTCGAGCAGTTGGCCTCTGACATTATACAGTTCTTATACTCTCCAGAGTATGTCTCTATTAACCCTGTCAAATGCTTTCTCTTATGCTGGGCATACACTGTGCGATTTTTTGCCCAATTTTGAACGATTTTCACTCGTGCAGCTATTTTGGAGATCGGGCCGAGTTTTGGCTCAATAGTGCGTCTCAGATTGTGTAGTATACATGGGGTAATGACAAGCGATTAACACCTCATGACCTCCTCCTGATCGATCGGATGAAAATCAAACCTGTTTGAAATCCTGGTTGCCCATCGTGAGGCTATCGCACTGTTGAAGCAGTGTCACGAGCTGATTTACCTCAACCTGTCACACTACACATGTGAGAACACAGATACGGAAGAGAAAACAAACACTGAGCAGCATGGCAGCAGCAGCACAGCGCATAATTTGGACCCAAGAAATGGAGGCTCGACTTGTGGAATTGTGGCAGGCACAGCCGAGCCTTTTTGACGTGGCCTCTGAGAGCTACCACGACCGCAATAACAGAGAGAAGAGCTGGGTGGAGATTGCAGCACAATTGCAATTGCCTGTTAAGTTTTTGTCTGGACTAGCATTTTAGCAAAGTGGATATATTGTTGGTGGTGGTTGTTGTTGTTGTTGTTGTTGGTGGTGGTGTGTGTGTGAGAAAGACAGAGAGACAGATTGGATGTAATGTATTGGCTCCAATAATTGGAGATAACACTGTATGCTATCGAACTAACAATTGCCTAGATTACAAAGTGTGTGCGTGTGTGTGTGACTGAATTTCTTTCTAGTCGAACTATTGAAAAATGTTTGATTACCAAATAGTAGCAGTAGATATAGTAAATATACATCATACAGTACATGTTAATGTTTTACAGTGAATGAGGTGAAAACCCGGGTCACATCACTGCAGACGCAGTATGGCAAACTCCTTAAACCCAAGGCCAGTGGCAGTGGCCAAAAACCATTTACGCCCAAACAGAAATGGATTCTTCAACACTTGGACTTTCTAAAGGCCCATGTTAGAGCCCTGCACTCCCACAGGAGTCCCGCGGGACCTGACGCAAAGCAGTGTGGCGTGGGACAAATTTTGAAAGCTCATTGCGGGCGCGGGCGGGAGGGGGAGTGCACAATGTGGGAGCGGGAGGGAGAGGTGATAAGCTGCAGTCCCGCTAACTAAAAATGTGTTTAAAATAAAATTTATAAATTATTAATTTATGTCTATCATATATAATTTGTGCTGGATATTTTATTTGTCATTAATAAAAACATTTTAAGATGCCTAAATTTGCGGATGTGGTCTAATCTCACGTACGTTTCCGATTCCTTTCCGCTCTTCCGTGTTTGAGATCTCCGATCATGGCAGAAGAGCAGAGCTCCTCTAGTGAAGCTCACAGTGCTTCAGAAGTACAGTGGTGCTTGAAAGTTTGTGAACCCTTCAGAATTTTCTATATTTCTGCAGAAATATGACCTAAAACATCATCAGATTTTCACACAAGTCCTAAAAGTAGATAAAGAGAACCCAGTTAAACAAATGAGACAAAAATATTATACTTGGTCATTTATTTATTGAGGAAAATGATCCAATATTACATATCTGTGAGTGGCAAAAGTATGTGAACCATTGCTTTCGGTATCTGGTGTGGCCCCCTTGTGCAGCAATGACTGCAGCTAAATATTTCTGGTAACTGTTGATCAGTCCTGCACACTGGCTTGGAGGAATTTTAGCCCATTCCTCCGTACAGAACAGCTTCAGCTCTGGGATGTTGGTGGGTTTCCTCATATGAACTGCTTGCTTCAGGTCCTTCCACAACATTTCAATTGGATTAAGGTCAGGACTTTAACTTGGCCATTCCAAAACATTAACTTTATTCTTCTTTAACCATTCTTTGGTTGAACAAATTGTGTGCTTAGGGTCGTTGTCTTGCTGCATGACCCACCTTCTCTTGAGATTCAGTTCATGGACAGATGTCCTGATGTTTTCCTTTAGAATTCACTGGTATAATTCAGAATTTATTGTTCCATCAATGATGGCAAGCCGTCCTGGCCCAGATGCAGCAAAACAGGCCCGAACCATGATACTAAAACCACCATGTTTCACAGATGGGATAAGGTTCTTATGCTGGAATGCAGTGTTTTCCTTTCTCCAAACATAACACTTCTCATTTAAACCAAATAGTTCTATTTTGGTCTCAGCCATCCACAAAATATTTTTCCAATAGCCTTCTGGCTTGTCCGCATGATCTTTAACAAACTGCAGACAAGCAGCAATGTTCTTTTTGGAGAGCAGTGGCTTTCTCCTTGCAACCCTGCCATGCACACCATTGTTGTTCAGTGTTCTTCTGATGGTGGACTCATGAACATTAACATTAGCCAATGTGAGAGAGGCCTTCAGTTGCTTAGAAGTTACCCTGGGGTCCTTTGTGACCTCGCCGACTATTACACGCCTTGCTCTTGGAGTGATCTTTGTTGGTCAACCACTCCTGGGGAGGGTAACAATGGTCTTGAATTTCCTCCATTTGTACACAATCTGTCTGACTGTGGATTGGTGGAGTCCAAACTCTTTAGAGATGGTTTTGTAACCTTTTCCAGCCTGATGAGCATCAACAATGCTTTTTCTGAGGTCCTCAGAAATCTCCTTTGTTCATGCCATGATACACTTCCACAAACATGTGTTGTGAAGATCAGACTTTGATCGATCCCTGTTCTTTAAATAAAACAGGGTGCCCACTCACACCTGATCATCATCCTATTGATTGAAAACATCTGACTCTAATTTCACCTTCAAACTAACTGCTAATCCTAGAGGTTCACATACTTTTGCCACTCACAGATATGTAATATTGGATCCTTTTCCTCAATAAATAAATGATCAAGTATTATATTTTTGTCTCATTTGTTTAACTGGGTTCTCTTTATCTACTTTTAGGACTTGTGTGAAAATCTGATTATGTTTTAGATCATATTTATGCAGAAATACAGAAAATTCTAAAGGGTTCACAAACTTTCAAGCACCACTGTAAGTGCTGCTTTAAAAAGAGGTACATTTACCGTTAAAAAGTCAAGAGTCCTGAAATCAGACATTTGGAAGTCGTTCTCACTCGTGTACAACGCAGAGGAAAATCAGCTGCCCTTTGCTTGTTGTGATAAGTGCCAAAAGGTTCTGACATACAATGGCCATAAATCAGGTACATCAGGCCTGTAGATATTTATGCTCAAATCCACTCAAAGTAGGGGGCAGGGCACCATCACGCTGTGTCTTTAAATTATATTAATTTCTTATAGGCCTACTTGTATTTCCTAGAATGTAAATGTGAGGAATGACATATAAGCTATGTGCAATGTACAATATTCTTAATATCCACTGTAGATTTTGGTAGGTGTGTTGGGTATCTCTGTAAAGCCTCAGCTGCGCATGCCACCTGGCAATGCGCACCCTCGCTACGTGCGCTAGGTGAAGGATCGGTCAGTGGAGAGCTCAGCTAAGCTCAGCATGTTTAATTCCCCAAGCCAATGACAAGAACTTTCATGAGAAATAACACGAACGTCTGCATCATGCGGGAGTTGCGGGCAGGAGTGGGACAAAATATGGCAGGCGCGGACGGGAGCAGGACTGAAAATCATAATTCTTTGCGGGAGCGGGACTGCACAATGCGGGAGCGGGCGGGAGCAGGACTGAAAATTCTGTCCCGTGCAGACCTCTAGACCATGTCACTCACAAACATACAGAGTCCACTCTGAGAGTAGGTTTATGATCAGGTTCTTTTAAAATACACAAACTCACACCATATGAAAATGAAGGGATATTTGGGGGGAAATCATAGGAATGATGTTGAAGTCCAAAGAAAATTCCCAGTGTGTCTGTAGATTCTCATTCATCCAGGTCATGGTAGTCAAGTTGTTCTCTATAGGCAGCTGGACTTTTGTAGCTTGAAGACGTTTCACCTTTCATCCAATTCGAAGTACACATGTTTAGTCCAATAAATGCCACAAATTTAAACTATAATCATGATAATTTTTCCATAGCAGCACTATATCTAATGTAAGTTACTCCCCCTGACAGTCTAGGTTTAGTGATAATACAGTGAGAAATTGGTATCTGACCTAAAGAACACTATTAAGATCATAACTGGTGTGTAATCTCTTTGCCTCTGTCTGCTTTCTCTACTGTGTCCTACAGCTTGGGTTGGAGTCAGAGGACACAGGTGCAACAGAGGAGGGAGATGAGGATCAGAGCACTGTGGATATCAAAGGCGATATCTTCACTTCTTCAAATACCAGTAGCCCGGTTTCAGTGACTCATGAAGACCCCTCAAACCCTGTACCAGTCAGAGAGCCCAGTGGTCAATCTGTGAAAAGACCAAGAGTACAGAAGCCAAAACCTGCAGAACACAATATCGAGTTGGCCAAACTGTCCCTGCTGCAGCAGGTGCAAAACACACTGTCAGCATCTAATGCTGATTCGGAAGACCTTTTTGGCCAACAGGTAGCCTCAGAGTTAAGAAATATAAATAATCAGTCTACACAATTAAGGCTTAGGAGGAACATCATGAATTTAATTTATGATGCTCTGGAGATGGAACAGAGCACCACTTCAGTGAGTCCGCATGGCAGCCAGGTGCAATATGCTGGTTTACAGGCTAGACCATATTCCATGCACCAATATCAGGCCCAGCCACCCCCCCCCCCAAAATTACCAGGCAACATCTACCCAGCCTATGTCTTTTCTGACCATGCTGAACTCAGAGTAGCTGGGTAGATTAAAGAATTGGTTCCTGCATTTCACTACACTAATGTAGTGGTGTTCTTTCAATATGTTCAGGATTACATGTTGTTTATATGTGACTATGATGTGACTTGCCATCTACCTCAAGTTTACTTTTTGTTACTAGAAATATTTTTGTATTTATTTTTTTATATTTAACGAAGAAAATAATTTTAGTTATTTTTTCCCACAAAGGTAGATTTATTTTTGTTATAACAAAGGGATGTGTGTAATATTCCTGTATAGTTTCTATACAGGCAGCACGGTGGTGTAGTGGTTAGCGCTGTCACCTCACAGCAAGAAAGTCCGGGTTCGAGCCCCGTGGCCGGCGAGGGCCTTTCTGTGCGGAGTTTGCATGTTCTCCCCGTGTCCGCGTGGGTTTCCTCCGGGTGCTCCGGTTTCCCCCACAGTCCAAAGACATGCAGGTTAGGTTAACTGGTGACTCTAAATTGACCGTAGGTGTGAATGTGAGTGTGAATGGTTGTCTGTGTCTATGTGTCAGCCCTGTGATGACCTGGCGACTTGTCCAGGGTGTACCCCGCCTTTCCCCCGTAGTCAGCTGGGATAGGCTCCAGCTTGCCTGCGACCCTGTAGAAGGATAAAGCAGCTAGAGATAATGAGATGAGATGAGTTTCTATACAACATGGTCAATAAACAAAGTAACATTTGTTCAAATAGTGAAGTGTCATTTTATACTAAACCAAAAATAATGAATTGTAAGGCTAGAAAGAAAACTTTCCTCAGACAATATTATGTTTATGTCTCTGATCTCCCTACACCATGTTCTCTTGCCAAGAAACACTCCCTGCAGGTGTGACAAAGTAGTTGCAAAGGAGGTCCCACTGCATCTTTGCCTCCACTGAAGGGTTTCTTGCTCAGCCCATTGAAACTGATTGAAGCCCTCCCTCCCTTCTCCAGGCTCCTTCAACAAGCTGATGGTTGGCATCCTCTGTGTCTACATATCCAGGTGGTACGTAGGCATCTGGCCTGCATTGCCGAAGGAAATTGTGCAGGCAAAGACAGGCAAAGACAGTCTTCACAACCTTGTCAGGTTCCAGTTGCTAGTGATGGCAGTGGAGTGAGTGTGTGTGTGTGTGTGTGTGTGTGTGTGTGTGTGTGTGTGTGTGTGTGTTAGGCAGGGGGAGGGGGGTGGCATGTGCTGGGTGTATGGAGTGGAGAAGTAAGGCAGGTCCATGTTGCTGATGATGGTAGTGGTGTGATTGTGTAATATAATGTGATGTTCTGTAACATGATTGTACTTCCAGTTATATTTACCTTCAAGTACTCTTCACACAACACAGAGGTAATGGCTGTGCATGTTTCCATCACGATCTTGCTTAGTGTGGTGCTT
This sequence comes from Neoarius graeffei, assembly GCF_027579695.1. Taxonomy (NCBI): domain Eukaryota; kingdom Metazoa; phylum Chordata; class Actinopteri; order Siluriformes; family Ariidae; genus Neoarius; species Neoarius graeffei. The sequence continues at coordinate 66,844,698 of NC_083569.1, read as the reverse complement.
CCAATCCTATATTGGAAACTCAATGAGTTGAAGGTCTCTCCTGTCAAAACAAAGAAAATGTCTTAAATAGCATTGGGTGGATTTAGATGTATGGGCAGTGAGCAAAGTTGATTTAGTAGCGTGAATTTGAGAGTAGCATTTTGTTTGGTATTTTGGTGTTTACATGGAACGTCAAAAGAGGTGACATCATGCAAGATTTCATAGTCCACCATTAATGTAAGGGATGGTGAACATGGATGGATCATGGTAATATTGACAGATTTTAGTCATTGGATTGAGAATAGAATCTAGTAGTGGTAGTAGTAGTATCTAGGTGATGTAGTGTAACTGATGTAGAAAGGTGAAACTTGGATGATGTAGTGCCAATGTATGTACAGTAGTTGAATGGGTGAATTTGATTTTTAATATGATAGATGACCTTGCCTCATGTCCACCTTTCAATACTGTAATAGGGAGCATATGTCAAATGTCAACACACTTGCCTGTTGCCAAAAATCTTAGAGTAACAGAAAGCCTCTCCCTAAGGCTGATGGCTTTCCTGAGGTGTGTATCCTTCTTGACAATATGAGGAGTTACCCTCTCCAGAAGATAAGTGAACTCCTCTACAGACAGTCTGAGAAGGTCCCGAAAACCTGCCATATCATCAACCTAAAAACAGATAACCCAATACATAGATGTTGGATGTTGTTAGTAGTTTAAGAGTCTGATTATTTAACAAATGTTATAAAGCACATGGAAGTCACATTTGAGTAGAAGTACAGGTACCTTCTCAAAAAATACTTGTGTGACATGTTCCAAGTCACTCACTACAATGCTACCCAAGTAGGCCAAAGTAACTTCACAAGTTCTTACTTCACAGTATGATCATCTCATCTCATCATCTCTAGCCGCTTTATCCTTCTACAGGGTCGCAGGCAAGCTGGAGCCTATCCCAGCTGACTACGGGCGAAAGGCGGGGTACACCCTGGACAAGTCGCCAGGTCATCACAGGGCTGACACATAGACACAGACAACCATTCACACTCACATTCACACCTACGGTCAATTTAGAGTCACCAGTTAACCTAACCTGCATGTCTTTGGACTGTGGGGGAAACCGGAGCACCCGGAGGAAACCCATGCGGACACGGGGAGAACATGCAAACTCCACACAGAAAGGCCCTTGCCGGCCCCAGGACTCGAACCCAGGACCTTCTTGCTGTGAGGCGACAGCGCTAACCACTACACCACCGTGCCGCCCACAGTATGATCAGTAATCTACAATTAAATGTTGCCTACTTAAGCATGCAAAGCTAGTAGTTTCAGTAAAAAAAGAGGACAATCAGACTCATCATTCATTCATTCATTCATTATCTCTAGCCGCTTTATCCTTCTACAGGGTCGCAGGCAAGCTGGAGCCTATCCCAGCTGACTACGGGCGAAAGGCGGGGTACACCCTGGACAAATCGCCAGGTCATCACAGGGCTGACACATAGACACAGACAACCATTCACACTCACATTCACACCTACGGTCAATTTAGAGTCACCAGTTAACCTAACCTGCATGTCTTTGGACTGTGGGGGAAACCGGAGCACCCGGAGGAAACCCACGCGGACACGGGGAGAACATACAAACTCCGCACAGAAAGGCCCTTGCCGGCCCCGGGGCTCGAACCCAGGACCTTCTTGCTGTGAGGCGACAGCGCTAACCACTACACCACCGTGCCGCCCACAGTATGATCAGTAATCTACAATTAAATGTTGCCTACTTAAGCATGCAAAGCTAGTAGTTTCAGTAAAAAAAAGAGGACAATCAGACTCATCACTCTCAGATAAAGCCTATCAACATGTTTGAACCTTGAAATATATTTACATGATATGAAATAAAAAGGCAAGCTGTCAAAATAAAACTATAAGATTGTTTGCACAGTTTCTCCCCTAGATGGTTGCAGTCACTGGATAGATAGACCACCAAATCTCAACAGATCTTATATGTCCTTATATGTAGCCTACTAGCCTACAAATGCAGAAGAGTAGAAAGTAAAAGTTGACAGAACTATAATAAGTAGCCTACAGACAGACAGACAGACAGACAGACAGACAGACAGCAGGTGTTAAAAGGTCTGTGTAGTATGCTTACCTCCAGCTCTCCTTGGAGAATTGACAGACCATACTGTCCACGTCTGCCAAGCCATTTCCTCGTCCATACATGCCGTCGTCGCCTTTTCTTTTCGTGTCTGCGCACAGAATAGCACAAATTGCCAAGGCAAGGCATTTATTTTTGTTGAGCATTCTCATTATCAGGAAAGATCTGTGAGTATGCGAGCATCTCCCACTTCCGGTCTCCTCTTCTTCTTCTTCTTTTTCACGTTGCAGTTCCAGATACCAGAATCCGACGAGTCGTGTATGGAAGTACAGTATGAGCAGTCAGATCGCATCCGAGCATCGGATCGTATAGTGTGAGAACAGGAATCGTAAGCTGCATGCTGTTTACCCCTGCGATTCACTCGTACAGTGTGAGCAGCAGCTGAATACCGCGATTGAAAAAAAAAATCGCACAGTGTATGCCCAGCTTTAATCTATGAAAGCCAGGTTCGGTTCTTTGTCATGTTCAATGGCTTTTTTGCTTAGCTGTCTCAATGCGAAGATTGCATCAGTGCATCCTCTTCCTTTCCTGAAACCCATTTGTGTCTCACTTAATAATAGTTTGACCTTGTATCTTGTATATTGTTCAAGTGTCTCGGCATTCATCTTGCCTACATGGCTGAGAAGTGAGAGCCCTCTATACATTCCACAATCTCTTTTGTTTCATTTCCTCTTCTAGAGTGGTATCACTATTGCACATTGCCAATCTTCAGGGACTTTCCTTTCACTCCATGTCATTTGGAATATCATTGTCAGCCACGTGATCCCTACTTCTCCACATGCTTGGATGCATTCTGATGTTAACCTATCTATTCCAGCTGCTCTGTTTCTGCGGCTGGTTTTTATTGCTCTTTCAACCTCTGATCGAAGAATTGTTGGTTCAATTTCTTTGGGATAATTTTGTTATCCCAAAGAAATAGATATTCCCTGGTTGATGTTTAGAAATTCCTCAAAGTATTCTCTCCACGTAGTTTTTATTTTGCTACCTTCATTCAATGAGTTCCCATATTTGTCATTAATGATTGATGTTGGATCATAGGGGTCATTTCAAAGTCTCATGGCTCTAATACTCCAGTAAAATGCACTGGGGGAGTGTCTGCATAATTCTTTTAACTCCTTGCCATATTTTTTTTCTCTGAGAGTTCTTTGGCTTCTTTTACACCCTTTTTACAGTGGTAAAAAGGTGTTTTTTACACTGAGGTGTTTTTTTTTTTTTTATTAACATCTCAGTGGCCTGTTGATATTTAATATAGTCTTCCTCTAATCTGGATTTTATCCATGTCTTGTAGAGTTTCTTTTTCTCTTTGGTTGCTTCCTTGACTGTGTCATTCCACCACTGCATTCTCTTTACTGGAACTTTACCAGTTTTCTTGGTTCCACATGTTTTTATTAACACATCAGTGAGAGAAGTCTTGAAAATTGACCATGTTTTCTCTACAGAGAGTGCAATGGGGAGAAACCCTACCAGTTTCTCTGTCATTTCCTTATTAACTTCCCTTTGGACTTTTTCCTATCTGAGTTTCCTATAATTGATCTGATTTGATGCCTGGCTTTTGCTTTTTGTTGGCTTTTGTATTGATTCTCTCAAAGTTAGCATTACTGGACAGTGATCTGTGTCCAGTGTTACATTTGATATTGTTCTACCATCAGTGACATTCCTTCTTTGACCTATCCTAGTGAGGATGAAATCAATTAGTGATGATATGTTTAAGTTGTTCCATCTGTACCAGGTCTGCATCTGGCTGTGGTTATGCTAAAAGAATGTATTTGTTATCCAGAGATCAAACTCTGCACAGAGGGCTAGTATTTGTTCACCATTGAAGTTACAGTCTGTTCTATTGTCACTATAAGGGCCAAGGTAAGCTTCCCATGGTGACCTTCTGGGTCCTACCCATCCATTGAAGTCCCCCATAATGGTGAGAGCTTCATTATCTGGTATAGACTCAATGGATTCTGCCACTTTTTCAAATGTAATGGAAACTTCTAATAAACACTTCAGAATGCTTAGCAGTTGTCTTTTCAGTTATTTATTATAGTAGATCATATAAAAGATATAGGAAAGGAAAGAAAAGAATAGAAGAAGACACCACTTCTGATGATGCTGAGAGTATGCACACTCTGAGTTTTTGTTTTAGTGGCTGTTATCTATTATACTCTAAAGCCATTCGCTTACTGCTTGCATCTTCACGTGATTGGCTCAAGATTTTCTATGAAGCTTTGTTAAAGCGTGCACCCGGCGTGCTCTGGTATGTGCAGGTGGATGCGTAGTTATGGAGAACTCAGGCATCCTGCTTATCACCAGCCAAGGCCACAGAAAGGTGATTACAGCATGTGGAAAACATCTATTCTCAGTATACTAAGCTACTTTAACTCAACATACAGAAACACAGAGAATAATAATGTTCATCCATTAAATTTCCCTCACACAAAGAATTCAGCTTTCTCCTCTTCTGAGTAAGAGTCATTACAAGGGATATACACCTGAATAAAGGTAGTTGCTGATTGATTTTGTTTTATCTTGATTATTCTTTCTGAGATGAAATCTGTCTCTAGTACACTCTTTGCTGTATCAGGGTACATAATGAATCCTACTCCATGAGTAGCCCTTAAACCTTGATGCTTTCCACTCCAAGTCAATCTATAATTATCATATATTTCCTCCTAAAATCCAACCCCTAGTCCATTTCCCTGGGAGACAGAAACAGGCAAAGTAGGGGATTGCTAGGTTGGGTGAAGTATGATGTGGTTTTATGGCACTTAAGGCCAACCTGGGTCACCCTGAAACATGCTGGCTAATGGGGCTCTGGTGACACTATGACAGGCCAAGCAAGTCAGTAGTGGATAACCTATTGCTCAAGGAAACAAACAAAAAAAGAAACGGACTGACCAAAATGGGAAATGAACTAGGTGTGAAAAAGGACTAAGAAACAGGATTTGCACATGGAATATATGTGGATTTAGAGACAAAGAAGTGGAAATCATGGATTTCATGAAAAAGTGGAAAACCCAGTTATTGGGCATCTCAGATTGCAGGTTGAATGGAAATGGTATGAAGCAAATACATGAATTCCAGTTTGTAATGTGACAAAACAGGACAAACACCAGAGGTGGGTAGAGTAGCCAAAAATTGTACTCAAGAGTATTGTTACTTTAGAATAATATTACTCAAGTAAAAGTAAAAAGTAGTCGTCCAATTAATTACTTGAGTAAGAGTAAAAAGTACCAAGTGAAAAAACTACTCAAGTACTGAGTAACTGCTGAGTAACTTTGTTTATTGATCAGGATGTCATAACAGGCAGAGATTTCATATATATTTCACACAAACTGTGTGTGTGGGCGGCACAGTGGTGTAGTGGTTAGCGCTGTCGCCTCACAGCAAGAAGGTCCTGGGTTCGAGCCCCGGGGCCGGCGAGGGCCTTTCTGTGTGGAGTTTGCATGTTCTCCCCGTGTCCGCGTGGGTTTCCTCCGGGTGCTCCGGTTTCCCCTACAGTCCAAAGACATGCAGGTTAGGTTAACTGGTGACTCTAAATTGACCGTAGGTGTGAGTGTGAATGGTTGTCTGTGTTTATGTGTCAGCCCTGTGATGACCTGGCGACTTGTCCAGGGTGTACCCCGCCTTTTGCCCGTAGTCAGCTGGGATAGGCTCCAGCTTGCCTGCGACCCTGTAGAAGGATAAAGCGGCTAGAGATAATGAGATGAGATGAGACTGTGTGTGTGAAGTTCTGTGTATTAACAATAACAACAAGAAGCTCAAGGCAGTCTGCACATAAACCATAACACTGTGTGCGCGTGCATGTTCACTCCATGAAGTGACTGTTCAGCTTTAACAGCAGCTGAACGTCACACGTAATATCTCCTCGTACGAAAAAGACTGGAAATAATCCTGTAAGATGCGATCAACGATGTTAATCCTTTCATCTCCCAAAAAGTTGTTTACTGGCTCCATCTCACAGAGGAGTTAGCAAGTGGAAGTAACAAGCAAAAAGGTTGCTAACTAGCTGCCAGCGCCCAGCTTGGCTGGGTGGTGGTGGGGATTGCTAGCAAGTGGTCAAGCTAACAAGCTAATGCCCTTCCTTTTGTGAACAAGCACTTGTAGACAAATAATAAAACAAATCTCACAGAAAAAAAAACACCTAAAGTCTTCACAAATCCCTCTAATCCACAAGAAATACAGTAGCTTGAAAAATGGAGATTTCACAAACGATATGTTACACGTTTTCAGTGTTTCCCACATACCAGGTAGCAATTTGTGGTGCTCCACTGTGCCGATGAGGGAATCGTGCGTGGTGGTGTCGTGGCGGTCGGTGGAGTCGGTCATTGGGGTGTATGCAAAGTGTTTACAGCGGGCGGTGTTCAAACACACAGTATTTTTCTTCAGAGTCACCTGCTGGGACAATTTTAAAGCTACAAGAAGCATTTGAGATTATTCAGTTCAATCTAAATTCTTTTAAGTTCTTTAAGAGAAGACAGCTAAAACAATTTTTACCAGAACCCTGCCTGGTTTCATTCCTCGACCCAACTCTATATTACAGGGCAGGCCATTAGTTTGCTGGGCTTGATGTTGGTGGAAAACCTGTCTTTTAAATTTATGAAAATTACTCACCAAAATTGAAGTTAAAGTTTAGTTTTACTAGAGCTGCACCGATTGCAATTTTTTGGGCCGATTCCAATTTTCCATGGAGTGTGACCTGCCGATACCTATTTTGGCAGATTCTGATTTCATTTTTTCAAACCACTTCACAGCACACACAAAGACTATTTTCTTTTTATCTTTTCTTTTCTTTAATAGAACATTCTGCCAGATTTTCAGTAATAAATTTTCAACACCTCAAAGGTTGAAAACAAACAAAAAGACATTGTTCTTTGTAAAATCTTTCTTCATGTTTGGTATTAACATATTAATTCCTGAAATAGGAAATTCACACAAACATTTTTTCTTTTCCCATCCAATATCTGGCACAAAAACAACTTCCCCCTCATATATCATTTGCCTACTGCTACGGAACACACTTTCATAAGTCTATTTAGATCTGAAAACTTATGCCTTACAGAACAACCCATTTCTTCATTCAGTATCAAAATACAAAAATAATTTCCAGTCATACTTATACCATAGCCATTCTATCATCTTTGTCAAATGTGTATTTGTAGAGTAATTTCCAATGGAATTAAGTACAACCAAGGTTGTAAAACAAACAAAGAGACATTTTTTTCTTTCTCTCTTTGTACAAATCTAACTAGATGTTTGGTAATAGGCTAACGTATTAATTCCTGTAATGGGAAATTCACACAACCACAAACATTTTCTTCTTTTCACATCCAATATCTGGCACAAAAAAATTCACTATATTTGGATATATAATATATCCAAATATAGTGAATTTTTTTGTTGTTAATGGCACGCACGCCGGAGCTCGTTAGGCGCGCAGGACTGACACTGTTCTGCGCAAGCGCAACACAATCGCACTAGAAAGCATGTTCAAGCTGCCAGTGGAGCTGCAGTCTTTTTAGTTGCGAATTAAGAGTATTTCTACTTTCATCTCTATGTGATACACAAGTTTTGATCAGCAGAAAATCGGCATATTTTAATTTTGACCGGCCGGTCGCTGGTCATGGCCGATCACGTGAAAATCAGCCGATTCCGATCGGCAATCGGTCAATCGGTGCATGTCTGTTTTTTACCTTAGTTTTTTGCCTTTTTGGTGGCAATCTTTCAATCATTCTTTAGTTGACATTCAAGGAATAAATTGCAAAAAACAAGCTGGAGGTTTTTATTTTAAATATTGAACTCAACACTTACCTCAACCAATACTAAAATGAAATAAATAGTATAATGTAACAAAATAATAATAAAATATCATAATTAGATGTAAGAAACCACTTAAGGTAACACCAAGGCAACTAACAATAATGAAAAAGCATTACCCTAATTGGTGCAAAGCCTGCATGCCCTATCAGAACATTTAATTCTGCGTGGCTTCCTGAAAAAAAACCTCAAGTGCCCTATCATAAGGGAAGTCATTGCTGAAGCGGGATAAACAGGATAATGCAATAAGGCCGGTTCCTCGTGTCAAGCTGCTACTGTATGCATTAAAATTGGTTTATAGCCTGACTCAGGGATGTCCGTTTCCTGTAAGCCAAGAAGGCTATGATTAAAGCTCATCACAAGCACGACGTAGGCTACCTTTTAAAATAAGGGGTCGGAAGGTGAATCGGGAAGGCTGTGTTATTTTTAATTAGCCTAACAGGCTACTTGCAGTCCGGGTATATGCGCACCGGCAGGCCTGTGGACACGCCTCTCTCTCTGTGTGTGTGTGTGGGTGTGCGCGCGAATGAGAAGAAAGAGCACTATGAATGAACGGAATGATATGCAACGGAATATATATATATATATATATATATTTTTTTTTTTTTCAAAATCGAGAGTCTGATTGTGTGGCGATAGGAATCCATTGTGTGGCACTGCGCAACACAATGGTCTATGTATGGGAAACCCTGGTTTTGTTATTTAGTAAGTTTTCACCAGTCTTCCCAGTTTTTGACCAGAGCCATGTACAACTGTAACGCTATTGAGGAGCTGACATTAGGCGAGCAACCTTATTTTCATGAGCAATTTTTGGTTTCACATCAATAAAAAGTGATTGTTAGGAAGATTTTTTGTAGTTTTATGTCTTGGCTTTCTGGTGTGTGTGTGTTGCCGTCTGAGGCCGCAGTGCGTCAATACATTTCCACAAAACAATGTATTTTACAGTTATTTATGATGCTACAACAGGGCTAACGCCTGCCTATGAAGACAGCCAAAAGCACATAGTCTACTTACCGTAATGTGTTTCCTCAAATTCGGCGTTGAGTTTTTATAAGCTGAAACGTCCACTGGTTTGGGGAGACACATGTGACACCGCATAACATTATTATTTTTTGTTGTTTGGAGAGAGTGAACATGGTTTGTATGTGTGGCCAGGGGTGTGCCTCTTCGGCTTGATGAGAAACGCTGGCCGCTGTCTCTGACATTTTTCTTCTGCTTCCGTGGTCTTTTCCACCTGGACTGCTCTTGCCGTGGGAATTTTGTGTGCAGGCGCGCACGGCGGCTTGGCTCTGTTTGATTGGCGAAACGGAGTTAAACCATAGCCTCTCCCACTATGGCTCTGGCTGCTACATTGGATTGGTGAGATGCGGTCATGTGACAGAGCCTCTGCTGGAAGTCTCGACAAAACATAAACAAACAGGCCACGCATCGCACGGATCAATAAAAATAAAAATAAAGTAGCGAGTAACGAGCAGAATATAGCCCAATGTAATGGAGTAAAAGTACTGCTTCTTCTTCACAAATATACTCAAGTAAAAGTAAAAAGTATGCTGCATTAAAACTACTCTTACAAGTACAATTCATCCAAAAAGTTACTCAAGTAAATGTAACGGAGTAAATGTAGCGCGTTAAGGCCTCTGCATGCTCTTGCGACAAGGCTTTCGCAGATAGCTTTTCGCAGACAGTTGTAATTTATCATTGAGTGGGGAGTAATAGGTGTGCGCGATGTTATTCACCGCCACAACGCAAGGGGGCGCGAAGTCGCGAAATCGCTAGGAGTAGTTGGTGGGTGTGGTTAGTGGAGTGTTTATCCTCCGGTTACTTATAATGACTAGAACTGGAGTCGTATAGATGTACGCATAGACATCCTATGTCTATGGATGTACATACTTCCTCAATCAACCGCTCTTCGTGCTGCTCCATCTTCGCTCGTGTTTTTTAAAAATGCCGGTCGTGAAAACAAACCAAACCGGGAAAGTAGGGAAGCGGAAGTGCGTGTACAGCGGATGTAGAGTGGACCAATCAGAGCCCTCTTGTCTGCGACGCTGTCTGCGAGGCTTCTGCGGTGGTCACAATTTTTGGGAGGTGCGCGCAGAGCGTCTGCGAAGGTGGGGGGGCTATGCAGACGCTATCTGCGACGCCGTCTGCGAGGACTGGGTTGTCAGCATAAATTGGCCTTTACTACCCACCTCTGACAAACACCAAGGGGGATGAATACTTTTGCAGGAGACTGTAAATCAACTTTATGTATCTAAAATCAGAACTTCTAATGCTAAATGGGTTTTCTTATGTTTTGGATTTTGTAAAACAAACAGTTAATGAAAACAATGAAACTAGTTTGTAGGTCAGTCTTGATTGAAACTTCATCTCATCTCATTATTTCTAGCCGCTTTATCCTTCTACAGGGTCGCAGGCAAGCTGGAGCCTATCCCAGCTGACTATGGGCGAAAGGCGGGGTACACCCTGGACAAGTCGCCAGGTCATCACAGGGCTGACACATAGACACAGACAACCATTCACACTCACACCTACGGTCAATTTAGAGTCACCAGTTAACCTAACCTGCATGTCTTTGGACTGTGGGGGAAACCGGAGCACCCGGAGGAAACCCACGCGGACACGGGGAGAACATGCAAACTCCACACAGAAAGGCCCTCACCGGCCCCGGGGCTCGAACCCAGGACCTTCTTGCTGTGAGGTGACAGTGCTAACCACTACACCACTGTGCCGCCCTTGATTGAAACTTGATTGACATTTTTTTCAGGTTGTCCAGTGAAGTCAATTCATAAGTCTGAGCTACATTTGAAATGTCATGAAATAAAAGGTAAGTTATCATTGCAAAATGCCTACAGCAGCTCTGACTTGAATCACATACTACACTTTGGCTTACATTACTCTCACAAAAATAAGATTATTATTGTCTTTTAGAAATCTTATTCCAATGTCATGAACCCAGAATGAAAAAGTTATCAGCTTCAAGACTTTTAAAAGCTTTCATTTGATTCTTCATATAAAACAATGTTTGGATTACCAGATAATTGGAAACGTTGGGAAACTGTATATTTGGTTGTTGAGATTGCTTGAAAAGTCTGTCTTTAAGTTGTAGGGGTCCAATCCATCATACACACACACATAGTCAAGTCAAGTCAAGTCAAGTCAAGTCAACTTTATTGTCAAATATGCTATACATGCTCGACATACAACACAGATGAAATATCAGTCCTCTCTGATCCACGGTGCAAACTGGCAATGCAATAAATAAAAATAGAATAATTGAAAAAAACAAACAATATAAACAGTATAAACACTCTAGATAGGAACTAGACATAGACTAAACACTCAAACAATATAAACAGTATAAATAAACAGTATAAACACTAGATAAGAACAAGACAGACTAAACACTCAAACAGACAATATAAACAGTATAAACACTCTAGATATGAACTAGACTAAACACACACACACACATATAAATTGATACAAATAACCAAACAGTCAAGGGCACGTGAGGTATAGCAGGTAAACATGAAATAAGCAGTATAAACAAACTAACAGCTGTTAAGGTGAGGTAGTGAGGAATAGTGCAAATGAGTGAGGTAAAGTGAGATGTGCGGTCCCTGAGTTCAGTGTGTTAATGAACGAGGTAAAGTGAGATGTGCAGTCCCTGAGTTCAGTGTGTTAATGAACGATGAGATGCATGTATGTATGTGTGTGTGTGTGTTGGGGGGGAAACTGTGAGGATGACATGTCAGATGCTGAAGGGGGGGCAGGGGGGTGTGCGAGCAGAATCTGTGGCAGGGGGCAGAGGGGGGAGGAGGGGCAGAACAGGGAGGGAGTTGAGCCTCCTGACCACCTGGTGAAAGAAACTGTTCTTGAGCCTACTGGTTTTGGCCTGGAGACTCAGCAGTCTCCTCCCCGACGGCAGCAGGCTGAAAAGGCTGTGAGATGGGTGGGTGGGGTCACCTGCGATCCTGATGGCTTTGCATACATACATACATACATACACACACAGTGGCATCCAAAAGTTTGGGCACCCTTGCTGAAAATGTCTGTTACTGTGAATAGTTAAGTGAGCAGAATATGAACTGATTACCAAAAGGCATAAAGGTAAAGACGACATTTCTTTTCAGCGTTTTATGCAGGATTTGTGTATTATTTTTGTTTTGTACAATTGGACAGTGAAAAAAGAAAAGGAACACCATGCAAAAGTTTGGGCACCCCAATACATATGAGTTCTCAGTTAACTTTTACCGTAGTTCCAGATCTTAATTAGCTTATTGAGCTGTGGCTTGTTCAAATTCTTCATTAGGAAAGGTCAGATAATGCAGATTTCAAAGCTGTATAAATTCTCTGACTCCTCAAACTTGTTCCTAAAATCAACAGCCATGGGCTCCTCTAAGCAACTACCTAGCATTCTGAAAAATAAAATAATTGATGCTCACAAAGCAAGAGAAGGCTACAAGAATGTAGCAAAGTGCTTTCAGGTAGCTGTTTCCTCAGATTGTAATGTTATTAAGAAATGGTAGTAAACAGAAACAGTGGAGATCAAGGTGAGGTCTGGAAGATGAAGAAAACTTTCTGAAAGAACTGCTCATTGGATTGCTAGAAAGACAAATAAAACCCCCTGTTTGACTGCAAAAGACCTTCAGAAAGATTTAGCAGACCCTGGAGTGGTGGTGCACTGTTATACTATGCAGCAACACCTGAACAAATATGACCTTCATGAGAGAGTCATCAGAAGAAAACCTTTCCTGTGTCCTAGCCACAAAATTCAGTGTCTGAAGTTTGCAAACGAACATCTAAGAAAGCCTGATGCATTTTGGAAACAGGTCCTGTGGACTGATGAAATCAAAATAGAACTTTTTGGCCACAATGTGCAAATGCATGTTTGGAGAAAAAAGGGTGCCAAATTCCAGGAAAAGAACACCTCTCCAACTCTGAAGCATGGGTGTGGATTGATCATGCTTTGGGGTTGTGTTGCAGCCAGTGGCACAGGGCACATTTCATTGGTCGAGGGAAGCATGGATTCATAATAAATACCACCAAATTTTGGAAGCAAACATCACACCATCTGTAAAAAAGTTGAAGTTAAAAAGAGGATGGGTCCTACAATAAGACAATGATCCAAAACACACCTCAAAATCTACAATGGAATACCTCAAGAGGCACAAGCTGAAGGTTTTGCCATGGCCCTCACAGTCCCCTGTGAATAGATCTCAAAAGAGCAGTGCATGCAAGACAGCCCAAAAAACTTGCAGAACTGGAAGCCTTTTGCAAGGACGAATGCGCAAAAATCCCCCAGGTAAGAACTGAAAGATTATTAGCTGGCTACAAAAAGTGTTTACAAACTGTGATACTTGCCAAAGGGGGTGTTACTAAGTACTGACCATGTCAGGTGCCCAAACTTTTGCTTCAGGTCCTTTTCATTTTTTTGATATTTTACACCTGTAAATGATGGAAATAACCCTGCCTTTCGCCCGTAGTCAGCTGGGATAGGCTCCAGCTTGCCTGCGACCCTGTAGAACAGGATAACGCGGCTAGAGATAATGAGATGAGATGAAATGTTGGAAATAAAAATTTAATCTTGCGGAAAATATTAAAGAAATGTGTCATCTTTACCCTTATGCCTTTTGGTGATCAGTTCATCTTCTGCTCACTTAACTATTCACAGTAACAGACATTTTCAGCAAGGGTGCCCAAACTTTTGCATGCCACTGTGTGTGTATGTATGTGCATATATATATATATATATATATATATATATATATATATATATATATATATATATATAATATGGGTGCTAAGGGTGACTACTTTTAATGGCTCTGGTCAACTAACTTCTGCAAAACATGCCTGCCCGGGGTGCACCTGCTGTAAACAAAAAGTTCTTCCATGGACCGAGTAAGGGATGGTATATTCCCTGGGCTGTGCCCAGTGGAGAGACTGGAACATCACGAATGGAATTCTGCAAGTGGGGTCTTCTTAAATGATATGACTAAGCTTGAAGAATTATTCTGGGTACATTGGATTCGAGGGGCAGCACGGTGGTGTAGTGGTTAGCGCTGTCGCCTCACAGCAAGAAGGTCTGGGTTCGAGCCCCGTGGCCGGCGAGGGCCTTTCTGTGCGGAGTTTGCATGTTCTCCCCGTGTCCGCGTGGGTTTCCTCCGGGTGCTCCGGTTTCCCCCACAGTCCAAAGACATGCAGGTTAGGTTAACTGATGACTCTAAATTGACCGTAGGTGTGAATGGGAGTGTGAATGGTTGTCTGTGTCTATGTGTCAGCCCTGTGATGACCTGGCGACTTGTCCAGGGTGTACCCTGCCTTTCGCCTATAGTCAGCTAGGATAGGCTCCAGCTTGCCTGCGACCCTGTAGGACAGGATGAAGCGGCTAGAGATGATGACATTGGATTCGAAGTTTGTTAATATCTTGTGAAAAGGACACTTAGTAAAACCTGTGACTGATGTGATTACCAATCACCTTGCTCCTGCTTGTCACTGGATACTATCCATCAGTCCATCCATTATCCATAACCACTTATCCTGTGCAGGGCTGTAGGAAAGCTGGAGCCTATCCCAGCTGACTATGGGCAAGAGGCAGGGTACACCCTGGACAAGTCACCAGATCATCACAGGGCTGACACATTGAGACAAACAACCATTCATACTCATTCACACCTATGGTCAATTTAGAGCCACCAAGTAGCCTAACATGTCTGTGAAGATTCTCAGTCATCCAGGTCATAGTAACTGTGGGTCATAAACGAGAGCAACTGGATTTGCTTGAAGATTCTTGAAGATGTTTCACCTCTCATCTGAAAGGCTTCTTCAGTTCTGTCTGACTAGTAGGGATTATCAGGTATTTATCCTAAATAAATATATGGATGCTAAGCGTGACTACTCTTAATGGCTAAATACCTGATATTCCCTACTAGTCAGACAGAACTGAAGAAGCCTTTCAGATGAGAGGTGAAACATCTTCAAGAATCTTCAAACAAGTCCAGTTGCTCTCTTTTACCACCCACAAGTAGCCTAACCTGCAGGTCTTTGAACTGTGGGGGAAACTGGAACACCTAGAGGAAACCCACACAGACATGGGGAGAACATGCAAACTCCTTCTTGCTGTGAGGTGACAGTGCTAACTACTACACCACCATGCCGTCCCACTGGATACTAGTCACTGAGATTTAGAGAGTGGTATATGTGTTGTACAAGCATATTTCCCTATGTATATAATGTACAGATGTCTCATCACCTCATTTTTATTCATTATCCCTTCTTCAAAGCCCTGTGGTGATGGAGGACTTGTGGCATATGCAGCCTTCATGGGTTGGAAACGTACAGCTACAAATCTACACACAGACAGCAGGAAGCTTATCATAATGTCATTTTCAAGTCTTCATTGACAGAGCTTGATTTGGGTGGAGGTTCCTGTGTCTGAGCAGCCCTGTTCAGGGAGAGCACTGTTCACCCAGATTCTTGGGAAGGTCCTAGAAAAGGTGGATCACACATTGCCTGTCAACCCTAAGCTGGTCAGTTTCCTGTGACTGATGGCTGTTCGTCTAATGCAGGAAGATAATCAAAAGAAACAAGAAATGCTATGCAAAGAAACACATACTGTACCTCTAAACATCTGCAGCTGGAACGTAAGAACCTTGCTCGATAGCAATGCATCCACTTGTCCCGAGCGGAGGACTCCTCTTGTTGCAAAAGAACTAGATATTTTGAATACTGACATAGCAGCACTGTCAAAAACAAGACTCTCCGAGGAGGGACAACTAACCAAAGTGTATTCAGGATTTACACTCTTCTGGATTGGAAAACCGAAAGGAGAAAAGAGAGAAGGTGAAGTTGGGTTTGCCATCCATACAAGTTTGATAAATCAGGTTGAATGTCCTTGCGGTATCAATGAGTGTATCATGAAGCTATGCATTCCACTAACATGTGATAGATATATGTCTATACTCTTTGTGTATGCTCCAACCATCCAGGCAAGTGAGGAGACCATCATGTACTTCTACAGTACTCTTAGGGAAGTTTTAACTTCTATCCCAAAAGAGGAGAAGTTGCTAGTCCTCAGTGACTTTAATGCTCATGTACGAGAGGCAGTATGAGACCTAGAATGTGCTGGGTCATTATGGTATTGGCAATGTCAACAGCAATGGTTTGAATTTACTGGAACTCTGTTCTGAATTCAACCCTCTTATCTGTAGCACTTTTTTGTGACAAAAGAAGAAAGACAAAGTTACATAGATTCATCCGAGATCAAAACACGGACATATGATTGATTTTATCATCACATGAAAGAATGATCCCAGAGATGTTTGTAATGTCCGTTTGCCACAAAGTACGGAGTGTGACACTGATCATAAGCTGGTACATAGAAAGTTTAAGCTAGAAATATGAAAGAAAGCTCAGATGAATGGGTTAAAAAGTTCCCAAGTGTATCAACATGTCGAAGCTAAGTCAACCTGATGTTTGCAAAAAGCTCTCTGACACCTTTGACAGTCTTACCTTTGATGGTATTTGGGAAAACTTCAAGCAGCAGGTATACTCAACAGGAGTGGAAGTTATTGGAATGACCCAAAGAAAGCACACAGATAGGTTCAACAATAATGACCACTTGATCAAATCAACTTCTTGAAACTAAGCATAACCTGCATGCATCATGACTAAACCAGAACCTTGTCAATCGGTCAATAGTAAAAAAGTCACTCAAAGAGGACAAAGCAACTATGCAACATGTTGAGGGAAATGAAAACAAAGTGGTGGTCCAACATTTCCACTGAGGTTCAAAGTGCATATGCTCAATGGGACTCAAAGTGCTTGTACAGCTTGCTATGATAGGTCTTTGGTCCACCAACATCTTCAATGGTTCCACTTAAATCCAAAGATGGCAAGACCCTCATTAAAAATCCTGAGGGTATCATGGGATGCTAGAAAAAGCACTTGACTGACTTTTTTGATCCATCCACGGTTGATGAAGCAGTTATTAACAGCATACCACAGAGTGACATGATGAAAGAACTGGATATCTACCCAACCAGAGATGAGGTAGACCAGTGCATTAAGCAAATCAATGCAGGATTAGAATTTTCTATATTTCTGCATAAATATGACCTAAAACATAATCAGATTTTCACACAAGTCCTAAAAGTAGATAAAGAGAACCCAGTTAAACAAATGAGGCAAAAATATTGTACTTGGTCATTTATTTATTGAGGAAAATGATCCAATATTACATATCTGTAAGTGGCAAAAGTATGTGAACCTCGAGGGTTAGCAGTAAATTTGAAGGTGAAATTAGAGTCAGGTGTTTTCAATCAATGGGATGACAATCAGGTGCAAGTGGATGTCCTGTTTTACTTAAAGAACAGGGATCTATCAAAGTCTGATCTTCACAACACATGTTTGTGGAAGTGTATCATGGCACAAACAAAGGATATTTCTGAGGACCTCAGAAAAAGCGTTGTTGATGCTCATCAGGCTGGAAAAGGTTACAGAACCATCTCTAAAGAGTTTGAACTCCACCAATCCACAGTCAGACAGATTGTGTACAAATGGAGAAAATTCAAGACCATTGTCACCCTCCCCAGGAGTGGTCAACCAACAAAGATCACTCCAAGAGCAAAGCATTTAATAGTCAGCGAGCTCACAATGGACCCCAGGGTAACTTCTAAGCAACTGAAGGCCTCTCTCACATTGGCTAATGTTAATGTTCATGAGTCCACCATCAGGAGAACACTGAACAGCAATGGTGTGCATGGCAGGGTTGCAAGGAGAAAGCCACTGCTCTCCAAAAAAAAACATTGCTGCTTATCTGCAGTTTGCTAAAGATCTTGTGGAGAAGCCAGAAGGCTATTGGAAAAAATGTTTTGTGGATGGATGAGACCAAAATAGAACTTTTTGGTTTAAATGAGAAGCGTTATGTTTGGAGAAAGGAAAACACTGCATTCCAGCATAAGAACCTTATCCCATCTGTGAAACATGGTGGTGGTAGTATCATGATTTGGGCCTGTTTTGCTGCATCTGGGCCAGGGTGGCTTGCCATCATTGATGGAACAATGAATTCTGAATTATACCAGTGAATTCTAAAGGAAAATATCAGGACATCTGTCCATGAACTGAATCTCAAGAGAAGGTGGGTCATGCAGCAAGACAACGACCCCAAGCACACAAGTCGTTCTACCAAAGAATGGTTAAAGAAGAATAAAGTTAATGTTTTGGAATGGCCAAGTCACAGTCCTGACCTTAATCCAATTGAAATGTTGTGGAAGGACCTGAAGCAAGCTGTTCATGTGAGGAAACCCACCAACATCCCAGAGTTGAAGTTGTTCTGTACAGAGGAATGGGCTAAAATTCCTCCAAGCCGGTGTGCAGGACTGATCAACAGTTACCGGAAACATTTAGTTGCAGTTATTGCTGCACAAGGGGGTCACACCAGATACTGAAAGCAAACGTTCACATACTTTTGCCACTCACAGATATGTCTCATCTCATCTCATTATCTCTAGCCGCTTTATCCTTCTACAGGGTCGCAGGCAAGCTGGAGCCTATCCCAGCTGACTACGGGCGAAAGGCGGGGTACACCCTGGACAAGTCGCCAGGTCATCACAGGGCTGACACATAGACACAGACAACCATTCACACTCACATTCACACCTACGGTCAATTTAGAGTCACCAGTTAGCCTAACCTGCATGTCTTTGGACTGTGGGGGAAACCGGAGCACCCGGAGGAAACCCACGCGGACACGGGGAGAACATGCAAACTCCACACAGAAAGGCCCTCGCCGGCCCCGGGGCTCGAACCCAGGACCTTCTTGCTGTGAGGCGACAGCGCTAACCACTACACCACCGTGCCGCCCTTCACAGATATGTAATATTGGATAATTTTTCTCAATAAATAAATGATCACGTTTCATATATTTGTCTCATTTGTTTAACTGGGTTCTCTTTATCTACTTTTAGGACCTGTTTGAAAATCTGATTATGTTTTAGGTCATTTCTGCAGAAATATAGAAAATTCTAAAGGGTTCACAAACTTTCAAGCACCACTGTATGCACTGTGTGGGTAAACAGTGCAACCATTTAAGAATAATGTTCCTCAATGTAAAATTACAAAGAATTGGGGGATCACATGATCTGTGGTACACAATATTATTAAAAGATTCAGAGAATCTGGAGAAATCTCTGTATGCAAGAGACAAAGGTGAAAACTGACACTGGATGCCTGTGATCTTCAGGCGGTCAGGCAACAGTGCATTAAAAGCCAACACGTGTCTGTAGTGGAAATCACTGTATGAGCTCAAGAACACTTCAGAAAACCATTGTCTGTGAAAACAGTGTATTACTGCATCCACAACTGCAATTTAAATCTATATATAAACAATATCCAGAAACACCACCACCTTCTCTGGGCTTGAGCTCTTTTATGATGCACTGAGGTGAAGTGGAAAATTGTCCTGAGGTCTGATGAATTAAAAGTAGAAATTCTTTTTAGAAATCATGGACACCACGTCATCCAGTCTAAAGAGACCATCCGGCTTGTTGCCAGCACACAGTTAAAAAGTCAGCATCTGTGATGGTATGAGGGTGCATTAGTGCACATGACATGGGTAGCTTGCACATCTGGGAAGGCATCATTAATGCTGAATGATATATACACGTTTCAGAGCAATATGCTGCCATCCAGACAAAATCTTCTTTCAGGGAAGGCCTTCCTTCTTTCAGCAAGACAATGCCAAACTGCTTTCTGCACATATTAAAACTGCATGGCTCAGTATTAAAAGAGTCTGGGTGCTAAACTGGCCTGCTAGCAGTCCAGACCTGTCTTCCATTTAAAACATTTGGTGCATTATGAAGCCCAAAATATGACAAAAGAAACCCCAAACTGTTGAGCAAATTAAATTGTATATCAGGCAACAATGGGGCAACATTTCTCTTTCAAAACTACAGCAATTGGTCTCCTCAGTTCCCAAATGTTTACAGAGTGTTGTTAAATGTAGAGGTGATGCAACACAGTGGTAAACATACCCCTGTCCAAACTTTTTTGAAATGTGTTACTAACATCAAATTCAAAATGAGCCTATATTTTTCAAAACACTTTGTACAATTTTTAATGAAATATAGGGTTTCCATGATTTGAAAATTATAGGCCATTTGCAGGAATTGTTCACGTGTCAATTTTCCCCATAGCAACAAGCCCATGGTGGGCAAGCTAACTTGACATTCCTTGACAACCATAAGAGTTTGACTGGCGATGCGAAGCAATCCATTTCTATAATACTCAAGTTGGTCGCCGCCGAAAGAAATTCATGTGCAAAATGGCGGATTTCTCAGGAATGTTTATAACTTATAATTTCTCCTTTTCTACCTTTATCATTCACTCAAAACCCTTTTTGCATGGTTTCTTTTGTACACATAGCATTGCTTCTTATGTATTTGAATCAGCTTCTTACCTGTCAACATGTTATATAATACAGTACAATACAGTACCACTCCAGTTAAAAACAGAAGGTACAACACAAGATTTTAGATTTCTTTTTCCTTTGGTACTTGTTATTCGATAATCAATTTCTTTCGGCGGCAACCAACTTGAGTCCAAAACACTCTTTTTTTATGGCCAATGATTCGCTTTAACTTACAACAGAAGTTAAAACCACAAACTTTTTCCAAGTACACACAGAAATTCGGGTCAAAAATGACAGTAGAAAAGGTAAAAACAGCTATTATAGAAATGGATTGCTTTGCATCGCCAGTCAAACTCTTATGGTTGTCAAGGAATGTCAAATTAGCTTGCCCACCATGGGCTTGTTGCTATGGAGAAAATTGACACGTGATCAATTCCTGCAAATGGCCTATTGCCTTCTGATTTTATTTACAGTTCACACAGCATCCCAACATTTTTTTGGAATTGGGATTGTATATTTTCAATGAATAAGTGATTGGTAGTGCTCATTTTTGGGTGAAAAATTCACTTAACAGAAACTGTTTCTTCACCCCGAACTATGCTGAAATTTTGGAGATTACTTTGAGCCAAGTATAAACACACATTGCTCTTCTCACACATTATGTACACTTTTTTGAGATAATGGTCCTCTTGTAACACATTTCTAACACATATTTCACCTCCTTGTTTGTATAGCAATAGATCATATTTCTTTTGAAGTATATTGTCTGTACTTGTTAGCTCCAATATACTTCATGGTAATGTGATTGTATCTCTTTTATGTTTTAATGTTAACCCTCAATTATAGCCTCATATTAAGTATCAATACTAATGATAATGATATCCAAAATCTGAATAAGGTTTAAAATGAGACCAAAATAGAAACCAGAGGGAATCTAAAGGATGATAACTTTGCTGCAGAATTTCAAGTGTGGACAGGAGGAAGATTCTGCAGTAAAGTTATCATCATTTAGATTCCCTCTGGTTTCTATTTTGGTCTCATTTTAAACCTTATTCAGATTTTGGATATCATTATCATTAGTATTGATACTTAATATGAGGCTGTGAGGCTTAATATAAGATTTTGGAAGGAGGTTTTCACTCAAAATCTCACGATACATGGCCCCATTCATTCTTTCCTTTACACAGACCAGGACGACTGATCCGTGTAAAGGAAAGAATGAATGGGGCCATGTATCGTGAGATTTTGAGTGAAAACCTCCTTACATCAGCAAGGGCATTGAAGATGAAACGTGGCTGGGTCTTTCAGCATGACAATGATCCCAAACACACCACCCGGGCAACGAAGGAGTGGCTTCGTAAGAAGCATTTCAAGGTCCTGGAGTGGCCTAGCCAGTCTCCAGATCTCAACCCCATAGAAAATCTTTGGAGGGAGTTGAAAGTCCATGTTGCCCAGCGACAGCCCCAAAACATCACTGCTCTAGAGGAGATCTGCATGGAGGAATGGGCCAAAATACCAGCAACAGTGTGTGACAACCTTGTGAAGACTTACAGAAAATGTTTGACCTCTGTCATTGCCAACAAAGGGTATATAACAAAGTATTGAGATGAACTTTTGTTATTGACCAAATACTTATTTTCCACCATAATTTGCAAATAAATTCTTTAAAAATCAGACAATGTGATTTTCTGGATTTTTTTTCTCATTTTGTCTCTCATAGTTGAGGTATACCTATGATGAAAATTACAGGACTCTCTCATCTTTTTAAGTGGGAGAACTTGCACAATTGGTGACTCACTAAATACTTTTTTGCCCCACGGTATTAGATAAATGCGATGAGAGAAGAGAGGCAAAAAGAGCAAAAAACACAAATCCAACTGAAGAAAACAGAAGAAAATATAAACAGTTGGACAGGGAGGCGAGAATGTGTAATCTAACTAAGGAACAATGATAAAAGAAAATGCAGGAAATGTGATAGAGACTATGAGCAAGGAAGATCTAGAGAATTATACAGGACAGTAAAAGAGATTACCCAAGAATGGAAACTATCATCTTCAACAGTCAGAGATGCAAACAAAAGAAAAACATCAGAGATGGAAGTGGTCAAGAGGATATGGCGGGACCATTTTAAGAAAGTGCTAAGTGAGCAGATAGATGATGAGAGAAGACAGAGGAGGAGACAAGTAAAGCAATTGTTTGCCCCAATGAGAGAGGAAATAGAAAAACACATTAGAACATTGAAAAAAGGAAAGGCACCAGGAGTAGACAATCTTCTGACAGAGGTCCTGAAGGCCGATGGAGAGAAAGTGGTGGAATGGATGAAACAACTAGTAGGACAAATACTAAATGGAGGAGACATCCCAGAACAGTGGAATGAAAGCATAATAGTGACAATACCGTGTTGTAGTCAAATCATTAAACTGTGAGTATGAGTCCAGTCTTGAGTCCCCAGTGTTCAAGTCAGAGTCGAGTCCAAGTCATTAAAAAAAATTAGAGTCTAGTCTGAGTCGTGCTGATTGCGCCTTAATCCTGTGCAGGTGTAAGTTGTTTACGGCGCATGCGAGAGTCCGCTTGGTGTGCGCACTGTCCAGACTGCGCCCGAGAGTCTATCTGATGCATGCGCCAAGGTGCGCAGGTGTGACACTCTTGCATGGAATTAGTACAAAAATTAATGTAGATATAAATATCTTATACCAAATTATTACGGCATGTTACAAAAAATAAGGAAAAAATCCAAGTCCTCGTCTCCAGTTTACGAGTCATAATGCAGTTAATGCACGAGTCTGAGTCAAAGTCCGAGTCATCAGTGCTGAAGTCCAAATCAAGTCACAAGTCCTTAAAATTAGGACACGAGTTGTACTTGAGTCCGAGTCCTGGACTTGAGTACTACAAGGCTGTGCCAATATATAAGAAAGGAGATGTTACAAACTGCAAAAACTACAGACTGATCAGCCTAGTGTGCCACAGCTATAAGATCCTAGCAAAAACCCTACAAGAAGCAATTGCATCCTGACAAGAGGAAGGAAGTCCTAGGCGAAGAGCAGGCAGACTTCTGCCTAAGAAGTACAACTGATGACATATTTGTACTGTCACAAATCATAGAGGGCATGGGAATATGACAAGGACATATATAGCTTGTTTATAGATTTCAAACAGGCTTTCATTTCTGTCTCAAGAGCTGGAATGCTGCAGGCCTTAAGAAACTGGGGTTGTGATAAAGACATGGTTAGAGTAATAGAAGACCTATCCACAGACACCAAGGCAATAATGAAGAAGGGAGCTATAAAAAACTAAGAAATTTGAAACAAATAGAGGAGTACAACAGGGCTGCCCACTTTCTCTGCACCTCTTCAGACTCTTCCTGGAGGATACGACAAGAAATGTATTCTGGGACAGCAAAGGTGGAATAACCATTGGATGAATTCATATTAACAATCTCAAGTATGCAGACGACATAGTACTGATAAGCCCAACAATTGAGATTATGAGAGATGTCATGGAAAGACTACAGAGAGAATTTACAGAAGTGAAACTGAAAATTAATGCAGGAAAAACAAAATAAATGAAAATCAGAAGAAGGTGAGAAAACTTAGAACTGAATCTGAAAAGAGAAACAGTGGAACAGGTGCAAGAGTTCAAGTACCTGGGAGTTTACTTTACAGAGAAGGGTGAAACATGGAGAGCAGTCCAAGAGGGAATAAAAATAGGAAGGATAGTGATGGGAAGACGAAAGAAATATGGAAGAGTGCTGAGGTTACAACAGGGCTAAAAATCAGGGGTGGGCTTCCCCAAAGCCTCTTAACACTAATAGCATCTTAACTAGGAGAGAGAGAGCATTCATTCTGCTGTTCTCGCTATCATTTAACAATTATCTTTGTGCTATGATGCTTTTGGGAAACTCAGGCCAGATTGTTGACATCAGTAGTGTTTCCTACAGTAATTTACGAAGCAGAAACCTGGGTAATCAGAAATAGAGAGGAGAAGAAAATAAATGCATGCACTGTAAACCCGAATAAGTTGAGTTTACTTAAAAAAATTTAGGAAAGTGGTTGCCTTAAAAAAAATAAGTAATTATTAATGATTGAATTGAGTACCTTAAACTTACAATCTTCTGGTAAGTTTAAGGTACTCAATTCAATCATTAATAATTACTTATTTTTTTTAAGGCAACCACTTTCCTCAATTTTTTTAAGTAAACTCAACTTATTCGGGTTTACAGTGTGTGAGATGAACTGCTTGAGAAGAGTATTAGGAGTGAGATGCCCAGGCAACTAATAAGGAGGTGAGAAGGAGGGGAGAAGTAGGTATCACCCTGATAAAGAAGATGGCTGGGACACGTGGAAAGGATGTGGACCCAGAAGGACTTGGTGGGAATCAATAAGAAAAGCGAACCAGACACTGATAGCACAAGAAATGCTGATGCTTATCAGAGATAAAAAAAAAAAGTGGTAAGACTACAGAGCACTTGTCAAAAGGGACCCAACCCAGAACACGCTGGATGGGCAATAAGTAAATTAGTAAGTGTGGCAGCAGGGGCGTGGCCAAGCAGCAGTCTGTGAATGGAGGGCGGGGTCAGGGAAGGTAAGTAGCTAAGTCATTCCACCTGCTGTCAATTAATATATATGTGTGTGTGTGTTTGTTTGTTACAGGGAGGGAGCATAAAAGGAGAGTGAGAGAGAGCAGAGAAAAGGGGCTCTCTCCCCGACCACAATGCATGTGTGAGTGAGTGAGTGAGTGAGTGAGTGAGTGAAAGAAAGAAAGAAAGAAAGAAAGAAAGAAAGAAAGAAAGAAAGTGTGAGTGAAAGAAAGCTGAAAAGCTCAATAAAGTGTTTGTGTAAACACCAACTCTCGCCTGCCGTGCTTCTGTGGTCCATCCACTTCAGGAACTGTTACAGTGGTGCCGAAACCTGGGAGCACAGAAGGGGAACCACCCCATGAAGTACTCCCCATTCAAAGAGCTCATCCTTGTCCTCTCTACCACCCAGCAGAACCAGCATCAAGAGCTGATCACCCTCCAAAAGGAACAGGAGCAACGCTTTGAAGCCTTGATGCTGGTCCAGCAGGACGATCGCCAGGCGTTCTGGCACCTGCTCGCATCAGCAGGGGCATCAGCCACCGCTGCCTGCACCCTCACGAAAATGGGACCGCAGGATGATCCAGGAGCATTCCTCACCCTCTTCGAGCAAGCCGCTGAGCCGTGGGGGTGGCTGCTGGAGCAGTGTGTGGCACGCCTCCTCCTGCTCCTGACTGGTGAGGCACAGCTCGCAGTGCAGCAGCTCCCTGCTGACAGCCAACTGGTGTATGCTGACCTGAGGAAAGCCATCCTGCAGCGGCTCGGCTGCTCCCCGGAGCAACATTGACAGCGCTTCCGGACGCTGGCATTGGAGGATGACTGTCGGCCATTTGCATTGGAATGATGGGGTCCCCATGGTGTTGGTGTGGGTAGTCCCAGAGAAGGCGGAGCTGGGGCCGGAAGTGAAAAACATAACATCTCGGACCGCTCCGGTCCCTTGTGGAGACCACCTCTCACCGGCCCAACTCACAGAGGTAGCCAAGTTGCAAATGGAATTTTCCGACATGTTCTTGCCCCCTCCTGGTCATATCCACCTCATAGAACACCACATCGAAATGCCCCGGGGGTGATAGTGCGTAGCCACCCTTACCGCTTGCTCAAACACAAGAAAAAGGTGGTTTGGGACAAACTCAAGGCCATGCTCGAAATGGGCATAATCGAGAAGTCCCACAGTGACTGGAGCAGCCCAGTGGTCCTAGTTCCCAAGACCAACGGGTTGGTCCGGTTCTGTGTGGACTATAGAAAGGTCAACGTGGTGTCTAAATTTGACGCATACCCAATGCCTCGCATTGATGAGTTGCTTGATCAGTTAGGTGCTGCTCGCTTTTATTCGACATTGGATCTCACAAAGGGATATTGGCAGATCCCCTTGACTTCTCTATCCCGAGAGAAAATGGCCTTTTCCACACCGTTTGGTTTATACCAATTTGTCATGTTCCCTTTTGGGTTGTTTTGGGCGCCCGCTACGTTCCAGTGGCTTATGGACTGGGTCCTCTGCCCTCATGCTGCCTACGCGGCTGCCTATCTAGACGACATAATAATCTACAGTCGTGATTGACCGCGGCACTTGGAACACCTGAGGGCCGTTCTAAAGTCACTGAGGTGAGCGGGCCTCACAGCTTACCCGAAAAAGTGTGCAATTGGGCAGGTGGAAGTACGGTATCTGGGGTTCCACTTGGGCCATGGGCAGGTGCGTCCCCAAATTAACAAGACTGCAGCGATTGTGGCCTGCCTGAGGTCCAAGACCAAAAAGGAGATGAGACAGTTCTTGGGGCTGGTTGGCTATTATTGTAGGTTTCTACCTACAGTGGGGCAAAAAAGTATTTAGTCAGTCACCAAGTGTGCAAGTTCTCCCACTTAAAAAGATGAGAGAGTCCTGTAATTTTCATCATAGGTATACCTCAACTATGAGAGACAAAATGAGAAAAAAAATCCAGAAAATCACATTGTCTGATTTTTAAAGAATTTATTTGCAAATTATGGTGGAAAATAAGTATTTGGTCAATAACAAAAGTTCATCTCAATACTTTGTTATATACCCTTTGTTGGCAATGACAGAGGTCAAACGTTTTCTGTAAGTCTTCACAAGGTTTTCACACACTGTTGTTGGTATTTTGGCCCATTCCTCCATGCAGATCTCCTCTAGAGCAGTGATGTTTTGGGGCTGTCGCTGGGCAGCACGGACATTCAACTCCCTCCAAAGATTTTCTATGGGGTTGAGATCTGGAGACTGGCTCGGCCACTCCAGGACCTTGAAATGCTTTTTACGAAGCCACTCCTTCGTTGCCTGGGCAGTGTGTTTGGGATCATTGTCATGCTGAAAGACCCAGCCATGTTTCATCTTCAATGCCCTTGCTGATGTAAGGAGGTTTTCACTCAAAATCTCACGATACATGGCGCCATTCATTCTTTCCTTTACATGGATCAGTCGTCCTGGTCCCTTTGCAGAAAAACAGCCCCAAATCATGATGTTTCCACCCTCATGCTTCACAGTAGGTATGGTATTCTTTGGATGCAACTCAGCATTCTTTCTGCTCCAAACACGACAAGTTGAGTTTTTACCAAAAAGTTCTATTTTGGTTTCATCTGACCATAATGACATTCTCCCAGTCCTCTTCTGGATCATCCAAATGCTCTCTAGCAAACTTCAGATGGGCCTGGACATGTACTGGCTTAAGCAGGGGGACACGCCTGGCACTGCAGGATTTGAGTCCCTGGTGGCGTAGTGTGTTACTGATGGTAGCCTTTGTTACTTTGGTCCCAGCTCTCTGCAGGTCATTCACTAGGTCCCCCTGTGTGGTTCTGGGATTTTTGCTCACTGTTCTTGCGATCATTTTGACCCCATGGGGTGAGATCTTGTGTGGAGCCCCAGATCGAGGGAGATTATCAGTGGTCTTGTATGTCTTCCATTTTCTAATAATTGCTCCCACAGTTGATTTCTTCACACCAAGCTGCTTACCTATTGCAGATTCAGTCTTCCCAGCCTGGTGCAGGTCTACAATTTTGTTTCTGGTGTCCTTTGACAGCTCTTTGGTCTTGGCCATAGTGGAGTTTGGAGTGTGACTGTTTGAGGTTGTGGACAAGTGTCTTTTATACTGATAATGAGTTCAAACAGGTGCCATTAATACAGGTAATGAGTGGAGGACAGAGGAGCCTCTTAAAGAAGAAGTTACAGGTCTGTGAGAGCCAGAAATCTTGCTTGTTTGTAGGTGACCAAATACTTATTTTACCGAGGAATTTGCCAATTAATTCATTAAAAATCCTACAATGTGATTTCCCGGATTCTTTCCTCCCATTCTGTCTCTCATAGTTGAAGTGTACCTATGATGAAAATTACAGGACTCTCTCATCTTTTTAAGTGGGAGAACTTGCACAATTGGGGCTGACTAAATACTTTTTTGCCCCACTGTAATTATTCGTTCATCACCAGCCTGCTAACCGATCTCACTAAAAAGGGGGCTCCAGATCTGGTCCAGTGGACAGAGCAGTGCCAACAGGCCTTCTCTGAGGTAAAAGCTGCACTGTGTGGGGGGCCACTTTTACAATCCCCTGACTTCTCTCTCCCCTTTATTTGGCAGACTGATGCATCGGACAGAGGGCTGGGGGCTGTTTTGTCCCAGGAGGTGGAGGGTGAGGAGTGCCCCGTGCTGTACATCAGCCGGAAACTGTCGATGCGCGAAAGCAAGTACAGCACAATCAAGAAGGAGTGTCTCGCCATCAAGTGGGTGGTCCTTGCCCTCCGATACTACCTGCTGGGGTGCCCTTTCACTCTCTGTTCAGACCATGTGCCCCTCCAGTGGCTCCACCACATGAAGGATGCCAATGCACGGATCACCCATTCGTATCTCGCCCTCCAGCCATTTAAGTTTGAGGTGATCCACCGGTCTGAGTCAGGTGGTTGGGGTATGTGGCAGCAGGGGCATGGCCAAGCATCAGTCTGTGAATGGAGGGCGGGGTTGGAGAAGGTAAGTGGCGAAGTCATTCCACCTGCTGTCAGTTAATGTGTGTGTGTGTGTGTGTGTGTGTGTGTGTGTGTTTGTTTGTTACAAGGAGGGAGCATAAAAGGGGAGAGAGAGAGAGAGCAGAGAAAAGGGGCTCTCTCCCTGACCACAACGCATGAGTGAGTGAGTGAGTGAGTGAGTGAGTGAGTGAGTGTGAGAGAGAGAGCGTGAGTGAAAGCATGAGTGAAAGAAAGCTGAAAAGCTCAAAGTGTTTGTGTAAACACCAACTCTTGCCTGCCGTGCTTCTGTGCTCCACCCACATCAGGAACTGTTACAGTAAGTAATTAAGTACAAATGTTAATTTCTAATTCAGTTTAATTTCATCAGATCTGTAGGTCATCACTACAACACAATGGTTAAATATTTTGCTGTTTGGGCATTTGACTGCTCTGTGACCCTGCCTTCTCTTTCTCAACTTTCTCTGAAGCAGGCTTGTCTGAGCAGGACTACACACCAACATCAACACTGTTGGCCTTAGCTTTAATACTGAGTGCTTCCCCCCACCCCCCAAGTGAATAGTTAAATAGAAATTTTATTCTTTTTTTTTAATGTGAGTCATTTTTACACAGTAGTTTGTGATGTGTAACTTTATTTTTGCCATGTGCTAAAATCTTACTGTGTGAACAATTAATGGTGAAATGAAAAAGTACATGACTTGAAAAAAGTAACCAATGACTTCCTCCAGCCTTAAATACATATTGTACAATATTTGCACAAATTTAGCTGCATTTTTAATCGGGCCTTGAGAAATGAAAAGCTCACAATGTATTCCCACAAGCATAAGCAAACAATATGTTGTTTTGTTTCCAACAATAAGCAAATCTTTGTGTCATGTTGATGCATTTCATAATTCAAACAGGCAATTCATCTGATTTGTAATCCCAGGAAATGCCTTGCAATGTATTCTGCTTTGATATGACTGCTCTTCAAACACTGTGCGTGGTTTTGTGGAGACGCACTTAAATTACAACTTTGATTTGCTCAATAAAAGAATGTTAGCAAAATCAATACATGTTTGCACACTGCAAATTGGAGACTATTATTGTTTCTCATGCAGCTTTTGTGGAGGAATGGAGAAATGTAAGTGGTAAACTCCAAGCCCCGAGTAGTTTTATTAGTTTTACCCCCCCAGAAATAATTGCCAGAACAGGCAGCTCAGTGGAGAACACAGACAGCTGGCGTTAAAATGGGTAGATCTATAATAACTAATAGACAAAACAAGAATAAAGAAAAAAGAAAGTTTTAAAGAACAAATAAAACTTGGGGAAAATCAGAAATAAACACTACATTTACATAATGTGAGAAAAACAACAGACAAACATGGGAGAATAAACACAAGTACTGATTAACATACAGGTGCAGGTGATAATGATCAGAAACCGGTGTGGAATTTCCTGGTGCAGAGAAACCCTGATCATTTGATTGCAATTGTAACTGCTTGGAAAGTTTAGTAAGATAAAGCAAAAATTATATATTTCACCCCACCTAAATGTCAGGTGCAATTAGAATCTCCTTGATACACTCTTTTATATGTGTGTGTGGACACATGATGAGACCATCCAAGAAATTCATTTAGTGATGTATGCCACAGTACTTTTAATAGCATTGTCATACAACCACCTTTAACTTTCTTCTCCTCTTTTCATACACATTTTGGGCTACATGCACACATTATGGAAATATCGAATTAATGCCCCGTGAATACAGCTATCCTTTCACCAGAATTCTACCCCACTGAGTATATTATTTTACACATTACAGCCATTAAGATTACTACAGTGCTTTCATACAATAAAACATCAAATGGTCTGGCTAGGTAGTCTTGTTATCACAGGTTAGATGTAGATCCGTGAAATTCCAATGTCAGTTTTGGCTCACATAATTTGCAGATTATTATCTTTTTAGATTATTATTATTATTATTATTATTATTATAAAACTCAAGTTAAAGTAAAAAAGTAATATGATAATTTAAAAAAAATGTACCATCACACACAAGCATGTACACTGTGTTAGGTACACGAGGTAGGTGGATGTAAGTGCAGAAATATCAGTTTATTTACAGTGAACAACTATACACACAGGTAAACAATCCAAAATGACAGGCTAGATCAATAATATAAAACAAGCAAAGGGTCAGGTGAGGCGCAAACAGGATATCAGAGGTAAAGCGAGAATGGGAACGAAAAACAGGCACAGGAATCAGGAAATCAGAAACATGGGAAGAAAGGCTTGGTAATGTGTACTGACGTATCGTAATACTTTGCACTGATCATGCATCAGCACATTCCTTAAATAGGTGCATGCATAGCTCCTTAATTAAGTTCAAGTGCGCATCGTTAACAGCGCATGTACTGGAGTCTGCTTGACATGCGTGCAGCCCAAGGCTCGCCTTCAGGTGCACGCGCCACAGCGCGCAGGACTGACAGTGCTACACACTTCCTGGCTCCTGAGTTGTTTGTGACGAGTCTTTTTTTCCACGAGTGTTGGCGTTAATTACTAATCTTTTTAAAATTTTTTTCTACAGATAATTTTCCAGTACCCTCTTCATTTTTATTGGACTATCGCTTTCCTTTTTGTACTTTCCACTTTCGCTTTCCTTTTTCTGCTTTTTTTCTCTCTCTTTTTTTCGGGAGAACGGCGAGACCAGAAGTTCTTTTTCTTTCTCCTCCTGTGTAAAGACCACAAGTGGAGGCCATCCACATCGGATCTGCTTTAATATCAACAGATCTTCGATTAAGGTATGTGAATCTTTTCATCATGGCACACCTTCAGCCTGTTCAGTGTGCTGAGTGCAGGATGTTTAGTCATTCTTTCTTCATCACTAGCAATAGCTTTATTTGTGATAAGTGCAGCTTAGTTAGCTCTCTGACGGAGAAGATTACAGTGTTAGAAGCACGTGTCCAGGCTTTAGAGAAGGCCAGTGAGAATGAGAACAGGGTAGTTTCTGTAGGGGAAAGTTTGGATGCCCTAGGTGGAGTTAGTAATCCCCCAACTCTGGCATTAGAGCCCTTACAGCAGGGCAAATGGGTGACGACTCAGCGGCACAAGTGTAGAGCCAAAGCTACTGCTGAGGCTTGCCCATGGGAGCACCACTCCTCTCCGCGTCATGTGTCAAACAGGTTTGCTCTCTTTAGAGATGCACCCATTGAGAAACCTGAAATAACTTTGGTTATAGGGGACTCTATCATACGGCATGTGAAATTAGCTCAGCCTTTCGGGGCAACAGCAGCTTTAGTCAGGTGTATAGTGGGAGCCAGGGTGCTGGACATGGCAGGTAATCTTAGGGTCCTAGGCAAGCACAGGTTCTCAAAGATAGTTATCCATGCAGGAGCTAATGATATACACCTTTGTCAGTCTGAGGTTACGAAGAATAACTTTGTAGAGGTGTTTAGCAGAGGCGATGTCCAATGCTGTAGTATGCTCTGGCCCCATCCCAATGTGGTGTGGCGATGTAGCTTACAGCAGGTTATGGTCGCTGAACTACTGGTTGTCCAGGTGGTGCTCTGAAAACAGTGTGGGCTTCATAGATAATTGGAATAATTTTGAGGGCACTGCTGGCCTGTTAGGGCGGAACGGTATCCATCCCACTCAGGAAGGTGCTGCTCTCATTTCTTGCAGCATAGGTCATAGTCTCAGAACAGGGCTAGTTAATTTCTGACAATCCAGAGCCAAGGATCAGATGAACAGGCTAAACCAACTGTCTGCTAGCTGCACAGAGTCGTCACTCAGGGTCCACTACATCGAGACTGTGTCTGTTCCCCAAGCTAAACAAAAAGGTAGAAATATTCAGAGAGTTTGTTCCAGTAACCTCATCTCATCTCATCTCATCTCATCTCATCTCATCTCATCTCATCTCATTATCTCTAGCCACTTTATCCTGTTCTATAGGGTCACAAGCAAGCTGGAGCCTATCCCAGCTGACTATGGGTGAAAGGCGGGGTACATCCTGGACAAGTCGCCAGGTCATCACAGGGCTGACACATAGACACAGACAACCATTCACACTCACAGTCACACCTACGGTCAATTTAGAGTCACCAGTTAACCTAGCCTGCATGTCTTTGGACTGTGGGGGAAACCGGAGCACCCGGAGGAAACCCACACGGACACAGGGAGAACATGCAAACTACACACAGAAAGGCCCTCGCTGGCCACGGGGCTCGAACCTGGACCTTCTTGCTGTGAGGCGACAGTGCTAACCACTACACCACCATGCCATCCCCCCGTGAAGTTAAATTGTAAATAAATAAATAAACACAGTACAACTCCTGGCTATGTTTAATAGTGAAATTAAGAGCATTCCTATACTCACATTGTGATGAGAACTCACCGGATTGGTAATAAACAGCTGTGTGGCCATAATTAAACTTGTTAGTGAAACTATTCAGAAGAAAAGGCTTCAATTTGCTTGGAAGCATAAAGATTGGACTCTGGAGCAACAGAAAGAGGTCTTGTGGTTTGATAAGTCCAAATTTACCCTATTTCTGAGTGATGGGTGTGTCAAGGTAAGAAGGGAAGCACATGAAGTGATGCATACATCATACATAGTAATCAAATATACCATGCACTGTGAGGCTTCTTTTGAAATTATGGATTCTCTGAGGTGACTGGCATAGTACTATTTTCCAGTCACCTCAGAGAACCTGTTACCTCAGAGAATCCATAATTTAAACTGGAGCCTCTCAGTTGATTGTCTAATTCATCTCATTATCTCTAGCTGCTTTATCCTGTTCTACAGGGTCGCAGGCAAGCGGGAGCCTATCCCAGCTGACTACGGGCGAAAGGTGGGGTACACCCTGGACAAGTCGCCAGGTCATCACAGGGCTGACACATAGACACAGACAACCATTCACACTCACATTCACACCTACGGTCAATTTGGAGCAGGGATGAGAGTTTTCCGCTTTTCGGCGGATTTCCGCTTTTTCTGAGTAAAAAACGACCTTTTTATATTATCCCAAATCCGTTGAGAATTTTTTTTATTAATTTTGGGGGGTTGGGGTATGTTCCTTCATGCTGTTCAAACTTTATTAACTCCAATGATGTTGACACATTATTTGTAAGTCGCCATCTTTAGTCTCGTTTAATCTTGTTGAATGTGATGTAAAATTCGTGTTATCTACATTATTATTGGTCAAAACATCGATGTCGAGACCATAATAGCCAATCAAAACAGTTTTTACAAAGACACCCACATCTGCTTTCTTTTATCAAAACTTACACATGTTCGTGAGCTGCATATCAAAAATACTTTCCTCTAATTGGCGTTTTTTCTCAAGATGCCGAATACTATTGACAAGCGAGATGAAGCGAAGGTACGTGAAATTGATGCTGTTATAAAAAACAAGTTTAGCAAAGCAAAAGGAAAGCAAGAGAGGAGTGTGAGAGAGAGCAGAAGAGAGCCAGGTTAGAGCATGTAAATCACAGGAGGCACTGGCTAATGAAAGAAAAAGGAAAAAAGAGAGGACTGATAAGCTTTTGGCTTTGGCCAAGAAGCTGAAGTCTAAATGATCAAATGAGAATTTGTTTCAAAAATAACTGGGAACTGTAAATAACTTTTAACTGTAAAAAGTGTAAATAGACATTTTCCTTTTGAAGAAAACATACAAGTGATGTGGACAATAAGATAAAGACAGTCCCCATAAAATATGCATTTGTTTGATTCAGTACATTGAATATATGATAATTTGAATTATAGCTGACAGTGTTGATAACTATATAACTTTAAAGTTTAAATAGACATTGTGAAGAAATCATATACAAGTAATGTGGACATTAAGAAAAGGTCAGTTTCCATAAGATATGAATGTTTTTATTTAATTCAATATATTGAATATATGAAAATTTGAATTATTATTGGAACCGTAAATAACTATGAATTTTAATGGACATTTTTTTAGAAAATCAAGTGATGTTGACAATGAGTAATAACCAGTCCCCATAAAATGTAGATATTATTTTGAATTAATGCAATACACATATTGATTTTGATACATATTGTTCTGTATAATAGTATTTTTATTTCAATAAGTATTAAAATAGGCATCAGGTGTTTTAATTAACTACAGCTCAGATTGCAGGAAATAGGGTGTGTAAGGTCTCATTTTGAAAAAAAATTCCCGGGGGGGTGTCCCCCCAGACCCCCTAATTACAGACTTTCTGCTTTTTTCATCAGGACCCACTCTCATCCCTGTTAGAGTCACCAGTTAACATAACCTGCATGTCTTTGGAGGAAACCGGAGCACCCGGAGGAAACCCACATGGAGAATATACAAAGTCCGCACAGAAAGGCCCTCGCTGGCCATGGGGCTCGAACAAGATTCAAGATTCAAGATGTCTTTATTGAAATTCGCAGTGAAGTCACCACTGAATTACTTTCAATTTACAGACTTAAAAATTAAAAACTTATATGCCTAACGATATTGCACATCTCGTAACATTCGTAATTAAAAGTAGCAAGATTCTTACACTATATCCCTTACACAGAATGATTAACACATTCATAAAATCCACATAACTTAAATAAAATATGTATACATCAATTGCACTTAATTTTCCAATCGTCTGAAAACAGAGAAGTGTTAATGACATGGAAAATATTTGAGGCTTGCTGCTGATGGAAATTATTCCCCAGACTTATTGAGCAGGTTGCACATGTACGGAATAGGAGAGTTACTATATCGGTTTGTTCTTGTTTTGGGGCAGTTCAGTTTCTGACTGTTTCTCGTGACACGGCCTGAGACCTGAAGCCTGGTCGATGGCAGCCAATCTCTGTATTCAGACTTCAGCAATGACCATGCGAACTTGAGGCAGAGCTGCTCCCTTCTCTCTGCTAATGTCACAAGACCAAGGCTTTGCAGTGCACAAGAGTAGCCTGTGTAAGCGTTCCCTAAAATAATATGGCACGCCCACTTCTGGATTCTTTCCAGTTTGTCCGCTTGAGATTGAGTTAGTCCTGATGACCATGCGGGTGCCGCATACTCAAGAATGGGCCTAACATAGCCCGTATAAATCGTTGTGAGGTCAGCTGTAGACAGGGAGAATTTCCTTAGTCGTTTGAGAAAGTAAAGCTTCCTCAATACTGAACTTAGCATTTGATCAACTTGTTTGTCCCATCGCAGATCTTTTTGGATGTGAAGCCCTAGAACTTTCAAACAAGATACAATGGCTAAGGGCATTTCACAAATCTGAAGTGGTGGAAATAGAGGAGGGTTTCGACAGAAAGTCACATGCATGGTGAGGCATTTGGTACCGTTCAGCAGCATGTGGTTGTTCGTAGACCATAAGTGTAGCTCGTCCAACTCCTGTTGAAGGGTGGAGGGCTGATGGAGGGCTCTGGACTCAAGCAGATTCATGTCGTCCACGTATTTCCACGTCGGAATGGTGGTGTTACTTGCCGCGTCAACAATAAGGGTTAGGAACAAAATGGGACCAAGCATGGTTCCTTGAGCAACACCACAAGACAGATGTTCCCAACTGGAGAGTGAACCACGGTAACGGACACACTGCTTCCTGTCAGAAATGAAGTTACATATCCATGGGACTAACTCACTCCTCAGACCCTTGTTCAGCATTTTTAAGATGACTGTGTTGTGATGCACCCTATCAAAGGCTTTTGAAAAGTCAGTAGCCACTAAAGTGCAGATGGATGCTGAAGCATCAGTACCTCTACACAGACTGTCAACTAAGCTCACCAGAGCATGAACAGTTGAGCATCCCTTAAGACTGCCATACTGTCTCTTGTCAAAGCTGATGTCTTGTAGAATCCATTCCACTGCAAAGTACTCCGCTATCTTCAAAAACTGAGAAGTTAAGGAGATAGGTCTTAACTGGTCTATACTTACAGGCTGCGTCTTAGGAAGGGGAACAACGATTGCCTGTTTCCACTGGTATGGTACAACTCCCTCATTGAAAGAAGCATTGAGTATGTGACAGAAGGGCGTAGCAAGTTCACAGGCAAACTCACGGAGTAGCTTCAGAGGAATGTTGTCAGGGCCAGGTGCCTTGGTTGTCTTAACTGCCAGGAGCCGCTGGTAAACATCCCAAACATGCAAAGTGGGGAGCTGGTTTGCAGCGGGTAGGAAGGTGGGCAGTTGACAGAGATCCAATGCAGGTAGTGCCTTGGACACTTCAGCAAACTTTGTATTGATGATATCTGCAACAGATGCATCGACCTCGGTATCCAGTCCCAGAATGGTTATCTCACTCCCACCTTTACTCACGTTTACCATGCTCATGACATCCTGATGCCAACATCGTGGATTGGCATGCTTGAGGGAGGCAACCCGGTCAGTGTAGTAACTCTTCTTGGCTCGAGATAGTGCTCTCTGGACTAAATTCCGATAAAACCTCTAAATAATGTGGCCGTGTTTATGAAAGGCTTTCTGTCACAGACTAATGAGATGTTTGATCTGAGGTGTCACCCAAGGTTTATCAGTACTATGTATTGTAACAACTTTGGTTGGGGGCGGCACGGTGGTGTAGTGGTTAGCGCTGTCGCCTCACAGCAAGAAGGTCCTGGGTTCGAGCCCCGGGGCCGGCGAGGGCCTTTCTGTGTGGAGTTTGCATGTTCTCCCCGTGTCCGCGTGGGTTTCCTCCGGGTGCTCCGGTTTCCCCCACAGTCCAAAGACATGCAGGTTAGGTTAACTGGTGACTCTAAATTGACCGTAGGTGTGAATGTGAGTGTGAATGGTTGTCTGTGTCTATGTGTCAGCCCTGTGATGACCTGGCGACTTGTCCAGGGTGTACCCCGCCTTTCGCCCATAGTTAGCTGGGATAGGCTCCAGCTTGCCTGCGACCCTGTAGAAGGATAAAGCGGCTAGAGATAATGAGATGAGATGAGATGAACTTTGGTTGGAAAGTGGTTGTCAGTGGCTTCTTCAAGTGACGCATAGAAGACATCCGCTTTTGCAAAAACACTCTCAGCGTTATACACCTCTTTCCAGTCATGTGCCGTGATCCACCAACCGAATTCGAACAAACCAGATTCGCATAGAGGGCGGACTCGTTTCTTAATGGGCTTGTTGTTGATAGGTCTATCTTTTGGAATCCAAAGGACTGAAGAATGATCACTGAGTCCCACGGGGGGTAAAATGGAAGGACACATATACTTATCTTGCATGTTATATATGATAAGGTCCAAAACAGCATTCCCCCGTGTGTTATCTTTGACGACCTGCAACAGAAGACCGCCTCTGCACAGATCCGAGATGTCCGCGTGGTTGAAATCGCCGAGGAATGCGAGGCCACAGTCAGGGTATTTAGCGCGTATACTGTCAGAAACAGTCAACAGGTGGTCCATCAAGAGGTCTCGGTGAGGTTAGTTGGGAGGAACATAGAGTCCATAGACAAGAATAGCGGACAGCGTTCTTGGTAGTCGACGTGGCCTGGTCCAGACCCACACGCATTCCAGATGATCGGGAACGTCGTATTCAGTAAGCTGTCTTGATGGAATCTCTTGATTCACATACACCGCTACGCCCCCACCTCGTTTATCCAACCTGTGCTTTGAAAAAACAGTGTAGCCACTTAACGTAATGACTGACACAGGATGGTTTTCTGTCTGCCAGGTCTCCAACACAACAGCGATGTCCACCTTATTATGAGACAGTATAGCTTGAAACTCATCCAGTTTGTTTATCAACGACCTGGGGTTGCACAAAAACATTCGGGAGACACATGCTCTTCTTACAGCTGATGCTGGAACTTTAGAAATGTCACACTTAATCAGGTTGGTTGGATGCTGGTGCTGTTTACATTTCCTAATAAGGTCATGGCGTCCATAACCAATGACAGTAGGAATTTTGCGTAAAAAGTTCTTACCAGCGTGACAGCCACGCAGTCTAGAACAGAGACGTAGTAGACCCAACTGACAAAGTAAATTCTTGAGTTGTACTCCTGCTGGTGGTGCCGCTGACTTGAGACAGCAGAAATAATGTGAAGAGTACTGTAAGAGTCCCCTCCCCGCCATTGTTCAAAACCAAGTGGCCACACACTCCAGGCAAAATTCGCTGCAACAGTTCCTTTCTCAACCTGTTTGGTAGTCACATAGATCACACAAGTAGTTAACAGCTCCCTACTAACACTAACATTGCACTTTGGTGATAAACATGAAGCTAAAACACCATAAAACAGGACAGAAGCAGAGAACACATAAGAACCCAGACCTTCTTGCTGTGAGGTGACAGTGCTAACCACTACACCACCATGCTGCCTCAGTTGATTGTATATTTGATTATTTTATCCCTCATCAAAAATTCCTATACAGGGATTGACAAAGGATGGCTCATGTGGAGAAAAGAAAGTTCCACTACTGATTAAGCAATGCATCTTGTGACATCAAAAAAAAAAAGAAAAATGATATGGTATGAGTCAGTCGCGGTATACCCTGGATATACCATGAACTGACATCGCAATATCAAGCTGTACGGCTGACCCAAGTCACAGCTGTAACTTAGACCTCTTTTTTCAGATTTATTTCTAATTCTTTGTAGTTAACACTATTAGTTTAGAATTTTTTGATGAGGAATATAAATAAAATATACCATGCACTGAGAGGCACCGGTAATTATGGATTTTCTTCAGTGACTGGCATAGTACTATTTTCTGAGGGGCGCAACCCCTCAGAAAAAAGTAGTAGTATGCCAGTCACTGAAGAGAATCCATAATTTCAACTGGAGCCTCTCAGTGCATGGTATATTTTTGATTACTTTACAAGCCTCTGGAGGCAGTGTTATGATCTGTGGTTGCTTCAGTTGGTCAGGTTGAGGCTCAGCAACATTATGGGGCAATAAAATGAAGTCAGCTGATGACCTGAATGTACTGAATGACCAGGTTATTACATCAATTATTATTATTATTATTTTTTCTTCCCTGATGGCATGGGCAGAAAATTAGGGCTCAGATTGTGAAAGAGTGTTTCAGTAAGCACGAGGAATCATTTTCACACATGAATTGGCCACTACAGAGTCCTGACCTTAACCCCATTGAGAATCTTTGGGATGTGCTGGAGAAGACTTTTTATCAACACAGTATCTCTGTGAAAAATTCATACAACTCTGGACTGAAATAAATGTTGTGGCATTGCATAAGTTTATTAAAACAATGCTATGGTGAATGCATGTAATCAAAGCTAAAGGCGGTCAAACCAAATTATTAGAGTGTGCAACTTTTTTTAAATTTTATTTTATTTTATTTTATTTTTGGCAGGTCAGTGTACTCCAGTACTGTAATAAGAGTACATGGAATTTGTTACTTTCCATCCTACATGTGTGTTTGCTTCCAATCAGTTTCCCCTCATTAGCATTGCTAGCCAGCTATTACTCACCATGTTGTTTGCTACATTATCTCCAGTGTTCAAGCCATTTCATGTTTTCCAGATATCCAGCCTGTTAGTCATTCCATTCATATGCCGAAGTCCACACCATCCAGATTTCCCTGTGCCTTGTTACTCCCCATGATATTATCACTGCCTGGTGATTTAAGTCATTGGCAAATTGACCCTGTTAGTTTAATGCTTATTATTTTGTAACTCTGTTGCGAAAGCTAAAATATATTGTGCGATCTGAATGTTAATGAACCCTGTGCTTGCATCTGGATCTTTATTTTTGCTCTCCCCATTTGCTTTGGTTGCTAAATTCTTGTAGCTTTTATACTGTGTAGATTTTCTTTCGTGAGTTTGTTCCATTGGGTGTGGGGATGACAATCATTTCATTCAGGTTTTTGGGTAGCAAATGAGAAAGTCTGTGTCTTTTTGTGTTCTAATTCTGCATATGCTCATTAGTTATAGGTGTATCATTGTTAGCTTGAAGTTTTTGTTGTCTTGGCCTGGGTTACACCTAAAGGGATAAAACCCCAGTTTTGTTTGTTGCACACTAACTTGGTGTATGATATCTTCCAATTTTGTTTTAACTTACAAATAATTAAACGCCAATTATGTTTTGATTCAATATTAATTGTATCATGTGCTGACAAAAGAAAAATCCAAGATGGTGAAGAAAGAAGTCTATTGTTTTAGAACATTTAAGGGCACCATTTATTAATACAGTCTGTCTACTTTCTAAAAAAAAAATCAGCCTGGTGAATATTGAATCTCCAACCTAACTCCTGTTAAGGGGAATCAGAAATACTTTTATTTTGTGAAGCACTATACAAACTATCCTTCCTGTCTTCTCATTACATCTGGGCATACGGATTTTTTTCCATAGTGTGTTTCCTGCACCTGTCCCCACAATTTAAAATGTAGATGGATTTCCAGTGGTACCAGTGACAACCATAGCACTGTCAATCAGCTGTTCACATTCCCCCTGATTGCTGTCAAGGAAACACGTTTCTCAAACTTGATATGCAGTGAATAAGAAAAAAAGAGAGAAGGATTAATCATCTATCTGGAATTGCAGGGGGAAAAAGACAAAGAGAAACTCCAGTGAAGTTTATAAATCAAATATGCCAGTCAGTGCGTTTACATGCACATAGAGAAAATTGAATTTCTGCCGTTGCTCGACTGAAATCGAAGTTCTAAATGCCATGGAAACACCTTAGCTAGGCTGAAATTGAACCGAACTTGATTTCTGGTAATCGAGCTACACGACCTAGTTTATTGCCGAGCTACTTAGTGCATGTATACCCTATCGAGCTACGTAGTCGAGCTACTTACTTCAGCACTGCCCCTTCCAGAAGTGACGAGTGACGAGACCACGAGCGGGAAACACGACAGCCTCGGTCGGCATGACAACAGTAGTAGCGAGCAGCAGAAGAGGTCAGGAAGAACAAACGAAGAAGAGAAAATGGCGAGCAGAAACGTGCACTTCTGGAGCAATGAGGAGACAGAGTTCATGCTCATTCAGCTTAAGGAGTTGAATATGTTAAAATTCATGAACAGGAGAAAAACGCGCAATGGAGAACACGGAACTGATAACTTTGTTTACACTCTTGAATAGCTCTTCTTCATGACGACAACCGGAAGAGTACCAACACGATGGGGCGTGTAGCTCCACCTGTGGCTCGGGTGCACAATGTACCTCACACAATAGCTCGATTTCCTTGTGTGCATGTAGGATTGGATTTCTCTGGCACCCCTGCTGGGACCCTTTGCTCGATTACCGACAGCAGCTCGATTTGGATGTGCATGTAAACGTACTGACTGAGAGAAAGAACAATACGACATTTAACTTGAGTAGCTTGTCTACACCAGTGGAGCAAAGGTATAATTTTTGCCCACTTTAAATAAAAAAGTGATCATAATATCATCACTGTGATGCTGTGTCTATCTAAAATAATTAACAAGGTATTTATTCAGCAGAAGGTTTAAGGAATATGCTTTTATTGGCATGCATAACATAATAATGTATTTATTCCTTTAAATGAGCTGCAACAATATTACAATTTTTCTATCATGTAAGTAATGGTCCCACGAACTGTGCAGAAGTGATAGTTAGAGAACTTATTTAAAGAGAAAACTACAGAAAGAGGACAAGAACAAGAATACACACTGATTATGTGTTTTCAAATCAGTATATGCATTTTTCAGGAATACATGTTTTTGTGAACACTCATTAACAGTGTTTGCACTGGTTGCTCCAGTGAAGATGAATAGAAAGAAAACAGAAAAAGTAGGAAGACAGTATCTTGTTTTGGATGGAGGAAAGGTTAATAAAGGTGAGGAGAAGACTGCATAGAGAGATACAAGAAGTGAGATAAAGGTGTTTTGTGTGTGTGGTGGGGGGCAGCATAGTTACGACAGAAAGGCTGACAGCCTTTTGGAGTGACAAAAAGAAGAAATGTATAGAATGATGAAAAGATGAGGAGAACAGAAGAGGTCATGCAATTCTATAGAATTTCTATAGTAAGATGTATTGAATGCGGATGATTGTAATGATTGTTTTTCATGATTTCCAGGTAAGTAATTTTGCCACCATACGTGCAATTTTGCCAATATAAAAATTTTTTTGCCAATGTAAGATAAAATTTAAGCAAGAATTAAAAAAAAAATGTTTTACTTAAATGAATACTTTGGCCTTAATATGACCAAGTGAAGAAAAACTGTCTAACATCAAGAACAAGTTATATAACTAAATGTGCTATACAAAAAAAAGACTCAAAAATTTAAATCCTAT
Organism: Neoarius graeffei; assembly: GCF_027579695.1. NCBI lineage: Eukaryota > Metazoa > Chordata > Actinopteri > Siluriformes > Ariidae > Neoarius > Neoarius graeffei. Next base: position 66,801,664 of record NC_083569.1, on the reverse strand, counting down.
ACCCAAAGCTAGGATTAATGTCCACCTGATGACTGTTTTTGACTATTGATCCATACACTATCATTCACTGTATGTCAGCTGTTTGTTCAGATACAAGAATAGGACACATATGGCCCTTTTCCACTACCCTTTTTCAGCTCACTTCAGCTCACTTCAGCCCGACATGGCTCGCGTTTCGACTACCAAAGAACAGCACGACTCGGCTCGCTTCAGCCCTGCTTAGCCCCTAAAACTCGCACCGTTTTGGAGTGGGGCTGAAGCGAGCCAAAGCGAGCCGAGTGAGGCTGGGGGCATGAGCAGACACTCCCCTGTGCACTGATTGGTGAGGAGGAGTGTCCTCACATGCCCACATACGCCCCGCGAGCACGCTGGGATCTGTAAACCCGGAAGAAGAAGAATTACGAATTACGAGAATTTCTGAAGCCTTATGTGCCTTAAAAGCCTCGCCTCATCTATACGCTCTTGCCAGTATCTGTTGGCATTGTCGGTGACAACAAGCCACAGCACCAAGACCAGCACACTAACGACTCCATGTTTATTGTTTACTATTCGGGTCGTGAGACTACCGCTTAAAAGCTCACTGATGTCACTGTTTGCGCTGCTTAACGACATCACGTGACGTCCACCCACTTTCGCTAACTCCACCCAATGTGTCCACCCACTTCCAGCCAGCACGGTTCAGCGCGGTTGTAGTCGAAATGCAACTCCAACAGCCCCGCTCAGCTCGACTCAGCCCAACTCAGCACGGCACGGCTCAGCCCGACTCAGCCGCGTTTGTAGTGGAAAAGCGGCATGATACAAGGACCACCAGCAGCCTTTAGGGGACAGTGTCAAAAATATCGCCTAGCTGATGGAACTACCTCCAAAAGTTGTGCATGGCTTACTTTCACACAAGTTATATCGAGGGCTTTCTTTCCAAATGACTTCAAATAACTCAGTTCTGGGGTGGTAAAGGTCAATAGATACCTCTCATACCCAATCCAATCCCCCACTGCAGCAGAAACCATCAGTGAAGAAAAGTCATAGGATGCCCATCTGTCCATTGTACAGGGGTAGATGGCTCTTAATAATTCCTGATGGTCCATCAGCAGTAAGCCCCATGTCTTCATTGCAAACTTGTTCAGCAGATGATCTAATCTGACCAAGTGTGTTTTCACGTACAGCTGCCAATGTCATTTTTTCACAATGTGGTCCCATTTTTGCACACTCTGCAGGCACCAACACAGACTGGCTAATGACAACAAAAGCCTCGATGGTAAAAAAAGAAAAAAAAAAGAAAAAAAAGCTACTCTAGTAGTCGTACCCTGTCAGGTGTGTTGGATATCCCTGAGAAAATCCTTTCATGTTCAAGGTCCACCAATTCAGCCTCTTGCAGTTTCATTAGAAACACTTGTCCCATTCCACAAGCTCTTTTTAAAATAATAAGTGCCCTCCTAAGCAATAGAATAGTCTCTGGGTAGCTTGTAAATCCTAGACCTGATATCCAGCAGGCCCTGTCTCCCTTTTGTACTGGTAGCCAATCAAACCCAGTGTTGGCCCAACCAAAAAAGCTCAGCAATGTTCACTGTATTTCCTGCACCAGACCCGCAGGTCGTTATACCATAATAAATAGCGAGAAAATGGAGACTACCAAGATATTGGCAACTAAAACTCTCCCCTTTTAAGACTGAGGTATGAACCAATTCCAGTGTTTATTCATGTCCAATTGGATACAAATGAACTCTGAAAGAGTTAATTCAACCCTAGGCATAAATTCAACACTAGAGATTTTACACTCTCTCCACCACTCACTCCTGATTCTGTCTCTGAAACTCCCCTGTCACTTAAAATATCTTTAACTCATCTAATATAGAAGTCCCTCTGCCTGAATGTGACCTGCTCCAAAATCCTCACTTTTATCTGAAATAACTTTAGCAGGATATGCCTTCTGGTAAATTACAAAACCATGGATAAAACTTTGTCCTCTCCATTATCAATAAAAAATTAAACCTTGTCAGAATAAGCAGATAGCACAAACTTTGGACCCTGAAGCAAGGGGGAAAAATGAAAGTCTGCTGATCCCTCACCAAGATAGAACAGCAGTGGTTTGCTAGACTATACAGTTCACCCAACAGGAGACACTGTTGCTCAATTCCTTTCATAATTACAATTGTTGGGCTCAACCCACCATAGATTTTGATCATACATATAGCGCCTATTTGCAACAGTTGATTTCAAAGGCCAAAAGCTTTTTAATAGCATGAAATACATACTTGTGACTGACACTGCCTTCTACTGATCAAGTGAAAACAAAATAACAGCCATACCAGAGACCTAACAGAAATTCAGGATATTGTGTACAAGGAAGAGATTGTCCTTTATTGATGTCAGGGATATAGTGTTTGACTTTTTGTTTACTCATGAGTATAGATAGTTATTAAGACAGTTGAATAAACACTTATAATGGGTAGTCAGTAGAGCAACTGATAGCTCTGCTACAAATAATGACTAACAGAGACAACATTGCACATAGATAATGGATGGATGGATTAAATCTATGTCACTTGTTCTTTGAGATCATGGGGGAAGCTGGAGCCAATCCCAGCTGACTTTGGGTGAGAGATATGGTATAGGAGCCTTTCATATGATGTCATCGTAACTGTGTATTTGTTGATGCGGCCATGTTGCTGGGCAAGCTGTGTGTTTGGCAATGACCATTACAAATGTACACAAGTGACTATAAGCCCAAATCAGGAAACATCTACAGATAAACTTTTATAAGTTACATATAAAAGAACAATGCCAGAGACTTGTAGTGCTTTTGGATATAATAACAGATGTGGAGATAAGCCTGGTTTATTTTTTGACTACTTCCCGGCAAACCCAGAAAGACGAGAAAAATGGCAAGCTGCAGTTAAATGAGAAGCCTGGATACAACAAAGCATTCCTGTGTGTGTGCGCAGAACATTTTATATCAGGTTAGTATGAACGATTTACAAGTGGAATAAATGAAGGCACCCTGGGACATAAAGTGGCTGGCCACTCCACTGTCAACAAACATGATTGAATGCATGAAAGTGTGTGTGTGTGTGTGGGGGGCAGCATCCATACATCCCAGTTTACCAAAACACTCTATGCCCGAGAACCCTCCAGATCTGCTCCTTTACCAAATAAAAACTCTTAACAAAAGGCTTTACTAAACAGATATGTTTTCAGCCTAGACTTAAACACTGAGACTGTGTCTGAGTCCTGACCATGACTTCAGGCTATTCTATAACTGTGGGGCTTTGTAAGAAAAGGCTCTACCACCTGATGTAGCTTTCCCTATATGAGGTATCAACAAATAACTCGCACATTTTGATCCAAGCAGTCATGGCAGGTCATAAAATACCAGAAGATCGCTCAGGTACTGTGATGCAAGACCATTCAGTGCTTTATAGGTTAATAGTCATATTTTATTATCAATGTGAAATTTGATTGGGAGCCAGTGCAATGTGGATAAGATAGGGGTGATGTGGTCACATCTTCTAGTAAGGACACTTGGTACTGCATATTGAACTAATTGAAGCTTTTTATGCACTTATTGGAACATCCAGTCAGTAAGGCATTACAATAATCCAAAGTAGAGGTAACAAAGGCATGAATTACTTTTTCTGCATCATGTAGTGATATTTCTTATCTTAGCAATACTTCTGAGATGAAAGAAAGCTGTCCTCATAATATTATGAGTTTCAAATGAAAGACTGGGGTCAAAGATCACCCCTAGATCTTTTACTGTTGCATGTGAAGAAACTGAAAGGCCATCCAAGGTTAGTATGTAATCAGAAAACTTACTTCTAGCTGCATGCAGTTTTAGTACAAGTACTTCTCTCTTGTCAGAGTTAAGTAGAAGAAAGTTAATAAGCATCCAGTGTCTAATGTCCTTTACACATTCCACAATTCTATTAAGCTGGTGTCTCTCATCTGGCTTTGCTGAAACATGCAACTGTGTGTCATCAGCATAATAGTGGAAGCTAATACCATGCTTACAAATAATATTACCCAGAGGTAATATATATATAAAGAAAAAAAGCAGTGGACCGAAGACAGAATTTTGTGAAACACCAAACTTTACTTTAGTATGCACATAAAAAAAAATCACCATTTTACGTCAACAAACTGATAATGATCAGTTAAAGACCTGAGCCAAGAGATGGCTTTTCCTGTGACTCCCACAGCATTTTCTCGTCTATCAAGGAGAATGGTATGATCAGTAGTGTCAAAGGCTGCACTAAGGTTAAGGAAACCTGTATCCATAACCTTCTCTTTTACATACCTGAAACCATTACAGGTGATAACCATGGTGTGGCAGTGGGGGCATGGCCTCGCATCAGTTTGTGAATGGAGGGCGGGTCCAGGGAAGGTGAGTGGCAAAGTCAATGGACCTGTGCTTAATTAATGTTGTGTGTCTGTGTTGCAGTGACGGAGGATAGAAAAGGAGGGAGAGAGCAGAAAGAGGGGGCTTTCCCAACCACAACACATGAGTGTGTTGCATGTGTGACTGTGTGAATGAGTAAAGCCGAAAAGCTAAAAATAAGTAAAATAGTGTGTATGTGAACATCAACTCCCACCTGCCGTGCTGCTGTACTCCACCCACATCAGGGACTTGTTACAGTGGTGCCGAAACCCAGGACGTACAGAAGGGAACCACCACATGGAGTCCTCTCCATTCAAAGAGCTCATGCATGCCCTCACTACTGCCCAGCAGAACCAGCATCAAGCACTGACCGCCCTCCAGAAGGAGCAGGAGCAATGTTTTGAAGCCTTGATGCTGGCCCAGCAGGAAGATCACCAGGCATTCTGGCATCTGCTTGCATCAGCAGGGGCTTCAACCATCACCACAGCAGACCCTCCTCATGTCTCCCTCTTGAAGATGGGCCTGCAAAATGATCCAGAAGCTTTCCTCGCTTTCTTCGAGCAAGCGACCGAAACGTGGGGGTGACCACTCAAGCAGCGCGTGGTGTGCCTCCTCCCACTTCTGACTGGCAAGGCACAGCTTGCAGTGCTGCAGCTCCCTGCTGACAGCTGGCTCGGGTATGCTGACCTGAAGAAAGCCCTCCTGCAGCATGTCCACTGCTTCCCGGAACAACATCGCCAGTGCTTCCGAACACTGACGTGTGGGAGGTTGGCCGGCCATTCGCGTTTGGCCAGCAACTCCTGGACACCTGCCGGCGGTGGCTGAGGGTGGAAGACTGCAATGCTGATGGCATCATCGATCTGGTGGCACTGGAACAGTTCACCACTCGACTTCCAGAAAGGATGGCGGAGTGGGTCCAGTGTCATCACCTGGCATTGCTAGAACAAGCCATCTAGTTGGCGGAGGACCATCTGGAGGCAATTCCGATAGCAGGTGGAATTCTCTTTCTCTCCCTCCCTCCTTCCCTCCCTCCCTCTCTCTCTCTCTCTTCCCCACCCCATTCCCCCACCGTGGAGGCAGTGGCCGGCACCTCCCCAGCCAACCTGTCACACACACGGTGTCCTCCCATCTCCCTCTTCCATGCCTGTGTCTTCTCCCCCTCAGGTGAGTGATGCCCATAACGCCAGTGCAGAGGGAAAGCCTGGGCCAGTGTGCTGGCGTGGTGGGGAGCTGGAGCATCTCCCGAGTCAGGGCTCAGCAACAGAGATAGGAGCTGTGATCTGCATCCCTGATGCACCAGAGACCACCCCTGATCAGGCCAGAATGTATCACATACCAGTAAGCATTCAATGGGATGCATATCACGTGTTGGTGGATTCCGGCTGTAATCAAACCTCAATTCACCAAAGGCTGGTGCAAGGTGAGGCATTGGGGAAAGCATAAGTGGTGAAGGTGTTGTGTGTGCACAGGGATGTTCAAAATTATGCTCTAGTGCTTGGGTGGCCAACCTGCAGCTCGCGAGCCGCATGCGGCTCCTTGCCCGGTGTCATGCGGCTCTTACGTTCATATCGAAGTTTGTGTTTGTGTATGTGGGTTTTTTTTATGTGCGTGTGCGCTTTGCTTGAGTTCAGTATGGTATTTTCGTCAAATGCATCTTTGCTTTGCTTGGGTATATTACGGTATTTTCAGGTCATGTCAAATGCGCATGTGCGTGAGATAATCGCTAAGTTTTTGGGCAAGGTGTATCTTGTGTCAAGTAGCCTCTCAAAATGGCAATGAAAAAATGCACAGCAAAACGAAAATATGAAGACGAACATAGGACATTTTTAACAGAGTGGGAGAGTTTATACTTTTTTGTTGAATGTAATGGCAAGCCATTCTGCCTTATATGTCAGTCGTCATTAGCTCATTTCAAAGCTTCCAATCTTCAGCGCCACTTCAGCTCACTTCATGCTAACGTTGACCAGGAATTTCCAAAAGGGACTGAACTTCACAAGAACAAGTTGGCCACTTTAAAGAGTCAAGCAGAAAAACAGGTACATATTTTCCAAAAATTTACGAAGCACTCAGAGACAGTAACGCTTGCATTGTATCAACTGGCTTGGAACATTGCACGGGCTAAAAAGCCATACAACGAAGGGGAGTTTGTTAAGAAATGCCTCAGTGATGCTGTTGAAATCTTGTCTCCTGAAAATGACAAACTAAAACGCATGGTATCAGACATCCAACTGTCCCGCCACACTGTTGAACACAGGATATCGGACATTAACACAGCTATTGAATCACAGTTGCACTCTGACCTTCAAGCCTGTGCATATTTTAGTGTCGCTTTGGATGAGAGTTGTGACATAGAAGACAAGCCTCAGTTAGCAATATTCGCACGCTGTGTCAAACGATTGTGTGATCAAAGAAGAACTCCTTGATATTGTGCCATTGAAAGACGGAACCCGTGGTATAGATGTGAAAGAAACAACGATGTCTGCATTTGAAAAGGCAAATTTGCCCATACGTAAACTAACTGCCACGGATGGAGCGCCAGCCATGATCGGATCCGTGAACGGGCTTGTCGGGCTGTGCAAAGCTGACGAAACATTTCCCGAGTTTTGGAATTTCCACTGCATCATCCACAGGGAGCAACTCGTGTCTAAATCATTGAATGTAGACAACGTCATGAAACCTGTGATGGAAATCGCCAACTACATCCGCACACATGCTCTTAACCACAGGCAATTCAAGAATCTCATCGCTGAGCTTGACCAAGGGCTTCCAGGTGATCTGCCACTGCACTGCACTGTGAGGTGGCTGTCAAAAGGCAAGGTACTCTCTCGCTTCTTTGAACTTTTGGATGCCGTGAAACTGTTCATGGAAGAGAAGGACAAGGACTATCTGGAGCTCTCGGACCTCAAGTGGATTATGGATCTGGCCTTTTTGGTCGACATGTTGTGCCACTTGGACAGACTGAACCTTACCCTGCAGGGTAAATTAAAAGTGCTGCCTGACCTGGTGCAAAGTGTGTTTGCGTTTGTCAACAAACTGAAGCTGTTCAAGGTGCACATTCAAAAGGGAGATTTAACGCATTTTCCCACTCTGCTAAAAGCCAGCGGGCAAGTCACCACCGCCTCCCTGAATAAGCAAGGAGCCAGATATGCAACACTAATTGAAAACCTGCACGAAAGCTTTGTAACCCGGTTCCGTGATATACTGTATAACTGAAAAGGGCACAGATTACGTTCCTCGTCGACCCATTCAATGTGGAGATGGACTGTTTGAAAGCCCCGCTAGTCACAGATGAGGCTGTGGCTGAGTTGGAGATGATCGATCTTCGTGAGGAAGACCAACTGAAACCTGTTTTGAGGGAAGGCACCATTGAGTTTTGGAAAAGTGTGCCATTGGAAAAATACCCAAATGTGAAACGGGCTGTGCTTAAGATACTGTCAATGTTTGGGTCAACATACGTCTGCGAGTCTGTGTTCTCTACCATGAACCACGTGAAGTCAAAGCATCGTTCTGTTCTGACTGACACCCATGTGAAAGAACTGCTTCGAGTGGCAATGACGGAATACAAGCCAGATTTGAAGAGGATTGTTCAAGGCAAGGAATGTCAGAAGTCCCACTAAGTAACATGCATAGTAAGTGCACACAATATTGATTGCTGTAAATGACTGGCCTGTGGTATTAGTACTGACTGAAGGAGTAAATTTATCTCATGTTGGCGTGTGACATTTACTATTAATCTGGCTGAACAGAGGTGCGTGCGTGTGTGTCTGTGAGGGAGAGAGAGAGTGAGGGGGGGCGATGGTCATGTGTATGGTGTGGCTTTTTTTTGGTAATGCCATGAGTCCCACTAAGCAGCATGCATAGTAAGTGCACACAATGTTCATTGTTAAAAATGACTGGCCTCAGCCTGTGGTCTTAGTACTGTAGGAGTAAATATGTTGGTGTGTGACATTTACTATTAATCTGGCTGAGCAGAGGTGTGTGTGTGTGTGTGTGTGTGTGTGTGTGTGTGTGTGTGTGTGTGTGTGTGTGTGTGAGTGAGAGAGAGAGAGGAAGGGATGGGTGATGTTCGTGTGCCCATGTGTATGATGTGGCTCTTTGCGGTAACACAGTAAAAAATGTGGCTCTTGGTCTCCAACTGGTTGGCCACCCCTGCTCTAGTGTCTATTCATATTCTATTCCTGGACCAAAAGCATAGAATTAAGATGCCCGTTAATCCTCATTTCACCCACTTGCTGATATTGGGGACTGATTAGCTAGGGTTTCGAACCTTAATGGAATACATAGTAGGGAGTGGGTCCTGCTGTAAAATGTTATGAGGGGATCCCAGTGTGGCATTGACTGGAGAAGCCATCACAGAGCCGTCCACATCATCACCACATCAGAACGATACGAGGAGTGAGGAGCAGCCCTCCCCTCCTCCTGCTATCAGGGATTCCCTTGAGGATTTCCCTTTAGAGCAGTCATGAGATGAGACTCTGTGGCATGCATTTGACCAAGTGAGAGTAATCGATGGTCAAACTCTCCAGCCAAATGCGGCACCCATCTTCCCGTATTTCACAATTATTACAGATAGACTGTATTGAGTGATGCAGGACACTCAAATCTGGGAACAAATAACCCAGTTGTTAATTCCTAAGAGCCATAGGGAACTCATATTCCATGCAGCTTACTTTCATCCCATGGCTGGACACTTGGGGCAGGATAAAACACTAGCCCGAATAATGGCCTGGTTCTATTGGCCAGGGATTCATGGGGACGTTCGTCGGTGGTGTGTGGCATACCGCAAATGCCAATTAGTAAATCCCACAGTTACTCCAAAAGCGCCTTTGTGCCCTCTCCCTCTAATCAAGATCCCCTTCGAAAGAATTGGTATGAATCTCGTCGGGCCATTAGATCGGTCAGCATGAAGATATCACTTTATTTTAGTTCTAGTGGACTATGCAATGTGATATCCAGAAGTGGTGCCTCTCCGAAATATCTCAGCACACAGTATTGCAGAAGCGCTCTTCCATATTATCTCCCACATAAGGATTCCGAAAGAAATCCTGACAGACCAAGGCACTTTGTTTATGTCACGCACACTGTGTGAGCTGTATGGGTTGTTGGGAATGAAATCTATCCACACCAGCATTCATCACAAACGGATGGTTTGGTAGAGAGGTTTAATCAAACACTTAAAAATCTAATTCGGAAATTTGTAAGTGAGGACACACGTAATTGGGACAGATGGCTCAAGCCCCTGTTACTTGCAGTACAAGAGGTCCTGCAAGCCTCCACAGGATTTTCCCTGTTTGCATTATTATATGGGCAAAAGCCACGTGGCATCATGGACATGCTGTGGGAAAATTGGGAGGAGGGACCTTCCCCTAGTAAGAACGAAATTCAATACATTCTTGATCTACATGCAAAGCTCCACACCCTCACACACTTAACCTAGGAGAATTTGCGGCAGGCACAAGAACGTCAAGCCCGGCTGTATGACAGGGGCACACGCCTTAGAGAGTTCAATCTGGGAGACAAATTACTTGTATTATTGCCCACGTTGAGTTCCAAATTAGTCGTGAAGTGGCAAGGGCCCTTCGAGGTCATGCGGCGAGTCGGGGACGTTGACTATGAGGTGAGGTGAATGGATAGGGGTGGGGCTCTACAAATATACCACCTCAACCTATTAAAGCATTGGAATGAGGGGGTCCCTGTGGTGTTGACGTCGGTAGTTCCAAAGAAGGCAGAGCTAGGGCAGGAGGTAAAAACAACCACAACCTGAACCGCTCCAGTCCCTTGTGGAGAACACCTCTCACCGGCCCAACTCACAGAGGTAGCCAAGTTGCAGGAGGAATTTTCTGACATGTTCTTGGCCCTTCCAGGCCGCACCCACCTCATAGAACACCAAATTGAAATGCCTCCAGGGTGGTGTTGTGTAGACGCCCTTACTGCTTAATTGAACACAAAAAAAAGGTGGTTCAGGATGAACTCAAGGCCATGCTCAGCATGGGCATAATTGAGGAGTCACACAGTGACTGGAGGAGCCCAGTGGTCCTGGTACCCAAGGCCAATGGGTCGGTCCGGTTCTGTGTGGACTATAGAAAAGTCAATGCTGTGTCTACATTCGACACATACCCAATGCCTTGCATTGATGAGTTGTTCGATCGGTTAAGTGCTGCTCACTTTTATTCAACACAGGTGTTAGATTTAAAGCCATGATTTAAGTTAGTTTTATAGCTACACGTGATTTAGGATTGTTAAGACTTTAGGATTTAATATTTTAGAGGTTTTTAAGATCCTTTATTAATTGCAGAGTTGTTAAGATGTTAAGACTTTATGAGTTTAATCCTGAATCCTAGGCTTGTGACCTTCCTCCAGTCACAGAGAAGTGCTGACCTACTTTGCTAGACTAGACATAAACATGTCTTTGTTTAAAATGGTAAATGCTGAGTTGTTAAGAACATATTCTTGATATGGGATGTTTTGCCTATGATTGTTTTATTACATATTAATGAAATTAAGATGTGGTTTGCTGACTTAGCACAAGACTTAGCACATTTACATGCGCACACACATAACACACACACGCACACGCACACACACATTTTCATCCTCTACACGCCAAGGACACACACACACACACACACCCCTCTCTGAGGTCTCACACACACACACACACACACACACACACACACACACACACACATCTTACCCACATAGTTTGTTATAAGGGGTGTTTGTAATATTTCATCTTTGGCGAGAGGACTGTGAATAAACAGCAGTGAAACCGATCTCTGGTTCTCTGTTTTTTTGCGGTGTTCCATCCCAGAATTCTGCAGGTGGCACGAGGGCATTGGTCTCGAGAAGTTGACCATTCCAGCTGGGGGAACCCTAACAATTTGGGGGCTCGTCCGGGATACTTCCGATCAGGTAGGGGATCTCTTTTAATTGATTAGTTGGGGGTTACTTCCGCCTGGTTGGTAGTATCAGAAAAAAACCCAGTTGTTTATTTTTTTGGTTATCCTCGTGTAAAGGCACGGGAAGATGTTGGTTTTATTTGGTGATCCTCGTAGTTTGTTTACGGGATGATTTTATTTGGTGATCCTCATAGTTTGTTTAAGGGATGATTTTATTTGGTGATCCTCATAATTGGTTTACGGGATGATTTTATTTGGTGATCCTTGTAGTTTGTTTACGGGATGATTTTATTTGGTGATCCTCGTAGTTTGTTTACGGGATGATTTTATTTGGTGATCCTCGTAATTTGTTTACAGGGAGATTTTTATTTGGTGATCCTCATAATTTGTTTACGGGAAGATTTTTATTTGGTGATCCTCATAATTTGTTTATGGGAAGATTTTTATTTGGTGATCCTCATAATTTGTTTACGGGATGATTTTATTTGGTGATCCTCATAATTGGTTTACGGGATGATTTTATTTGGTGATCCTTGTAGTTTGTTTACGGGATGATTTTATTTGGTGATCCTCGTAGTTTGTTTACGGGATGATTTTATTTGGTGATCCTCGTAATTTGTTTACAGGGAGATTTTTATTTGGTGATCCTCATAATTTGTTTACGGGAAGATTTTTATTTGGTGATCCTCATAATTTGTTTACGGGAAGATTTTATTTGGTGATCCTCGTAATTGGTTTACAGGAAGATTTTCAATAAACGCCCGTATACTACGTTTATTGAATCAAATCCGTATAAAATACGGACATTCTGTATATGCATTTTAATCTCAACGAAAGCTTCACTGAATCGATTCTTTAGAACAAACTCACATGTGTGTGAATCAATTTACTTGATTCTTGACTCAGAAACTATGGAAACCTTATTTGTATTCCTGTTTTCAAATTGTAAACAATAATCACACTTTCATGCTGCATGAAATTAAAGTATGAACTTTCCTCAAACCATTACGTGTGCATGAACTCAAACAAATGCAGTCCATGCGTCTGTATTGATTCGCTCGATCGAGTCCTTTTTATGTTTTGTCTCGAAAAAGATCCAAATTGTTTGTGAATCTCATCACTGTTACGGAAGGAGAGAAGAGATCCTCTTCCCTCAACACAGAATGGCTGCTTCTTAATCAATTAGTTTCAGAGTTTTATTTTATTTTATATTCATTGTGTGTCGATAGTCCGAAACTTGTGACTGGAAAGTTACCAGTAAAGTCACGAGTGGTCCGCGAGGTGGTCTCTGAACAGGACTCCTGAGCAGTCTACAAGACTATTAATGTGTTTTAATAATTAATAGTGCAGCTATTAATGCAGTTTCATGTCTAGATCCTATAAATGATGAATACAAAGTAGGACAGAAGTATGTGACGGCAAAATTGTGATATGTGTTGATGACATTAGAACTCCAGTTCCCATGATGCTTGTGAGCTGGGCATGCGCACTGGATAAAAGAAAAAGCAGCTCTTTAGGACAAAACTCTCGTCTCATCAGATTTGGGCAGTAATTCTATGCGTTCAGACCTTAAATAATGAAATTGTTTGTCATTTCAATTTGCCCTGTTTTATATCTCCTTTTCTTTTTTTAAACTTATTGCTCCTTATGAGGCTAAGCTTAAACATGTTCCTCCTATCCACAGAGGATATGGAATGGATAGGCCTTTAATGTATTTAGTTAACCATAATTTTTTTCAGCAAGAAACAGAGTTAACAAACGTTTACTTGAATAACTTTTTGTCCTTCCAGTGGTGTTTATAAATCGGAGACTTGGGTTTATCTTTATTTAACCATTAAGAAAAAAAAAAATGTCATTTAAACGCCTGTTAAGCAGTACCTCTCTCTCTGGATTGATGTCATCCAAGGCGTGGTGAGACCGTGTACCAGCTCGTACAATACACTTGTCAATCCAGTACCTAAACCTGATGGTACCTGGCGTTGTACGTAAGATTAATGAATTGATTGTCCCTGTTGCATCCATTGTACCTGACATTTCTTATTGATCTCTGTTCTGCCTTTTTCACGCACAAGAGGAAACAGTATTCTTGGACACGTTTTTGCCTCAAGGTTTTATTGACTCTCCTGCTGTTTTTTCAGCCATAATTCAAATTCATAACGCACTCTGTGACCTCTCCCTCCCTCAGGACTCTGTGGTCCTGCAGTATGCAGACACAGACTGGTATCTGCTGAGTCACCAGAAATCTGCCAAGACACTTCCTTACGCCTGGTCCAACATCTGGCGCATAAGGGCTTTAAGGTTCCCAGGACCAAGCTGCAATATTGCATGGACACACTCAAAAAAAATAAAACATTGGATTTACTTAACCGAGTTATGGCACCCGGTCCCACGAAACTGTGTTAATTTAGATGTATTGAATTCAGTTATGTTTTGAATAACTCAACATAACTGTATTCAATACATCTAAATTAACACAGTTTCGTGGGACCGGTTGCCATAACTCGGTTAAGTAAATCCAGTGGGTTTTTTTTGAGTGCACTTAAGTATTTGAACTTTTGAAGTTTTGAACTTTCTCAAGGCTGCCATTCTAGACACAAAATGCCCTGCAACTACACATGCACTGATGTCTTTTCTGGGTCTTATCAATTACTGCAGACAATGGATCCCTGACTGCTGCTTTTTATATGACAAGCTTCTCTGTTCTGCAATCTCTCATCACGATCCACTGCAACATCCTTTGACCTGGACTGACGCTATGGTGGTCGCTTATCACTCCCTCAAAAGCACCCTTTGTTCCGCCTCTGGGGTTACCTGATCACTTCAAGCTCTTCCACCTCTATGCCTGTGAACACCAAGGCACAGCTGTTGGCCTGGGAGCATGGGGGGGGAATGCATCATTGTGTGTTTTTATCCAAAACATTAGACACTGTTGCTCAAGGCTTACCTGCATGTCTGGGGGCTGTCTCCGCATGTGCTCTGATAGTTTTAGATGCAGAAAAATTGGTTTTGTCTCACTCATTGATCTTGCACTCGTCACATCAAGTTAAACAGGTGTTGCAAAATTTACAGACCCATTAAATTAATTTATCAGTAATTTAATTGATAATTAAATTAACATATGACTGTTTATTCTCTGTTCTACTAACAATCTTGAAATTCGTGCCACATCCTCTTTTGATAATGTAGGTCATGCTCTCGCATGCCTCCTTAATTCTCGGGATGACACTTGGGATAACATTGATATTGGCTGTCTAAAAATCGTACCTGTACATACTACTAGTATCAGGTCTGATCTCTCTCCTCCAGCCCTCTAGGGATCTTTGTTGATGGTTCTTGTTCTAAACCCTCAAATGGTGTATAATATTTATAATTTATAATATTTATAATACCTCTGTGGTTACTCTGTGTGTTCACTGCCTGATATTGTGCATGAGGCATACGCTCTTCCTTTCTCATTTGATTTTTCTCATCTTGATTGTGCACTCAAAAAAATAAAACATTGGATTTACTTAACCAAGTTATGGCACCCGGTCCCATGAAACTGTGTTAATTTAGATGTATTGAATACAGTTATGTTTTGAATAACTCAACATAACTGTATTCAGTACATCTAAATTAACACAGTTTCATGGGACCGGTTGCCGTAACTCGGTTAAGTAAATCCAATGTTTTTTTTTTTTGAGTGTGGACAAATTCTCTGAATGGGTAGAAGCTTTTCCCTGTTCTCGAAAGAACACAAAGGTAGTTACTCATATTCTGGCAAAAGAAATAATACCTAGTTATAATATAATAATAATAATAATACATTTTATTTATAAGCACCTTTCAAGGTACCCAAGGACACTGAACAGTACAAAGAAAAACAAACAATAAAAGCAGAACAATAAAATAACAACAATAAAATAATAAGAAATCAATAATAATAATTATTGTTATAGTTATGGGGTTTCAAACGCCATAGACTCAGACAAAGGTACCCCTTTTACCTCAAAAGTCACACAAAACCTTTGTCACATTCCTCAATCTTCTGGTATCGTAGAATGTACTAATCGAACATTGAAAGACAAACTAACTAAGGCCATGCAGGCCACAGGTTCGAAAAATTGGGTAGACTTATTGCCAGCCACTCTGGCTGAAATTCGTCTGACACTAAAAAAATTATTTTGGAAGACCTTTCCCTCTCCCCTGGAAGAAGGGAACTCCGGCTCCAGGTACCTCTGATTTGAAAATGCATATGGATGAGTATTCTGCAGCCCTTATAGATAAGTTGCATAAAATTTGTGACAATATTATCTCCACCATCAGCACCCACACACCCCTTTCACGTGGGAGACAAGGTGCTGGTGTGACTTTTAAAACGATTTGGACAATTGGGAGAACCTAAATATAGTGGGCCTGCAGACATAGTCGCCATTACTTTTACTGCTGTTTTAACTGATCTTCTTCCACAGTGGATCCATGCCATGCGATTGAAGAAGGCTCCATAACAAAGCTGTGTTACAATGACAAGTTTGCTATTAATGTTTTTTCTATGTCCCTATCCAGTCTCTGTTTTCTCTTTCTCTCTCTCTCTGAGCTCTACACAGATTTGACGTGACCTGTGTGCAGCCCTGGCCGACTGAGAATCCTCAGATTACCTCCAAGACGTTGTGAACAAAGACGCCCCATTTGGGACCAGTCATCCTCACTACAACCATGACAGTCCTCATCACGAGTTTCGTGACTACTCTACTGCTGCTCGGAGCAGGGTTACCTGCTCGAGCTGGACCTCAAGACAACATCTTCTGGCAATTCGCTAACTGGACTGCACGAGCGCACACCACACGAATGAAAGTTGTTATGTCTGTCATCTGATGCCATCTGATGTATTATTACATGTCTCTATGCTCTGAAGCTCTGTATTCTTACAGGACTCTGTTCTCACTATAAGTCGATATGCCCTATAATTCCATTTTCTCTCACTGTTTTAGAACAAATTACTCTGAAGGAAGTAGCATGTATTTGGGACAAATTAAGAGGTTTCGAGTTTCTCTAAGCTCCAGTGAGGTGGGACGAGGGCTGATAGGGCATGCCCGCCCTCTGAGCACCAATACCCGTCAAGAAGAGCAAGGATTAACTCAAGCATATGAGTTATATGTATGATCAGAATATTGGGGTGTGATACTAGATTACAATCTAGTATCAAAGGGAGGAATTGTTAGATTTAAAGCCATGATTTAAGTTAGTTTTATAGCTACACATGATTTAGGATTGTTAAAACTTTATGATTTAATATTTTAGAGCTTTTTAAGATCCTTTATTAATTACAGAGTTGTTAAGATGTTAAGACTTTATGAGTTTAATCCTGAATCCTAGGCTTGTGACCTTCCTCCAGTCACAGAGAAGTGCTGACCTACTTTGCTAGACTAGACATAAACATGTCTTTGTTTAAAATGGTAAATGCTGAGTTGTTAAGAACATATTCTTGATATGGGATGTTTTGCCTATGATTGTTTTACTACATATTAATGAAATTAAGATGTGGTTTGCTGACTTAGCACAAGACTTAGCACACTTACATGCGCGCACACATAACACACACACACGCACATGCATACACACATTTTCATCCTCTACACGCCAAGGACACACACACACACACACACACACACACACACCCCTCTCTGAGGTCACACATAAACACACATAAACACACACACACACACACACACACACACACACACATCTTACCCACATAGTTTGTTATAAGGGGTGTTTGTAATATTTCATCTTTGCCGAGAGGACTGTGAATAAACAGCAGTGAAACCGATCTCTGGTTCTCTGTTTTTTTGCGGTGTTCCATCCCAGAATTCTGCAGGTGGCATGAGGGCATTGGTCTCGAGAAGTTGACTGTTCCAGCTGGGGGAACCCTAACAACAGGATTTGACGAAGGGATATTGGCAGATCCCCTTGACTCCTCTATCCCAAGAGAAAATGGCGTTTTCCACGCCATTTGGATTACACCAGTTTGTCATGCTTCCTTTTGGGCTGTTTGGGGCTCCTGCTACATTCCAGTGGCTCGTGGATAAGATCCTCTGCCCCCATGCCACCTATGTGGCAGCCTACTTAGATGATATAATTACATACAGTAGTGACTGGCCGCAGCACAAAGAACACCTTAAGGCTGTCCTAGAGTCGCTGAGGTGGGTGGATCTCACAGCCAACCCAAAAAAGTGTGCAATTGGGCAGGTTGAAGTACAGTATCTGGGTTTCCACTTGGGTCATGGGCAGGTGCATCTCCAAATTGACAAAACAGCAGCGATTGTGGCCTGCCCTAGGCCTAAGACCAAAAAGGGGGTGAGACAGTTCCTGGGGCTGGCTGGCTACTATTGTAGGTTCATACCTAATTATTTGGACATCACCAGCCTGCTGACTGATCTCACTAAAAAGGAAGCACCAGATCTGGTCCAGTGAATGGAGCAGTGCCAACAGGATCTCACCAGGGTAAAGGCTGCACTGTGTGGGGGGCCACTCTTACACTCCCCTGACTTCTCTCTCCTCTTTATTTTGCAGATGGATGCATTGGACAGAGGGCTGGGGGCTGTTTTCTCCCAGAAGGTGGAGGGTGAGGAATGCCCCGTGCTGTACATCAGCCGCAAGCTCTCAATGCGTGAGAGTAAGTACAGCACCATTGAGAGAGAGTGCTTGGCCATCAAGTGGGCATTTCTCACCCTCTGGTACTACTGTACCTGCTGGGGCACCCTTTCACCCTCTGTTCGGACCACGCGCCCCTCCAGTGGCTCCACTGCATGAAAGATGACAATGCACGGATCAGCCATTGGTATCTAGCCCTTCAGCCATTTAAATTCAAGGTGGCCCACAGGCCGGGGGCACAGATGGCAGTGGCGGACTTCTTTTTTTTTTTTTTATTTAAGTATTTATTTAGAATATGAAAAGCAAAATAATAAAAAGAAAAATAAAATAAACATTTAAACATAATACATAGAAATACATATTCGAAAAGGAGAGAAGTATAACTTATAAACCCCACCCCTTCTCCTTAAATAATGAATAACAATAACAAGCTTCCTTGTTACCTATCTAGATGCTCATGCCTGATACTTATAGATAAATAAAATGTATTTCTGACTTTGTATTCAGAAAAAACTAAATGTAATTTACATATATCCATACACATACATACATACATACATACATACATACATACATACATACATATACACATAAGCATAAACACATATGCATGCACATACATATACATACATACATATCAACATACATATACATCCCTATATACACACACCTCCCCATACATACGTACATATACCCATATAAATTATATCTATTATAAGCATACACCTTCACATACAGTACGTATGCACAACCCACACACACAGACACGAAAAGTAAGAGAAAAGTGTTACTTTTCTGTTACTTTTTGTGAGCCTCCCTCATCCCTGTACCTCTTGAAAATAGTATCTTTGAACCTCATTTTAAACCGTTTCATGTTTGGACACTGCTTCAACTCCATGGTGAACCTGTTCCATAGTCTCACCCCGCTAACTGAAACACAAAACCTTTTCCTGTTTGTACGAAATAAAGTTAAAGTTAATTTTTCCCTTTAAATTATAACTCCCCTCATGGATACTGAATAATTTTTGTATATTTATTGGTAATAGATTATTTTTAGCTTTGAACATTATTTGAGCTGTTTGATAATCCACAATGTCTGTAAATTTTAGTAATTTGGACTGTAAAAATAATGAGTTTGTGTGTTCCTGATAGCCATCATTGTGAATGATCCGTATTGCTCCTTTTTGAATGATGGTTAGTGGCCGTATTGATGTTTTGTAATTGTTGCCCCAAACCTCAGCACAGTATTGAAAGTATGGTGAGACTAGGGAACAGTAAAGAGTATGGAGTGATTTCTGATCCAAAACCTTTTTTGCTTTGTTTATTATTGCAATGTTTCTTGAGACTTTAGTTTGTACATGTCTGATATGCGATTTCCAATTGATTCTGTCATCTATGGCTACCCCCACAAATTTAATTTCTTGAACTCTTTCTATTTCAACTCCATCTATTTTTATTAGTACCTGTGTATTCAGTGTACAATTACCAAATAATATTATTTTTGTCTTGCTCAGATTTAGTGATAACCTGTTTCTATTGAACCATTTTTTTAGTTTGTTCATTTCTATAGTGATGTCCTTCTGTAATTTTTGTAAGTTATTCCCAGAATAGAAAATATTTGTGTCATCAGCAAACAACACAAAATGTAATACCTTAGTGACTTTACATATATCATTAATGTACAAAATGAAAAACTTAGGGCCCAACACAGATCCCTGGGGGACCCCACAAGCAATGTCCAAACATGAAGAAACACAGTCACCCAATTTCACAAACTGCTGTCTCCCACTTAAATAACTTTTCACCCAATCCAGCACTATTCCCCTGATACCATATCTTTCCAGTTTCTTGATGAATATTGCATGGTTGATTGTGTCAAAAACTTTTTTTAAATCAATAAATACTCCAATAGCATATTGCTTGCTATCTATAGTATTTGTGATTTCTTCTATTGCCTCTATTATTGCCAATGATGTTGATCTATTTGACCTAAAATCATACTGATTCTCTGCAAGAATTTTGTGTTTTTCTAAAAATGTGTCCAATCTGTTGTTGAAGAGTTTTTCCAGTATTTTTGCGAATTGTGGGAGCAAGGAGACAGGTATATAGTTTGTGAAATGATGTTTGTTTCCAGCCTTGAACAGAGGTATACCAGTAACTTTAGCTATTTTCATTTTATTTGGAAATGAACCGGTTTGAAATGATAAATTACAGATGTATGTTAATGGCTTAGCAATGCCCTCAATGACCTTTTTTATCAGTGACATATTGATATCATTAAAGTCAGTGGAGTGTTTGTTCTTACATTTTTTAACAATATTCAAAATTTCATTTTCATCTACTGCTTGAAGAAACAATGAGCAAGGATTTCTCTCTAATAACTGTTCATCATATGTACCTGAATCAGGGATTTTTCTTGTAAGGTCAGATCCAACACTTACAAAGAATTCATTAAAGCTATTAGCCACATCTTTCATGTTATAATTTTCAATATCCTTATCAATGAAATACTTTGGCAGATTATGTGTTTAGATCCATTTCTTATAATATTGTTTAGTATTTTCCATATTGTTTTAATGTTATTTCTATTATCATCTAATATCCTCTTATAGTAATCTTTCTTGGGCGACACGGTGGTGTAGTGGTTAGCACTGTCGCCTCACAGCAAGAAGGTCCTGGGTTTGAGCCCAGCGGCCGACAAGGGCCTTTCTGTGCGGAGTTTGCATGTTGTCCGCGTGGGCTTCCTTTGGGTGCTCCAGTTTCCCCCACAGTCCAAAGACATGCAGGTTAGGTTAACTGGTGACTCTAAATTGACCGTAGGTGTGAATGTGAGTGTGAATGGTTGTCTGTGTCTATGTGTCAGCCCTGTGATGACCTGGCGACTTGTCCAGGGTGTACCCCACCTTTCACCCGTAGTCAGCTGGGATAGGCTCCAGCTTGCCTGCGACCCTGTAGGACAGGATAAAGCGGCTAGAGATAATGAGATGAGATGAGATTCTGCCTCTTTAGTTCTCTGTCTTATGAAATCTCTGTAGAGTGTATTTTTCTTTTTGCAAGCATTTTGTAGACCTTTTGTAATCCATGGGCAATTCATATACCGGTATGCTAGTTTTCTGTTATATTTCTTAATTGGACAATGCTTATCATATAATGAGGAAAATATTCTTAGAAACTCATTAAATGTAAGGTCAACATCTTTTTCTTTATATATTATATCCCAATTATACTCCAATAATTCATTTTTTAGCGTGTTAATGGATTCTTCTGTTCTTACTTGTCTATATACTGTTTGTTTGTTTGACTTTTTCCTGTGTCTGATGTCACAAACTCTAAAAACCGGCAAATGGTCGCTTATGTCATTGATTAATAATCCGCTTATTGTGTTATTATCAACGTCATTGGTGAAAATATTATCAATGAGAGTGGCAGAATGAGATGTAATTCTGCTGGGTCTAGTGATTCTTGGAAATAGGCTTATGCTATATATTGTATTGATAAATTTGTCTGTAACATTGTGTTTATTTGGACTTAATATGTCAATATTGAAATCCCCACACATAAAAATAGTTTTATTATCTACAGTATTTTCGAAAATACACTTTCCATCCACTCACTGAATGTATCTATGCTTGACCCTGGTGCTCTATAAATACAGCTAACAATAACTTTTTTATTCTTCTCCATGCAGATTTCAATTGTTAAGCATTCAAGTAGATTATCAATCCCAACTGTCATTCCATTCAAAACCCTGAAGTCTAAAGATTTATCAATATACATAGCAACTCCTCCACCACCCTTATTTTGTCTGTTTATATACCTGAGTTCATAGCCGTCTAATTCAAAGTCTATACCTTTTTCAGTGTCAAACCATGTTTAAAACTTCCTGTCCCATGGGGGGGGGGGAGTCCGCTGCAGGCCAGACAGCTCCCTGGCCTGAGTTGGGCGGTGGGGATATGTGGCAGCAGGGGCGGGGCCTAGCGTCAGTTTGTGAATGGAGGGCGGGGCCGGGAAAGGTGAGTGGCAAAGTCAATGCACCTGTGCTTAATTAATGTTGTGTGTCTGGGTTGCAGTGACCGAGGATAGAAAAGGAGGGAGAGAGCAGAAAGAGGGGGCTCTCCTGACCACAACACATGGGTGTGTTGCATGTGTGACTTTGTGAGTGAGTGAAGCTGAAAGGCTAAAAATAAGTAAAGTAGAGTGTGTGTGTGAGAACATCAACTACTGCCTGCCATGCTTCCGTACTCCACCCACATCAGGAACTTGTTACACATGGTATCTCCTCAAGAGAGCCAGTTTTCACCAGCAGCATCTCATCCCACACCACTCCCACTCACTTTCCAGGATGCAAAAGGGAAGGATGGGATGGGATGGGATGGGATGGGATGGGATGGGATGGGATGGGAGGGGAGGGGAGAGAGAGAGAGCAGCTAATGAAAGGGTAGAAACAATAGTACAAAATTTCATATGGTAAAAACATGCCCATGCTATGCACAAACCGCTTCAAATGTGTCATGGATATCCAACACTTTGCTTTTTAGGAGTGGGTATGTCACACACATTATGGGTGCATCCGATACTAATATAATTGTAATTTCTCTCCACAAATGTTCCCAAGTGGCTAAGCAGATATAAAATTTAGATTAATGAGTTACACTATTGGTTTATATAAAATAATATGAAACTTCAATCATATCGTAATACTCTTGATAAAATTGGAAATTATTCACTTTTTTTTCTTCTGAAACCCACCTTAAGTTTGTTGCATATATTGCTATATTGCATGGCATATTGCAACAGAATTAGACTCAGACATTGTCCACACAAATGTAGCATGTCTGTCTGGCTGAAGAAAGAAAAAAATGAATGAACAACAGCCGTCCCACTCTTGTGTGGCAAGTAAGGATGGACTGGCCAGAACACTTGGACTCTTATTAGGCTCGAGTACTGTCAGTTGCTGAGGAGACTATTTTGACCTGGCTGTGTCTCTTCTGAGTGATGCAATATTTACTTCATCTTCATAACATGATATATATTTATATATGATAACTTCTCTTTTATTTATTATTTGTGTGATCTACCTGGTGATGTTTTACATGTTGCACACTGTAAATGCAGATGGAAATGTTTCACATATTAAACTGTAGAATATCACTATATGAAAGGTAATGACTCATATTTTCCCTTTAAATGGTTTATCATTGTCTTCATGGACAGGGTAAGGTTTTTTTGAATGTTACACATGAATCTTGGTATATAAATAGCTGTACTAATGCAACATTTAGGTCACAGACATTAGCTGCTTTGCTCTGGCCCAATTTGCCATCCAGCTGTGTACTGTAACACTGTGTTGGAAATACATTTTATTAATCCACAAGACTTGTGGCCACTTGGATTTTAAAGTTTCACTTTTAGATCCATATTTTCTTAAAAGCTACACTGTAGGATTCCTGATTCTGACTTTCATTACAATATTGCTAGCCATGGAAAACGGATACATACTAAGAGTAAGTAAAAACACTACCAACAACAACAAACAAAGTGTCTTTTGAAGGTGTTTGGCCATCATGATCCACCAGAACAGCTTCAGCACATTTCTACAGAACAGCACTTGAGCAATGAGCATAATTCTTCATTTTTCACAATTCTTCAAAACACATTGCTTCACAGGTGTTTTGATGGTGGTGTAGAGTGCTATCTAACAGATTATTTCAAAATATCTTGTGGGTGTTTAATTGTTTTCAAGTGACTATGAAGGTCACAGCTCAGATTAAATTTGTAATGAGTCACAGTGACTCTGTGCAAAGAGGACAATTGGACCCAAACCATGTAAGTAAATTAAATAAATACCCCTATTGCATAACAAAGCCACTTTCCCCCCTTTAATTTGTCACCTGTCTGAAGTTTTATTACCATTTATTCATTTGCTTTCTGTTCAAAAATGCTACCTCAAGAAGTTAGATAAAATGATAAAAGACTCAAAAGATTCATTTCAGCTTGTTTTGTCAAACTTTAGATAAACTATTATGCTAAGGTCACACACAGCTGGTTAATCTGTGAGAACCATGGCTGGGGCTACTGTGGCCATTCCAGCAGATTCTGGAGGTGATCTGTTGTATCAATTTGGGCAGAGTAAATCTGTGAATAAAGCTACGGTAGCTGTGACAGTAGATGCCGGAAGGACCACCAGCAACGATGGATGCCGTTACAGTTGCCAAGGTAACAATGGCTGAGTGGCAGTGGCCTCTGCAGTTGAGGCCAGTTGGGTGACAGCAGTGACATATAGCAATATATGGCCTTGCTGCAATGACAGCAGTGTGTACAGTTTTCACAGCTGCAGTACAGCATAGCCATAGCAAGATAAATAAGCCACACCCCAGGCAAATGTTTCACTTTCTGTAGAATGTTGCTTCCTTGAACATTTTGAGCTCGATAGTTGCAGTGGAATGCTACCATAACCCCCGGTAGCCTACATAAGCCTCAAGGATGTTCACGGATGCCTTCACGGTTGTGATGGATGAATTCATCTGGCACTTGACCCACGGCAATTTTCAACATGACTAAACTTTCTGGGGATGGAAAACATGCCCTCCTGGTTGTCAAGGTAGCTCCCCAGCGCTCTCATGTATTCTCACAGAAGGGCCCAGAATGCATTCCGGTTGACCCCTGAAAGGCCCAAAATCATCTACTGGCATCTACCATGAAGTGATTCCAGCTATGTAAGACCGAGGCATTGCATAGCTTCTGAGCTGTGTGTTCAGGGAGGCAACAATTAAACTATCATGCTTGCCACTTGTTGCTGCTCCAAGTCTCAGCTGAGGTAACAATTTCATGTTCAGACTTTGTGTTTTTCAGTTAGCCTCTGAAAGCTTTTTCTTAAGGTCTTCATGGAGAGAGCTGGCACTCATCTCCTGACCACTTATCGTGCTACTGTTGAGCTTTGAGTGAAGTGTGACCTGTTAAGCAATCATGGTGTTTCAGGTTAACAGGAGTTGAAAGGTTCAGATTTTGCAAAAGTTATCAAGCTGTCAATCCTGCTTTCATATTTTACTATAGTTTGTCTTCATACAGACACACAACAGCTTAAAAGCCCTGTCTATTGTTGCTTGTCAGCTGTCGTCACAAGATGATGAGTCTACAGTTTGAACCTTAAATATCCTGAAAAGATGGCCTATTCTGATGTTTCAAAATGTATTTTGGGTTCTCAGTTGCTTAAAAAATCCAAAGTTTCAGGGGCACAAAAGGAAAAGCACTGCAGTAGTTGACACCTATAGTATATTCAGAGGTGTCAAGTAATGAAGTACAAATACTTCGTTACCTTACTTAAGTAGAAATTTTGGTTATCTATACTTTAGTGGAGTAATTATTTTTCAGTTGACTTTTTACTTCTACTCCTTACATTTTTATGCAATTATCTGTACTTTCTACTCCTTACATTTTAAAAATAGCCTTGTTACTCATTTCATTTTGGCTTGTTTTCATTCCAGCTTGTCATCGTTCAAAACAAAAAAAAACAATGACCACTGATAATTCGCGCTATCCACATGGAGTGAATTTGACTGTGGTTGGATGAGAAGTATAAACATATACAATTACAACAACCTATTGGTTTGTATGCGATTCATCGCACCTGCAAATGACACAGAATCAGTGATCACATCACACGCCAGCAAGGCACACTTGTATGAAGATGTCCGTGGTACAGACTGAAGAGAACTTGAGCGAAATGTCGCATTTAAGCCCCAGTGAGGAGGTTGGTAGCCAGGACGACCAGCCAACCCTGGTACGTCCCTGGCCATACCTGGAAGAATTTTTTGAAATGGTTGGATGCCGAAAGAACTACTTTCGAATGCGCTGCAAGCTCTGTGCACCCAAGTACCACAAGCTAATGGCTTTCAAAAACTCGCCATCTAATCTGAAAAAGCATATTGAGGTAAGCCGAAAGTTTCTTATCAGTCGATTACTGACAAAATATCATAGTAACTTGTGATGTAGAATGGTAAATTTGCAATGTTTGCCATGGCTAGGTACATGCCAAGACATGCCACCATACTTTGCTTGCTAGCAGTAGGCTATGATTCAACGTTGTGAGTTTGTTTGGTGGGCTCTGTGAGGGATTTAAAAAATTTGCTTTAGTCAAATGATATCTGTGCCAATATTATTACCAAATTACAAATTTGTAAATTAATTGTATAAAGATTCAGTTTCTGTTATTAGTTGATTGTAGTGACCTAGTAAGGTACTAATTGTAAAGCTAAGGTTAAGCTAAGCGTAGGTTTGCTTGGTAGCAGTAGGCTAGGCTATGATTCAACCTTGCAAGTTAATTTGGTGGGCTCTGAGATTTGAAATTTGCCTTTAGCCAAATGTTATCTGAGTTTATATTATAGCTATATTTGTAAGTTAATTGAGCAAAACTTTAGTCTACTGGTTGATAAAGCATGTACTAAGGATAGGCATGATCTTGTCTGTGTATGAGAGTGCATGCACCTCGTATTACCTTGTAAAATGTATAAGTCTTTGTCATGTCTGAGTTTTTATGGTGAAACTAAAGTCAAATTTACACATTTGTGGATAAAGTTTTCATATTCATATATATTCTTGTCTGCTCAACATAATTGCATAGACCCTAACTTGTAGGCTGAGTCTGACCTTTCATAAACATTTACATTTAATTCAGCATAAGTCCTAGACTAGATAGTCTGAGCTTGTGGTTTGAGAGAAATAATATGAATCTCAATCTGTGCCTATGCATTCATTTTCTCCACAGAAGAAACACCCCACTCATCTAGAGAGGTACACACAACTTACTTCAGCAGACCTCAAAAAGAAGTCGTCCACTGAAGGTTCTTTGGTCCCTCCAAACAAACAAACAAACAAACCAAGCTCTGGGAATCTCGAAGAGTGTCTCAGGCAAGTGTGGATAACAGACAACGGATCAAACTTCCTGAAAGCCTTCAGAGTTTATGGACAGACTGACGAGAACAACAATCCTGAACCTGTTGGAGAGAGTGATGGAGAAGAGGATGATTGTGTCCAAAATGATGATTACGATGAAGAGGAAAGCGCTGAGGGAGTTGAATTTGTTGATGCCGGAGCCCTGTTGGACGAAGATGACTACTTGGAATACCAGCTACCCAAGCACCATCGCTGCATCTGCCACCTCCTCAATTTAGTGTCCACAGTTGATGCTTCAAAAGCAGAGGTCAACCCATTGTACAAGCGCGTGTCAAGGTCCACATTTGCCAAATGCTCTAGCCTGTGGAACAAAAGTTCTAGATCAACAACTGCATCTGAAGTAATTGATGACCACTGCAAACTCCAACTCGTAAGACCTGTTGCTACAAGGTGGAATTCACTCTTCTCAGCCGTAGAAAGAATAGTGAGAATAACAAGAGAACAAGGCGAAGGAGCCCTTGCAGCTGTCTGCAGTGAACTAGATACACCTAAGTAAGTATATTTGCATTATTATTTGCAGTATTATTTGCAAGTATATTTGCAAGTATAACTTGCATTCCTTGCAGAATATGCAAAAACAATGAGCCCAGTTGCAAAGGCACTTGATGTTCTTCAGGGAGAAATCAGTGTGCAGATGGGCTGGTTGGTCCCCACCATAACTCTATTAAGAACCAAGCTCCAGCAACTTAGCGTCACCTCCAAGTTCTGTGAGCCTTTGATCACGGCACTTCTTTCAGGCCTTGAAGAACGCTTCAGAGACATGCTCGCAGATCCAGAGCTGATAGCTGCAGCAATTCTTCTTCCAAAATTTAAGACCTGCTGGACAAGTGACGAAAATGTCCTCAAACTTGGTAAGTGTGTCACTTCTCAACTTCCCCCTTAAAACGTGCAATTTCTATGGCGACCGTAAAATGAGTTTAAAATTACATTGAATGACACACATACCACTATCCAATACACAATTATAATGCTGTCATATAATCTAAATTGTTCTGATTTTGTTTTTTATTCCACAGGCCTTGACTATATTAAAAGCCATTTGGACTGTCAGGCGGAGAGTCACGTCAGTGAGGGCTCCCAATCCTCTGAGGAAGAGGACTTCTTCTCCTCTTTGAAGAAGACTGGCCCTCTTGAAAAGACCCAGCAGTTGGATGCGTACCTGGGGTGCCCAGGAGACACAGTAGAGGTTCTGAAGTCCTTCCCAGCTGTGTGCCAGCTGTCACTTAAACTTAATACAGCACTCCCTGCATCAGCAGCCTGTGAAAGACTCTTTAGTGTTGCAGGGCTGATCTTCAGGCCAAGAAGAGCATGCATTGGCTCCAAGAACTTTGAGAACCAGGTGCTTTTGCAGCTGAACAAAGCCTATTGGTAACTCTTTGTTGCATGCTCTGTGCTTGACTGATATACAGTAGATCCTGATTTAGAAAGTGTTTGTTACATCTTCTAGTTAAATTTGACATTGTTGACATTAGCTATGGAATTGAGCATAATACATACCAGGAACCCCTCCTAGAACTGCCACCTTATTGTGGTGGAGGGGTTTGTGTGCTTAAATGATCCTAGGAGCTATGTTGTCAGGGGCATTATGCCCCTGTTAGGGTCTCCCAAGGCAGACAGGTCCTAGGTGACAGGCCAGACCAAGAGCAGTTCACCAAAACCCTTATGGAGAATAATCAATCAAGGACCTTGATGTCGCCCAGTATGGTGCAGCCGGGGCCCCACCCTGGAGCCAGGCCCAGGGTTGGGGCTTGTATGCAAGCTCTTGGTGGCCAGGCCTTTGCCCACGGGGCCCAGCCGGGCTCAACCCGAAGCGGTGACATGGGCCCGACCTCCTGTGGGTTCACCACCCACAGAGGTAGCCATAGGGGGCCGGTGCAGTGTGGATTGGGTGGCAGTTGAAGGCAGGGGCCTCAACGACCTGATCCCTGAACACAGTGGCTAGCTGTTGGGACATGGAATGTCACTTCACTGGGGGGGTAGGAGCCTGAGCTTGTGCGGGAGGTTGAGAGGTACCGGCTAGAGATAGTCGGGCTTACCTCCATGCACAGCTTGGGCTCTGGAACTGAGCTCTTTGAGAGGGGCTGGACTCTCCACTTTTCTGGAGTTGCCCATGGTGAGTGGTGGCGGGCTGGTGTGGGCTTGCTTATAGCTCCCCAGCTCAGCTGCCATGTGTTGGAGTTTACCCCAGTGAACGAGAGGGTCGCCTCTCTGCGCCTTCGGATTGGGGAGAGGGCTCTTGCTGTTGTTTGTGCCTACGGGCTGAATAGCAGTATAGAGTATCCGGCCTTCTTGGAGTCCCTGGGAGAGGTACTGAGAGGTGCTCAGGCTGGGGACTCCATTGTTCTACTGGGGGACTTCAATGCTCACGTGGGCGAAGACAGTGACACCTGGAGGGGCGTGATTGGGAGGAACGGCCACCCCGATCTGAACCCAAGTGGTGTTTTTTTATTGGACTTCTGTGCTAGTCACGATTTGTCCATAACGAACACCATGTTTGAGCATAGGGGTGTCCATAAGTGCATGTGGTACCAGGACACCTTAGGTCGGAGGTCAATGATTGACTTTGTTGTCGTTTCATCTGATCTCCGGCCCTATGTCTTGGACACTCGGGCAAAGAGAGGGGCTGAGCTGTCAACTGATCACCACCTGGTGGTGAGTTGGATCCACTGGCAGAGGAGGAATCCGGACAGACCTGGCAGGCCCAAATGTATGGTGAGGGTCTGCTGGGAACGTCTGGCCGAGCACTCTGTCGGGGAGGTCTTTAATTCCCACCTCCGGGAGAGCTTCTCCCAGCTTCCAAGGGAGGCGGGGGACATTGAGTCTGAGTGGACCATGTTCTCTACCTCCATTGTAGATGCAGCTGTTCGGAGCTGTGGCCGCAAGGTCTTC
The DNA here is from genome assembly GCF_027579695.1 of Neoarius graeffei. Classification (NCBI taxonomy): domain Eukaryota; kingdom Metazoa; phylum Chordata; class Actinopteri; order Siluriformes; family Ariidae; genus Neoarius; species Neoarius graeffei. The sequence goes on along the minus strand of NC_083569.1, from coordinate 66,771,916 downwards.
GGTGCGTGTCGTGGCGGCAATCCCCGAACCCGGTGGTGGACACTGGAAGTAAGGGATGCCATCAAGGTGAAGAAGGAGTCCTATTGGGCCATGTTGACCTCCAGGACTCCTGAGGCAGCTGACAGGTATCGGCAGGCCAGGCGTGCCGCAGCTCGGGCATTTGCGGAGGCAAAAACTCAGAACTGGGAGGAGTTCGGGGAGGCCATGAAGAAGGACTATCGGTCGGCCTCAAAGAAATTCTGGCAAACCATCCGGCACCTCAGGAGGGGGAAGCAGTACTCTGCCAACACTGTTTACAGTGCGGGTGGGGAGCTGTTGACTTCGACTGGGGACATTGTCGGGCAGTGGAAGGAATACTTTGAGGATCTCCTCAATCCTAACATCATGTCTTCCATTGAGGAGGCGGAGGCTGAGGACTCAGAAGTGGACTTGTCCATTACCCAAGCCGAAGTCACTGAGGTGGTTTGCAAGCTCCTCGGTGGCAAGGCACCGGGGGTGGATGAGATCCACCCTGAATATCTCAAGTCTCTGGATGTTGTGGGGCTGTCTTGGCTGACACGCCTCTGCAACATCGCGTGGCGGTCAGGGACAGTGCCTCTGGAGTGGCAGACTGGGGTGGTGGTCCCTCTTTTTTAAGAAAGGGGACCGGAGAATGTGCTCCAATTATAGGGGAATCACACTTCTCAGCCTCCCAGGGAAGGTTTACTCCAGGGTACTGTAGAGGAGAATTCGGCCGATAGTCGAACCACGGATCCAGGAGGAACAATGCAGTTTTTGTCCTGGTTGTGGAACACTGGACCAGCTCTATACCTTTCATAGGGTGCTCGAGGGTTCATGGGAGTTTGCTCAACCAGTCCACATGTGCTTTGTGGATCTGGAGATGGCATTTGATCTTGTCCCTCATGCTATTCTGTGGGGGGTGCTTTGGGAGTATGGGGTTCGGGGCTCTTTGCTAAGGGCTGTCCGGTCCCTGTACGAATGGAGTAGGAGTCTGGTTCGCATTGCTGGCCAAGGATGCGTTATCCTAATGGGCTTCATGGGCAGCTGCCCAGGTCCTCGGCCACTAGGGGGCCTCGGAGGTAGTGAGATCGGAAAATATGAAACAATATTTTCAGAAGTTTTGATCATATTGATAATGTTTTTGATGCATTTCGCCACCCGTAAGGAAGCCCACCTTGTCCCGTCGCATAAATCGCCCATCATTGTCAATATGATCACTGTCCACCATGTCTTCACATGCTACGCCAGCTTGAGTTCAATGATTTAATTAATGACTTCGCTTTCCAGAAAAGTAGGAAAGTGCCCTTGTATGTTGACCCATGGCTGTCAAACTGAATGTGCAAAACTGTGTGCCACTGCTGTTTGGGACATTACGTGTGTGAAAGGATGAAATGTTTCACATAGCCTAACATTTTGAGATTTATTTCTGAGAAGCAAGATATTTTTCTTTCTTTGTCATCACTCTTTGTTTTCACAAGTTAAAAGTCGCCTTGATTCCAAAATGAAAACGAATGGTTATACACCAAATGAATGTTCTTGTTCTGAATACTAAAGAAACTGTTGTAGGCCTAGGTTATGTTCTTGACATGTTGTTCATTGACTCACTCATTCAAAGGCTTCTTGAGGCTAAACTTTAGTTAACCAGACTTGTTAACCGTGATGTCTGATGGATTTTTTCACCATGCAATTGCCTATTTCACCATTGCTTTTTCTCGATTAAATAGGTGTTGATGGATATCAAGTTTTATCATTCAGTAGTATTTCTAATTGTGCCACTGTCATTATTTAAGTTTCTGTGTCTAGTTAGACAGGCACGTCTGAGGGGGTGAATTTGCTGAGCGTAGTTGACAACAGGCGGGGGTGGGGCCTCGGGGGGGTGTCTGCCCAGGGCCTCAGCAAGGGTTAACGCGGCCCTGTTGCCGGCAGTAAGTCAGACATGTTCCCAGTGCATGTTGGACTCTGGCAGGGCTACCCTTTGTCTCCGGTTCTGTTCATAATTTTTATGGACAGAATTTCTAGGTGCAGCCAGGGGCCGGAAGGAATCCTGTTTGGGAACCACAGGATTTCATCTCTGCTTTTTGCGGATGATGTTGTCCTGTTGGCTTCTTCAAACCAGGACCTTCAGCATGCACTGGGGCAGTTTGCAGCCGAGTGTGAAGCGGCTGGGATGAGAATCAGCACCTCCAAGTCCGAGGCCATGGTTCTCGACTGGAAATGGGTGGCTTGCCCTCTCCAGGTTGGTGGAGAAGTCCTGCCTCAAGTGGAAGAGTTTAAGTATCTCAGGATCTTGTTCACGAGTGAGGGAAGGATAGAGCATGAGGTCGACAGGCGAATTGGTGCAGCCTCTGCAGTGATGCGGTTGCTTTACCGGTCCCTTGTGGTGAAGAAGGAGCTGAGCCAAAAGGCGAAGCTCTTGATTTACCAATTAATCTACGTTCCGACTCTCACCTATGGTCATGAACTTTGGGTAATGACGGAAAGAACAAGATCGCGGATACAAGCGGCCAAAATGAGTTTTCTTCGCAGGGTGGCTGGGCGCTCCCTTAGAGATAGGGTGAGAAGCACAGTCACTCAGGAGGAGCTCGGAGTAGAGCCACTGCTCCTCCACATCGAGAGGAATCAGCTGAGGTGGCTCGGGCATCTCTTTCGGATGCCTCCTGGATGCCTCCCTGGGGAGGTGTTCCAGGCATGTCCCCCTGGGAGGAGGCCCCGGGGAAGACCCAGGACACGCTGGAGGGACTATGTCTCTCGGCTGGCCTGGGAACACCTCGGTGTTCTTCCCGAGGAGCTGGCCGAGGTGTCTGGGGAAAGGGAAGTTTGGGCTTCCATGCTCAGACTGCTACCTCCACGACCCAGCCCCGGATAAGCGGATGAAGACGGGACGAGACATACCAGGAAGGTATCGTTTTAGTTGTATTTTTATTTTTGATTAATCTCTTGGATTAGGCCTAATCATTTTGACAGCACTAATGTCTACTGTATATACTGTTGATAGCTATACAAGGGTAATTGTGATTAAGCCTGCCCTGGGTACACCAATTTTCTTGTCAAGTTTTCTCGCATCTGTTGCCCTCAGATTCCGGCAGCTCAGCTTGGATGTACATTTACTTTCCAAAGTTATTGATATTTAACATGCCTCATAAGTTTGACTCTTTGCACCATAACAATACTTATAGGCAATTTGTCATCATATCTCTGCTTCATGAAACGCATGTTAATGTTCAGTAGTACACACACATGGTTCTATGATATATTTTGTATTGTACTAAAATGAGTTCATTACTGGGCATATATGCAGCTGAAATGGGTAGCCTCCTGCATCCCAAAGTTTTCATTTTAACATTTTAATATAACAGTCATTATGGCCTTTAGAAAAATATTTTTTGGGGGGGAGGTGGGGTAGGGCACCATAGGCCCCTGTGGCGCAGCCTAAGCCTTTGTCCATAATGCCTTTTTTCATGCATTACTTTTACTTTTATACTTTGAGTAGTTTTGAAATCAGTACTTTTGTACTTTTACTTGAGTAAAAAGCTTGAGTTGATACTTCAACTTCTACAGAAGTCTTTTTAAATCTTAGTATCTATACTTCTACCTGAGTAATGAATGTGAATACTTTTGACACCTCTGAGTATATTACTTATTTTCACATTTTGTCTGGTTCTTATTGAGGTTTCTTCCTCATGTAGTCTGAAGGAGGTTTTCCTTGCCACTGTTGCCACAGGCTTGCTCATTGGGGATAAATTAGGGATAAATTAAGGACAGAATTAGCTCATGTTTAAAGCCTTTAATTTTTTGTAAAGCAGCTTTGTGACAATGTCTATTTGTGAATGTGCTATACAAATAAACTTGACTTGAATATTATTTTTTCTCATGTAGAACATGTAGTTCCATTTTTTCAGATGTGAGTTTCTCAGATTTATAATTCTTATATCACATTTTGTTCACATGATGTGTTTATTTGAATTCACATATGTAATGCCCTGAAATTACATTGTGAAATTCACTTCACAGGTTTTTTCTCACTTTGCTCACATTAGTCACATAAATCACATATAAAACTTATGATTACATGTGAAATGCATGCGTTTTTTCCAGTGACCTGTGGAACCAACTGGTATTGTACTGGTGTGCTCAGTTTGCTGAATTACAGGGTCTCTCAAAAGCCTCCATACATAGGGAAATAAACAATTTTTAGCAAAATGTAACCATATTTACAAGACATCCTCTACATGATTATTGCAGTTTCTTTGTAACACCCATGTTTTGAACCATCCTTGCCATGCACTTAACTCCAGCTGCCATTAACCATTCTTTTAGTAGGTCACTTGATATCATGCTATGGTTGTTGAGTGATATTCGAAGCAGTTGACAATCATTCTGGTCAGTGGAGAATCGTTTTCACCATCTGCCATTCTGAACTTTTTGTCCCCAGTGTCTGCTGCTTGACCTTGTTCTTATGAACTGCTGTCTTTGAAATTTTGATGATGGATGCAAACTGACATTCACTGTATCCCTCTGCCAGGAAAGCCAGAATTTAACCCTTCTTTTTATCACTCAGAACTTTTCTTTTTAACTGTTTTGGGATGATGAATAGATATTTTTGTATTCCAATTGAATTTCAGTTACTACTAGCACTGTTTTTACCATTCAGACTGGTCCTATTGCAAGAGGATAGTGATGACTACAGCAGTGGTTTGATACTTTTCCTCATTAAATGTAGACTGCATTTCAGATTTTTCAAGTGTAGGTCATAAAAATAATTTTCCCTGACACCCAATTATTTTTGTTTAGTGGGACAAAAACTACTGAATTTGAATCACAAACTTCCAATTTTATTATTATCTTTTTAAATAGAACAATTAATGAATTTCAATTCTCTGCTATTTTTTTCCTGTTTCAACATGACCCAATTCAAGATATTACATCATGCATCACGTGGTGGGCTTTCCCTGTTTGCACAAGCCATTGTGAGATACAAATTTGAAACAGGAGAGAAAAATGGAGGACATGAGTGTGCGAATGAGATGTGAAAGACCGAATACAGTAATGGAAAGTGTGAAGAAATGACGTTACGCTGTGAAGGAAAGGAAACGCAGGACCAAACTAATAAATATCGGTGGTCAGCGAGCACCTTGGTGTGATTGGCTGTTCATTTAGCGACAGAATGATGTAACTGTCAGTACATGGTCAAGGTAAACCTGTAGATGGCAGTAATGCAACACTGGATGCCAGCTGCCATAAAACCCAAAGGTAAACCTGCGCATGCACACATGAACTTCCTCTGTCTGCTTGACTGCTTGAAGCGAGCAATTTCATGCACATTATTTGCTCAGGAATTCCCTCAAATTAAATAACTTCCCAGCCACAGAATGGCCTGATATTTTGTGAGATATTACAGAAATAAACATATATCACAATGACCAAATTTCTGAGGGGACTAAATTCCACTGATTTTATGAAATCGAAAGGCCGTCTAGCTTTAAATAAGATTTGGTTCAAGTAATCAACTCATCAGTTCCTCATGAGGTGTGTTTGTGTTGGAATTCCAGCACAGAGATTGGACTGAAATGGCTGCCATACACAGAGTTGCTGATTTAAGGGGGGAAAAAAAGTTGAAGTGTTTTTCTTTTTTGAGGAAAAAAAAAAAAATAAAAAAAAAAAAAAAATATATATATATATATATATATATATATATATATATATATATATATATATATATATATATATATAGTGTGTGTGTGTGTGTGTGTGTGTGTAAAACCACCTCTCTCATGTAGGTACTCACTCAAGAATGTAGGTACAGTAACTGGGTTCTCTTTATCTACTTTTAGGACTTGTGTGAAAATCTGATGATGTTTTAGGTCATATTTATGCAGAAATATAGAAAATTCTAAAGGGTTCACAGACTTTCAAGCACCACTGTAAATGCAAGAGGATTGTGTGATAGTGTTATATTATGTTATGCTATTTTAATAGCATAACATTCCTATAATGTGCATTTCATGAAGTCAGGAGACAAGTGCATACCCCCCCCCCCCCCTTATTTTTTTTTTTGGTTCATCAGGGCAAATCCAGAACTAACTGTGATAGTGTATAATTTGGTGTCACCTTCAAAATAGAAAAATCAATCAACAAAAACAGTCATACAGGCATTAGTCAGAAAACTGGAAATAACGCACAGAGAAATAACTCTTAGAAGTGCTTGGTATATTTTGCAGGATTTCACAACATTTTTTTTTCCATTGGCCTAGTGGCCACTTATTATTTTAGTCAGCCTTTGTACACTTCATAGATGATGATGGTCCCATTTGGAAGGCACACTGAGTCACGTATTTTTGGATGGTTGGTGTATGTCAAGCCAATAATTCTGCTCACTGGGTTGGAATACTACACTGGGGGGGGGGGGGGGGGGAGACATCTTTGCAGGTGAAAATATCTTGAATCTTGTCAAATTTGTTTTGCATTTCCTATAATAAATGTAATATATACCAATTATAAAATGAATAAACTACTTCTTAGACATTTCTTTTTAATAATTTCAAGCTGTAAAATTTCTGCTTCAATTCTCAGATAATTTCCCCTTTTCCTAGAAAGAAAAATGCTTAAAATGAGGACAATTATCTGCCAATAAAATAAGATGATGGTAAGTCTAAAATTATTTTTTTAATATCTAAAATCTAAAAGTAGGTTTATTGATCATCTTTTTGCTTTAAATCATTCTTATACATCTTAATCTTATATATTTAATTTTGGCTAATTGTAACCTTCTAACAAGAAATACTTGACAAATTTGACAATATTCCAGACACAACCCCAAATCAGAAAAAAGTTGGGACTGTATGTTGACATTGAATTCAACACTTAAAACAATAATTAGTAAATAATCTCTGACCTGTATTGCACTCAAAACAATGCACCAGGACATTATTTGATGTTTGACCTCTTGAGTTTCATTTTATTTGTTTATTTATTTTTGATAGAAATATATGTTTGTCATGCTTGAAACTGGTACAGGCTGTTCTGATTGCTACTTGTTTTGGTTAGTTCAGTCCTTGAAATTTATCTTCACTCACACATTCTGCTCTCTGTTTCATGAAAGTTTTGTTGACCAATAATGTCTTTCTTCTTTCATAAGATTATGACCCTGACAGATGATATAATGGTACATAATGTCTCTCTTCTTTCATAAAGTAGTGTCATCTAAACCAGTGATGTAATGTTTCATCACCCATTTACATTACTCTATCACACACAGACAATTCAACATCTTAAATCATCATCATCCAATCATATAGCTACAACACACACTTGAATGTGAATATCTACTCATGTTTGTCCTACAATAAACTAAGAGACATCTCTGAACAGCTGTGTCTGTGTCAGTCACTGTTTGCTCCTGGATCAATCCATGAGGCAGAATCTTCTTGGCGGCAGAGGTCTAAATTCTGCGATCATACTTTATCAATTCAACCTCCTTCAGTACAGACAGATAAAAACCTATCATTGTATTAATTTTTTTCCAAGATAAACACTTATTTGAATGTTGATTCTTGCAACACATTTCAAAAAAGTTTGGATGGTAAAACATTTATTGGACCACTTTGTAATGTTTCCATATTTTCATTTCACAATACTTAAAATATGTTTATGGACTGAAGATACCAGGTGATGAAATGTTTCAGGTGTAACTTTGTCGCATTCTTCCTGCAAACAGGTCTTCAGGTGTGCAACAGTATGGGACTGTCATTGTCATAATTTTCATTTCAAAATATGCCACATATTCTCTATTGAGGACAGACAGGACAGGCACAGTCTTCTTCCACAGCCATACCATTGCCATTGCAGTGTGTGCAGAATGTGGTTTTGCATTGTCTTATTTAAATATCCCTACAAAAGACGTCATCTTGAAGGCAGGATATGGTGCTCCAAAATCTGAATATACTTTTTTGCATTAATGCTGTCATCACAAAAATGTAAGTTACCTTTGCCAAGCACACTGACACACCCCATACCATGACACACCCCATACCATACCCTGGCTTTTTGACTTGTTGGACAGTCTGGATGGTCCTTTTCATCTCTGGTCTGGAGCGCATGGTGTCCATTTCTTCCAAAACAGACCTGGAATACTGAATTATCTAGTTACAATACACATTTCCACTGTGTGATGGTCCTTCCCAGATGTTTCCGAGCCTAGAGAAGTCGACAGCACTTCTGGTCATTGTGAAAATAAGGCTTCCTTTTTGCACAGTAAAGTTTTAACTGCTATTTGTGGATGTAATTCCACATTGTAGTGCTTGACAAAGGTTTGCCAAAAGTAATCCCAAGTTTTAGAAGAATGACAGTTCTTTTTTTTAGAAGAAACCTTTATTTGTCACATGCACACTTCAAGCACAATGAAATTCATCCTCTGCATTTAACCCATCTGAAGCAGTGAACACACGCACACACTCAGAGCAGTGGGCAGCCACACCAGAGCACAGTCAGGGGTCAGGTACCTTGCTCAAGGGCACCTCAGCCCAAGGCCACCCCACGTCAACCTAACTGCATGTCTTTGGATTGTGGGGGAAACCGGAGCACCTGGAGGAAACCCACACAGACACGGGGAGAACATGCAAACTCCACACAGAAAGGCCCTTGCCAGCCACTGGGTTCGAACCCGGAACCTTCTTGCTGTGAGGCGACCATGCTAACCACTACACCACCATGCCGTTCTTGATGCAGTACCATCTGAGGGATCAGAAATTACAGGTGTTCAGCTTAGGCTTGCACCCTTGCCCTTTACAAATTCCTCCATTTTCCTTGAATCTCGTCTCATTATCTCTAGCCACTTTATCCTGTTCTACAGCATCGCAGGCAAGCTGGAGCCTATCCCAGCTGACTACGGGCGAAAGGCAGGGTACACCCTGGACAAGTTGCCAGGTCATCACAGGGCTGACACATAGACACAGACAACCATTCACACTCACATTCACACCTACGGTCAATTTAGAGTCACCAGTTAACCTAACCTGCATGTCTTTGGACTGTGGGGGAAACTGGAGCACCCAGAGGAAACCCACATGGACACGGGGAGAACATGCAAACTCCGCACAGAAAGGTCCTCGTCAGCCACAGGGCTCAAACCTGGACCTTCTTGCTGTGAGGCGACCGTGCTAACCACTACACCACCGTGCCATTCTTGATGCAGTACCATCTGAGGGATCAGAAACTACAGGTGTTCAGCTTAGGCTTGCGCCCTTGCCCTTTACAAATTCCTCCATTTTCCTTGAATCATTTAATGATATTACGCAATGTTGAGGATGAAATATCCAAATCACTTTAGGTCCTTCTTTAAGGAACATTGATTTTAAATATTTCAATATTTTTCTCATGAATTTGTTGATGAAGTGGAGATTCTCAGCCCATCTATGCTCCTCAGAGACTAGGCCTTTCCTGGATACTGATTTTGTACCACATCATGATTACAATTATCTGTTGGCATCACTTGCTTCAAATCACATCATTATTTGATTGTTCAACCTCATTACTAGCCCTAAATTAGCCTTTTCCCAACTTTTTTTTTAGAATATGTTGCAGGCCTGAAATGCATGAATTAATATATATTAACAAATGAAATTAAGTTGGCCAGACAAAACCATGAAATATCTTGGATTCATATTGTCTGCAGTGAAACACAAGTAAAAATAAATGTATAAATCACTGCTTTCTTTTTTTATTTGCATTTTACACGTCACAACTTTTTCTGATTTGGTGTTGTTTCACTTGATTCCATTTTTTGCAGTTGATACTATGAATGTTTTAACAACCAAACTATTGTGTTGAACAGTATAAATTTAGTGTATGTTAATGAATTTAATTTTTTTCTTGTAGCTTGAAAACATTTATTTATAATTTTGTAAGCAAACATACATGCTATTGTTGGAGTTTAACATTTCAACTGTGTATACACATATAAATCACCATAATTGTACTTTTATCACCTGGAATGAATAGCTCTACATTATGCGGAGACATATTTTTTTTATATGTTTCACATTTGAATATGTGTGGAAAAGGAAACTATGAAATAGAGCAGTCCAAGAATTATGTTTTACCCAATTGTTTTTCTACTGTCCTTTGGAATGAATACATTTCCTTTGATACTTGTTTTTGTTCTCTAAAAACTATGGCAGCAACACACTATTTGTGTTTTTGTGTCTGTGAAATGTCTGATTCACTGATATGCCTAACTGTGCTGGTCTATGTGTGTATCTGCTGGTCCTCAGGGCTCTGTAGCTACAGCTAGTGGAGCAGTTAAAAAGAATTAAACACAGAGCCCCATGGGTTCTTTGCTTGACTCTATTCCACATCTTCTTGATGATGCAAAACATTAGACATCTCCTCAGAGACACACACTGTAATGCCACACATGCTGGTGTGTCCTCAACAAATTATCTCCTTTTGAATTTACTCTTCCATGCATTCAACATTACTATCTAAATGCACAGCAGTGATGGTGCCTTTGGACATATTGCATCCTGGGTGTTACTTTCAAAAACAAATGATGAGCTTGCCCTAATGGATAATACATTATTTAATTCCTTTGTGGAGCTCTCTCTTCAGAGCAGGTTCTATCCATATTCATAGTCCAAAATAAAAGCAAAACAAGGGTTTCTATTCAAAAGGAACCATGTGCCAGAGGAGTTAAAATGAGAGTCCTTGGCATTTTATATGCTATTAATTTGTTGCCTGTCAGTGATATCATTTGCAACACTAAATCTGTCTGTTTTCATTTCCCTTCCATCTCAGTTTCCATTAAACTACCAGCTTATTGCTTTTTGATTACATTTATTTTCCATCTTTTTCATTCTAGTTATCTTACCACTGCATTATTACTTACTGCAGTATGCTTCCTCTCACTCTACATATTGCAGTTTGGTGGTGTTGGAGATGGGTAGGGGGTGCAGATGAGCTGATTGATCTAAAATAAATATATAACATTTGCAATATGTATTGCTTACTCTCTGCCAGCTCTTCCATGGCTTGCCTGAAATGCGCTCAGTTAGAATCTCCATGGGAACAGAAATGGCTCTTTATTTTCTTTAGTAGATACATTCCATTCTTCTCTAGAGAAGCAAAAGGAACTCTGGTGTGTCGCATCTTAATTATTCATCCCTTGTTATGATCATAGATAAATTTGGTAGATTAAAACTAAAAACTTGGTAACTCATCTGCTCACCATGCCAGACACAAAAGCCATTAGCTTGGGTGCATGGCCATTAAATTTGATTAAACACCCTTTCTAATACTGGTCTCTTTTGCATGAGCTTTCAGCTGACCTTTCAGGATGACAATGTTTTCAAACATGAAATTGTATGCTAGATTGGGGTTAAGAAATACCAGGCTGATTTCCATTGCGACAAAGGCTATTTGCATCAATCCTAGCTCTGCTGTCAGGTATGGTAAAGAGTGGTGTGAGTCTTCGTGTTCCTAGCTAATTGTGTGCATCCAAGGTTATGCATAATCCATTAAGTATATCCTTAAAGGCCACAGTGATGTCCATTTACTGTGGACTAAAGTGGGGAGCTAAATCATTAGGTAGGGTTTGGGCTATGCTTCCAAATGGGTAAAAGCTTGACTGCAGGCTAAAAGCATACCATGCCTCTTTTTATGATGCTTGGTTCTAAATGTAACAGTATACTTCCCAATATAAAGACAGCACAGCTGCAAATTGTTATTGTGTCTATTTGCATTGTCTGGAGTGTTCAGAGGATTTGTCAGCAAAAGCAAATGTAAGCAGAATTAAAATAATAACCTGGAAAGTATCCAATGGTGTTTGTATCTGAGATTTCAACACAAACATTCCTCAATGGAAAGGAGAAGAATTTAAAGTCAATAATAAGTTGGAATAATCTTGCTCAAGAGCTAGTGTTTTTGGATGTGGAAGAGAAGCAGTGGCAGTGGCCTCCATTGGGAGAAGGTTGGGTTTATGGCTGAAATCTACAGTGTCTTGCAAAAGTATTCATCCCCTTGGTGTTTGTCCTGTTTTGTTGCAGTAATGAAGATAAGAAGGGCAGTGCAAAGTGTCAGCAAAAGCATGTACAGCTAATGCATAAATTAAAATGACTGAATTATTTTTATATATTATGAGTATTGTCTTTTTTACACACCCAGACATGAGGTGAGTATTAAAGCTGAACATTTAAACTCTCTGATACATCATGTCACATTGTCAGGTATGCAGATGATAAACAGATGTTAAAAAATGCAATAATATAAGAATTACTAATTAAAAGCTTCTGGGCTGATGAAAAATACCATGGAACCAGTAACTAGACAAATAAAGGAAATCTAATAACATGGCAGTTCAGCTTGCATCTGATATTTGAACATCGAAAATGAATATATAGGCCAATATTTATTTTTGTTCCATTATCAGCAATGTGAGCCTAGCTGCCAGAAGTTTCCAGTGCGCAATATGTGCTGGGATTTGGGAAAGGAGCGAATACTTATCCAGACCTGGAAATTATTAAAATCAAATTCCATACTTTTCCATGCTGTGTAGGAACCCCGATAACAGTGTGGGAAGTACAGAGGTGAGCTGCTTATGTTACACAGTGTCATAAAATGTGTAAGCTCACTAAATATGTCTACACACACACAGCTAAATAACATACGAAACAATACTACTCACAAACAAAGTTTCTTCAAGGCTTTACACAAACAGATATAAAAGTTATCAGACAAACTAAACCATACTTTCCACCATAAATGCTGCTGACAAATGGCTGAACAAAATGCAGTTGCACAAACCACATACCTTGGCTCTACCCATGAAGGTGAGAAAGGCTGTGCCTTAAAGTGACCACACTAGTCCAGTATGTGTAGCTAAAACCTCAAATAATTAAGAATAACCTGACACTATGAATGCTGGGAAGTGGAGTCTTGAGTGCTCTCAGGTGCAGACATGACTCACATACTCACAGGGCCGGCTCTAGGTCTTTGGCTGCCCTAGGCAAGATTGTTTTGATGCCCCCCCCCCAAGAAAAAAACCCCTCTAATAACATCTAAATAACACTTTAATCTAATTACTCTATTCTATTACTATTAAACAATGTACGGTGCATGGACAATAAACAAGAAGTCATTTTTATCTTTTTCATTATTGTTGTTATTGTTATCATTATTAACATAAAGTGTCACAAAGTAAAATGACCGCACAAATTCAATACATATCTCCATATAATGGGCAAAAACTCTTCCGCACCCTGTTCAACGTGTAGTGCATGGACAATAAACAAGAAATTATTTTTAGTTTCTTTTTTGATATTAAAAGTTAAGTCATCTCTGAAGAATTAACAAATTAAATGAATAAAAAATTCTACAATTCTAAATTGTGCAAACTTAAGCACCCTGTTAGGACATCAATGGGCTGTATTTTCAAACAAAAGTGCTATTATGGGTACTTTGTTATTGAAGTCTATTGCTGTTTGCATCTAGTTAGCTAGGCAGACATTGATTCAGGAGTCTAAAATATTAATTTGCCACTATAATGGTTGATATGAGAGATTAGATCAGACTTACCTCTATACTTGGCTCTATTTGTTTCTTCCTGTAGCCTTCGTTTGCGCCCTTGTGCACCCGAGAGTTTGGATTTCTTCATTTAAGCACTTGTAGTCTGGGCTACTTTTTGCAGTGGATAGCCATTCTCATTCCCTGATGAACACCGCTCCCCCCGCCCCCCTTATAACCTATCATTGTGCATTTTTAGTAGGCATAAGGAAATCACCGACCACTACTGCGTAGGCTACACTTGTTTTTCAACCTTTTTGAGCCAGGGCGCACTTTTTTCAATGAAAAAATCTCAAGGCACATCACCAATAGAAAATGTTGACTGAAACTAAAACGCTGTTGCCAATATTTACAATATACAGTCATTCTATAATTTTCCACGATACACTTGGTGATCTCTCACGGCACACTAGTGTTCCGCGGTACTAGAGTTCGGCAGCACAGTGGTTGAAAACACTGTACACCACTGATGCACTTGGTAACATCTCCATTCAATAACTCCATCCCTCCTTTTTAGTGGGGTTTTGGTCGCCCTTGGTGCCTCTGGGCACACTTTGCGCTCTAGGCAATTGCCTAGGTCGCCTATAGCAATCGCTGGCTATGATTACATGGCCAAAACAGAGAATAGCCGCGGATGCGCACTTGCGCGCCCGAAGACACACTATAGACAGGGCGAACCACTGTTGAGCGCTTATTGTTTCATGATTAACAACCACCACCACACCCCACCCCGCTTTTTTTGACAAATCACACCCTGACTACATGCTTTGCTGTACAATTAAATTAGGCTAAGACATTATAATGCTGACTCGTTTTCAGAATAGTGGAAGTCATAATTTTTCTCCCCCCGTTTCTGCGCCCCTGGATGGACGCAGCGCCCTTAGCATTTGCCTATATTGCCTATGCCACGGGCCGGCTCTGCATACTCATAATTAGAGATTCTAGAACTGACAGCTAGATCTGTAATATGTAAATGAGGACAATCCTTATCCTTAAATTAAAAATCCATTCAGTGGAATAAACAGCACTATCCTTGATTTCCCCATTTAAGTGAAACTTATAAGCTCATTGGATAATAAATGCATGGATACATATGCCCATCTTCCCCCTAATGAGGCTGATTTGGCTTATTTATTTCAAGATGGGGAGATACCGGTATGTGCATGTGTTTATGGATTATATCACCTCATGTGCAAGTTCATGGATGTGGTGTGAGTGAAATAAGTGGACATATCTCACTTTAGGTGTTACAAAGAGTGAGTGTGAAGTGTAATTGTGGGGTTCACCCAGAAAGAGACCCCGATTCCTTCGTGGGCCACCCCTCGGATCCGAGGACGAATGATCAGGTCGAGAGAAACAGACAAGGGAACATCAGAGAGTTCACATGCCAGTTTATTTGCACAGTCACTTCGTCGAAATGAAAACATTCTGGCAAACATCTTATAGTATCTCTGTGTTTATGTTTTGTCTTCATGTGTGTGTGTGTGTGTGATGGGTGTGCGTCTATGTGGAAGTGTGTAATGATCTTGAATCAATCATAATATAATAACATATTTCTGCTGACAGTAAGGTACAGATAGATATCAGAGTCTCGGCTTATGATCAATATTATTGTTAATATTCATGGAATAGCATGGAATGTCTAAACACAGATAATGTCTAGTCTATGGAGTCTATTCAGAGAAGGTCAAAGACACTAGTTTGCACAGAAAGGATCTTAATAATTAACATAATTTCTTAACACATAAATGTGTGTTAAGTCAGTAAATTACATCTTGATTTCATCAACATAAGCAAAATAACAAATATGTCTTTAATAATGCTAAAACAAAGAATGTTATAAGAAAATAAACATAAAAATAAGAACAACTTAAACATAAGAACAATGAGAATATGTCTGAAAGAGAGAGAACAATTAAACAACTAACAGGATTAAACTCATAACTAAATTAGGTTAATGCTTTTAAACTAAAAACCCTTAGAATCATAAGATCTTAACTATAATTATAATGTCATTATGAAACTAATCTAAAACTATAAAACTAACATTAATCACAGAATGCATTCATTAATTAGGGATCCAAATTACTACCATAGTATATTTCAAGCTTTTAAGAAGCTATAAACCTAAGTTTCAACTAAATGAATTAACATAAACGTGAACCTTAATTCTACCATTTCAGTGTGTGTGAGTCGATCTGACACCAAAACAGACCTTGGTGAATCCTTCAGACACTTCTCTGATCAAAATACACATTCATATCAAAAAATAAACAAAATGTTCCCAAACAATGTCCAGCCGAGACATAAGGTCATTTCAACTAATATAATTTTGTCACAGAATAATTCGCTGAATTCTTGGCCAAGAATTAATACTTAACTAAACTTACATATAACCTACATATATCTTGATTTAACCTACATATAATAAAATTTGACCTAACAGTAATGTAGATCAGAGGTTCTCAACCTTTTCTACTTTAAGGCCCACCTATTCATACTTACAATGAGTTGGGGCCCATTAAAAAAGATCCCCAATTATTTTGGCTCATCTATTCTATTAGAATGTAATAATCTATTGTAAAATGTATTAATGGAATGCAGCATCACGCCCTGTTACAGCTGGGAGCCCAGAAATTAAATAAATGCAATACATTTTTTTTTTAACTGTAGGTATTGTATTTAAAACCATGTGGATGTGCCAGAAGACAAACCATGCACACAAGGCATTCTCAATCAAAAGGGATTAATGATCCAAAAGTGGAGTCTGGGCTATTAGCACAAGAACTTATTGCCATGTATGTGTCCAGAAAACAAGCAAGTTATGAAAACCAAGAAGTACACTCAAAAGAAGTGGATATAGAAACCACTCAATGGCATAGATTCTTATACTTAACAAAGAAGGATTTTTCCAGTGAAAGAAAAAATCACTAGCTAAATTTGACATCAATAGAATAAATGTTGATCCAGTTATTGCCATAATTAAATACAAAAACAATAGGTAGCATACTATTCATTAACTTAATGTGAAGATAATTAATAGATAATCAACAGATTTAATTTTTTTAAATACTGTGTATATTTTCTGTCTTTTGTGTTTGTAATTATTTGTGTCTGCACATGCACAACCCCACCAGCTCTGCTGATCAACTTATTGTGTTTAAATAAAGTTATTCATTCATTCATTCATTATTTATTTATCTATTTATGCCAGCAAATACCAAATAAAGAAACACATTCAAAGAGCATCAATATCAAAAAGATTCATGACCAGGCCAAATTGTTAGGACTGGGACTGTTTTTGGCCTCTAGAGGCCACTGTTATTTCCTTTTCTTGTCATGTTTGTTTTGGGCCTCTAGAGGTCACCACTGTGTTCTGTGTTTTGTTTTTGTCTTATTGCCTGTTTCCTGCCCTGCCCTGTCCTTAATTAGTTTGTGTATAAATACCCCTCTGTTTGTTCCCTTGTCACGGAGTCTTTTTCCTATGTTATGCTGTTAGTGCTAGTTCCCTCTGTCCCATGTACCTTGCCTGTGTCTTTGTATTCTTGGTTTTTGCTTCTTTCTTCTGGACTTTGTGGATTTTGTTTTTGACCTTTTTGATCTTCTGAGCGTTTGAGTTTTTGCCTTTTTTCTTATTTGGATTTTGGACTTTGTACCTTTTGGATATTTTTATTTCTGGTTTATCTTCTGAGCTTTGGATTATTCTTTTTGTTTTTTCCCTTAGATTGTACATAGTATAAATAAACTGTTTTTGATACCTTTCTACTTCTGCCTCACGCCTCTGCACTTGAGTCATCCCCCTGGTGACCTAGTGGGGGTTTGCTGGATTATCACACCAGCGAACCAGGTTCGAATCCCAGCAAAACCCTAACAGAAAGACTCCGTCATGACCGACTCAGTAGAGGCTTCTTCATCTGTCTACCCGGCCAACCTTCAGCGAATGATGGCTGCGTTAACACGCCTCGGATCCACCATGGACACTCATGGACGGACTCTCGCAAGCCAATGTGAGACCCTTGCTCGCCATGAGGTACTGCTTCAGCAGATTGGGAGAACCCTGGCACAGCTGACTTCTCTGCCCCCATCTCTTCTGCCTGATTCTGCTCCTACTCCACCATCCGCTCCTGCTCCAGTGCCTCCTGCCATGCTGCCTTCTTCACCTCGCGAACCCAGCCTTCCTGCACCACAGAGGTATGACGGCAAGCACAGTGAGTGTCGAGAGTTCCTTACCCAGTGTCAACTCACCTTTGAGCTTCAGCCTACCACCTACACTACGGATCGCCGCAAGATTGCCTTTGTGATAACCTTGTTAGCTGGTAAGCTGCGAGCCTGGGCTACTGCTATCTGGCAGAAACAGGGACCTGAGTGCTCTGATTTCCAGCTGTTTACTGAGGAGATGCTGCGTGTCTTCGATCAAGCAGACATCAGTAAAGACGCAGCCAGAAAGCTCATGTCCATCCGGCAAGGGGGAAGCGTCGCAGACTACGCCATCTCGTTCTGGATGCTCGCAGCAGTAAGTGGATGGAACGAGACTGCCCTGGTGTCAGCCTTCCACCATGGTCTGTCTGACCCCATCAAAGACGGTCTGGCTTCTATCGGATGCCCAAGTGACCTTGAAACACTGATCTCACATTCTACTCATCTGGACAACAGGATGAGAGAATGCCGCCAAGTCCTGAGCCTCCCCGGCCTCCCTGCCTCTACCTGGAGCCCGTCTACCTCCTCCAGTGATTGTCCAGAACCCATGCAAGTGGGCCGTACTCGCCTCTCCGCATCTGAGAGGGAGCGCAGAAGGAGGGACAAGTGCTGCATCTATTGTGGCAAGCCTGGTCACTTCTGAGCATCATGTCCCAAACTCTCGGGAAAAGGACGGCCCCGTCCAGCCGAGGGAGGGTTGTGACGGGGCCTACCCTCTCTTCCGGACTCCCTGGCCAAGGAATCTACATCCCGGTCTCCATCTCCTGGGGTGAGTCCGTCCACTCTTGTCAAGCTTTGTTAGACTCAGGGGCGGCTGGAAACTTTATGGATATTCACTTCGCCCAAAGTATCAATGTCCCAACTGCACCTCTTGAAGTCCCACTGTCTGTGTCTGCCCTGGATGGCCAAGCCTTAGGTGATGGAAGAGTCACCCAAGTAACTTCTCCAGTCTTCCTCCAGTCTCAAGGTCACAAGGAAGAAATATCTCTGCACCTGATTCCTTCACCTGAGTTCCCAGTTATTCTAGGTCTCCCTTGGCTTACCCGCCACAACCCTCATATAGACTGGGTCACTAGCCAGGTTGTGGAGTGGGGTCCTGCTTGCTATGCCTCTTGTCTGCTCTCTAGCTCTCCTGTGTCTCCTGCCGAGCCTCCTGATCTCACTGAGTTATCTCAAGTTCCCACAGAGTACTGGGATCTTAAGGAAGTTTTCAGCAAGAGCAGGGCCGCCGTTCTTCCTCCGCACCGTGCCTACGACTGTGCCATCGACTTGCTCCCTGGGACTACCCCTCCTCATGGCAGACTGTTTTCCCTCTCTCAGCCAGAATGCAAGGCCATGGAGGAATACCTCAAAGATACCCTGGTCTCTGGGTTCATTTGACCCTCCACCTCACCCGCTGGTGCCGGCTTCTTCTTTGTCAGCAAGAAGGATGGAGGGCTCTGACCATGTATTGACTACAGGGGCCTGAACAAGATCACTGTGTGCAACCGATATCCCCTTCCGCTGATGTCCACAGCATTCGACCTGCTCCAAGGCGCCACCATCTTCACCAAGTTGGACCTACAGAACGCATACCACCTCATGCGTATCCGACAGGGAGACGAGTGGAAGACTGCCTTCAACACCCCGTCTGGGCACTACGAATACCAGGTGATGCCCTTCGGACTCACCAATGCACCAGCTGTTTTTCAGGCCCTAATCAACGACGTCTTGAGGGACATGATTAACCTGTACATTTTTGTCTACCTCAACGACATCCTTATCTTTTCCAAGACCATGCAGGAGCACCACCACCATGTCCACCAGGTTCTCCAGAGGCTGCTACAGAACAATCTGTTCACCAAGGCCCGGAAATGCGAATTTCATGTTCCCGAGGTCTCCTTTCTGGGTTTTATTGTACGGACAGGCCAACTCCAAATGGACCCAGCCAAGACCCTGGCCGTCCGGGACTGGCCCACTCCCAAGTCCGTCAAAGAGGTTCAGCGGTTCTTAGGATTTGCTAACTTCTACTGCAAATTTATCAGGAACTTTAGTTCTGTAGCAGCACCCATGTCGGACCTCACCAAAGGGACAGGTGGATCTTATGTCTGGTCTCCTCAGGTGGAAAAGGCATTCAAAGACCTCAAGGACCGCTTCTGCACGGCACCCATTCTGGTCCTCCCGGACACCTCCCAACCATTCATCGTGGAGGTGGACGCCTCAGACAGTGGTGTCGGTGCGGTGCTCTCTCAACATTCAGAAGGAAAGCTGCACCCCTGCGCATACTTCTCCCACCGCCTGAGTCCTGCGGAGTCCCGGTACGATGTGGGGGATCGAGAACTGCTAGCGGTCAAACTGGCCCTTGAGGAGTGGAGGCACTGGCTGGAGGGAGCGTAACATCCATTCCTGGTTTGGACGGACCACAAGAACCTGGAGTACCTCCAGCAAGCCAAGAGACTGAACCCATGACAGGCTAGGTGGGCCCTGTTTTTCAGTCGGTTTGACTTCACCCTATCGTACTCCCCCGGCTCCAAGAACACAAAACCTGACGCACTGTCCAGGCTGTTCTCTGACACTAACAGGGAGAGTGAAGTCAGGCCTATCATCCCTATATCCTGGATTGTGGCTCCTGTCCGCTGGGGTATTGAGGAGACTGTTCAACAAGCTCAACGCCAGGACCCTGATCCTGGGATGGGGCCACCGGGCCTCCTGTACGTCCCTCATCAAGTCCGGGCCAAGGTTCTCCAGTGAGGTCACTCTTCCCCTCTCACCGCCCACCCGGGAGCTCGGAGGACCCTGGACTTCCTGAAAAGATGCTTCTGGTGGCCTAACATGGAGAAGGAAGTGAGGTCATTCGTCCTGTCCTGTGAGGTCTGTGCCAGAACCAAGAACCCGCGAGAGCATCCCCAGGGTCTCCTGCATCCTCTGCCTATTCCCCGGAGTCCCTGGTCCCACGTGGCGGTCGACTTCATCACGGGTCTCCCTGAGTCTCAAGGTAACACTGTCATATTGGTCATAGTGGACAGATTCTCCAAGGCCTGCCGCTTTATTCCACTGTGCAAACTCCCCGATGTCCTTGACACTGCTAAATTGTTGTTCACTCATGTCTTCCGAGTTTTTGGTCTCCTTCAGGACATCGTCTCTGACCAGGGGACCCAGTTCTCCTCCCGAGCATGGCACGGCTTCTGCAAGAGCATCGGGGCCACTGTCAGCCTCTCCTCTGGGTTCCACCCCCAGTCCAACGGCCAGACGGAGAGGCTCAACCAGGACCTGGAAACCACCCTGCGAGGCCTGGCTATGGATAATCCGACATCGTGGAGCACCTGGCTGCCATGGGCAGAGTACGCCCACAACACCCTGCAGTCATCGGCCACCAAGCTGTCGCCGTTCCAGTGCCAATTTGGGTTCCAGCCACCTCTGTTCCCGGACCAGGAGGAGGATGCTGGGGTGCCCTCGGTCAAACATTATGTGAGACGGTGTCGCAAGACCTGGAGCAAGGTCAGGAGGACACTCATCCAGACCTCCAGTACCAACCAGACTCAGGCCAACCGCCATAGGAGACCTACCCACAATTTCTGCCCTGGGCAGCGGGTTTGGCTGTCCACCAAGGACCTTCCGCTGCGGGTGGAGAACCGCAAGCTTGCTCCTCGCTACATTGGCCCCTTCAAGGTTGTACGCAGAGTTAACCCTGTCTCCTACCGGCTCCAGTTACCACGTATGCTAAGGATCAACCCCACATTCCATGTTTCCCTGTTGCGGCCCGTACTGATGTCCACGTATGCCCCTGCCCCTAGGAACCCCCCGCCCCCCCGCATCTTCCAGGGTCAGACTGTGTTCACTGTGCGCCACCTGCTGGACTCCTGCTGGGTTCGCGGGGGCCTCCAATATCTTGTGGACTGGGAGGGCTATGGCCCTGAGGAGCGCTGCTGGGTCCCAGCTCGGGACATACTCAATAAAGAACTTTGTCGGGACTTCCATTCGGCCCATTCTGATCATCCTGGGAATGTCAGGAGATGCTCCTGGGGGGGGTCCTGTTAGGACTGGGACTGTTTTTGGCCTCTAGAGGCCACTGTTATTTCCTTTTCTTGTTGTGTTTGTTTTGGGCCTCTAGAGGTCACCACTATGTTCTGTGTTTTGTTTTTGTCTTATTGCCTGTTTCCTGCCCCGCCCTGTCCTTAATTAGTTTGTGTATAAATACCCCTCTGTTTGTTCCCTTGTCACAGAGTCATTTTCCTATGTTATGCTGTTAGTGCTAGTTCCCTCTGTCCCATGTACCTTGCCTGTGTCTTTGTATTCTTGGTTTTTGCTTCTTTCTTTTGGACTTTGTGGATTTTGTTTTTGACTTTTTTGATCTTCTGAGCGTTTGAGTTTTTGCCTTTTTTCTTATTTGGATTTTGGACTTTGTACCTTTGGATATTTTTATTTCTGGTTTATCTTCTGAGCTTTGGATTATTCTTTTTGTTTTTTCCCTTAGATTGTACATAGTATAAATAAACTGTTTTTGATACCTTTCTACTTCTGCCTCACACCTCTGCACTTGAGTCATCCCCCTGGTGGCCTAGTGGGGCTTTGCTGGATTAGCAAACCAGGTTCGAATCCCAGCAAAACCCTAACACAAATAGTAAGTAACAAACAACACCAGGTTATGCACAAATTTGAACAAGAGTGAGCATCAAAGGAAACAATACCAAGTTAACTCTCGATAACTGCAAACTTACCAAAAAGAGCAGGAGCTTCCAATCAGACAAAATCAATTAGCATTACAAGGCAAATGGGTTAATTAAAATGGACAAGCCCCTGTTTTGTAATGGTCTGGCTCATGCCTGTCAGAAAAGAAAGAGGACATACAAGTAAGTTTCGGAAACTCAAGGATTTATTCAATAAACGGATCAAAAATAAGATATACCGTAAAACATAACTCAAACAAACAATGTCAGTATGAACCAGTCAGTAATTGGTAGTATAGGCATATGCAAAGAGTGAATGCATGATAAAGGAAAGCAACACAAACCAAAACCCAAAAGGGTAAACACCTGCCATCCATCCCCTCTGCCTGAATAGGCCTAAAAGAGGAGAATATAAGGAAAAAGGCAAAGACAGGTGCACATAATCACAGGTAACTACCCATTTAAAGGCCCAGCACCCCAACAAGCTGACAGCCCTGAGGCCATCACATCATTAAAAATGGAAGATTTTGAGATCATTTTGACTGCCAGGTAGCTCCACTGTGGGTAATTGTTGATGTTGACTTTAAAAGTAACTAAGGAAATTACATAGCAAAATGAATACTTTAGTCTGACTGAAAAATACTGTAGCAAGCACGTGTTGAAGAAGAGTCTGGAAACAGAAATCTTAGTTTCTCAGTTGTTAGCCTGTGCTACTTGCTGTCAATAGCACTGCTTTATTAGCATTCACTAACACTACTGATGAATGCTAGACTGGCTAGAAGGTGACTGCACTGCTGTGCTGATAGTGCCAACTTGCAGGTAAGCTAGTGTTGGGCTTCAAGAATACTGATATGAAGAGAGTGTGTATGCATAATAAATAAATAAATAAATAAATAAATATTATATTAGCTGGCTTTTTTATGGTATGTCTGATATATTCCATTCAAAGCCAGCAAATATTATTTAAATCTGTCACTCAGATCCATGTTGCATTTTGTCTGAAAAATACAGGATTTTCAATACGAGAAGAAAAACTTCATATTTTGAAACCAGTGTGTGCGCTTTTATTATATAGGCACATTCACAAACAAAACATGCCCAAAATTTCAAAACAATTCATCAATATCCATAATGAAAAATGTCACTCAATGTCCTGAATGTAGTTCGTTTGAAAAATACAAGTGGTGAATTTCCCAATAAAACACTCATATGCATATAATATCTTTTATGTTGTAAAGTGCAGACAGGTGTAAAATCAGTGGCTTTATTGTGGTGTGGGAGGCATTTTGTTGGCATAGTTTTATCTAACTTCTAACTTGTCCCTTTTAGGGGAAAGAGAGGCAAATCAATACAAACCTATTCTGACTGTTCACCATTATCACCTATGAAGAAACATATCTATTCTCATTGGAGTGGTCTCTACCAGGATGACTCAAACATCTTTTTTTGGAAGGGGTAATCATACGAGATGGCTGTCACAGTTACCAGACCTCAAAATCTCAACCCAGTTGGACATCGATGATAGATTGTGGAGTGATGTCAGACAGCAGTTTCTACCACCATCACAAAACAGTCATTTGAGTACTGACTCTGATATACGAGGGTAAGTCAAAAAGTTCTAAGACAAATGAAAAAAAAAATCTTTATTTATGAAAATAACAAAGCTATTTCTTTACATATCCTTGACTTACCCTTGTGTGTGTATATATATATATATATATATATATATATATATATATATATATATATGTATGTGTGTGTGTGTGTGTGTGTATTTGTGTGTGTGTGTGTGTGTGTGTGTATGTATATGTAGAGATTCCTTTGTGCGCTCTCCTGTGTTGACCATCCCCCTCTGGGTGCAGCCTGGCACAAACCTTGCACATTCCATACACACACACACACACACACACACACACACGTGATTTCCCTATCACATTTTAACATCCACTTGCCCCTACACTGTAACACTGGCATATAGCTTATTACTTCTGATCACCATTAGTGCCTTAATTATCATCAAATACACTACTGATTCTTATTTGTATACATTGTATCACCATTTATACTGAATTATTCCTTGGCTGCTATTGTTGCTATATCTGATCAGTATTTGTTTGCTAATTCATGTCAGCTATTTCAATAAATGGTATCTTTGAAATAAACTGTGGCCTGTTTATTGCTACAACACCCACTGAATGCCAACCTCTGCCAAACGAGTATTCTAATTGCCTTCGCCCATTTGGTTGTTATATGAATGTTATAGATTGAGAGTAAACATATTACATTAGAGCTACAATACTCAATAAACTATAGCAACATCACCACCAAGTTATTCCAGTGATTTTAACAGTTTAGCTATAAACTATTAGACACTTAAATTAATGAATTTATGAGACTGATCCTTTTTTACATGAGACTGATGTAGTGAGATTCTGGTGTGGGTGGAGCACAGAAGCACGGCAGGTGGCTGTTTTTGTTGAAGAGGGGTTTTATTCAAATAGCTTTTCAGCATAGGGTTCCAAAAAAACTCTCACTCTCTCACACACACATACAGTCTGTCAACAAGCCTTCGGCGCTGACCTCCCCTTCTCGCTCTCCTTTTATTGGGCATGGTCACTGAAGGAGAAACAAATACACGTTAATTGACAACAGGTGTAGTGACACAACCACTCACCTTCCCTGACTCCACCCTCCATTCACAGACCGACGCTTGGCCACGCCCCCACTGCCACATATCCCCACTGCCCGACTCAGGCCAGGGAGCCATCTGGCCTGAAGCTGACTCTCCCCGCCTCTTGATGGGAGAGGAAGTCCGCCACCACCATCTGCGCCCCCGGCCTGTGGACCACCTCAAATTTAAATGGCTGGAGTGAAGATACCAACGGGTGATCCTCACGTTGGCATCCTTCATGTGGTGGAGCCACTGGAGGGGCACATGGTTCGAACAGAGGGTGAAAGGGCGCCCCAGCAGGTAGTACCGGAGGGTGAGGACCGCCCACTTGATGGCTAGGCACTCTTTTTCAATCATGCTGTACCTGCCATCTTGCATCGACCACTTTCGGCTAATGTACAGTACAGCACAGGATGTTCCTCCCCTTCCACCTTCTGGGACAGAACGGCCCCCAGCCCTCTGTCTGACGTGTCTGTCTGCAAAATAAAGGGGAGAGAAAAGTCAGGGGAGTGTAACAGTGGCCCCCCACATAGTGCAGCCTTTACCCTAGAGAAAGCCTGTTGGCATTGCTCCGTCCACTGGACCAGATCTGGTGCTCCCTTTTTAGTGAGATCAGTCAGCGGGCTGGTGATGCCCGAATAATTAGGCATGAACCTCTGATAGTAGCCAGCCAGCCCCAGGAACTGTCTCACCCCCTTTTTGGTCTTTGGCCTCAGGCAGGCCGCAATCGCTGCTGTCTTATTAATTTGGGGACGCACCTGCCCATGGTGTAAGTGGAAACCCAGATACCGTACTTCCACCTGCCCAATCATACATTTCTTTGGGTTGGCTGTGAGACCCACCTGCCTCAGTGACTTTAGGATGGCCCTAAGGTGTTCAAGGTGCCGCAGCCAGTCATTACTATAGATGATAATGTCATCCAGATACGCAGCTGTGTAGGTGGCATGGCGGCGGAGGACCCTGTCCATAAGCCACTGGAACATAGCAGGCACCCCAAACAGCCCAAAAGGAAGTGTGACGAATTGGTGTAAACCAAATGGTGTGGAAAAGACCATTTTCTCTTGGGACAGAGGAGTCAAGGGGATCTGCCAATATCCCTTCATTAAATCCAGTGTCGAATAAAAATGAGCAGCACCTAATCAATTTAGCAACTCATCAATGTGAGGCATTGGGTACGCATCAAATTTAGACACCGCGTTGACTTTCCTATAGTCCCCACAGAACCGGACTGACCCATCGGTCTTGGGGACCAGGACCACTGGGCTGCTCCAGTCACTGTGGGACTCCTCGATAATGCCCATTTCGAGCATGGCTTCAAGTTCATCCCAGGCCACCTTTTTTTGTGTTCGGGCAGGCGGTAAGGGTGGCTGGACACTACCACCCCCGGGGGCATCTCAATGTGGTGTTCTATGAGGTGGGTGCAGCCACATAGGGGTGAAAACATGTCTGAAATTGTTTTCTGCAACTGGGCTACCTCTGTGAGCTGAGTCGGGGAGAGGTGGTCTCCACACGGGACCGGAGCAGTGGGCGATGTCAGTTTTCTTTTTTGAACCTCTGGCCCCAGCTCTGTCTTCTCTGGAATTACTGACACCAACACCACGGGGACCTCCTCATTCCGAGTGCTTCCGCTATACTGCATTCTGAGATATTGCGGAGAGGCACTGCTTCCAGATATCACGTTGCATAGTCCACCAGAATTAAAATAAAGTGATATCCCCATGCTGACCGATCTAATGCCCCAACGAGATCCATCCCAATTCTTTCAAACGGGGTCTTTCTTAAAGGGAGAGGGCGCAAAGGCGCTTTTGGAGTGGCCTCGGGATTCACAAATTGGCATTCGCGGCACACCACCAATGGACATCCCTGTGAATCCCTGGCCAATAGAACTGGGCCAGTATTTGAGCTAGTGCCTTATCCTGCCCCAAGTGTCCGGCCATGGGATTAAAGTGAGCCACCTGGAATATGAATTCCTGGCAGCTCTTTGGAATTAACAGCTGTGTTATCTTTTCACCAGTTTGAGTGTCCTGCGTCACTCAATATAGCCTATCCTTAATAATAGCAAAGTAGGGGAAGGCCAGCATCGCATTTGGCTGGAGAATTTGACCATCGATTACTCTCACTTGGTCAAATGCATGCCGCAGAGTCCCGTCTCATGACTGCTCTAATGGGAAATCCCCAAGGGATTTCGACCTCCTCCAAGTGCTTTGTTGCTCTGGGGAGTGCCCAACACGCTGGAGGATGGCTCTCCATAGGTCAGCATACACGAACTGGCTGTCGGCAGGGAGCTGCAGCGCAGCCAGCTGCGCCTCGCCCGTCAGCATGGGGAGGAGGGGCACTGTGTGCTGGTCCACCAGCCAACCCCATGCCTCCGCTGCCTGCTCAAAGAGCGCGAGGAAGGTTTCCGGGTTGTCTTGCGGACCCATCTTCGTTAGGGTGAGGTGGGGAGGGTCTGCTCCATTGGCGGTCGTGGGCCCCGCTGATGTGAGCAGGTGCTGGAATGCCTGGAGGTCTTCCTGTTGGGCCAGCACCAAGGCTTCTAACCGATGTTCTTGCTTCTTCTGGAGGGCGACCAGCACTTGGTGCTGGTACTACTGGGCTGTGGCGAGGGCATGGATGAGGTCCTTGAACAGCGAGGAGTCCATGGGGCTGTTTCCTTCTGTACTTGTCCCGGGTTTCGGCACCACTGTAGTGAGATTCAGGTGTGGGTGGAGCACAGAAGCATGGCAGGCAGCTGTTTACGTTGAAGAGGGGTTTTATTCAAGTAGCTTTTCAGCATGGGGCTCCAAAAAAACTCTCACTCTCTCACACACACATACAGGCTGTCAACGAGCCTTCGGCACCGACCTCCCCTTCTTGCGCTCCTTTTATCAGGCGCGGTCACTGAAGGAGACACAAACACACATTAATTGACAACATGTGTAGTGACATGACCACTCACCTTCCCTGACTCCGCTCTCCATTCACAGACAGATGCTCGGCCATGCCCCTGCTGCCACAACTGATTTGATAAGCCTTTTGCACCTACCGGTACATTATATATGTAGGCGCACACACACACACACACACACACACACATAGTGATGCTTGAAAGTTTGTGAACACTTTAGAATTTTCTATATTTCTGCATAAATGACCAAAAACAACATCGGATTTTCACACAGGTCCTAAAAGTAGATAAAGGGAACCCAGTTAAACAAATGAGACAAAAATATGAAACGTGATCATTTATTTATTGAGGAAAATGATCCAATATTACATTTCTGTGAGTGGCAAAAGTATGTGAACCTTTGCTTTCAGTATCTGGTGTGACCCCCTTGTGCAGCAATAACTGCAACTAAATGTTTTGGGTAACTGTTGATCAGTCCTGCAAACTGGCTTGGAGGAATTTTAGCCCATTCCTCTGTACAGAACAGCTTCAACTCTGGGATGTTGGTGGGTTTCCTCACATGAAGTGCTTGCTTCAGGTCCTTCCACAACATTTTGATGGGATTAAGGTCAGGACTTTGACTTGGCCATTCCAAAACATTAACTTTATTCTTCTTTAACCATTCTTTGGTAGAATGACTTGTGCGCTTAGGGTCGTTGTCTTGCTGCATGACCCACCTTCTCTTGAGATTCAATTCATGGACAGATGTCCTGACATTTTCCTTTAGAATTCGCTGGTATAATTCAGAATTCATTGTGCTATCAATTATGGAAAGACATCCTGGCCCAGATGCAGCAAAACAGGCCCAAACCATAATACTACCACCACCATGTTTCACAGATGGGATAAGGTTCTTATGCTGGAATGCAGTGTTTTTCTTTCTCCAAACATAACGTTTCTCATTTAAACCAAAAAGTTCTATTTTGGTCTCATCTGTCCACAAAACATTTTTCCAATAGACTTCTGTCTTGTCCACATGATCCTTAGCAAACGTCAGACAAGCAGCAACGTTCTTTTTGGAGAGCAGTGGCTTTCTTCTTGCAACCCTGCCATGTACACCATTGTTGTTCAGTGTTCTCCTGATAGTGGACTCATGAACATTCACATTAGCCAATGTGAGAGAGGCCTTCAGTTGCTTAGAAGTTACCCTGGGGTCCTTTGTGACCTCGCCAACTATTACACACATTGTGCTTGGAGTGATCTTTGTTGGTCGACCACTCCTGGGAAGGGTAACAATGGTCTTGAATTTCTTCCATTTGTACACAATCTGTCTGACTGTGGATTGGTGGAGTCCAAACTCTTTACAGATGGTTTTATAAACTTTTCCAGCCTGATGAGCATCAACAACACTTTTTCTGAGGTCCTCAGAAATCTTCTTTGTTCATGCCATGATACACTTCCACAAACATGTTGTGAAGATCAGACTTTGATAGATCCCTGTTCTTTAAGTAAAATAGGACATCCACTCACACCTGATTGTCATCCCATTGATTGAAAACACATGACTCTAATTTCACCTTCAAATTAACTGCTAATCCTATAGGTTCACATACTTTTGCCACTCACAGATATGTAATATTGGATCACTTTCCTCAATAAATAAATTACCAAGTATAATATTTTTGTCTCATTTGTTTAACTGGGTTCTCTTTATCTACTTTTAGGACTTGTGCAAAAATATGATGATGCTTTGGGTTATAGTTATTTTGAAATATAGAAAATTCTAAAGGGTTCACAAACTTTCAAGCACCACTGTGTGTGTTTGTGTATATCTCATTATCTCTAGCTGCTTTATCCTGTTCTACAGGGTCACAGGCAAGCTGGAGCCTATCCCAGCTGACTATGGGTGAAAGGTGGGGTACACCCTGGACAAGTCACCAGGTCATCACAGGGCTGACACATAGACACAGACAACCATTCACACTTATGGTCAATTTAGAGTCACCAGTTAACCTAACCTGCATGTCTTTGGACTGTGGGGGAAACCGGAGCACCTGGAGGAAACCCATGCGGACACAGGGAGAACATGCAAACTCCGCACAGAAAGACCCTCATTGGCCACAGGGCTCAAACCCGGACCTTCTTGCTGTGAGGTGACAGCGCTAACCACTACACCACCATGCTGCTGCCTGTCTATATATATTTTTACTTATTTATTTAATTTTTGGTGTTTGTTAAACCAGTACAATTCCAGAGACTTGTAGAATATGTTCCATTATGCATCGAACCTGTTCTGGTGACTTGTGATTGTGGTTTCATGGTCTCTGTATGTTTTGTTTGGTAATTGGTAGTTTTCCCTAGATTTTGTCCTTAGACCCAGCAGTTAAATTTTTTTTTCCACTGTCGCAGACATTTATATTTTTGCTGACCTCTCTCACACTGTGCATTTCATAGAATTGCTGGGTTGCATCCGATGTCACATCTGCCTCATTATACATGCAAAACATGAAGTGGTGATCAGTTAAGCTCACTGTTCACAAAATGTTACTATCGCTTGGGTGCCTTGATAGTCATTAAAATGCCCTATGCTTTCATTCTTTTGGACTGCTCGAATCGAACAAACCATGAAACTGATAAAAGTTTCTTCCAGGTTCTTCATGTAGTGATAAAAACGTGTGAAAGAGTAAAGGATTTTGATAAACTACAAGAAAGGTGGCTCTTGAACCTTTTCCTGTGATCAAAGGGAGGTGAGTCAAAGAACACTCAAGTTTGCAGTGATCACTTCATGAAAGGTTTGTATATTCCTCTGATTTATTTCACTTGGATTTGCAAATGACTTTTCTTACCATTTGGCATTATTTTGAGATGTTTTGAAGTTCAGGA
Source organism: Neoarius graeffei (assembly GCF_027579695.1). Lineage (NCBI taxonomy): Eukaryota > Metazoa > Chordata > Actinopteri > Siluriformes > Ariidae > Neoarius > Neoarius graeffei. The sequence goes on along the minus strand of NC_083569.1, from coordinate 66,741,099 downwards.
GATGCTTAAGTCCTCATATGTGTTTTTGTTTCCTGTTTGATCATATTTGGCATATTGTAAACTAATGTGTATATCATATGCATAATATTAAGTTCTTTCAAGGTGTTTTTGTGCACCTTTGTGAATGATTTACCTGGAAGAGAAGAGCAGGAAGGATTGAGAATTGAGCCGCTGTGGTTTGTTTACACTTGATACTAAAACTTGTAACATCCTAGCAACCATTGTGAAGACGTGTAAAAAAGCCCCAAAATGCCTACTTACGCAGGCATCAATGATACAGGAGTTATCTTGTTATATCTTGATCCCCAGATCTTTAACCCAGCTGCATATAAAAAGTTGTATGCCTCTGTGTTCCTCCAGGTTTTCATCTGTTTGGTCGTGTCGAACGATGTCTGTAGCACCAGATAGTTTATGTCAAGGAACTCAACGAATTGATAATTTGCCATAATTTTATGTCAAGGAACTCAACAGATGGATAATTACTGTCCTGTTCTGGAAAAAGGACAACTGGCCTTTAAAATAACATCACATGTGAGGGGGTGTGACCTTACCATGCATGTACTCAGTGTTTGAATCTTTGTTCCTTGAGAACTATGAGATCCTGTTGTCCACTATGGTGGGCATGTAAAATTTGAATAAAATTGTTTTAACATAGCTTTTTTTTCTTTGTATTTTTTTACAACCCCAATATTTAACTTGTGTCAGAAAAAAAATAAATAAAAAAACTCCCCCCCATGTGTCTCAGAAGGATATCCATATCTAGTTACCAATGTATAAAAATAAACTATGATCTGAATAATAATATCTTCAAATGTATCCTACTGTCCAAAATCTTGATTATCATCAAATATGTCGTGATTACTACATAAAACAATAAATCAGAGGGAGCAATACAAATAAGTAAATAAATGAATAAATAAGCTAATGTAGATGGCCATCTGCCATTTGCTTATTTGCTCCCTTAAAGGCTATACTGTAACTCTTTATGCAAGTACTGAATGGACTTCTACAGTGTCCCACAGAAGAAATACATTTCTTCCTTAACTTTTTTATCTGGAATTTGGCATAATGTCCTTGCAATATCAGAAGAAATTGAGGGAAATTATGGAGAAATCTTCTGGAAGTACGTTTTCTGACACTTCAAAATCATTTCCTGTGCAATTTTTAGAAGCTATTAAAGATGGATCTACTTGAGAAAAAAATGAAAGCTGAGCCAAAGTAAACCAGGTAGAAGAGGCAGTCCATTAGGTACACTTTGACAGGAACTAATCTCTGTAGAACCTTGTAGATTAAAGTTAATCTATCAGTTTATGAAACATAAATCATCTAACCATACTAACCATAACCTGTGTGTTGACCTTAAACTTAAAAGAAGTGCAAATTTGTAGCTTAATCTCAAAATGAAGCCCTATTTTATTTATTTATTTATTGCAGATCATGCATGCTGTGACTGTCTTAATTTCTAATTGCCTATTTGCCAATTTTTTTTTTTGTTTGTTTGTCTGTCAGTCTTTGTATTAGCCTGGTATTGATGTCTTTAAGAACCTGTCTGTTTTTTTTTTTAATTAATGAGTGACTTTCAAATTGTAGACGCCACTAATATCTGTCACAAAGAAGACAGAAAATTTTAAGTTCTGCTGGTTATTTTTGCTCATAAAATATCATAAAATCCATAAGTGAAATCAAATCTTAATATATATTCCTAAGAACTACAAAGTGTTTTAAGGGGGATAAGAGCAGCTATTTGATTGGATAACACGTCAGCATGCCAAACCACACTTCCCAATACGATATTAATTCTAACACAATTTTTTTTTTAGAATTGTGCCATTCTTTGACATATTACAGCTTGCATTGATAATCACAAAAAATGCACATAATATTATGTTGGAATTATATGCTTTATTTTTGTGCATATGTCAAGATCACAGAAACTGAGACTTATTGGTTACATAAAAGAAAGATATTCACGACAGATAAGTATATTAAATGTGAGATGTTATAGCTGCTTATCTGACCTTGATCTAGCCACAGTCAGAACATATCCATATAAACTTATATGAACTTTCTAGGCTTTAGATCCTTCACAGAGATGTCCTACTATCTGACCAGTCTTTTTTTTTTTACTCTGATTCCCCTTAAGGAAAAAGGGATGTGACTTCCCATCTCAGATCTGAGTGCCATTCTTATGGAAGATAATCATGTTTGAGTGATTTCAGATAACAGCATGATACAGCAGACCACAGTCAAGGCATGAGAATCATGAAAACATGATGTAGAGTTTGTCATGTTTTTATTGTACTAGATTGCTTGTAGTGACTAGCCTTGGTGCATACTTTACATGTATTTATTTGCTGGGGAACACCTCATTACCCTTGGCAATTCTTTGATGTAATTCATTTTCTGCACCTGTTTAACTTAAACAGATGGGAGTGTACCGGAGGTCAAGTGAGAGTTAAATACCTACCATCTTCAGTGAGAAAGGAGGAAAATTTTCAAATAGTCTGACTCAGAGCTCTTTAATTGCTATACCCTGTACCTGAGAAGATATTTAATGAGATAAAGCATTTATGTATTAAGTATATCTACATGTACATATTCATCATATTTTCAGTTTAGTATCACCCCCACTAGAAATGAGATGTTGAAATTACAATTAGAATATTAAAGTTAAATAATAAAACAAATTAAATCGCAACAATTTACCATTGATTTTAGACAATGTACCTTTGTCAGGAACTGAACACATTTCGCCTGCATGCTAAACAAGAATGACTTTGATATTTAGACAGATACTTCATTAGGAGTTAATAACATCATGTTGTAAAATCATTTATGTCTCAGCCACTAGATGATGGAAACATTATGTTTTCAGGTTGTCCATTTGTCTGAGATTAGAACAATAGTGTAAGAATGTCTGCTTTTATGTTTATAGAATGTTGGTGTGTCAAAGTAGGGAAAAGCAGAAGCAAAAACAGACAGAAATAAGCAAAGCAGTTTCTGTCAGGTATAATAGCATGTATTAATAGCATGGTCAGGTATGTGAACACTGAATGATACTTCGCGTTGAACAGATGGAGGAAAAGTGTTTTTTTTTAGTGTTTGGAGGTAATTAGGGGAATGAGGATCATGCTTGCTGGGAGTCATAGCTCATGGCAGCCTGGTTTGAAGCCTGCTGTGATCTCAGTGCTTCTGTGTCATTCGTGACTGACCCCTCCCCCAAGGCGCACACTATGGAAGTGCTTCTTCTTTTGGGATGGCCTTGCCCTTGTGATGGTGGTTTTTCAGGGTGCCTGGCATGACATTCTTGCTTGAGCCATCCCTGGCTGGGACCCAACTGTGTTCCTTGGGGTTGTAACCCTCCCAGTCCACAAAGTACTCGATGTAACCCTGTTTCCGGGAAGTTGAGGATTTTGCATAAGAAGTACATGGATTCTCCCTCCAGATTAAGTGGTGCCGGGGGTGATGTGACTGAGTTGTTGGTTGTTTGGGGCCCTGAGATGGTTGGCTTTAGGCAGGAAACATGAAAGGTAGGTGATAGGCAGCAGTGCTCAGGGAGTTCTAGCTTGTACATCACCTTGTTGATTTTCTGGAGGACCTTGAAGGGGATGATATACTTGATGCTGAGTTTCTTCCAGGTGTTGGGGCCTCATATGTCCCTTGTGAAAACCCATATTCTATCCCCAGGGATGTATACAGGTGTCTCACCTCTGTGCCTGTCAGCAAAGTGCTTCTATTTCCTGGCCAACTGTTCAAGGCATCAATGGACACACTCTCAAACTTGCCCACTCTTTAAGAACCATCGATTGATGGCCGGGATGTTAGTGGGGGAGTCATCCCAGGGGAAGAGTGGAGGCTGATATCCCAGTACACACTGAAATGGCATGAGGTGTGTGGCTGAATGTCTTAAGGAGTTCTGTGCATAATCTGCCCAGGGTAGGAATTCGGCCTAATCCCTCTGATTCTCCTTACAGAATGTCCTCAAGAAGCACCTGACTTTTTGATTGGCCTGTTCTCTCTGGCCATTGGACTGGGTCTGATGGTTGGAGGTCAGGCTGACTGATACACCTAGTTTGTCCATGAATTTTGAACACAGTTTAGATGTGAATTGGGGAACCTTGTCACTTGTTATGCCAAAGTACTGGAAAACCTGCAAGAAAATAATTTCTGCTGTTTCAAAGGCTGAGGGTAGGCCGGGTAGTAGGATGAGTCCGAGGGACTTGGAAAATTGATCTATTATTACCATGATAGTAATGTGGCTCTGTGATTTGGGAAGGTCTGTGATGAAGTCAATTGCTAGGTGGGACCAAGGGTGTTGGGCTGTGGAGAGCAGCATAAGTTTACCTACCAGCAGTGCATTAGGGTACTTTGACTTGGGCACAAGCAGAGCAAGAAGTGATGAAATGGTTGATATCAGTGTACATGTTTTGCCACCAATATTTAGCCTTGAACAGCTAGTAGGTGTGCTGACTGCTGGGGTGCCCCATGGCTGGTGAGGAGTTAGCCCAGCTAATGAGTCAGCCCCGGAGTCATGAGGGCACATATTTTTGGTTGGGTGGGCCTGTGTTGTTCTGGAATGCGACTGGGTGGGCCTGTGTTGTCTCTTTGTTGATGTCCCATGTGAGGGCAATGATGAAGCATCCAGGGGGTAGGATGGTTGTGGGCTCCTGGGTAGTGGTCATGGTGCACTTAATTTGGAGCCAAGCTCTTTTGTGCTAACCCTTTCCATGTTAGTTTTATATATATGCTATGGATAAAGTTATGGTGGAGTGTATTCTGGATAGGGCATCTGCCTTGGTGTTCTTGGAACTGGGTCTGTTTGTGATTGTGAAATGAAACCTGGTAAAGAAGAGGGAAAAGTGTGCTTAATAGGCATTCAGATGTTTTGCAGACTTGAGGTCTTCCAGGTTTTTGTGATCTGTATACATTGTAAAAGGGTGTGTGGCTCCCTTGAGCCAGTGTCTCCACTCCCCTAATGCCAGCTTGACAGCCAAGAGTGCATGGTTTCTGATGTCATAATTTTGCTCTGCTGGTTTGAGCTTCCTGGAAGAGAAAGTAATTGGGTGAAACTTGGGTCTCTCTGCAAAGTGTTGAAAGCACTGCCCTAACCCCTGACCATGAGGCATCAACCTCCACAGTGAAGGGCTTGGTGAGGTCAGGGTGCTTGAGGAAGGGGGCTGAGGTGAAAGTACTTTAGTTAGGTGAATGCACCTTCATCTGTCTGGTTCTACTGAAGGTGCTTGGGCCCCTTCTTTAGTAGGGACTTGAGGGAAGTGGCAATGGAAATGGAGTGCCAGTAAAAGTTTGCAAGCCTGGGTAATTGTTGGAACTCCTTAACTGTGGTGGGGATCAGCCATATCATCACTGCTGATATCTTGTCCTTGTCCATGCTAACTCCATCAGCACTTATGACATAGCCCAGGAATGTGATTTGCGGTACATGGAATTAACACTTTTCAAACTTTACATATAAATGGTTGTCCAGGAGCTGGGCGAGCACAGCATCCACATGCTTTATGTGGCTCTCCTCATTGGGAGAGATGAGAATGTCCTCTATATGTGCACTGACATAACAGCCAAGCATGTCCCTGAGCACATCATTGATTAGGCACTGAGAGACACTGGGTGTGCAAGATGGCCCATTTAGCATTACACAATATTTGAAGTGACCTGTGGTAGTGCAAAATACCATCCTCTATTTACCCTCCTCTCAGATCCATACCAGGTTATAGGCCAGAGATGTCCACAAGTGCCAGCAATTGGCAGTTTTCTCCACCTACACAGATGGTCTGCACCAGCTACTCAATCCCAGAAAAAAATTAAGACTTGCCTTTCGATGTTCAAGCAATTTATGCCATCTCTGCTGCCCATAATTTGCTGCAAATCCATTTATTTCACCATAAAATTGTCTTCGATCCAGGTCTAGCATGACCAGAAGTGATGCCATATTTGTTGATCGATCCTCGCACTTCGATTGGCTGAGCTGGACCATGTGACCCTGCCATAGCAGACAGTAAAGACGCAGTTGATTGTTGCAAATGATTTCACTCAGTTTTCACAAAATGCCACCAAAGAAGAAACTAAAACCTTCCATGGACCAAATAAATATAAAGTCTGTTTTCTGCAGGTTTGTACATACAAATCATAATTAATATTTTCTTATCTAAGAATTATTATTTTCATATCCTGGAGTGCCAAAGTTCCCATAGATATGTATGGTCCCTTAGCTAAGGCTTCATACTTATGGAGTGCAAGGGCAAATAACTAATTGTGTGCAAATTTTTATGATGAAATTAAAACTATACAATACCACACCAGAAGTACATCAAGTATGCACCAAATAAGCTCACCATGTTGTTAGGGTTTTGCTGGGATTCGAACCTTGTTCATTGGTGTGATAATCCAGCAAACCCCCACTAGGCCACCAGGGGGATGACTCAAATGCAGAGGTGTGAGGCGGAAGTAGAAAAAGTATCAAAAAGGTTTATTTACAATATGTACAAAAAATATCCAAAAAGTAAAGATACAAAAATGCTCAGAAGATATAAGGGAAAAAAAATCCAAAAGTACAAAACAAAAGCCAAAAAAACAGAAAAGAAAAGGCAAAAATACCAAAGCTCAGAAGATCCAAAAAACACAGTAACTAGGTCCAAAAGAAAAGCAAAATGCAAAATAAAGAACACGGTACAGAGGAAACTGGAGATAAACATAACAGCACAAAGACTCCGTTACAAGAGGACTGAACTCAGGGGGTATAAATACACAAACTAAATTGAACACAGGTGAAGATAATCAGGACTAAACAGGCAATTAACACAAACACAAAACACAGGAACAGTGGCGGCCTCTAGAGGCCAAAACAAACATGACACGAAAAGGAAATAACAGCAGCCTCTAGAGGCCAAAACAGTCCTAGTCCTAACAGGACCCCCCCCTCTAGGAGCGTCTCCTGACGTTCCCAGGGCAATCCGGATGGGCCGAATGGAAGTCCTGACACAGTTCTTTATCTAGGACATCCCAAGCAGGAACCCAGCAGCGCTCCTCAGGACCATAGCCCTCCCAGTCCACCAGATATTGCAACCCGCCGCAGACCCGGTGGGAGTCAAGCAGGCGATGCACAGTGAACACAGTCTGACCCTGGAAGATGCGGGGGGGGGGGGGGTGTTCCTGGGGCAGGGGCATACGTAGACGTCAGTACGGGCCGCAACAGGGAAACATGGAAAGTGGGGTTGATCCTCAGAGTCCGGGGCAACTGGAGCCAGTAGGAGACAGGGTTCACCCTGCGCACCACCTTGAAGGGGCCAATGTAGCGAGGAGCAAGCTTGCGGTTCTCCACCCGCAGCGGAAGGTCCTTAGTGGACAGCCAAACCCGCTGCCCAGGGCGGAAAGCGTGTGCAGGTCTTCTATGGCGGTTGGCCTGAGTCTGGTTGGTTCTGGAGGTCTGTATGAGGTCTTCCTGACCTTGCTCCAGGTCTTGCGACACCGTCTCACATATTGGTTGACTGAGGGCACCCCCACGTCCTCCTCCTGGTCCGGGAACAGAGGTGGCTGGAACCCGAATTGGCACTGGAATGGCGACAGCTTGGTGGCCGATGACTGCAGGGTGTTGTGGGCGTACTCTGCCCATGGCAGCCAGGTGCTCCACGATGTCGGGTTATCCATAGCCAGGCCTCGCAGGGTGGTTTCCAGGTCCTGGTTGAGCCTCTCCGACTGACCATTGAACTGTGGGTGAAACCCAGAGGAGAGGCTGGCAGTGGCTCCGATGACCTTGCAGAACCCATGCCACACTCGGGAGGAGAACTGGGGCCCTCGGTCTGAGACGATGTCCTGTGGAAGACCAAAGACTCGGAAGACATGATTAAACATGAGTTTCGCTGTTTCAAGAGCAGAGGGGAGTTTGCACAGTGGTATGAAGTGGCAGGTCTTGGAGAATCTGTCAACTATGACCAAAATGACCGTGTTACCTTGTGACTCAGGGAGACCCATGATGAAGTCGACTGCCATGTGGGACCAGGGATGCCGGGGAATGGTCAGAGGATGCAGGAGACCCTGGGGATGCTGTCGTGGGTTCTTGGTTCTGATGCAAACCTCACAGGACAGGAAAAATGACCTTACTTTCTTCTCCATGTTAGGCCACCAGAAGCGTCTTTTCAGGAAGTCCAGGGTCCTCCGAGCTCCCAGGTGGGCGGTGAGAGGGGAAGAGTGACCCCACTGGAGAACCTTGGCCCGGGCTTGATGTGGGATGTACAAGAGGCCCAGTGGCCCCGTCCCAGGACCGGAGTCCTGGCGTTGAGCTCATCGGACAGCCTCCTCAATACCCCACTGGACAGGGGCCACAATCTGGGACACAGGGATAATAGGCCCGACTTCATTCTCCCTGTTAGTGGCAGAGAACAGCCTGGACAGTGCGTCAGGTTTGGTGTTCTTGGAGCCGGGGCGGTACGAGAGGGTGAAGTCAAACCGACTGAAAAACAGGGCCCACCTAGCCTGTCGAGGGTTCAGTCTCTTGGCTTGCTGGAGGTACTCCAGGTTTTTGTGGTCAGTCCAAACCAGGAATGGATGTTGCGCTCCCTCCAGCCAGTGCCTCCACTCCTCAAGGGCCAGTTTGACCGCTAGCAGTTCTCGATCCCCCACATCGTACCGGGACTCCGCAGGACTCAGGCAGTGGGAGAAGTAAGCGCAGGGGTGCAGCTTTCCTTCCGAACATTGAGAGAGCACCGCACCGACACCACTGTCCGAGGCGTCCACCTCCACGATGAATGGTTGGGAGGTGTCCGGGAGGACCAGAATAGGTGCCGTGCAGAAGCGGTCCTTGAGGTCTTTGAATGCCTTTTCCACCTGAGGAGACCAGACATAAGATCCACCTGTCCCTTTGGTAAGGTCTGACATGGGTGCTGCTACAGAACTGAAGTTCCTGATGAACTTGCGGTAGAAGTTAGCGAATCCGAAGAACCGCTGAACCTCCTTAACGGACTTGGGAGTAGGCCAGTCCCGGACGGCCAGGGTCTTGGCAGGGTCCATTTGGAGTTGGCCTGTCCGTACAATAAATCCCAGAAAGGAGACCTCGGGAACATGAAATTTGCATTTCTGGGCCTTGGCGAACAGATTGTTCTGTAGCAGCCTCTGGAGAACCTGGCGGACATGGTGGCGGTGCTCCTGCATGGTCTTGGAAAAGATAAAGATGTCGTCGAGGTAGACAAAAATGTACAGGTTAATCATGTCCCTTAAGACGTCGTTGATTAGGGCCTGAAAAACAGCTGGTGCGTTGGTGAGTCCGAAGGGCATCACCTGGTATTCGTAGTGCCCAGACAGGATGTTAAAGGCAGTCTTCCACTCGTCTCCCTGTTGGATACAGATGAGGTGGTATGTGTTCCGTAGGTCCAACTTGGTGAAGTGAATATCCATAAAGTTCCCAGCCGCCCCTGAGTCTAACAAAGCTTGACAAGAGTGGACAGACTCACCCCAGGAGATGGAGACCGGGATGTAGATTCCTTGGCCAGGGAGTCTGGGAGAGAGGGTAGGCCCCGTCACAACCCTCCCTCGGCTGGACGGGGCAGTCCTTTTCCCAAGAGTTTGGGACATGATGCTCGGAAGTGACCAGGCTTGCCACAGTAGATGCAGCACTTGTCCCTCCTTCTGCGCTCCCTCTCAGATGCGGAAAGGCGAGTACGACCCACTTGCATGGGTTCTGGACAGTCACTGAAGGAGGTAGACAGTCTCCAGGTAGAGGTAGGGAGGCTGGGGGGGCTCAAGGCTTGGTGGCGTTCTCTCATCCTGTTGTCCAGACGAATAGCATGTGAGATGAGGGTTTCGAGGTCACTTGGGCATCCAATAGAGGCCAGGCCATCCTTGATGGGGTCAGACAGACCATGGTGGAAGGCTGACACCAGGGCAGTCTCGTTCCATCTACTTACTGCTGCGAGCATCCGGAACAAGATGGCATAATCTGCGACACTTCCTCCTTGCCGGATGGACATGAGCTTTCGGGCTGCGTTGGTACTGATGTCCGCCTGATCGAAGACCCGAAGCATCTCTTCAGAAAACAGCTGGAAATCAAGGCACTCAGGTCCCTGTCTTTGCCAGATAGCAGTAGCCCAGGCTCGCGGCTTACCAGCTAATAAGGTGATCACAAAGGCAATCTTGCGGCGATCTGTAGTGTAGGTGGTAGGCTGAAGCTCAAAGGTGAGTTGACACTGGGTAAGGAACTCTCCGCACTCACTGTGCTTGCCGTCATACCTCTGTGGTGCAGGAAGGCTGGGTTCGCAAGGTGAAGAAGGCAGCATGGCAGGAGGCACAGGAGCAGGAACGGGAGCTGGATCAGGAGATGCAGGCAGAGATGTCAGCTGTGCCAGGGTTTTCCCAATTTGCTGAAGCAGTTCCTCGTGGCGAGCAAGGGCCTCATGTTGGCTGGTGAGCGTACGTCCATGAGCATCCATGGTCGCTCCGAAGCATGTCAAAGCTGCCGTAATTCCCTGAAGGTTGGCCGGGTAGACAGTTGAAGCAGCCTCTGCTGAGTCGGTCATGACGGAGTCTTTCTGTTAAGGTTTTGCTGGGATTCGAACCTGGTTCATTGGTGTGATAATCCAGCAAACCCCCACTAGGCCACCAGGGGGATGACTCAAATGCAGAGGCGTGAGGCGGAAGTAGAAAAAGTATCAAAAAGGTTTATTTACAATATGTACAAAAAATATCCAAAAAGTAAAGATACAAAAACACTCAGAAGATATAAGGGAAAAAATAAAAAATCCAAAAAAGTACAAAACAAAAGCCAAAAAAACAGAAAAGAAAAGGCAAAAATACCAAAGCTCAGAAGATCCAAAAAACACAGTAACTACTAGGTCCAAAAGAAAAGCAAAATGCCAAATAAAGAACACAGTACAGAGGAAACTGGAGATAAACATAACAGCACAAAGACTCCATGACAAGAGGACTGAACTCAGGGGGTATAAATACACAAACTAAATTGAACACAGGTGAAGATAATCAGGACTAAACAGTCAATTAACACAAACACAAAACACAGGAACAGTGGCGGCCTCTAGAGGCCAAAACAAACATGACACGAAAAGGAAATAACAGCGGCCTCTAGAGGCCAAAACAGTCCTAGTCCTAACACATGTAGTTATGACCTCCTTGTATGCACTGTAGTTGAGATGTAAATGTTGCTGATGGGGTCAGGACTCTCCACTAAGTTGAAGGCTAGGGTGAATTCAGGCAGGTGAAGGCAATACCACTGGCATGCCAGGGACCATTGTTTGATTTCTTTGTGCTGTCAGGAGATATATGGGTTGCAGAGCTGCAGCCAGGGAAAACCTAAGATAATGGCCTGGTTTTGTGTATGGGTGAAGAAAAGGGAGATGGTCTCCATGTGTAAAGCACTGACCTGAAGTTTGAGCAGCAAGATGACAAACTTGTCACAATCCCCCCAATGGGTCAGCTCTCAATGGCCTTAATGCTCACTGGTTGTGGGAGCTCTTGTGTGTGTCTATGGAGTTTCTGGATGACTGTACTGTCCATGAACTTGCAGGTGGCCCAGGAGTCTATGAGGACAGAGAGAACATGGATGTTTTTGAGAGCTTTAACAATAACTTGAAAATCTGGTGTGGTGGAAATAGAATGTGACTCACCAAGAAAGATACAAGAGTGCTGGTAGCTCTCTTGGTTCCAACAGATCTCCTAGGGCCTCTAGGCTAAATGCGACATTGCACTAGCAAAGGATTGGCTCTTCCACAATAGAAGCACAAGCCCTCCAAATGTCTTTGTTCATGCTCAGAGTGATTCATATGGGTGCTGGAGATCTCCATGGGTGTAGGGGTAGTGGCGATCAGAGTATTCTAGATGGAACCTTGTAGTGACAGCCTATTATGGAGGAGATTGTCAAGTCTGATGGCTAGGTCAAAAAGGGAGTCTAAGGTTTGTTGCTCATCCCAACAGGCTACCTCCATAAGAATGAGGGGATTGAGTCCCTGATGAAAAGAGACCTTCAGGGCTTACTCATTCCACCCCCTCCCAGCAGCAAAGGTATGAAACTCTAGTGCATATTCAGTGACTCTCTGATCCCCCTGCTGCAGTGTCAACAGCCACTCACCAATCTCAATACCCTCTGGCTGGTGGTTGAACACTCTCTTAAACAGTTCACCAAAGTGATCATAGGAAGTTGTGGGTTTGCTGTCCCTCACCCATGCAGTGGTTGCCCAATAGAACACCCTCCCAGTGAGCAAGTGAACAAACTAAGCAATTTTCTACTGGTCAGTCATACCTATCTGTGGAGTGAAGTAGAGTGAGCACTGAAGCAGGAAGCCTTTACACTCAGAAGCCTCCCGGGAGAATTTGTCAGGTCAGGACACAAGAGGAGCACTTGCAGTGGGCATGGGGCATGTTAGGAGAAACTGCGACACAGCAGTGGTGAGCTGTGAAATGCAGATATCCAAACAGTTCTGCAAGCATCTGTTGATGTTCTCCCAACAAACGTCCCTGAGCGTTCAGTGCAGTTTGTTTCACCTCCTTAGCTACATCCATCGTAGGTGAAGTATCCTGTCAGGATGCAGGCACTTACAGATGTAATTGCAGAGGAGAGCAGTGAACAAACAGTAACAAAGGCAAATTGTGAAACAAGAATCATGGTCGTGGACAGGCGAGGGTCAGTCAATTGGTGAACAGGACAACACAGACTAGGCAGGAAGAATAGATGAGGAAGAATAGCAAGACTCAGAATAACAGTAGGCAGTCAGAAAGATAAGGCTTGGTATGCACTGGAGAACACAGAACAATACTTCGCAGTGAGTTCTTGTGTGAGAGGTGTTTAAGTAACTGTAGCACTTTGACAGGTATGAGTGGAGCACAGAGGACGGCAGGACAGAGATCAGGTTGATACACTGTTTTTTTTTATTGTCACACTTTTCAGTCTAACAACTAGGGGTAAAGTGTACAGACACACACACACACTCGGCATCTGGTTCCGGGAAGAGCCCCTCTGCTCTCGCTCTCCCTCCTTAAATAGGGCATGGTCACTGGGAAGACACACACAAACACAGGTTAATTGCCGTCAGGTGTAGTGATTCTGCCACTTACCTTCCTTGACTCCGCCCTCCTGTCGCAGACCGGCGCTTGACCACGCCCCCGCTGCCACATACCCCCACCGCCCGACTCAGGCCGGGCGGCCATCCGGCCCTCAGCCGACTCCCCCCCCCCCTTGATGGGCGAGGAAGTCCGCCACAACCATCTGCACCCCCGGCCTGTGGACCACCTTAAAATTGAAGGGTTGGAGTGCCAGATACCAACGGGTGATCCGCGCGTTGGCATCTTTCATGCGGTGGAGCCACTGGAGGGGCGCATGGTCCAAACAGAGGATGAAAGGGCGCCCCAGCAGGTAGTAACGGAGGGCGAGGACCACCCACTTGATCGCCAGACACTCCTTTTCAATGGTGCTGTAGCGCCTCTCACGCACTGACAGCTTCCTACTGATGTAGAGGATGGGGTGGTCCTCCCCCTCCACCTCCTGGGACAAAACTGCCCCCAGCCCTCTGTCCGATGCATCGGTCTGCAACACAAAGGGGAGAGAAAAGTCAGGGGAGTGTAAAAGTGGCCCCCCACACAGTGCAGCCTTTACCTCGGAAAAAGCCCGCTGGCATTGCTCTGTCCACTGGACCGGATCTGGGGCCCCCTTTTTAGTGAGATCAGTCAGCGGGCTGGTGATGTCCGAATAATTAGGTACAAACCTACGGTAATAGCCAGCCAGCCCCAGGAACTGTCTCACCCCCTTTTTGGTCTTGGGCCTCGGGCAGGCCACAATCGCTGCCGTCTTATTAATTTGGGGACGCACCTGCCCGTTGCCCAAGTGGAAGCCCAGATACCGTACTTCCACCCGCCCAATCACACACTTCTTTGGCTTGGCTGTGAGCCCCGCTCGCCTCAGCGACCTAAGGACGGCCCTCAGATGTTCAAGGTGCCTCGGCCAGTCATTACTATAGATGATGATATCGTCTAGATAAGCGGCCGCATAAGTGGCGTGGGGGCGGAGGACTCTGTCCATCAGCCGCTGAAACGTAGCGGGTGCCCCAAACAGCCCAAACGGAAGGGTGACAAATTGGTGTAAACCAAACGGTGTCGAAAAGGCTGTTTTTTCTCAGGATAGGGGAGTCAAGGGGATCTGCCAATATCCCTTCGTCAAATCCAGTGTCGAATAAAAGCGAGCAGTGCCAAGTCGATCGAGCAACTCATCAAAACGAGGCATTGGGTACGCATCGAATTTAGACACCGCGTTGACTTTTCTGTAGTCCACACAGAACCGGACCGACCCTTCGGCCTTGGGTACCAAGACCACCGGGCTGCTCCAGTCACTGTGGGACTCCTCGACGATGCCCATTTCGAGCATGGTCTCAAGTTCTTCCCGAACCACCTTTTTTTTGTGTTCGGGTAGTCTGTAAGGGCGGCTATGCACTACTATCCCCGGGGGCATCTCTATGTGGTGCTCTATGAGGTTAGTGCGACTGGGCAGGGGCAAGAACACATCCGAAAACTCGGTCTGCAACTGGGTGACCTCCGTGAGCTGGGTCAGGGGGAGGTGGTCTCCACAGGGGACCGGAGGGGTACGTGAGGTCAATGACCCTTTTTGAACCTCCGGCCCAGTGTGAACTCCCTAAGGCACGTACCCTTGTCGTACAGGCAGGTTTGCCATTCTTAGGCCTGCCGCAAATTCTCCTGGGTTAGGTGGGTGAGCGTGTGGAGTTTTGCGTGCAGGTCCATAACGTATTGAATTTTGTTCTTGCTTTGTGAAGGTCCCTCCTCCCAATTTTCCTGCAGCACGTCTAGGATGCCGCGCAGCTTACGCCCATATAATAATTTGAACGGGGAGAACCCTGTGGAGGCTTGGGGAACCTCTCGCACTGAGAACAACAAGGGCTCGAGCCACTTATCCCAATTACATGCGTCCTCACTTACGAATTTTTTAATGATATTTTTGAGGGTGCGATTGAACCCTTCCACTAAACCGTCCTTTGGTGGGTGATACACACTGGTGTGGATTGGCTTAATCCCCAATAACCCATGCAGTTTGCCTAGTGTCCATGACATAAATGTAGTGCCTTGATCAGTCAGAATTTCTTTTGGGATTCCGACTCGGGAGATGACGCGGAAGAGTGCCTCTGCAATACTGCGTGCTGAGATATTGCGCAGAGGCACTGCTTCCGGGTATCGTGTTGCATAGTCCACCAGAACTAATATAAAGCGGTACCCCCGTGCTGACTGATCTAATGGCCTGACGAGATCCATCCCAATTCTCTCACACGGGGTCTTGATCAATGGAAGAGGGCGCAAAGGCGCTTTTGGAATGGCCGCTGGATTTACTAACTGGCATTCGCGGCATGCCGTACACCACCTACGAACATCGCTGCAAATCCCCGGCCAATAGAATTGGGCCATTATTCGGGCTAGTGTCTTATCCTGCCCTAAGTGTCCAGCCATGGGATTAAAGTGAGCTGCCTGGAATACCAATTCCCGGCGGCTCTTCGGAATCAAAAGCTGTGTGACTCGCTCTTTAGTTTGAGTGTCCTGCGTCACTCGGTATAACCTATCCTTCATAATCGCGAAGTAGGGGAAGGACGGGGCGGAGTTCGGCTGGAGCATTTGACCATTGATTACTCTCACTTGGTCAAACGCATGTCGCAGAGTCTCGTCTCACGATTGCTCTAATGGGAAATTTGCGAGGGATTCCCCGAGAGAGAGGAGGGGCCGGCGGCTCCTCACTCTGACGCGGAGATGACGTAGACGGCTCTGTGACAGCTGCTCCCACCAAAGTGACCCCAGGACCTCCCCCCGTTAAATGGCAGGACCCACTCTTGACTAAGTGCGTCATTAAATCCCGAAATCCCGGCCAATCAGTCCCCAAAATTAAAGAGTGGGTAAGGTGAGGATTAACCGCCGCCTTCACTATAACTTTTTCCCCTCTGAAAAAAATGTGGACCGACACCAAAGGGAAGCTGTGAACGTCCCCGTGCACACACAACACCTTCACCCCCTGTGCTCCCCCCAATGCCTCGTTTTGTACCAGGCTTTGGTGAATTGAGGTCTGATTACAGCCAGAATCCACCAACGCCTGATATGTATACCCTTGGATACTCATTGGTATGCGATACACTCCGGCCCGATCGAGGGCGGCCTCTGGTGCGTCGGGGATCCGAACCACCGCGCCCACTTCCTTCGCCGTGCACTGCTGTTGCAGGTGGCCCGGCTCCCCGCAGCGCCAGCAAACCGGCCCGGGCTTTCCCTCTGCACCGGTGTTCTGGGGCTCACTCACCTGAGGGGGGGGAGAGACAGACACAGAAGGGAGAAACGGGAGGGCACCGCGGGTGTGGCGGGCCAGCTGGGGTGGTGCCAGCCCCCGCCTCCGCGGTAGGGGAATGGGGTGAGGAAAGGACACAGGAGGTGGAGAGAGAGAGAGAGAGAGAGAGAAGAGGAGAGAAGAGAAGATGCCGTCTGCTGTCCTGCCGCCGGGACAGCCGCCAAATGGTCCTCCGCCAGCTCGATTGCCTGATCCAGCGACGCCGGGCGGTGGCACTGGACCCACTCCACGGTTCCCGCTGGCAAGTGAGCGATGAATTGTTCCAGCACCACCTGGTCAATGATTCCCTCAGTGTCACGGTTGTCAGCCCTCAACCACCACCAGCAGGCGTCCCAGAGCTGCTGGCCAAATGCGAATGGCTGGCCGACTTCCTCCAAGCGCAACGAGTGGAAGCGCTGGCGCTGCTGTTCTGGGGTGCACCCCACACACTGGAGGACGGCCCGGTGGAGGTCTGCGTAGGCCAGCCGGCGGTCGGCGGGGAGCTGTAGCTTGGCCAGCTGTGCCTCTCCCGTTAGCAGGTCATCCTGCAGGCCCATCTTGGTGATGGTGAGGGGAGACGGGCCCGCAGTAGGAGCGCTGGTGGACCCCGCCGACGCGAGGAGGTGCCGGAACTCCTCTCGGTCTTCTTGCTGGGCCAGCACCAGGGCCTCGAAGCGTCGCTCTTGTTCCTTTCGGAGGGTGGCGAGCGCCTGGTGCTGGCTTTGCTGGGCCGTGGGGAGGGCGTGGACCAGGTCAGCGAATGGGGAGGACTCCATGGGGCTGATCGGCTGGTGCTCCACTTTCTCCCAGGTTTTGGCACCACTGTAGCAGTTCGACAGGTATGAGTGGAGCACAAAGGATGGCAGGACAGAGATCAGGTTGATACACTGTTTTTTTTATTGTCACACTTTTCAGTCTAACAACTAGGGGTAAAGTGTACAGACACACACACACTCGGCGTCTGGTTCCGGGAAGAGCCCCTCTGCTCTCGCTCTCCCTCCTTAAATAGGGCGCAGTCACTGGGAAGACACACAGAAACACAGGTTAATTGCCATCAGGTGTAGTGATTCTGCCACTTATCTTCCCTGACTCCGCCCTCCTGTCACAGACCAGCGCTTGACCATGCCCCCGCTGCCACAGTAACGCTGTGCTGATTACAGATGAACTTCAGCTGTGTTCAATACTCTGGTGACTGGGGCGCTGTGGCTTATAGGCATTGTAGTCTTGAGCGGCCATGTTTGTAGTTTGTTTGGCACTGCCATTCTCAACACTCAGGAAGTCCCCCTGGTTTCTCATGCAAAAGATCCATAAGAAGCATCCCATTTCCTGAGTGGCCCATTCCACCTGGCCTGATACGTATCCCCTTGGACACTCACCGGTATGCGATACGATCCGGCCCAATCGAGGGCGGTTCCTGGTGCAACAGGGATCTGGATCACCGCGCCCACCTCCATCGCCGAGCACTGATGCTGGAGGTGCCCTGGCTCCCTGCAGCGCCAGCAAATACTAACCACTGCATACTGGGAACATCCCACAAGATGTGCCATTTTCGAGATGCTCAGACCCAGTGACCTAGCCATCACAATTTGGTCCTTGTCGAAGTCACTCAGATTTTTACGCTTGTCCATTTTTTCTTGCTTTCAACACATCAACTTCAAGAACTGACTGTTCTGTTGCTGCCTAATAAATCCCATTCCTTGACAGGTGCCATTGTAATGAGAATGCTATGGCAGATAGATGTGCATAAATCTTAAAAATGTGGTGTGCATTAGTATTCAGCCCCCTGTACTCTGATACCTCTAAATATAATCCAGTGCAATCAATTGCCTTCAGAAGTCATCTAATTAGTTAATAGAGTCCTACTGTGTGTAATTTACTCTCAGCATACCATAAATACACTTCTTCTGTGAAGGCCTCAGTGGCTTGTTAGAGAACACTGAAGAACAAACAACATCATGAAGACCAAAGAACTCACCAGACAGGTCAGGGATAAAGTTCTGGAGAAGTTTAAAGCAGGGTTAGGTTATAAAAAAAAACTTTCCCAAGCTCTGAACATCTCAAGAAGCACTGTTCAAGCCATCATTCAAAAATGGAAAAAGTATGACACAACTGCAAACCTACCAAGACATGGCTGTCCACCTAAACTGAAAGAGTGAGCAAGGAGAGCACTGGTCAGAGAAGCAGCCAAGAGGCCCATGATCACTCTGGAGGAGGTGCAGAAATCCACAGCTCAGGTGGGAGAATCTGTGCACAGGACACCTATACATTGTACACTCCACAAATCTGGCCTTTTTGGAAGAGTGGCAAGAAGAAAGCCATTGTTGAAAGACAGGCATAAGAAGTCCCGTTTGCAGTTTGCCAGAAGCCATGTAGGGGACACAGCAAACATGTGGAAGAAGGTGCTTTGGTCAGATGAGACTAAAGTTGAACTTTGTGGCCTAAATGCAAAACGCTATGTGTGGCGGAAAACTAACACTGTTCATCACCCTGCACACACCATCCCCACTGTGAAACATGGTGGTGGCAGCATCATACTATGGGGATGCTTTTCTTCAGCAAGGACAGGGAAGCTGGTCAGAGTTGATGGGAAGATGGATGGAGCTAAATACAGGGCAATCCTGGAAGAAAACCTGTTGGAAGCTGCAAAAGACTTGAGACTGGGGAAGAGATTCACCTTCCAGCAAGACAAAGACCCTTAACATACAGCCAGAGCTACAATGGAATGGTTTAGATCAAAGAATATTCATGTGTTAGAATGGCCCAGTCAAAGTCCAGACCTAAATCCCATTGAGCATCTGTGGCAAGACTTGAAAATTGCTGTTCACAGACACTCTCCATCCAATCTGACTGAGCTTGAGCTATTTTGCAAAGAAGAATGGGCAAAAATTTCAGTGTCTATATGTGCAAAGCTGGTAGAGACATACCACAAAAGACTTGCAGCTGTAATTGCAGCAAAAGGTGGCTCTAGAAAGTATTGACGCAGGGGGGCTGAATACGAATGCACATCACATTTTTCAGATTTTTATTTGTTTAAAATTTTGAAGACCATTTATCATTTTCATTTCACTTCACAATTATGTGCTACTCTGTGTTGGTCTATCACATAAAATCTCAATAAAAAACTTTTAATTTCATGGTTGTAAGGTGGAAAAATGTGAAAAAGTTCAAGGGGTATGAATACTTTTTCAAGGCACTGTGTATATATATATATATATATATATATATATATATATATATATATATATATACATACACACACACATACATACACACACACACACAGTGGTATGCAAAAGTTTGGGCATCCTTGGTCAAAATTGCTGTTACTGTGAACAGTTAAGCAAGTTGAAGATGAAATGATCTCCAAAAGGCATAAAGTTAAAGATGACTCATTCCCTTTATATTTTAAGCAAAAACAATTTTTTATTTTCATCTTTTACATTTTCAAAATGACAAAAAAGGAAAAGGGCCTGAAGCAAAAGTTTGGGCACCCTGCATGGTTAGTACCTAGTAACACTCCCTTTGGCAAGTATCATAGCTTGTAAACACTTTTTGTAGCCAGCTAATAATCTTTCAGTTCTTACCTGGGGGATTTTCACACATTCATCCTTGCAAAAGGCTTCCAGTTCTACAAGTTTCTTGGGCTATCTTGCATGCACTGCTCTTTTGAGATCTATCTACAGATTTCCAATGATGTTTAGGTCAGGGGACTTGTGAGGGCCTTGGCAAAACCTTCAGCTTGTGCCTCTTGAGGTATTCCATTGGAGATTTTGAGGTGTGTTTTGGATCATCTTCTTATTGTAGGACCCATCCTCTTTTTAACTTCAACTTTTTTACAGATGGTGTGAGGTTTGCTTCCAGAATTTGCTGGCATTTATTAGAATCCATGCTTCCCTCAGCCAATGAAATGTGCCCTGTGCCACTGGCTGCAACACAACCCCAAAGCATGATCGATCCACACCCATGCTTCAGAGTTGGAGAGGTTTTATTTTCATGGAATTTAGCACCCTTTTTTCTCCAAACGTACCTTTGCACATTGTGGCCAAGAAGTTCTATTTTGATTTCATCAGTCCACAGGACTTGTTTCCAAAATGCATCAGGATTATTTAGATGCTCATTTGCAAACTTTTGTGGCTAGGATGCAGGAAAGGTTTTCTCTGATGACTCTCCCATGAAGGTCATATTTGTTCAGGTGTCACTGCATAGTAGAACAGTGCACCACTACTCCAGGATCTGCTAAATCTTTCTGAAGGTCTTTTGCAGTCAAACAGGGTTTTTTATTTGCCTTTCTAGCAATCCAATGAGCAGTCCTTTCAGAAAGTTTTCTTCATCTTCCAGACCTCACCTTGATCGCCACTGCTTCTGTAAACTGCCATTTCTTAATAACATTACAATCTGAGGAAACAGCTACCTGAAAACACTTTGCTATGTTCTTGTAGCCTTCTCCTGCTTTGTGAGCATCAATTATTTTATTATTCAGAATGTGAGGGAATTACTTAGAGGAGCCCATGGCTGTTTATTTTAGGGACAAGTTTGAGGAGTCAGAGAATTTATACAGCTTTGAAATCTGCATCATCTGACCTTTCCTAATGAAGAATTTGAACAAGCCACAGCTCAATAAGCTAATTAAGGTCTGGAACCTTGGTAAAAGTTACCTGAGAACTCAAATGTATTGGGGTGCCCAAACTTTCGCATGGTGTTCCTTTTCTTTTTTCACTCTCCAATTGTACAAAACAAAAATAATACACAATTCTTGCAGAAAATGCTGAAAAGAAATGTGTTGTCTTTACCCTTATGCCTTTTGGTTATCAGTTCACCTTCTGCTCACTTAACTATTCACAGTAACAGACATTTTCAGTAAGGGTGCCCAAACTTTTGCATGCCACTGTATATATATATATATATATATATATATATATATATATATATATATATATACACATCCATTATCTCTAGCCGCTTTATCCTGTTCTACAGGGTTGCATGCAAGCTGGAGCCTATCCCAGCTGACTATGGGTGAGAGGTGGGATACACTCTGGATAAGTCGCCAGGTTATCACAGGGCTGACACAGAGACAAACAACCATTCACATTCACACCTACAGTCAATTTTGAGCCACCAATTAACCTCCCCTACATGTCTTTGGACTGTGGGTGAAACCGGAGCACCTGGAGGAAACCCACACAGACACGGGGAAAACATGCAAACTCCACACAGAAAGGCCCTCGCTGGCCACTGGGCTCACACCCAGGACCTTCTTGCTGTGAGGTGACAGTGCTAACCACTACACCACCGTGCCGCCTATATATATTTTTTTTTTTCCATATAAAATATTTAAGAAGATTTTAACTAAGTTTAAATGTTTAATTTCAACCATCTAAGCAGAATTTTTTTTTTTTTTTGCCCTTGAGTGTGTGTATGTGATGAGACTGGTTGTATTCATTTGAAATCTCTGAGATACTGTTTGCACGCACTCATCCAGCTTCAATGTTTTCACATATTCCAACTATAAAGGGAGCACAGAAGGGATGAGATGTGCTCTTCACTGAAGAAACATTATCTCTTTTCTAGTGAGAGCCCTCTCTTGCATGAATGGAAAAAAAAAACTATTTCTTCTGTTTGCTTCAGGTTCTGGGTTTCAGCTTGTTTAATTCTTTTTTCCCCACCACAATCCATGGTGATGAGGATGGGATATTATGAGAAGCAGGGATTTTTTCCAAATCCAAGTTGGGGAAATTATCACCCAGTAAGTCTGATGAGCTCTCCAGAGACAGACTGATTCTTTAGAGGACGGGGATTCCCCACTGCCACTGATATCCAACGGACAAGGTGTGGTGAGAGAGAATTGCATGTTTTATTGATATTTTGATGTGCTGTGAAGTAGTACAGCAACTCTCTGCCAGAAGGGAAGTTGCGGTTTTAAAGGTCTCCTTGCATCGTTTTTTCATTAATTGTGCCATGGTCTCTAGTATGAATGAATGCCCTGTGAGCCGGTTTTGATGAAAAAAATGCTGTGGTTCTCCTGTTTCAGGCTGTTCTAGTTTGCTGAAGGAGTGGGTGGTGGGAGAACAACAGGATTTCAGCTTTTACTCATTAATATTCATGACATGTAAACGTGTTACCTCTGATTGGCTAACAGCACTGTGACGCTACCTCCAGTGAGTCAGAACAAGCGGATGTGGGTGTCTTACTACAGCGAGAGAGAAGGAACAAACTGTGAAGGGAAAAATACCGTGCACTGACGTCATTGAGGTGCGACGCGAGGAAATAAGAAAAATTCAACAAATGTTTCGTTTTTTACTGAACAAACAAATGAATAAAATGAATGAGTGACTTAAAAAAAGAATGTGGGTGTCTTTGTAAAAACTGTTTTGATTGGCTATTATTGTCTTGACTTCGATGTTTTGACCAATAACAATGTAGATAACACGAATTTTACATCACATTCAATGAGATTTAAACGAGACGAAAGATGGTGACTGTAGCAAGTGTTCTAGGTGGGTGGAGCACAGAAACATGGCAGGCCAGTACTAAATTCTCAATAACTCTTTTATTGTCAGCTTTTCAGCTTCTACATGTTTTACTCATACACACACGCCACACACACGTGTTCTGGTCTGGAGAGCTCTCTTCCTCTGCTCTCTCTCTCCTTATATAGGGTGTGGTTGCTGGGAAGACACACAAACAGGTTAATTCACCTCAGGTGTAGTGATTCTGCCACTTACCTTCCCTGACTCCACCCTCCGGTCACAGACCGATGCTTGACCACGCCCCCACTGCCACATACCCCCACCGCCCGACTCAGGCCGGGCAGCTGTCCGGCCTGCAGCCGACTCCCCCCCCCTTGATGGGAGAGGAAGTCCGCCACGACCATCTGTGCCCCCCGCCTGTGGACCACCTTGAAGTTAAAGGGTTGGAGTGCCAGATACCAACGGGTGATCTGTGCATTGGCATCCTTCATGCGGTGGAGCCACTGGAGGGCAGATGTGGAAAAACCCGGGTGCAGAAAGTAAAAACCCTGCCACATTTTTGCTCCAGCCAATTCAATGAACCAGCTGATCCTAATTACCACATCCCCTAAGCCAGGTTGATGAGCTAATTGGTGAAATCACCTGTGTTGAGAGCACAGGCAGAAGGAAAACCTAAGCAGGACTTTTACTTTGTCAATCCAGTTTTTCCACCTCTGCTGGAGGGGCGCGTGGTCCGAACAGAGGGTGAAAGGGCATCCCAGCAGGTAGTAACGGAGGGCGAGGACCGCCCACTTGATGGCCAGGCACTCCTTCTCTATGGTGCTGTAGCGCCCCTCATGCACTGACAGCTTATGACTTATGTACAGCACTGGGCGATCCTCCCCCTCCACCTCGTGGGACAAAACAGCCCCAGCCCTCTGTCCGACGCGTCCGTCTGCATTATAAAAGGGAGAGAAAAGTCAGGGGAGTGTAACAGTGGCCCCCCACACAGTGCAGCCTTTACCTCAGAAAAAAGCCTGCTGGCATTGCTCCATCCACTGGACTGGATCTGGTGCCCCCTTTTTAGTGAGATCAGTCAGCGGGCTGGTGACGTCCGAATAATTAGGTATAAACCTACGATAATAGCCAGCCAGCCCCAGGAACTGTCTCACCCCCTTTTTGGTCTCGGGCCTCATGCAGGCCGCAATCGCTGCTGTCTTGTTAATTTGGGGATGCACCTGCCCATTGCCCAAGTGGAAGCCCAGATACCGTACTTCCACCCACGCAATCGCACACTTTTTTGGGTTGGCTGTGAGACCCGCCCACCTCAGCAACCTAAGGACAACCCTCAGGTGTTGTAGGTGCCGTGGCCAGTCATTACTATAAATAATGATGTCTTCAAGGTACATGGCCGCATAGGTGGTGTGGGGGCGGAGGACCCTATCCATCAGCCGCTGAAATGTAGCGGGCGCCCCAAACAGCCAAAAAGGAAGTGTGACAAACTGATGTAAGCCGAACGGTGTGGAAAAGGCTGTTTTTTCTCGGGATAATGGAGTCAAGGGGATCTGCCAATAACCCTTCGTCAAATCCAGTGTCGAGTAAAAGCGAGCCGTGCCTAGTCGATCAAGCAACTCATCAATAAGATGCATTGGGTACACATTGAATTTAGACACCGCGTTGACTTTTCTATAGTCTACACAGAACCGAACCGACCTGTCGGCCTTGGGTACCAAGACCACCGGGCTGCTCCAGTCGCTGTGGGACTCCTCAACGATGCCCATTTTGAGCATGGCCTCGAGTTCTTCCCGAACCACTTTTTTCTTGTGTTCGGGTAGCCTGTAAGGGCGGCTATGCACTACCACCCCCGGGGGCATCTCAATGTGGTGCTCTATGAGGTCGGTGCGGCTGGGCAGGGGCGAGAACACGTCCAAAAATTCGGTCTTCAACTGGGCAACCTCCACGAGTTGGGTCGGGGAGAGGTGGTCTCCACAGGGGACCGGAGAGGTATGCGATGCCAATGCTCCCTTTTGAACCTCCGGCCCTAGCTCTGCCTTCTCTGGAACCACTGACACCAACACCACGGGGACCTCCTCCTTCCAGAGTTTGAGCAGATTGAGGTGGTAAATCTGTAATGCCCACCCCTGTCCGTTCGCCTCACCTTGTAGTCAACGTCCCCGACTCGCCGTGTGACCTCAAAGGGTCCTTGCCACTTGGCGAACAATTTGGAGCTCGATGTGGGCAACAGTACGAGTACTTTATCTCCCGGTGTGAACTCCCTAAGGCACGTACCCTTGTCGTACAGGCAGGTTTGCCGTTCTTAGGCCTGCCGCAAATTCTCCTGGGTTAGGTGTGTGAGTGTGTGGAGTTTTGCACGCAGGTCCATAACGTATTGAATTTTATTTTTACTTGGCTAAGGTCCCTCCTCCTAATTTTCTCGCAGCACATCTAAAATGCCGCGCGGCTTACGCCTATATAACAATTTGAATGGGGAGAACCCTGTGGAGGCTTGGGGGACCTCTCGCACTGAAAACAACAAGGGTTTAAGCCATTTATCCCAATCACGTGCGTCCTCGCTTACGAATTTCCTAATTATATTTTTGAGGGTGCGATTGAATCGTTTGACTAAACCTTCCATTTGTGGGTGATAAACGCTGGTGCGGATCGGCTTAATACCTAATAACCCATAAAGTTTGTTCAGTGTTTGTGACATAAACGAGGTGCCTTGATCAGTCAGAATCTCTTTCGGGATTTCAACTCAGGAGATAACACAGAAAAGCGCCTCCGCAATATTGCGTGCTGAGATATTGCGAAGAGGCACTGCTTATGGGTATCGCGTTGCATAGTCCACTTGAACTAATATAAAGCAGTACCCTCATGTTGACCAATCTAATGGCCCGACGAGATCCAACCCAATTCTTTCGAACGGGATCTCGATTAATGGGAGAGGGCGCAAAGGCACTTTTGGAATGGCCGCTGGATTTACTAACTGGCATTCATGGCACGCTGTACACCACCTATGGACATTGCCGCAAATCCCTGGCCAATAGAACCGGGCCATTATTCGGGCTAGTGTTTTATCCTGCCCTAAGTGTCCAGCCATGGGATTAAAGTGAGCCGCCTGGAATACCAATTCCCAGCGGCTTTTTGGAATCAAGAGCTGCGTGATTTGTTCTTTAGTCTGAGTGTCCTGCATCACTCGGTATAATCTATCCTTCATAATAGAAAAATAGGGGAAGGATGGGGTGGCGTTTGGCTGGAGCATTTGACCATCGATTACTCTCACTTGGTCAAATGAATGTCGCAGAGTCTCGTCTCGCAACTGCTCTAACGGGAAATCCATGAGGGATTCCCCGAGAGAGGGAGGAGGAGCCGGCGGCTCCTCACTCTGACGTGGAGATGACGTAGACGGCTCTGTGACAGCTGCTCCCACCAAAGTGACACCGGGACCTCCCCTTGCTAAACTACGGCAGGACCCACTCTTTACTAAATGACTCATTAACTCCCCGAATCCCGGCCAATCAGTCCCCAAAATTATAGAATGGGTGAGGCGAGGATTAACCGCAGCCTTTACTCTAAATTTTTCCCCTCTGAAAAAAATGTGGACTGACACTAAAGGGTAGCTGTGAACATCCCCGTGCATACACAACACCTTCACCAATTGTGCTCCCCCCAATGCCTCATCTTGCACCAGGCTTTGGTGAATTTAGGTCTGATTACAGCCAGAGTCCACCAACGCCTGATATGTATCCCCTTGGATACTCACCGGTATGCGACACACTCTGGCCCGATCGAGGGCGGCTCCTAGCGCATCGGGGATCCAGACCACCGCGCCCACCTCCATCACCGAGCACTGATGCTGGAGGTGCCCCGGCTCCCTGCAGCACCAGCACACTGGCCCGGGCTCTCTCTCTCTGCACCGGTGTTCTTGATATCACTCACCTGAGGGGGGGAAGACACAGACACGGAGGTAGGAAATGGTAGGACACTGCGGGTGTGGCGGGCCGGCTGGGGTGGAGCCGGCCCCCGCCTGTGTGGTGGGGGAATGGGTTGAGGGAGAGGAACAGAAGGGGAGAGAGAGGGAGAGGGGAGGGGAGAAGGGGAGACATGCTGTCCTGCCATTGGAACGGCCGCCATATAGTCCTCCGCCAGCTCAATGGCCTGATCCAGCGACGCCGGGCGTTGGCACTGGACCCACTCCGCGGTTCCCTCTGGAAGTCGAGCAACGAACTGCTCCAGTGCCACCAGATCGATGATCTCCTCGGAGTCGTGGTTGTCAGCCCTCAACCACCAGTGGCAGGCGTCCCGGAGTTCCTGGCCAAACGCGAATGGCTGGCCGACCTCCTCCAGGCACAGCGCGCGGAAGCGCTGCCGCTGCTGCTCCGGAGTGCAACCCACACGCTGGAGCACGGCCCGGCGGAGGTCCACGTTGACCAGCCGGCTGTTGGAGGGGAGCTGTAGCGCGGCCAGCTGCGCCTCACCCGTGAGCAGGGGGAGGAGGCATGCCACGCGCTGTTCCACCGGCCAAACCCACGTGTCTGCTGCCTGCTCAAGGAGAGCGAGGAAGGCCTCGGGGTCATCGTGAGGGCCCATCTTCATCAGGGTGAGGTGGGAAGGGCCCGTGGCAGTGGAGGTGGTGGACCCTGCCGACGAGAGTCAGTGCCGGAACGCCCGGCGATCTTCCTGCTGCGCCAGCACCAGGGCCTCGAACTTTCGCTCCTCTTCTTCCCAGAGGGTGACCAGCGCCTGGTGCTGGCTCTGTTGGGCCATGGCGAGGGCATGGACCAGGTCCTTGAAGGGGAGGACTCCATGGGGCTGTTCTCCCCTGAGCTCCGGTCCCAGGTTTCAGCACCACTGTAGCAAGTGTTCTACATGGGTGGAGCACAGAAGCACGGCAGGCCAGTACTGAGTTCTCAATAATACTGAAGGATCACACACACCCCGGTCACAGGCTCTTCACCATGCTGCCATCTGGCAGACGCTTCAGGACACTGCGCAGCCGCACTACAAGACTGAAGAACAGTTTCTATCCTACTGCCATCAGACTTTTGGACTCCATGCATCACCTGCCCCCCCTCATTACTTCAGGATGTGCTGAACTGTGAGATGCCAGTGGTCCCCCCAGGTTGGGAAACCTGGAAGGTATGTGTGTGTGCCTGTAGCCGCAGGCTGTGTGTGTGTGGGGGGGGGGATGTCTGTCCAATAGTGTGATCACTGTCTGTCCAATAGTGTGATCACTGTACTAGGACATTACTGATACTGACCCCTGCTTTCCTGGACTGTGTAGTGGGGACTGTGCAATAGGACCCTGTGCATTGATCTGGGTAACTATACTGCATTCTGTGGCCACAGCTTTGTAATGTAATATGATGACTCACATGCACCTTATTTATTACTATTACTATTTATACCTCTATTTTTAACTTACCAACTGTGTGTGTGGGTATGTGTCCCATACCAACATTAATCTATCTCTACTGTGCTGCTAACTTGGTCAGTGAATACCTGAACCCTGCACCTATTTATTATTTATCTTAATTTTATATCATCACTTCCAACCTTACCAGTACATTTGATTGTATATATTTATTGTGTATTTTTATATTTTATATATATATTTTAAATATTGATGTACAGTACCTATATTGTTTAAACTACTTAATTTACTTATTATTTTTATGGGCATCTGTGGGCTGTTTCTAAACGACATCTCACTGTACTTGTATGGTGACAATAAAGTACTACTACTACTACTACTACTAACTCTTTTACTGTCAGTTTTTCAGCTTCTACACATTTTACTCATACACACACACCACACACACATGTGTTCTGGTCAGGAGAGCTCTCTTCCTCTGCTCTCTCTCTCCTTATATAGGGTGTGGTTGCTGGGAAGACACACAAACAAGTTAATTCACCTCAGGTGTAGTGATTCTGCCACTTACCTTCCCTGACTCTGCCCTCTGGTCACAGACCGACGCTTGACCACGCCCCCACTGCCATAGCAACTTACAAATAATGTGTAAGCATCATTGGAGTTAATAAAGTTTGAACAGCATGAAGGAACATACCCCAACCCCCTGAAATTAATTTAAAATGAATTCTCAACGGATTTGGCATAATATAAAAAGGTCGTTTTTTTTACTCAGAAAAAGTAGAAAACTCTGCCTAGTTTGTGACCATGTCATGCATGCTAATGTGGAGAATACAAACATGCTATTTTGTAACAAAAACCTTTGAAAAAAAAGTTCATGTTTTACTTACAGCTTCTGAGCTGGTGGTCGATCGTCTTGACAGCACAGATCCAGGGATTAAATGCAACCAAAGCAAAACCACTACCGAAGGCACCAAAGTTTGAAAAGTCACTGTGGTTGAAATGATCAGAACACAGTACTAATGGGGCATTATACTTTGCTGGTGGTGTTTCAAAGATAAATTCCAACCATTTATTCTTCACCTCTTCTATCTTGGGCAAGAAATGCAACATTGATGTCTTACTGCCACAAATAACACAGGGCACGAACTTGTTCAGACATGTTTTCAACTTGCTGTTAGGTCCTCTTCATTAGCTACTGACGAGATGGGCTCTGCTCAGTGTTGCCAGATACTGCTGATGTTTTCCAGCCCAATATATGTTCAAATCTGCCAAAATGCACTTAAAACCACCCAATCTGGCAACACTGGCTTTGCTATCTCTCCTTGCGCTTAAATCCAAACTTCCTTCCTGTGGATGGTCACAAGCCAAGGTGGGCTTTTTCAGATCCACTCATTTTTCTGACTATTTTCTTTCATAAGCTAATACAGGGAATGGGGATAGAATTACATTTTCACATGCAGCATGCATATGCAACTCGGAGTGAACTATGGTATTTCAAAAAGAGCCAGTATTAAACGTTTTTGGTGGAAGCGCACCTTTAAAGAGTTATTATCATAACAGCAGTTAGAGTCTGCGGTTAGAGTCTAACAGTGGTTAGAGTCCATGGGCATTTTTAAAGTAAGGTTTTTGGCTTGTTAGAGAAACCTACCTTCTGTTGATTAACAGTTAGCAATAAGTATAGCTACACATGGTATCTGGGACACTGGGATACAGAGATACTGAGCAGACCACCATTCTCTATTGCACAGAGTTAATATTTTGTGAATCTCGAGTATGGGTCAGAAAAACACTAAAGCTGCAGAAGAAAAGGGTTTGATACCATTTCCAGCATCCTCCAATGTTAAATATATGACACAAAATTATGGTCTGGATTCATGTAAACAATTCAGATTTTGGGTTGAATGTTGTGGCTTTCCTGTGGCAGGAAGTTTGAGTGTTAGACAAATGTCAGTATGAGAAGAAAAACTTAAACAAACTGAGAAAGAAAATAAAGAGAAGAAGAAAATGCACAGAGTTAATGTGGAATGGGCTGCATTTAAAATGTGACAAGCAAAGGCTGCAATGCAAGATCAACATTCTAACACATCACAGGGACAGAGAGGTGTAAAAAATAAGAAGGGAACTGAAGACTCCCCAGCACATGCTGATGAAGATGGGAAGATTCACACAGTCCTCCATATGCCAATGGTCGCTGCAGCCAGCCCAGAAGGCCCAGTTATGGTCTTCTGTCCCTTGAGCCCAGAGGAGATTATGCAGATGGCTGCTGAAATAAAGGACCCTAGGCAGCATGTGGCTCCAAAGTGTGCTGAGGAGCTGCTTCATTTCTGCAAGACATATTTCCCCACTAGTCATGAAATGCACTGCATCTTTGTGAAGAAACTGATACTAGAGTTTAATAAGGTTGACACTGTTTTCCCTTAAACAGAAATCCATGCACAGAACCCAGACTGGGAAGACGGTGCTAACACAGCATACCAAGACTTTATTACAACCATGCAAACCTGGCTGATTGAACAATTCCCAGTGCACATGGATGTCACACAAGTCATAACAGGAAGAGGATGAAACCCTCTTGCAATACTTACAATGCCTCACAATTGTCCATGATACACATCCTGGCTTGGAAAGACCATGAGTAGCCAGGTCATGCCCTATGAGGCTCATTTGAAGAATGCCCTCCTGAATGGTCTAAAGCCCAAGATTGCAAGAATGGTCAAAGATGGGTGTGTTACATGGGAAGTCTGTAAGCTGTCCAAGCTTGAGAGACATGCTGCACATGCAGGGAAGAGGGTGAATAAAAAGGTGGGGTGCAAACATAAAGCCAGAGATGACACCATGCACAAAGCCATGCTCACAATGGTACAAGTAGTGGGAGACAGACACGAAGCCAGGGGAGCAGGCTGAGATCAAGGCCATGGAGGCTGTGGATGTGGGAAATAGGCTGTTCTGAAAACAAAGGCTGTTTCATCTGTGGAGCACAAGCTCATTGGGCCCATGACTGCTCCAAAAAGGGGGGAAAAAGGCAAATCTAGAGCTAACCATAGAACAGGCAGACTGAAAGCTAGCTCAACTCCCCTCGGATCCTGTTAATAACAAAGATCCTGTATGCAATGAAGACTCTGCTTTGCTTTTTCATGCTGCTATCACACACTTAGAAGATAGGGAAAGAGTCCACTATGTAGGAACATACACTCTTTATACAAATAAGGTGTGTCAAAAATGCCTATGCTTGCTTTAACTGTCTCTGGTAAATCTCTC
Source organism: Neoarius graeffei (assembly GCF_027579695.1). NCBI lineage: Eukaryota > Metazoa > Chordata > Actinopteri > Siluriformes > Ariidae > Neoarius > Neoarius graeffei. The sequence goes on along the minus strand of NC_083569.1, from coordinate 66,709,700 downwards.
AGCTTGGGAGCAGGGCACTCTGTAATTAAGGCTTCAGATTTTTCCCACTCCACCTAAGATCAGTGGATGGCTCCAGATAACTGTGGGTGGTTCAGGACAACAGGTTTTGGAGACATTCACTGTTCCCCTCCCATGCAGCCTTGATGAGTCTGAAACTTTCAAATTTCAATTTTTGCTCTCACACTGATGTCCAGTATCTATTGGCTATCACTCGCTAACAAGTAAGATTGTTATCTTATGTACTTGCAGATGGCTGATGAGGCCAATCCTGGACTTGCATATGTGGTGGCAATGAGAATGCTGGGTAGTGGGCTCCGGGGAAGAGCATTGCTGTTAGTTGCTTGTTGTACTTTCCTTCTCTCCCTCCTCCTGGTTGCATCTCAGTGTAGACTTTCTTCATAGATCTTAGTGCCTTCAGCCACCAAATACCTCCAAACAGAGCATTCTTTGGCTAGCCCCTCCCAGTTGTCAGTGTCAATGCCACATCTCTTTAGGTTTGACTTGAGATTGTCTTTGAAATGCTTGTACACACTGATGTCCAGTAAACCTCTTAGGTAGAGACCTAATGCACAAACTTAACATACCGTAAGTCTCATCAGCACCTCCAATGGGATTAAAGTCATAAGGCCCTCAATGGAGGATAACCCTTGCTCAATTATGTTAAAGTAAGACCCTACATCTCCTCTCTGTATGTATAAATGGAGACTGGCACCCTCAGATATCTTATCTACGAACCATAAACTGGTTGAAATGGCAAAAACATATACTAATCCCTACAACACAGAATATATGTTACCCACTGAAATCCATTGCACAGCCCCTGTGAGCTGTGATATGCCAGACATTAAATTTGAGCAAGAATGGTGTAGACAGGACAAGAAGTATGAGAAGATTATTCTTAGAAAGCTTTGATCAGCACACAGATGTGTGGTGTATGTTAGTCCTGCTCAGGAAGATTCAGGCCAGAGCTTTATGTTTGACTCTTGCATAGTTCCACATGTGTTATTGATGAAAGAAAAGGGGGATCACTGGAAAGATTTGGGCCTGTGGGTGTGCACGTGTGAATGAGTGTGACTGGTGCTATACCAAAGATTTGACAGTATTGTACAGCAAAACATTAGATGCTTATCAGATGGACCTAAATTTCATTGTCCCTATAGTGAGATTTTTTTTTGACAGAAAAAGACATGGAGGAGGGCAAATGGGCTGATTCGCAGTTTCCCAAATTGACCATTGATTCTCCATGTCTCACAGAAGTGCCTAAACAACTCTGGGCAACAGGTAAACATGATGTAGGCCTCATAAAAAGGCATGGAACCAGTTGTGATCACCCCAAAATCAGATTTCAGGCCATGTCAAAGCCAATATCTACTAAAACCTGAGGCCATAGAGGGCATTAGGCCCAAATCCACATACTATCCTTTCACAGATACCATCTAATAGCACTCATTTTTCAGTTCTGAACTTGGCCAATGCTTTCTTCAGCATCCTGGTGTACCCAGAAAGCCAGTATTGGTTTGCTTTTCAGTTTGAGGGCTGCCCCTACACTTTTACATGCCTGTGTCAAGGCTATTGTAAATCACTTGCCATTTATAATGAAGCCCCAGGGCAGAGTCTTAGTTCTCTTTGTCTCACTGAAGGATCTGCACTTTTCCAGTATGTGGATGATCTGCCGGCCTTGCCCTCTGAAGCACAGTGTAGAAGAAACACCATAAAATTTCTGCAGCATCTTGCAGAAGGACACAAGGCAAGCCTCCAAAAGCTTCAGTTTGTCCAGATACTTGTTAAGTTCTTAGGACAGAACATCTCTAGCTCAGGTAGGTCACTTAAGGAGGACAGAGTTGCCGCCATCCAAAACATTTCCAAGCCTGTTATGAAGAATCATATGGTGTCATTCTTAGGGATGTGGTCCTATTGTCATTCTTTCAAACCTAATTATGCTGTTCCATAGTCTCCTCTCAGCTCTCTGATCCACAGAAAGGGACTCCAGGCACACAACACTATTACTTGGACCCCCGAGGTGGAGGAGGCATTGGTTTGACTAAAAACAGCTCTTAAAAGTACACCCACACTGGGTATTCCAGATCCAACACACTCCTTTACTCAGACAGGAGACGAGAGAAACAGGTGTATGACCTCGATGCTCCTGCAGGAGCATGGAGGTAAGTTATGACCAGTCGCCTATTATTTGGCCAAGCTGGATCCTATGGCTGTGAGGCTTCCACTCTGCCTGAGAGCAATTGCAGCAGCTGAAAAGACAGTGGTCACATCCAGGGATATTGTGGGGTATGTAGACCTAACACTTTTAGTCCTGCATGCATTTTTGATGCTCTTACTTGAACAAAAGATGTCATGTTTGTCAGCAGCGGGGTGGCTCAAGTACAGCACAGTTCTCTTGGAAATTCCTAATATCACAGTGAAACATTGCACAGTCTTGAATAATGTGACTCTCCTTCCAACAGAGGAGGATGGCAAGCCCCATTGATGCATCATGACAGTTTCTCAGGTCTGCAGTCCATGTCTGGACCTCTCTGAGGTCACACTACACAATCTGGACCTGATCCTTTTTGTGGATGGGTCCGCCTTGTGAGATCCCGAGTCAAGCACAAGTCAGGTCGGTTTTGCAGTTGTTTCAGAACGCTCTGTCCTTGCCACAGGGTCACTCCATAAGCATTATTCTGTGCAGGTGGTGGAGCTTGTGGATATCACAGAAGCATGCAGATTAGTTGAAGGTAAAGCCTCACTCACAACCCACTGTATGTGCTGCTATGGGCAGTCTACAGTAAAAAATTTGGAAAAACTGTGCTTGAGACTTGTGCGACACTTGAGTGTGTTCAGCGCCATAGAAGGTTGCAGACTGCCTGTGGAGACTTTTGGTCCTGCACATGCAAATTCTATGGGTCTTGAGACAAATCAAGAACACATACACTATGTACAGAACCCTTACTCGTTTTGTGCACCTGAACCAAGTCAGCAGCACAGCTAGTAGGGGCTTTTTGCAATGACAGTAAGGCTTATGAATGACGCACAGTCATTGTATGAGTGATGTGCCTCAGAAGTACTACACAAGTATTCCACATTTGCTATTTGTGCGGCGCGCAAGACAGAAGTACATCTCACTTTCTACCCCTATGTGTGGTGTGCATGCGACCTAAACGCAGCACATGTGACCTGCACGCGACACGAGGGGCAAGACTCTGGGTATATATATTGGGGAGGAACCAAGGAACCGATCATGTAGTGTGTAGAATTGTAGAGGGGAAGAAGACCACTTCATTTGCTGTTTTTATTTGAGTATATGTTTAATTTACCATGCAAACATCAAATAATAAAACATGAGTATAAGGGAATAACGCATTTTATTACACTGTAAAAAATCCCAACTACATAGCCCAATGGTTTGAGCACTGAAACATACTTTGACTCTGAGCTGCTGTCCTGCTCCTACTGAGTGGTGCGACGGGGTGTCGGGATGTCCTTGTCCTTATCACTGAGCATAGCACAATGGCCTGACAGTGACGATGGGTTTGCAATGTCCTCACTTCTGGGCGTTGTTAGCTGAAACAGACATGAAAATCAGGATATATAATATTAATTACATAAGCATATAGATACTGAAATGAATGCTTAAAGCATGTGTATTTACCTGTGAAAATACCTCTGGCGGGGTGCTGTGCCTTCTGCTGGCTTGAAGGCATACTTCTCCCTGTCCGTGCAGGGCTCACTGGTGCTGCTACCATCATCAAATTCTTCCTCCTTCTCCCCCTCTGCTGTTTCAGGCTGGATTACTTCATTTTTGCTTGCTTCTTCTTGGGTCCCATTTTCTAAACTTTAAACTGAATTTTTTTTTTCCCACAAAACATCCAATGTTATTCAGCTGAAAGGCAGATGCAGAATGCTGCAGACACATTGGTTTTATACCCACTCCTGGCTTGCGTCACACACAAGTTTTGGGTGATTGTAATGTGCTAATCACATGCATCACACATGCTTCACAAGTGTGGCCCGAACTTGTAGCACAGGAAACTGGTAAAATGGAAGTCTCACACACTCCACACTCACTGAGCATGCACTGATCACATGCGTCAGATATACACTTTCCAAGGGCTAACAGCTCAATTTTTCCCATGCCTAGAGGAAGTCAGGTGTGCAACCTGTACTTGACAAGTACTTTGCCCGTACTCCTCCACCAAACTTTCCCCCGGGTTCACCGCGACCCTGTGGCATGGCTGCAAGCTACCAAACCTTGTGACCTGTGCATGTCCCAAACACTTACAGCAGTTTGTGAGTGAGGCTTAAGTCAACAACTATCTACAGATACAGTAGGTATGCTTTTGGTGTTGTCCATGACTTTGGCACCCTGTGGAAGCATTGAGGCTTTCTTACCTCCACAGGGAAGCCTATTACACATCACACACTTAGTCAACAGCTTCTTAATGCTGTATTGCTTCCTAAACAAGTAGCAATTTTTAAATGTGATGCCCACATTAATGCCTCTGATCCTGTTTCCTTAGGTAATGCTGTTGGAAAGGCTACAGCATCCAAGGGCTCCCCTCATGTGCATGCACTAACCTCGGTTTCTTCCACAACACCAACACCTACACCTGATTTGCAGGACCTACAAAAATGAGCTATGCCACTGGAGATTCGGCAGTAGAAGAAAGTAGGCTGTGAAAAGCACAATGGTGTTTGGTCTGGTCCAGATTCCGGTAAGCCATGTCTGCCACGGGGTACTTCCAACATTTTGCTAAGTTGATACATTGGGTGAGACCATGTATCAAAAGGGGGAATGATGTGGCTAAGCACTGCTTCATGAAAGGCTTCACAGTATTTTCCCAAAAATGTTCTTTCTGTGCCACACAAAACAAAGGCCATTGGCAGGCAGCCCCTCAGGCTGCACACCCAGTCCCAAACCTCCCATTTGACCATTTACAGATAGACTTCATTGAAATGACACCCGCTGAAGGGAAGAAATATTGTCTTATAATAGTAGACATATTTTCTAAGTGGGTAGAAGCTTTTCCTACATCCAAACAAGATGCAGGGGCAGAAGGAAAGGTTCTGCTGTCTGAAATAATTCCCAGGTGGGGTATTCCACAGAAAATAAGTATCAAGAATGGAACCCCATTTGTCAACCAAGCCCTCAAACAGGGAGGAGAGATGCTGGGTATAGACTTAAGACAGCACTGTGCATACCATCCCATGAGTGGGGGCACAGTAGAAAGAGAGAATGGCACTCTAAAAAACAAATTGGCTAAATGCTGTACAGAAACAGGACTAAACTGCATAAAAGCCCTCCCTATTGTTCTTTTCCATATGCACATACAGGTAAGACCAAAAAACAAACAGCCCATTTGAGGTACTGTTTGGCAAACCAGCGAATACAGGAATAGGGCCAAACCCGATACCACACCTAACAACAAATTTGTGTGAAGAAGAAATGTTGCATTATTGTGCAGAACTATCTTCTGTTTTGTGTGCCACCCACAAGCAGGTGAAAGATGCTTTTCTGCAGTCTGCAACAGGTGCACTTCATGATCTGCAGCTCGGTGACTGGATAGTGGTGAAGGACTTCTGACATAAAAGCTGGAGACACCGCAGATGGCTTGGTCCATACCAGATCCTCCTGATGACAAAGACAGCTATTAAGGTCAGCGACAGAGCCACATGGATACACACCAGCCACTGGAAGTGAGTGCCAATGCCCGAACCTGAAGGGAAAGAAGAGGACAAGGAAAACAGTGAGTGAAGGAAGGAGTTGGTGAGATGGAATAGGGTGTCCCTGAGTCTTGGTGAGCTGGCAAGAGTGCAAAAGGGCATGCCTGCACTCGGAGCACCAACAAACATCAAGAAGGACAAAGGGTCACCCAACCCAAACCTCTCCCCAACAACCACAGTATGAAGAACCCACTAGTCCATCACCAGCTTAGGGTGTGGGCTGTGTTGGCCTTACTGGGAACCCTGGTGGTGACTCTTACATGCATCCTGCCATTTGTCATCACCTCATCTGACACAAGCATTGGTCCACACCTGGTCCCAATACAGAGGAATTAATTCTGGAAATATGCAAATTTCATGGCAGCAGCTCTGAATGTGACAGAGGACTGTGTGGTGTGTACAGTCCTGCCGACATCTACACACCAACCTTTTCCTTTCAAACCTGTGGAGGGCAAGGAGAATGACACCCTGCAGGCAATAGCATATGTGAACATGATGGTTCAGGGATGGAAGAATATGTACTAGAATAAATATGTTGTTATAATAATAGAAGTCTTACCCATTCATTCTGGTTTAATAAAGAGCAAGACCCATATGAGCTGAATAGGAGTTTCTCTGGATAATGAGATGCCATCATCATCATCATCATCATGAACTCTCCAAGAAAACAGTAATTCATGTGCATACGCAGTGAAGACAGCAGCATTCCATGAGGGAAAATCCCAAGCTCACTCTGCCAGATCATGTATGATACCTATAACAAAACATGCAAGTGCCACCAGAACAATTGCACCCTGTTACATCTGGGGAGGACCTTTGACCAATTCGGCATGGGATACCTCCCAGACTGGTACTGGGTATGTGGAAGCCAGGCCTACAATTACCTCCCCAATGACTGGACAGGTGTGTGTGCCTTCATTCAACTACTAGCACTTACAACAGTTCAAGTGGGGATGACACCTAAACAGACCCAACGACACAGAAGGTCAGTACAAGATGATGAGTTCCCCTGTCCTGAACATCATTTAGAGCCCAAGTGGGAAAAATTCCTATATGTGGCAGATCACAGAATCCAGGGACACATGTCTGCCCGGGGGCATTTTGAGTTATTGACAGATTCAGAAAGTACAGTTTCTAAGCTTTCCAATGATGCCTTCCATGTGGAGATCTGACAATATTTGAAGAATGTGTGGCCTTTTGAAAGTGTATACTTCTTAAAACAGAAAAGGGAGAAAATCGCCCTCAAAGTTTTCCATCTCAGCTACTCTGGGTGTAGGGCGGGCACATAATGGTGCTCATTTGCATGACATTAAGGAAAGCCCTACCCCCTACTAGCTAGCACGATACTACTTTCATGTAAACAAAGATCACCACGTCAATTTTCCTTCCATGCAAAGTATGCCCAACACAATTATGAAGTACAAAAATAAGTCCTAAAGTATACTTTAACGTTTTGTGGTTGAAAAATTACTCACACCGTAAGAAAGAAAGATAGCACGATGATGACAACTAACACAACACTAGTTTCATGTAAAGCCTCGGTCACAACCGGCCGTATGTGCTCCTACGGCCGGTCTACATGCAAAAAACGCAAGAAACACATGGAGAGTGTGCATGAAACACAAGAGAGCGCACGTGTGATGTGCTGATTTTCGAGCCACAGACCGGCCGCAGAGGTTCTTTGTCATGTCAAACAAACTCTACGGGCGCTTACGTTTTTTTCAGGTTGCAAGACAAACTTATGGCCAACACACGTCTTTCTCCGTGAACAAAAAAAAATGCAGCGATTTGGGAAACGCCAAAAATCATACGGCCAAAAAAATCGTACGTCTGGTTGTGACCTAGGCTTAACCAAACCACAACACTCTCCGTTACATGCAAAAATAACCACACAGCCTTAGATTAATAAACTCACCCCATCAGAAAGAGAAACGGCGCCTTGCACACATCAATGCCTCCGATGGAATGTAATCCTAGAATGGTCCATGTATCATCCAATCATTCAAGTATTCCATTCAATCTGGAAAACGAGGTTGCGGGTTTTTTTTGCTAGAAATGGTCATCTCCGATGTAAATACCGTGTGTCTGTTTGCTTTGCAGTGTTTCAGCTCCTCTGCGCTCTGTTTAGTAACTCATTCCATAGTGAAATCACACGCCTGTATGTAGTTAAGTAGCCATGCGCTCAGCTCGGATCATACAGCTGATTCGCGGAAAAAAAAAAAAAAAAAAAGACTTAAATCATCATGTGAATGGCCCATATGGTAATTTACCCACATCCCCCAGCAGGCTACAGTCCTGACAAAAACGAGACAATTTGCAACAAAAAAATGTATGCTTTTCCAACAAAACAATCTATTATCTGAAATACTGATTGCATTCTTCAAGATCTCAACTTGCACATGATGGAAAAAAACAAAAATCACAAATTTCGAAAAAAAAATGCTTCTTTTGCGATTATCTCGGATTCGTTTTGGCCGACATGTGTCCCTGGATTCGATGAGGGGTCACATATGCAGATTTGTCAAGTAAAGTTTATTTGTATAGCGCTTTTAACAAACATTGTTGCAAAGCAGCTTTACAGAATTTGAATGATTTAAAATATGAGCTAATTTTATCACTAATCTATCCCCAATTAGCACGCCTGTGGCGATGGTGGCAAGGAAAAACTCCCTCAGATGACATGAGGAAGAAACCTCGAGAGGAACCAGATTCAAAAGGGAACTCATCCCCATCCGGGCAACAACAGACATGACTATAACATTAACAGTCCTAACAAAGTCAGCTTCATTGATGCTATAACTCCCCATCAATGGAAACCCGAGGGCAAAACTGTTTATGACAACCATAGTCCTAAAGTCAGCAAGTCAACTGCAGTCCTAAAGTCACCAAGTCAACTGCAGATCAAAAGTCAGCAAGTCAACTGCAGTCCCCAGCCACAAAAGCACCACTGCAAGAGTCCAGAGCGTCCTCCAGGTGCAACCCCCAACTGTCCACATGGGGCCGCCCTCCATAGGAGTGATGCGATGAGACTCCAACCAGACACAGGGCACCAGGATGGGCCAGGCAGGTCTGAGGAGCAGAAGAGGTCAGTATCTTGATCCCAGGACCGACATGTAACTCAGAGGGACAGATTGGGGAGGGAGAGAAAACACAAGTTGTTAGGTATGCCCAATGTCATCTGAATAAGTAGGAACAGTATACATATTGCACTGAGCATAAGCAGGGACTCCGGCAACTAACTATGACAGCATAACTAAAAGGGGAGAGCCATAAGGTAACATGGGCATGAGGGAGCCCTGGGACATAAAGCAGCCAGCCACTACACCGTCAACAAACTTGAGTAAGCAAGCGAGTGGGGACTGACAGCATCCATACATCCCAGTTTACCAAAACACTATGTCTGAGGACCCTCCAGATCGACACCTTTACCTCATACACACCGTAAACAAAAGGCTTGACTAAACATATGTTTTCAGCCTAGATTTAAACACTGAGACTGTGTCTGATTCCCGAACACTACTAGAAAGGCTGTTCCATAACTGTGGCTTTGTAAGAAAAGGCTCTGCCCCTGATGTAGCCTTCACTATACGAGGTACCAGCAGATAGCCTGCACCTTTTGATCTAAGTAGGGGTGGTGGGTCATAGAGGAGCAGAAGTTCACTCAGGTACTGTGGTGCGAGACCATTCAGTGTTTTAAAGGTCGATAGTAGTACTTTATAATCAATACAAAATTTGATTGGGAGCCAATGCAATGTGGATAAGACAGGGGTGATGTGGTCATATTTTCTAGTTCTAGTAAGGACTCTTGCTGCTGCATTTTGAACTAACTGGAGCTTGTTTATGCACTTATTGGAACATCCAGACAGTAAGGCATGACAATAATCCAACCTGGAGGTAACAAAAGCATGAACTAGTTTTTCTGCATCATGTAGTAACATTAAATTTCTTATCTTAGCAATATTACTGAGATGAAAGAAAGCTATCCGGGTAATGTTATCAATGTGAGTTTTGAATGAAAGACTGGGGTCAATAATCATGCCGAGGTCTTTTACTGCTGCACGTGAAGAAACAGAAAGGCCATCCAGAGTTACTGTGTAATCAGAAAACTTACTTCTAGCTGCATGTGGTGCTAGTACAAGTACTTCAGTCTTGTCAGAGTTAAGCAAAAGGAAATTAATAAGCATCCAGTGTCTAATGTCCTTTACACATTCCTCAATTATCTTAAGCTGGTGTCTCTCATCAGGTTTTGCAGAAACATGCAACTGTGTGTCATCAGCATAACAGTGGAAACTAATACAATGTTTATGAATAATATCACCCAGAGGTAACATATATAAAGAAAAAAAGCAGTGGACCCAAGACAGAACCTTGTGGAACACCAAACTTTACCTCAGTATGTCTAGAAAGATCACCATTTATATCAACATACTGATAGTGATCAGTTAAATAAGACCTGAGCCAGGAGAGGGCCATTCCCTTAACTCCCACAACATTTTCTAGTCTATCCAGAAAAATGGAATGATCAATGGTATCAGATGCTGCACTAAGGTCAAGCAACACAAGCAGTGAGACACAGCCCTGATCAGACACCAACAGTAGGTCATTTACTACTTTAACCAAAGCTGTCTCTGTGCTATGATGAGGTCTAAATCCTGACTGATACATTTCATGGATGTTATTCCTATGTAAATGAGCATAACTGCTGTGCCACAGCTTTTTCAAGGATCTTGGAGATAAAGGGGAGGTTTGATATTGGCTGATAATTGGACAGCTGACAGGGATCAAGGTCAGGTTTTTTTAATCAGGGGTTTGATAACTGCTAGTTTAAAGGATTTGGGTACATAGCCAATCATAAGAGAATAATTAATTATTTTTAGAAGCGGTTCAATTACTTCAGGTATTATCTGTTTGAATAGACATGTAGGTAAGGGATCTAGTACACAAGTTGAGGCTTTTGATGCCGAGATTAATGAAAGTAATTCAGTTTCTTTTAGGGGAGTAAAACATTCTAATTGATGATCTGATACAGTTATATTGTTAACTACAGGGTCACTTACATTGTCTGACCTTAAATTAGTAGTTTGAATTTTTTGTCGGATATTCTCAATTTTGTCATGAAAAAAATTCATGAAATCGTTGCTACTACATACTACAGTATGCATGTGTTGATAGTGGACTTATTCATGGTTAATTTTGCTACAGTATTAAATAGGAATCTAGGATTATTTTTGTTATCTTCTATTAGGGAGGAGAGATATGTTGATCTAGCAGCACTAAGAGCTTTTCTATACTTCAGGAAGCTCTTCTTCCATGCTAATTTGAACACTACCAATTTTGTTTGATGCCATTTACATTCCAATTTTGGAATGGTCTGTTTCAATGTGTGAGTGTCATCATTATACCAGGGTGCTAATTTTTTGTCTCTGACCATTTTCCTTTTAAGAGGAGCTACATTATCTAAGGTATGGCGGAATGTTGACTCTAAGCATTCAGTTGCCTGATCAAGTTCTGCAGGGGCTAACAGTGACCCAATCAAAGTTGATAACTCTGGGATATCATTTATAAAGCTCTGTGCAGTAGTTGATGTGAATTTACATTTAATACAGTAGCGTGGTGAGGTGCATATATTATTACTCAGACATATTTTGAATGAGATGAGATAATGATCTGAGAACTTTAGACTGTGGAAGTATGACTATATTTTCTATGTTTAATCTGAATGTTAGTATTAAATCGAGGGTGTGACCACCATTATGGGTCGGTCCTATGACATTCTGATTAATCCCTACTGAATCTAAAATAGACACAAACACTGTTTTCAAAGGGTCTTCTGGGTTATCGAAGTGAATATTAAAATCTCTGACAATGAAAGCTTTGTCGAAGGAAATAACCAGATCTGAGATAAAATCTGCAAATTCAGAAAGAAACTCAGAATATGGCCCCGGGGGCCTGTAAATAATAAGTAACGGAATTAACTGGGTAGGCTTATTTTTCGAGGCTACATACATTGAGTATGAAGAACTTCAAATGTTTTAAATTTATAACCAGGTTTTTATGTTACACCTAGATAATCATGATAAATAACCACAACGCCTCCTCTGCCAGTTAGACGAGGCTGATGTATATAACTGTATCCAGGAGGACTCGCTTCATTTAATGCTATATATTCATTTGGCTTAATCCATGTTTCAGTTAAACAAAGTACATTAAACTCCTGATCAGTAATGAGTTCATTAGCCATTAGTGCTTTAGATGTAAGAGATCTAATATTTAATAGCCCCACTTTTAGATCAAAGGTGCTGGCAGCAGCTGTACAGTCAGTATGATCTAATTTTATATTGATTAGGTTACTGGAACAAACTCTCTGAATATTTCTACCTTTTTGTTTAGCTCTGGAAACAGACACAGTCTTGATGTAGTGGACCCTGAGTGATGACTCCGTGCAGCTAGCAGACAGTCAGTTTGGCCTGTTCGTTTGCAGCACCACCTGGACAACCAGCAGTTCAGTGACCATAACCTGCTGTAAGCTACATCGCCACACCGCATTGGGATGGAGCCAGAGCATACTACAGCATCGGACATCACCTTAGCTAATTTAAAACACCTCTACAAAGTTACTCTGTGGCAGGTGAAGGAAGAGAGTGTTATGAGCATACTCAATCCAGGGTAGGTACTTACTCCAAGAACTGGCATCCCTGGACACCATGCACCTGAGTGCAACCTCGAAAGCCTGGTTTGCCCCTTCTGCCTGGCCATTGGTCTGTGGGTGGAAGCCTGAGGAGAGACTACAGGTGGCCCTGATGAGTTTGCAGAAAGCCCTCCAGAATTACGCAGTGAACTGAAGACCCCAGTCAGAAACGATGTCAGTGGGCAGTCCATGTAGACGGAAAATGTGCTGGATGAGTAGTTCAGCAGTTTCTTTGGCTGAAGGGAGCTTGGGCAGAGGGATGAAATGAACGGTCTTGGAGAAATGGTCAATGACAGTGAGAATGCATATGTTGCCACCTGAGTTGGGGAGTCCTGTGACGAAGTCCAGGGCGATGTGAGACCAAGATCAATGTGGAGGAGGGAGGGATCTTAGCAAGCTGGCAGGGGGTTGATTGGCTGTCTTGTTCTGGGAGCATGTGTCGCAGGCTGCCATGAACTCCTGAACGTCCTCCTTGATGGATGGCCACCAAAAGCACTGCTGGATGAGTGCCAGGGTTCAGGCGGCTCCTGGATGACAGGCCAGCTTGGAGCCATGACCCCACTGCAGCACCTGGGTTTGCACAGGACCGGGAACAAACAGATGGTTAGGAGGAATGTTGTTGGGGTTACCTTCACCGGGTCCTGCTCCAGGGCCTTCTGCATGAGCATCTCAACCTCTAGAATGGTGGCTCTCACCAGACAGCATGGGGAAAGGATGGTCTCGGCCAGCTTGGACTCCTCTTGGTGGGAGGAGAACATCCTGGACAGGGCATCAGGTTTGCCATTCTTGGAGCCTGGGCAGTAGGAAAGCATGAAGTTGAACCGGGAGAAGAAGAGAGACCAACGGGCTTGATGGGAATTAAGGCATTTGGCGGACTTTAGGTACTCCAGATTCTTTTGATTGGTCCAGACTAGGAAAGGGAACTCCAACCCCTCGAGCCAGTGCCTCCACTCCTCCAAGGCTAGTTTAACAGCCAGTAGTTCTCGGTCGCCGATGTCATAATTCTGTTCGGCTGGGGATAGCCGGCGGGAGAAGAAGGAGCATGGGTGGACCTCGTGGTCACTGGCCCTCTGGGAAAGTATAGCTCCAACCCCTGACTTGGAAGCATTGACCTCGACAATAAACTGCTTGGTTGGATCGGGTATGGTGAGAATGGGTGCTGTGGTAAACCTGCACTTAAGCATGGAAAAGGCTTTCTCTGCTTCCTCCCCCCACTTGAACTTGGTCTTGGTCGAGGTCAGGGCTGAGAGAGGTATGGCCACCATACTGAAGTTGCGAATGAAGCGCCTGTAGAAGTTGGCGAATCCTAGTGTGATGCCACGGGGAACATATTTTGATAAGGGCTTTATTTTGACATTCTAATTTCTAAGACTTTGGTCTGATGTAACTTACTGTTTCTGGAGTAGCCATTTTTCAGTTGTTCAATGTGAAGGACACATGTCAGCTCAGCTCCTCTGAAACTTTATCTTTCCTTTTGGTGTGGCATTGCCAGTAAGTAAATTTATGTTGATTTACCTGTGGAAATAAATAGTTAATGTATAGATAAATTGTTTAATTGAATATTTCATGAGAAAATAAATTAATTCATGTGAAAACAGTAAGGCAGTTAATGTACTGGAAATGGTTCATGACTCAGCTAAATTGTTAGCAATTCCTTTGTGTGACTTACCATAGACCTAATTAGCATGGAAGCTAAGCTAAGTATAGCATTTAGTTACCTACCTGTTCTACCGATTAATGTAGATATTTTGTAATACTTATCTGATTATTTGATACTTACCTGATGTTTAGATATTATTTTATACTTACTTGCTGTATTTGTATTTACAACCCCGATTCCAAAAAAGTTGGGACAAAGTACAAATTGTAAATAAAAACGGAATGCAATAATTTACAAATCTCAAACCGATATTGTATTCACAATAGAACATAGACAACATATCAAATGCTGAAAGTGAGACATTTTGAAATTTCATGCCAAATATTGGCTCATTTGAAATTTCATGACAGCAACACATCTCAAAAAAGTTGGAACAGGGGCAATAAGAGGCTGGAAAAGTTAAAGGTACAAAAAAGGAACAGCTGGAGGACCAAATTGCAACTCATTAGGTCAGTTGGCAATAGGTCATTAACATGACTGGGTATAAAAAGAGCATCTTGGAGTGGCAGCGGCTCTCAGAAGTAAAGATGGGAAGAGGATCACCAATCCCCCTAATTCTTCGCCGACAAATAGTGGATCAATATAAGAAAGGAGTTCAACAGTGTAAAATTGCAAAGAGTTTTAACATATCATCATCTACAGTGCATAATATCAAAAGATTCAGAGAATCTGGAAGAATCTCTGTGTGTAAGGGTCAAGGCCGGAAAACCATACTGGGTGCCCGTGATCTTCGGGCCCTTAGACGGCACTGCATCACATGCAGGTATGCTTCTGTATTGGAAATCACAAAATGGGCTCAGGAATATTTCCAGAGAACATTATCTGTGAACACAATTGACCGTGCCATCTGCCGTTGCCAACTAAAACTCTATAGTTCAAAGAAGTCGTATCTAAATATGATCCAGAAGCACAGACGTCTTCTCTGGGCCAAGGCTCATTTAAAATGGACTGTGGCAAAGTAGAAAACTGTTCTGTGGTCAGACGAATCAAAATTTGAAGTTCTTTATGGAAATCAGGGACGCCGTGTCATTCAGACTAAAGAGGAGAAGGACGATCCAAGTTGTTATCAGCGCTCAGTTCAGAAGCCTGCATCTCTGAAGGTATGGGGTTGCATTAGTGCATATGGCATGGGCAGCTTACACATCTGGAAAGACACCATCAATGCTGAAAGGTATATCCAGGTTCTAGAGCAACATATGCTCCCATCCAGACGACGGCTCTTTCAGGGAAGACCTTGCATTTTCCAACATGACAATGCCAAACCACATACTGCATCAATTACAGCATCATGGCTGTGTAGAAGAAGGGTCCGGGTACTGAACTGGCCAGCCTGCCATCCAGATCTCTCACCCATAGAAAACATTTGGCGCATCATAAAATGGAAGATACAACAAAAAAGACCCAAGACAGTTGAGCAACTAGAATCCTACATTAGACAAGAATGGGTTAACATTCCTATCCCTAAAGTTGAGCAACTTGTCTCCTCAGTCCCTAGACGTTTACAGACTGTTGTAAAGAGAAAAGGGGATGTCTCACAGTGGTAAACATGGCCTTGTCCCAACTTTTGAGATGTGTTGTCATGAAATTTAAAATCACCTAGTTTTTCTCTTTAAATGATACATTTTCTCAGTTTAAACATTTGATATGTCATCTATGTTCTATTCTGAATAAAATATGGAATTTTGAAACTTCCACATCATTGCATTCCATTTATATTTACAATTTGTACTTTGTCCCAACTTTTTTGGAATTAGGGTTGTATTTCAGTTTTACCTTCTTTTCAATAAACCTTGCTAACTACAAGACTTGCCTCTTCCTTGAGGGATTTGTTGAAGAGATGAGTTTAGCTGGCTGTTGGCTTTAAGAACAGTACAGTAAAATGGCAGCCTCTCATCAGAAGATCGATGAAGATAGAGAGATTCAGCAAGAGCTTTCTGTACAAGTGCAAAAGGACACTGATGAACAATCTTTGGAGGTTAGATCCCAGGTATCCGGCTCTCACCGAACCAAAGGCTCACAGGCTTCAGCAATTAGCATGGCAGCTGCGCAGGTATGGGCAGATGCTGAAGCAGCTAAGGCTAGAGCAGCCTACAGCAGGAAAGAAAAGGAGCTAAAAATTGAGAAAGCTCACCTAGAAGCTGAATTGGAGGCACTCAGTCAAGAGAGAGATGCAGATGCAGCTATCGCTAAAGCACTCATCATGGAAGCTGCTGCTGCTTAAGGAAGCTCTCATGGTAGCTTGGCAGATTTTGAGTCATTACCCAAGGAACAGAATGCACAAGAGAAAGTCAGCGAATATGTTACTAAGCACACACATGTTGCAGAAAGCTATTTAGAAGAAGAATTGGATTCAACCCCTCAATCACCACAACTAACTGCCCAACCCATATACATTCATGGGCACGATGCTTCCACTCTAGCACAATCGAGCACCCTTCCAGATGATGGGATCCAGCAATGCCTCAGACCGCATCACACCCATATTCAGCCTCCTGCATCGCAGCCATTTATGCACCCTCCAGTGTCACATCACCAGAGGTGGAAAAACTGGATTGACAAAGTAAAAGCCCTGCTTAGGTTTTCCTTCTGCCTGTGCTCTCAACACAGGTGATTTCACCAATTAGCTCATCAACCTGGCTTAAGGGATGTGGTAATTAGGATCAGCTGGTTCATTTAATTGGCTGGAGCAAAAATGTGGCAGGGTTTTTACTTTCTGCACCCGGGTTTTTCCACCTCTGCACATCACACACGTATGCAGCCTCCTGTATCGCATCATGAACTCATGCAGCCTCCTGGATCACATCAGATCGACAGAGAGCAACGTGGGTCACAGTCTAACGCCTTATATTACCAATACTCACAGGGAGTCAACCAGCCTCACCCCAAAAGAGAACCAGGGGTTAATTCCTATTCACCACACCATCCGTCCAGCCAGGATGTAAACGGCAACATATTAGATCTAGCTAAGTTTCTGATAAGGAGTCAGCTGGTAACAAGTGGACTGAGTTGCTTTGATGACCAACCAAAAAACTACCTCAGCTGGAAGGCAACGTTCACCAGTGTGTTACAGGGCTTAGATATCTCAGCCAACGACGAAGTTGACCTTCTCATTAAATGGTTAGGCCTGATTCAAGTCAGTTAGCACGCAGGATGAAAGTGGTTAGTATCGGCCACCCATCTGCTGCTCTTAGACTGATTTGGACCAGGCTGGAGGAATGATATGGAGCTCCAGAGGCCATTGAGAAGGTGTTGTTTGCTAAACTGGATAACTTTCCCAAGATTTCCAATCGGGACAACCGCAGGCTTAGTGAGCTGGCAGATTTGGTGCTAGAACTTGAAGCTGCTAAACAAGACAGCTACCTCCAGGGGTTAGCATACCTGGACACAGCAAGAGGAGTTGGTCCCATTGTGGAAAAGTTGCCATTCTATCTGCAAGAGAAATGGATGACATTTGGATCAAAGTATAAGGAAGAGAAAGGAGTTGTATTTCCACCATTTGTAGTGTTCTCTGACTTCATAAGAAGGGAGGCCAAGGCAAGAAATGACCTGAGTTTCAACACCTGCAGCTCCGCAGCACCTACCTTGAAAAAGGAAAAGACAGGAAACCTAAATAACAAAAACCAAGTCACAGTTCACAAAACCAACATTTCCAAGGAAACAACAGAAAGTGGAACAAAGCAAACAGAGGACCCAAATGTACATTGTCCGATACATAAGAAACCCCATCCATTAAGAAAATGTAAGAGCTTCAGAGCTATGCTGCTCGATGACAGGAAGAAGTTCCTGAAGGACAACGGTGTATGTTTCCACTGCTGTACGTCAGTCTCACATATGGCTAAGAACTGTGATGTTGCTATAAAGTGTGCAGAATGCAACAGTGAGGAACATCTTGCCGCACTGCATCCAGGGCCTACTCCAAAGGGACCTAAACTGCAAAGCCCCTCCAAAGACCATGGCGGGGAGTCAAAGGATGTGTCAGAGCAGTCTGACGATGCATCAAGCTCAACTGTGAGGACCATGTGCACACAAGTTTGTGGTCAGGGCTTCAAAAGCAAGTCTTGTTCAAAGATATGCCTAGTCAATGTATATCCTGAAGGTCATCGCGACGAGATGAAGAGGATGTATGTGATCTTAGATGATCAAAGCAACGTTTCATTGGCAAAGACTGAGTTCTTTGATGCTTTCCACATTGAAGGGCCATCACTGCCATACATCCTCACGACATGTGCAGGAGCCGCCAATGTCACTAGAAGGAGGGCCAACGGCTATGTGGTCGAGCCACTTACAGGAGAATCAAGCATTCCCCTTCCTACTCTGATAGAGTGTAACAATGTTCCTAACAGTAGAGCAGAAATTCCCACTCCAGAGGCAGCATACCACCACAGCCACATGCAACGCATAGCTGACAGGATACCTGCTCTGGATGACTCTGCAGAGATTTGGCTGCTGTTAGGATGGGACATACTGCAGGTCCACAAAGTATGTCAGCAATACAATGGCCCACCAAGCGAACCCTTTGCCCAGAAGCATGACCTTGGGTGGGTGATTGTCGGTGATGTCTGTTTGAGTGGAGCTCACTCTCCAAAAACAGTGAACACATTCAAGACATGCTTTATGGAAAATGGCTGTCCAAGCTGTATGGATCCTTGTCTGAATGTTGTCCGAGTCAAAGAACACTTGACTCAGAGCTTCAAGCAAGATAGCCCTTGGTCATATGCTACTGTGCGACAAGAGGACCACCTGGGCAGAACAGTCTTCTTGAGGTCTGACAAGGACTATCATCTAGTGCCATCTATTGATGATCTGATGTTCCTGCAACTAATGGACAGAGTTTGTCAGGGATGACAGCGGAAGTTGGGTAGCACCACTGCCATTTCGGACCCCAAGGAAACTACTCCCTAACAACAAGCGGTATGCCAATGAACGCTCCATGTCACTGCAGCACAATTTTGAATTTTTTTGAATTTATTTATTTATTTATTTCGAACATGTATAAAAATGTATGTAACTATTTGTACATACAAAAGAAAGAAAACGAGAAAGTGACAAAAAAAGAATAAATAAAATAACAAAGAGCGAAGACATTACAATACACCGCACATCGTTTGAAAAAGGAGTGGGAAGAAGTACAATACTTTTTTTTAATTTCCCACCCCTTTTTAACTACTCTGAAATCCAAACTACATTAATACACCTATAATAATATATACCATATATACACTTCATGAATATCTATATAAACATATAATTACAAAAATAAATATATACTACACACACACACACACACATACATACACACATATATACATACATATATATATATATAATTTCATCTCATTATTTCTAGCTGCTTTATCCTGTTCTACAGGGTCGCAGGAAAGCTGGAGCCTATCCCAGCTGACTACAGGCGAAAGGCAGGGTACACCCTGGACAAGTTGCCAGGTCATCACAGGGCTGACACATAGACACAGACAACCATTCACACCTACGGTCAATTTAGAGTCACCAGTTAACCTAACCTGCATGTCTTTGGACTGTGGGGGAAACCGGAGCACCCGGAGGAAACGGACATGGGGAGAACATGCAAACTCCGCACAGAAAGGCCCTCGCCGGCCACGGGGCTCGAACCCGGATCTTCTTGCTGTGAGGCGACAGTGCTAACCATTACACCACTGTGCTGTGTGTGTGTATATATATATATACACACACACACACACACACAGATACATATATACATACATACACTTCATAAATATCCATATAAATATTTAATTACAAAATTAGATATATACTACATTCCGTATATACACTTCATAAATATCTATATAAATATATAATTACAAAAATATCTACTACATACCTAACCCTGTAAATATGAAGATATCTATCCCCATAAATAAATATACCATATGTACCATATACTAAGTTGGTTCTAATATAACAATCAACCCTATTCTATTTATCCCTCCTCATCCTCTGTTAACATACTTCCTCTTCAATATACGTGTTTAAAAATATTTTTTGTTCCTTTTTTTAAACAGATTTATATTTGCACTTTGTTTTATTTCTGTCTCCAGTCTGTTCCATAAAGTCACCCCACAGCTCAATACGCACATGCTTTTCATATTTGTTCTAACCTTTGTTTTTTTTTTTAATTTAGGTCTCCCCTTAGATTATATCCCCCCTCTCTCTCACTCAACATTCCTTGTATATTTTTCGGCAATAGATTATTTCTTGCTTTGTACATTATTTGTGCTGTTCTGAATTTGACCAGATCCATAAATTTCAACATGTGTGATTTTATGAATAGTGAGTTTGTGTGATCTCTGTATCCTGTTTTGTTTATTGTCCTTATTGCTCTTTTCTGTATTGTACATATCGGCTGCAGAGTGGTTTTATAGGTGTTTCCCCAGACTTCGACACAGTAAGTCAGATATGGCAAAAATAATGAATATAGAGTATGCAAAGATGTTAGGACTAGGACTGTTTTGGCCTCTAGAGGCCGCTGTTATTTCCTTTTCATGTCGTGTTCATTTTGGCCTCTAGAGGTCGCCACTGTTCCTGTGTTTTGAGTTTGTGTTAATTGCCTAATTATCTTCACCTGTGTCCTTAATTAGTTTGTCTATTTATACCCCTGAGTTCAGTCCTCTTGTCACGGAGTCTTTGTGCTGTTATGTTTATCTCCAGTTTCCTTTGTACTGTGTTTTTTGATCTTCTTAGCTTTTGTATTTTTGCACTTTGCTTTTCTTTTGGATTATACTCTTTGGTTTTTTTTTGTCTTTTGTTTTGCCCTGTATATAGTGTATATAGATTAAATAAACCTTTTGATTCTTTTTCTACTTCCGCCTCACGCCTCTGCATTTGAGTCATCCCCCTGGTGGCCTAGTGGGGGTTTGCTGGATTATCACACCAACGAACCAGGTTCGAATCCCAGCAAAACCCTAACAGAAAGACTCCGTCATGACCGACTCAGCAGAGGCTGCTTCAACTGTCTACCCGGCCAACCTTCAGGGAATTATGGCAGCTTTGACACGCTTCGGAGCGACCATGGACGCTCATGGACGTACGCTCACCAGCCAACGTGAGGCCCTCGCTCGCCACGAGGAACTGCTTCAGCAAATTGGGAAAACCCTGGCACAGCTGACATCTCTGCCTGCATCTCCTGCTCCTGATCCAGTTCCTGCTCCTGATCCAGCTCCCACTCCTGCTCCAGTGCCTCCTGCAATGCTGCCTTCTTCACCTCGCGAACCCAGCCTTCCTGCACCACAGAGGTATGACGGCAAGCACAGTGAGTGCCGAGAGTTCCTTACCCAGTGTCAACTCACCTTTGAGCTTCAGCCTACCACCTACACTACGGATCGCCGCAAGATTGCCTTTGTGATCACCTTATTAGCTGGTAAGGCGCGAGCCTGGGCTACTGCTATCTGGCAAAGACAGGGACCTGAGTGCTTTGATTTCCAGCTGTTTTCTGAAGAGATGCTTCGGGTCTTCGATCAGGCAGACATCAGTACCGACGCAGCCCGAAAGCTCATGTCCATCCGGCAAGGAGGAAGCGTCGCAGATTACGCCATCTCGTTCCGAACACTCGCAGCAGTAAGTGGATGGAACGAGACTGCCCTGGTGTCAGCCTTCCACCATGGTCTGTCTGACCCCATCAAGGACGGTCTGGCCTCTATTGGATGCCCAAGTGACCTCGAAACCCTCATCTCACATGCTATTTGTCTGGACAACAGGATGAGAGAACGCCACCAAGCCTTGAGCCCCCCCAGCCTCCCTACCTCTACCTGGAGACCGTCTACATCCTTCAGTGACTGTCCAGAACCCATGCAAGTGGGTCGTACTCGCCTCTCCGCATCTGAGAGGGAGCGCAGAAGGAGGGACAAGTGCTGCATCTACTGTGGCAAGCCTGGTCACTTCCGAGCATCATGTCCTGAACTCTTGGGAAAAGGACCGCCCTGTCCAGCCGAGGGAGGGTTGTGACGGGGCCTACCCTCTCTCCCGGACTCCCTGGCCAAGGAATCTACATCCCGGTCTCCATCTCCTGGGGTGAGTCTGTCCACTCTTGTCAAGCTTTGATAGACTCAGGGGCGGCTGGGAACTTTATGGATATTCACTTCGCCCAAAGCATCAATATACCTACTGCACCTCTTGAAGTCCCTCTGTCTGTGTCTGCCCTCGATGGCCAAGCGTTAGGTGATGGAAGAGTCACTCAAGTTACTTCTCCAGTCTTCCTCCAGTCTCAAGGTCACAAGGAAGAAATATCCCTGCACCTGATTCCTTCACCTGAGTTCCCAGTTATTCTAGGCCTTCCTTGGCTTACTCGCCACAACCCTCGCATAGACTGGGTAACAAGCCAGGTTGTGGAATGGGGCCCTGCATGCCATGCCTCTTGTCTGCTCTCTAGCTCTCCTGTGTCTCCTGCCGAGCCCCCTGATCTCACCGAGTTATCTCAAGTTCCCACAGAGTACTGGGATCTCAAGGAGGTATTCAGCAAGAGCAGGGCCGCCGTTCTTCCTCCGCACCGGGCCTACGACTGTGCCATCGACTTGCTCCCTGGGACTACCCCTCCTCGTGGCAGACTGTTTTCCCTCTCTCAGCCAGAACGCAAGGCTATGGAGGAATACCTCAAAGATGCCCTGGTCTCTGGGTTTATTCGACCCTCCACTTCACCTGCTGGAGCCGGCTTCTTCTTTGTCGGCAAGAAGGATGGGGGGCTCCGACCATGTATTGATTACAGGGGCCTGAATAAGATCACTGTGCGCAACCGATATCCCCTTCCGCTGATGTCCACAGCTTTCGACCTGCTCCAAGGCGCCACCGTCTTCACCAAGTTGGACCTACGGAACGCATACCACCTCATCCGTATCCGACAGGGAGACGAGTGGAAGACTGCCTTTAACACCCCGTCTGGGCACTACGAATACCAGGTGATGCCCTTCGGACTCACCAACGCACCAGCTGTTTTTCAGGCCCTAATCAACGACGTCTTAAGGGACATGATTAACCTATACGTTTTTGTCTACCTCGACGACATCCTTATCTTTTCCAAGACCGTGCAGGAGCACCGCCACCATGTCCGCCAGGTTCTCCAGAGGCTGCTACAGAACAATCTGTTCGCCAAGGCCCAGAAATGCGAATTTCATGTTCCCGAGGTCTCCTTTCTGGGATTTATTGTACGGACAGGCCAACTCCAAATGGACCCTGCCAAGACCCTGGCCGTCCGGGATTGGCCTACTCCCAAGTCCGTTAAGGAGGTTCAGCGGTTCTTAGGATTCGCTAACTTCTACCGCAAGTTCATCAGGAACTTCAGTTCTGTGGCAGCACCCATGTCAGACCTCACCAAAGGGACAGGTGGATCTTATGGCTGGTCTCCTCAGGCAGAAAAGGCGTTCAAAGACCTCAAGGACCGCTTCTGCACGGCACCCATTCTGGTTCTCCCGGACACCTCCCAACCATTCATCGTGGAGGTGGACGCCTCGGACAGTGGTGTCGGCGCGGTGCTCTCTCAACGTTCGGAAGGAAAGCTGCACCCCTGCGCTTACTTCTCCCACCGCCTGAGTCCTGCTGAGTCCCGGTACGATGTGGGGGATCGAGAACTGCTAGCGGTCAAACTGGCCCTTGAGGAGTGGAGGCACTGGCTGGAGGGAGCACAACATCCATTCCTGGTTTGGACTGACCACAAGAACCTGGAGTACCTCCAGCAAGCCAAGAGACTGAACCCTCGACAGGCTAGGTGGGCCCTGTTTTTCAGTCGGTTTGACTTCACCCTCTCATACCGCCCCGGCTCCAAGAACACCAAACCTGACGCACTGTCCAGACTGTTCTCTGCCACTAACAGGGAGAATGAAGTCGGGCCTATTATCCCTGTGTCCCGGATTGTGGCCCCTGTCCGCTGGGGTATTGAGGAGGCTGTCCGACGAGCCCAACGCCAGGACCCCGGTCCTGGGACGGGGCCACCAGGCCTCTTGTACGTCCCACATCAAGCCCGGGCCAAGGTTCTCCAGTGGGGTCACTCTTCCCCTCTCACCGCCCACCCGGGAGCTCGGAGGACCCTGGACTTCCTGAAAAGACGCTTCTGGTGGCCTAACATGGAGAAGGAAGTAAGGTCATTTGTCCTGTCCTGTGAGGTTTGCACCAGAACCAAGAACCCACGACAGCGTCCCCAGGGTCTCCTGCATCCTCTGACCATTCCCCGGCGTCCCTGGTCCCACGTGGCAGTCGACTTTATCACGGGTCTCCCTGAGTCACAAGGTAACACGGTCATTTTGGTCTTAGTTGACAGATTCTCCAAGGCCTGCCGCTTCATACCACTGTGCAAACTCCCCTCTGCTCTTGAAACTGCGAAACTTTTGTTTAATCATGTCTTCCGAGTCTTTGGTCTTCCACAGGACATCGTCTCAGACCGAGGGCCCCAGTTCTCCTCCCGAGTGTGGCACGGGTTCTGCAAGGTCATCGGAGCCACTGCCAGCCTCTCCTCTGGGTTTCACCCACAGTCCAATGGTCAGACGGAGAGGCTCAACCAGGACCTGGAAACCACCCTGCGAGGCCTGGCTATGGATAACCCGACATCGTGGAGCACCTGGCTGCCATGGGCGGAGTACGCCCACAACACCCTGCAGTCATCGGCCACCAAGCTGTCGCCATTCCAGTGCCAATTCGGGTTCCAGCCACCTCTGTTCCCGGACCAGGAGGAGGACGCGGGGGTGCCCTCGGTCAACCAATATGTGAGACGGTGTCGCAAGACCTGGAGCAAGGTCAGGAAGACCCTCATACAGACCTCCAGAACCAACCAGACTCAGGCCAACCGCCATAGAAGACCTGCACACGCTTTCCGCCCTGGGCAGCGTGTTTGGCTGTCCACTAAGGACCTTCCACTGCGGGTGGAGAACCGCAAGCTTGCTCCTCGCTACATTGGCCCCTTCAAGGTGGTGCGCAGGGTGAACCCTGTCTCCTACCGGCTCCAGTTGCCCCGGACTCTGAGGATCAACCCCACTTTCCATGTTTCCCTGTTACGGCCCGTACTGACGTCTACGTATGCCCCTGCCCCTAGGAACCCCCCACCCCCCCGCATCTTCCAGGGGCAGACTGTGTTCACTGTGAATCGCCTGCTTGACTCCCGCCGGGTCCGCGGCGGGTTGCAATATCTGGTGGACTGGGAGGGCTATGGTCCTGAGGAGCGCTGCTGGGTTCCTGCTCAGGATGTCCTTGATAAAGAACTATGTCGGGACTTCCATTCGGCCCATCCGGATCGCCCTGGGAACGTCAGGAGACGCTCCTAGAGGGGGGGGTCCTGTTAGGACTAGGACTGTTTTGGCCTCTAGAGGCCGCTGTTATTTCCTTTTCATGTCGTGTTCATTTTGGCCTCTAGAGGTCGCCACTGTTCCTGTGTTTTGAGTTTGTGTTAATTGCCTAATTATCTTCACCTGTGTCCTTAATTAGTTTGTCTATTTATACCCCTGAGTTCAGTCCTCTTGTCACGGAGTCTTTGTGCTGTTATGTTTATCTCCAGTTTCCTTTGTACTGTGTTTTTTGATCTTCTTAGCTTTTGTATTTTTGCACTTTGCTTTTCTTTTGGATTATACTCTTTGGTTTTTTTTTGTCTTTTGTTTTGCCCTGTATATAGTGTATATAGTTTAAATAAACCTTTTGATTCTTTTTCTACTTCCGCCTCACGCCTCTGCATTTGAGTCATCCCCCTGGTGGCCTAGTGGGGGTTTGCTGGATTATCACACCAACGAACCAGGTTCGAATCCCAGCAAAACCCTAACAAAAGATTTACAATCAAGAATATCTTTTGTTTTCCACAGAATTGCCAAGCACTTTGCCAGTTTTGCTCGTATGTATCCTACATGAGGTTTCCAGCAGACTTTATGATCCAAAATCACACAAAGAAATTTAATTTCCTGTACCATTTCTATCTTAGTATTGTCTATTATCAATTCTACATTACAATTTATTTTGTGTCTCCCAAACATGATTTGTTTTGCTTAGATTTAATGATAATTTATTTTTGTCAAACCATAGGTTTAGTTTATTTATTTCAGTTGTGATTATCTCTAAAGTCTGCTGCAAATTCTCACCGGGACAAAAAATATTGGTGTCATCTGCAAACAAAACAAATTTCAGTACTTGCGAAATTGTACATATGTCATTGATATATATTATGAATAATTTCGGACCTAATATTGACCCCTGTGGTACCCCACATGTAATGTTCATGAAATCAGATTTGTGGTCACCTATCTGCACAAACTGTTGCCTGTTTCTTAGATAGCTCACCAGCCAGCTCCACCCAACTCCCCTAACACCACACTTTTCTAGTTTACTTAATAATATATTATGATCAATAGTATCGAATGCTTTTTTTAGGTCCACAAATACTCCAATTGCTATTTCTTTTATTGTCTATACATTGTGATTTCCTCTATTAGTTCCATCGATCTTGATCTGTCCGTTCTGAATCCATATTGACTGTCTGTAAGGAGGTTGTGTTTTTCAATGAATTTGTCCAGTCTATCTGAAAAAAGTTTTTCGAGTATTTTGGAGAATTGGGGAGTAAAGAATTTCCAGAGGCGACCCAACATGAAGGAAGATTTCCTACAGTTCATGCAAGGGATTCTGGATAATCACCATGCAGAGCGGGCACCGCCTTTAGAGGATGGAAAAGAAGCTTGGTACCTTCCTATCTTCGGGGTGTACCATCCCCAGAAGCCCGGGAAGATCCGGGTCGTGTTCGACTCAAGCGCTAGCTTTGAGGGAGTGTCCCTGAACGACGTCTTGCTTCAGGGTCCCAACCTCAACAATAGCCTTCTCGGAGTGCTTCTAAGGTTCTGGAAAGACCCGGTAGCAGTTACCGCAGACATCAAACAGATGTTCTACTGTTTTTTTGTGAAGGAGGAACACAGGGATGTATTACGCTTCCTGTGGTTTAAGGACAACAACCCTGAGAATGAAGTAGTAGATTACCGCATGACAGTTCACGTGTTCGGGAACAGCCCGTCACCGGCAGTTGCAACCTATGGGTTGAGAAGATCAGCCCAAGAGGGAGAGAAGGACTTCGGCAGCGATGTCTCTGAGTTTATCAAGACTGACTTCTACGTTGATGATGTCCTCTGGTCCTTTCCCTCAGAGGCTGAAGCCGTGGATGTCTTGACACGAGCTCAGCAGTTGCTGAAGTGCTATAACAAAGCTTCACAAGATTGCCTCCAAGAAAGCAGAGGTTATGGAAGCTTTTCCTGCAGACGATCGGGCCAAGAGCATCGAGGCTTTAAATCTTGCTGTTGATGACTTACCTGTCCAGCGCAGTCTAGGTGTTGCCTGGGACATGACTAAGGACACCTTCACGTTCACCATTCCTAAGTCGCAGAAGCCTTTTACACGCAGAGGCATTCTGTCCACAATTAACAGCTTATTCGATCCGCTCGGATTCTTAGCACCCATGACGATTCAAGGCAGGTTTCTCCTGAGAGAATTAGTGCCCCAAGGTACAGACTGGGATACGCCATTACCTGATGAGAAGTTCCTCAAGTGGCAGAGATGGCAGGAGTCTCTGCAGGATCTGAATCAGCTGAACATTCCTTGCACTTACACTTCCTTCCCAGTAACAACAGCAAAGTGCATAGAGCTATGCGTCTTTTCTGATGCTTCAGTGAAGGCGATTGCAGCAGTAGCTTACCTCAAGGTAGAGGATGAGAATGGCCACACAGAAGTAAGCATTGTGTTGGGCAAGGCCAAGCTTGTACCTCTGACGGAGCTCACTATCCCCAGACTGGAGCTTTGCGCAGCAGTGTTAGCTACAGAGATCGCAGACCAGGTCAAAGAAGAATTAGGCCAAGCACTGGGCAAGATCACATTCTTCACTGACAGTAAGGTGGTATTGGGCTACATCAAAAACAGGTCCAGAAGGTTTTACGTGTTTGTGAGCAATCGCATACACCGGATCTGGCAGTCCAGTCACCCAAGTCAGTGGAGGTATGTTGCCACCAAGAACAATCCAGCAGACCATGCTACGAGGTCAGTGTCAGCAACCCAGCTGCAAGCAACCAATTGGCTTACCGGACCAAAGTTCTTGCTACAGCCAGACAGCTCATCACCAGATGAAAGTGGCTTTCAGTTGATCGATCCGGATGCAGATCCAGAACTTCGTCCTGAGGCCGCAACTATCCTGACCAAGGTTGCAGGGACACAGCTGGACTCACAACGCTTTGAGAGGTTTTCATCCTGGGAGCGTCTGACAAGAGGCGTAGCACGTCTAAGGCACATAGCCCAGAGTTTCCACGAACTCTCACCTGACACAGGATGTGTCGGATGGCATCTCTGCAAGAAAGGAGTAACAGCTTCAGAGCTTACCGCTGCAGAGTGCGTCATCATCAAAACTGTACAGCATGTGTACACAGATGAGATAAGATGTATTCAGCAGGGACAAGACTTACCTGCACAGAGTCATCTGAAGAAACTTCACCCTGTGTTAGATGCAGAGGGTCTGCTACATGTCGGAGGCCGAATCACTCACTCAAACTTGCCAACTGATGAGTCTCACCCACTCCTTATTCCTGGCAAGCACCATGTTGCCACATTGCTCATTCGTCACCACCACTTCAGAGTGCAACACCAAGGAAGGCACTTCACTGAAGGAGCAGTGCGTGCAAGTGGTCTATGGATAGTGGGAGCCAAGCGAGCCATCAGCAGCATGGTGTTCAAGTGTGTGATATGCAGGCGGTTGCGCAGCAAACTGGAACAGCAGCAGATGGCGGACCTTCCTCAAGAGCGCCTAAAGCAGGAACCTCCATTCACCTACGTAGGGTTGGATGTCTTCGGACCCTGGGAGGTCGTAACCCGATGGACCCGAGGTGGTAGTGCCAACAGCAAGAGATGGGCAGTACTGTTCACGTGCATGTCCACAAGAGCAGTTCACATGAAGTGATTGAGACAATGAGTGCCTCAAGCTGCATCAATGCCCTCCGCAGGTTCTTCGCAATTAGGGGACCAGCGAAACAGCTACTTTCAGATCGTGGAATGAACTTTGTGGGTGCCAACTCCAACTTGAAGGTTGCAACGGAAGCTGAGGAAGAAAGTGTGAATACTTACCTGTGCTCTCAGAGGTGCACCTGGGTCTTCAACCCACCACATGCCTCCAATATGGGTGGGAGCTGGGAGCGCATGATAGGTACAGCACGTCACATCCTTGATTCTATGTTGCTCCAAGCTGGAAGGTCAAAGGTCACTAACGAAGTCCTGTGCATGTTCATGGTGGAAGTCACCACTATAATCAACTCCAGGCCGTTAATACCAGTCTTCTCAGATCCTGAAGTGCCACTGATATTTACTCCAGCGATGCTGCTCACGCAGAAGAGTGGTACCCCACCAGCTCCTCCTGCAGATGGCTCAGAGGCCAGTCTGTTGAAGCAGCAATGGAAGAGAGTACAGGCCTTAGCAGAGACATTCTGGGCAAGATGGAGATGGGAGTACTTGAGTGTACTTCAAGCCAGGCAGAAGTGGCACGCTAAGAAACCAAACCTCAAGGAAGGAGACATAGTGCTATTGAAAGACAAGCAAGCCAGAAGAAATGAGTGGTCCATTGGAAGAGTTGAGAAGACCTTCCCAAGTGATGATGGACTTGTCAGAAAAGTGGACGTCAAGGTCACATCTCATCATCCGCCGAAGACTTACCTGAGACCTGTCTCTGACATGGTTCTACTCCTGGAGGCAGAGACTGTTTAGGTTAAGGGGGTGTGGCATCTAGGGATGTCAGGCGGGGAGTGTGATGCCACGGGGAACATATTTTGATAAGGGCTTTTATTTTGACATTCTAATTTCTAAGACTTTGGTATGATGTAACTTCCTGTTTCTGGAGTAGCCATTTTTCAGTTGTTCAAGGTGAAGGACACATGTCAGCTCAGCTCCTCTGAAACTTTATCTTTCCTTTGGTGTGGCATTGCCAGTAAGTACATTTATATTGATTTACCTGTGGAAATAAATAGTTAATGTATAGATAAATAGTTTAATTGAATATTTCATAAGAAAATAATTTAATTCATGTGAAAACAGTAAGGCAGTTAATGTACTGGAAATGGTTCATGACTCAGCTAAATTGTTAGCAATTCCTTTGTGTGACTTACCATAGACCTAATTAGCATGGAAGCTAAGCTAAGTATAGCATTTAGTTACCTACCTGTTCTACCTATTAATGTAGATATTTTGTAATACTTATCTGATTATTTGATACTTACCTGATGTTTAGATATTATTTTATACTTACTTGCTGTATTTGTATTTATTTCAATTTTACCTTCTTTTCAATAAACCTTGCTAACTACAAGACCTGCCTCTTCCTTGAGGGATTTGTTGAAGAGATGAGTTTAGCTGGCTGTTGGCTTTAAGAACAGTACACCTAGGAAGCACTGAAGCTCTTGTCTCGAAGATGGGGTGGGCCAATCAGTAACTGCCTCGAGCTTGAGGGGGTCCATCTGGATCCTTGCCGGGGAAATGATGAATCCCAGAAATGAGACAGAGCTCTGGTGAAATTTGCTCTTTTCTGCCTTAACGAACAACTTGTTCTCTAGCAGGTGCTGGAGGACCTGCCGAACGTGACCCCGATGTTCCTCCAGGGAGCGGGAGAAGATCAGGATGTCAACCAGGTACACAAAAACAAAGATGTTTATGAAGTCCCTTAAGATGTCATTAATGAGTGCCTGGAAGACTGAAGGGCAAGTTGGTCAGGCCGAAAGGGACCACGAGGTACTCGTAGTGACCAGTGGTGGTATTAAAGGCTGTCTTCCACTCATCCCCCTCCCTGATCCTGATGATGTTATGCATTGCATAGATCTAGCTTGGTGAATACCTTGGCTCCCTGGAGTAGTTCAAAGGCTGTGGTCATGAACGGTAGTGGGTAGTGGTTCTTGACCATGATGGCGTTGAGACCCCTATAGTCAATGCAGGGGCAGACTTGTCCTTCTTTTCAATGAAGAACCCCGCCCCTGCTGGGGAGGAGGAAGGGCAGATGATCCCAGCTGCCAGTGATTTGGTGATGTCCTTTTCCATGGCTTGTCTTTCGGCGGAAGAGAGTAGAGGCGTCCCTTGGGTGGTGCTGTCCCAGGCAGAAGGTCAATACCACAGTCATAGGGTCTGTGAGGAGGGAGGGACACTGCTTGGGTCTTCCTGAAAACTAGTTTAAGGTCCAGATATTCTGGAGGCACATGAGAGGTCGGGAAACTCGCTGGCTGAGGGCTGTGGTGGTTTGGCGGAAGGCAGAGTGGCATTCAGACAGGAGGCCAGGCAGGAAGAACTCCAGCCTAGGATGGTGTTATTAGTCCAGTTAAGGTGGGGATTGTGCTACATTAACCATGGTAATCCTAGGACGATGGGTATGTGGGGGTTGTTCATGACCTGAAGCTGGATGGTTTCTGAGTGGTTACCGGAAATCCTTAGGGTGATCAGGGTGGTAAGGTGGGTGATGCTGGTCAAGCCAGTGCCATTGAGTGTCAGGACAGTGAGAGGGACGTCAAGAGCAAGTAACGGGATTCCCAGATGCTTGGCAGTGGCAGAGCAGATCAGATTCCTGTCCACCCCTGAGTCGACGAGGGCCTGGAGGTGGTGATGCTGGTTGTCATGAATAATGATGACAGGAACTAACAGATAATTAGCGGGGGACTGGTTCCAAGCATTGCCCATCAAGGCCCCTTGATTCACTGGTGGGCTCGTCCTTTTAGTGGGCAGGCTTGGCAGATGTGTCCCAGCTGACCGCAGTAGAAGCAGGCCCCCGTGCTCCGCCAGTGATGTCGTTCCTCTGCTGATGCCCAAACCTGGTCTACCTGCATGGGTTCGATGGACGAGGCAGGAGGTGGAGAGGAGGTGAGTCTGGGGCGGTTCTTCTCTCTCCTCCATTGCTGGATCCAAGCGTCGATGCAGTTGGTGAGGTCCATGAGACTGGAGAGGTCTGATGGCAGTTCCCACGATACCAAGTTGTCCTTGATAGCATCGAACAAGCCATGCAGGAACGCATTGATCTGGGTGTTCTTGTTCGAACCACATAAAGCCACCAATGTCCAGAACTCAATGGTGTAATCCAAGGTAGACCGGGACCCCTGCCGCAGCTCCATGAGGTCTCTGGCCGCCTCCCGGCCGGACAGAGAACAGTCAAAAGTTCACCTCATCTCCTCAGAGAAATCCTTGAAACTGGAACAAAAGGGTGCATTGGCATCCCAGACCACTGTTCCCCACTCTCTGGCCTTGCCAGTGAGGAGTGTTATTGTATATGCTGCCCGAGAGCATTCTGTGGGTTGCAGCTCTAGGTTGCAGCTCTAGGGTCGACGAACATTGAGACAAAAATGATCTGCAAGTACCTGGTTCTCCATCGTAGGGCTGAGGTGCTGGAAGTCTCAGTTCATGGCAGGAGCTGAAGTAGGAGATGGCTGAGCGGGGTAGGCACGGCTTGACAGCGCTGCATCTGTGTGGTGAGAAGGTTGAGTGCGTTGGACAGGGTGGTGAGGTTCTGGGTAATTTGTTGTAGGTCTTGTTGGTGGGTCCCAAGGAGAGTCCCCTGCTGGATGGTTGTTCTCAGATGGGCGAGTTCCACTGGATCCATGTTGGCCAGAACGTACTGTTAGGGTGGGTGGAGGTATGGTGAAGTTAGGATCCACAAGCAGAACACAGACAGTAATCCAATAAATAATATGATTTAATTCAAGGAAAAAAGGGCATGGCAAAAAGGTAAACAAACAGGACAAAAAACTAATGGCAAAAATAGTCCGGACAAAATAAGACAAACAACTTGAAAACAACATGACAGGCAAAGACAAAAATGCTGGTGCAAAAAAAAAAAACATGAACAAGAAAAGACCCTTAGTGCAAGAAACCATGAATCTGAAATAACCCTTAGTGAAAAAAAACACCATGAACCAGAAGAATGCTAGTGCAAAAACCATGAACAAGAAAAAGCCACTAGAGAGAATAACCATGAACAGTAAGAGAGGCACAGAAATGGCTAAAGAAGCAAATGAGACATTCTGTCAGGACAGACAGACGAGGACCCAAGAGCGCAAGTTAAATGTTGAGTTTATTGATAGCAGGGGAAAGGGAGGATGTGTGTGTGAAGTTCAGTGGCAGGAGGACTGAGAGGCAGGGATGGCTGGTGGGAGCATGGTGGTGACATCTGAGGTCTCCCCTCCAAGTATTAACCAGGCCCGACCCTGCTTAGCTTCTGAGATCAGACGGGATCAGGCGTTGTCAGAGTAGTTTGGCTAGAAGCTGACAGCACTTGGAATTCAGGCGGTCTCCCAGCGAGCAGTCTCTCAGCAGGCAGACAGGACAGCATGACAGACAGGAGTTTGGGAACAGGCTGAAACACAGAGTCACAGGTCAGGTAGCGAGAATGGGGACAGAAATGCAGGGTCAGATTACCAGGGCTGAAGAGTTGATGGAGTCGATGCCTTAAAGACGATCTGACACTGAAGCTTGGGAGGACTACAGTTTAAATACACACAGAGAAGGCAGCAGGTGATAGGCAACAGCCAATGACAGCCACTGAAAGTCAATGAGAGTCAATGATGGTAAATTGACAGCAGGTGAGCCTGATAGAGAAGGAGCATGCGGGCGTGGCAGATAATGCTGAGTGGAGAGGAGTGGAATGTTACCTGATGAGAGGAAAACCACAGGTAGGACCATGACAGAACCCCCCCCCCAAGGGATGGCTCCAGAAGTCCCTAGACACAGACCCACCAAGACGGGCGGGAGGAGGGGGAATACCGGTGGAGGGTCAGAATTCCTCTGACTAGTCAGTGTCCATAGCCTCCGCACCATCTTCACTGTCGGAAGACTCATCATCCAGGATTTTGTTCATTGTCAGACTCGGACACTGGAGAAGGGGTGGCAGCAGGGTCTGGAAGTGGATCCGCATGGTGAGAACCCCTATGTCGACCCCGTCGGATGGAGGGCTGGTCAGGGTGTAGGCGATGGAAGTCGGCGATGAGGGCCGGATCCAAAATCCTTCCAGCGGGGACCCATGCCCTCTTCTCAGGACCATAACCCTCCCAGTCTACCAAGTATTGGATGCCCCTACCCCTTCGTCGAGAGCGGAGCAGTCGCTGGACCGTGTAGACTGGTCCACCATCAATGAAGCGTGGAGGAGGAGGTGGCGGTGTTACCGGGACCAGGGGGCTCTCGTGCACCGGTTTGAGTTTAGAGACGTGGAAGGTGGGATGTATTTTCATGGTCTTGGGCAGCAGCAGCCGAACTGCCTTTGGACTGATGACCTTCTGTATGGGAAAGGGTCTAATGTAGCGAGGCACCAATTTGCGTGACTCCACCCACAGTGGTAGGTCTCGAGCAGACAACCATACCTTCTGGCTGACATGGTAAACGGGTGCAGGGGTCCTCCGCCGGTTAGCCCCAATAGCATAGCTGGTACCGGACTTCAGGAGTGCGGTGCGGGCCTGGGCCCACGTGCGGCAGCAGCAGCGGGCGTAGGCGAGAGCAGACAGGCAGGTGGCATCTCCCTCCTGGCTGGCAAACAGAGGTGGTTGATATCCATACACACACTGGAAGGGGGAGAGTCTGGTGGCAGAACTGGTGAGGGAGTTGTGTTGACGGAGCCAGGGGTAACCTAGGATGAGTGGTTGGCCGGGTGAGTGTAGGAGGTGGAACTGGATGGACTCCTGGTGATTTCCTGACAGCAGCATTGTCACGGGGGCTGTGATGTGTGTCACTGTGCCGAGATGATGTCCACCCAGCACTCGTACAGGAACGGGTGGCGTGAGATGGTGATGGCCCACACCCAGCTGCCGTGCGAACTCTGTATCCATGATGTTTGCTTCGGCTCCAGAGTCCACCAGGGCGGCCAGGGCACAAGTGGTGTCGGGAAGCTGAAGGCGGAGCTGAAGCAGGGGTTTTTGGATGGAGGGAGACTGGATACATGTCGAGCTCACCCGGATCTCCCCTACACCTGGTGAGCTCTGGCTTTTGCCAGGCAGGTGGTGACACGGTGACCCTCCCCACCACAGTAGAGGCACAGGTTTGAAGTTAGGCGGCGCTGTCGCTTTTTGGGGGTGAGGGAGGTTCGGCCGATCTCCATGGACTCAGGCTGATTATGTTGGCTTTGGGGCATGACAGGCGGGAACTGGGCAGCGGAAGACTCACCCCGAGTGCAGGTGGCAGGTTGACTCGGACGCCCCTTCTCTCGTCTGAGATCTGGATACGGTGATCGATGCGTATGGCAAGGGCAATGGCCTCATTGAGTGTCGGGGGTTGCTCATGGGAAACGAGCTCGTCTTTGATGTAGTCCGCCAAACTGTGGAGGAAGGCGTCCACTAGTGCCGCCATGTTCCATGAACTGCGCCTCGCCAGGGTACGAAAGTCGATGGAGTAGTCCGCCACCGTCCGGTTGCCCTGACGGATACTCATCAGTGCTCGTGACGCCTCTGTTCTTGATGAGCCCAGGTCGAGCACCTTTAACATCTCCTCGGCGAAGGCACTGAAGGAGGCACAGGCCGGGGTCTGCCGGTCGAACTCTGCTGTCCCCCACAGCCGAGCCCGGCCGGTCAGGTGAGTGATGACATACCCCACCTTGGCTCCTCTGTCGAGAAGGTCCTGGGCTGCAGAGAAAACTGGATACGGCAGCTGGTCAGGAATGGCTGGACCTGGTTTGGGTCACCATTGAAATGTTCCGGGTCACCGGGAGCTAGAGGCTGTGCCGCCAGGACTGGAGCAACTGGATTTCGAGGGGAAGCCACGGCAGAGGGGCTTGGTGGTGCAGACGGAGCTGGAGCGGATGGAGTGGTGAGTACTTGCAGGACTTGGGTTAGCTGATGCTGCTGGTTGAACTGCTGTCGTTGTTGGTGGCCAAACTGGAGCAGAGATGCAATGTCGCCGGACATCCGGTTTATGTCTCCCTCTGTGCATTCCAGTCGCTGCAGGGCGGTCATTTCGGGCTCAATCCCCATGCTGGTCAGGAAGGGCGCTGGGTCCATGATGGTCAGATCGTTCTGTCAGGACAGACAGACAAGGACCCAAGAGCACAAGTTAAATGTTGAGTTTATTGATAGCAGGGGAAAGGGAGTTGGGAGGATGTGTGTGTAAAGTTCAGTGGCAGGAAGACTGAGAGGCAGGGATGGCTGGTGGGAGCATGGTGGTGACATCTGAGGTCTCCCCTCCAAGTACTAACCAGGCCCAACCCTGCTTAGCTTCTGAGATCAGACAGGATCAGGCATTGTCAGAGTAGTTTGGCTGGAAGCTGACAGCACTTGGAATTCAGGCGGTCTCCCAGCGAGCAGTCTCTCAGCAGGCAGACAGGACAGCACGACAGACAGGACAGCACGACAGACAGGAGTTTGGGAACAGGCTGAAACACAGAGTCACAGGTCAGGTAGCGAGAATGGGGACAGAAATGCAGGGTCAGATTACCAGGGCTGAAGAGTTGACGGAGTCGATGCCTTGAAGACGATCTGACACTGAAGCTTGGGAGGACTGCAGTTTAAATACACACAGAGAAGGCAGCAGGTGATAGGCAACAGCCAATGACAGCCACTGAAAGTCAATGAGAGTCAATGATGGTAAATTGACAGCAGGTGAGCCTGATAGAGAAGGAGCATGTGGGCGTGGCAGGTAATGCTGAGTGGAGAGGAGTGGAATGTTACCTGATGAGAGGAAAACCACAGGTAGGACCATGACACATTCTGGCAAAGTCTGAGTCTGAAAATGGCTTATGTATACACAGCAGTGAAAACCAGGAAGTGAATACGGGTGAGAGGGAATTCCTGTCCCAGATCGGCGCTGGCGTGAGAGATCCGTAATCTCCAGAGTGGATGTCCGGGGCAGAGCATGGCAAAAATGATCCATTAGTTCAGCTACCTGGGGTGCACCATCTCCTCAGATGCCAAAGTTATTAAGTAGATCAACAGTCAACTGGCAAAGGCAAACAGTGCTTTCAGCAAACTGTAGAAAAAGAGTCTGGAACAACAAGCAATCGAAGAAAGACACCAAGATTAGTGTGTTCAGAGCTGTTGTGCTTACCTCCCTCCTATATGGCTCTGAGTCATGGGTGACCTACCATCACCATCTCTTTGAGTGCTTCCACCAGCACTGCCTCCACACAATCCTCAACATACACTGAAGTGACTTTGTTGCCACTGTTGAAGTCCTTGTGCAGGCAAAGGTCACCAGTCTCAAGGCCCTGCTGTTGAAGACACAACCACAGTGGGAAAGGCATATCTCCAGGATGGAGTATCATTACCTGGCCAAGATTGTACTGTATGGAGAACTGTCCATGAGGCACTGGGATAGAGGTGCACCAAAGAAGAAATTTAATGACACTTTGAAGAAATCTCTTGGTGCCTGTCAGATTGATCATACACATTGGTCCACTTTAGCTGCAAATCGTGAGGCCTGGTGACACACTGTTCACCAGGCTGTCTTCTCTTTCAAGAATGCTCACAGGGTAAGCCTTGAAGTGAAAAGGAGAAGGAGGAAAAACTGCAACACTGCAGTATACAAACCAGGACAAACACTTCCCTGCAGCTGTTGTGGCCAGGCCCACCTATCTTGAATTGGCCTCTTCAGCCATCAGTGAGCCTCCAGCAGATGTGGACAACACTTTTTATAAATCTTTGTTTGTGAAATCAAGCCAGGATATATATATATATATATATATATATATATATATATATATATATATATATATATATATATACATACACCCTTGGTGTTTGTCCTGTTTTGTCGTATTACAAACACAACATGCTTACTACTTTAAAAGGTGCAAATTGTTGGTTTTTGTGACACAAACAATAATTTAGATGAAAAAAAATACCAGAGATCTGGAATGTGCATAGGTATTCACCCCCTTTCATATGAAACCCCAAATTGAGAGCTGGTCCAACCAATTCACTTCATAAGTCACATAATTAGTTGATTAAGATCCACCTGTGTGCAGTCAATGTCACAAGATCTGTTGCATGATGTCTGTATAAATGAACCTGTTCTGGAAGGGCCCTGAATATGCAACACTACTAAGTAAGCAAGATGAAAACCAAGGAGCACTCCAAACAGGTCAGAGACAAAGGTGTGGAAAAGTATAGATCAGGGTTAGGTTATAAAAAGTATCCCAAACTTTCAATCTATTATAGCAAAATAAAAAGAATATGGCACCACTACAAACCTGACAAGAGAAGGCCACCCATCAAAACTCACAGACCAGGCAAGGACGGCATTAATCAGAGATGCAACAAACCCAGCTAACAATTTTACATAGTAACTATGTACTTACAACGTAGTGGTTTGGTAGATGTTATGTAGTGTTTTTATGTAGTTACTATGAAAAATTCTGGACTACCAGCAACGTTTTTACTATGTCGTAAAGTTGTAGAGAAATTACGTACCTACCACATTCCCACTACCTTATGGGCACCTTCCCACTACACTATGGATACTTTCACACTCATATGGACATGTTCTCACCACCTTACATTTTCACATCCTTTCTACTACCTTACAAAACCCGAGTAATATTATGCAGAAAACATGGAAGAAGCAACAATATTTTGCATAGTCGGTGCATTTATTTCAACAAAATAATAGCTGCATCAGCCAGGTTAGGTTAGAAATGTGAACAATATATATAAAACCGTGTGTACTAGTACAATTGACAAACATAACAGGTCATGTGTTGTAGTTTCACAGGATGAAATAGAAGATTAATACATGCATTACCTGAATCAAATGTAATCATGAATATGCAAAGGAGCTTAAAGGTATTATTCTGCACTTTTATGATGGCTGCTGGTCAGATATTACATTACACTAAAATGGCATAAAAACCTACAGAGACTGACTGCAATATTTACACACATGCCAACCATTATTTTTGTTCTGGCTCTAGAAAATATTTAATGATGAAACAGTATTCAATAATAGAAATTCTAGCAGTGAAAGAGCCAGGGGTGAAAGTAACTTTTATTTCTTGCTGGTAATATTACATTGAGTCAGAGTGTGCGCGCACAGCGCACGCCGAAAAATACATCTAATTATTTATTATTGTCTACTTATCAAGCCTTCACTAGGACTTCTTATCACTCAGTAGTACTAGTATAGTACTTTTTTATCACACTATCACTCTTTCATCCACCTGTATCAGTTTTTGATTATAAATAAATTGCAAACACATCATTTCAACAACATAATCGTTTTAATAACATTTTTTTTTAGCTGAACAGTTGAAAACTAACTTTTCATTTTGGACATTGGACACAGAACAGTGTAACAGAACAGAAAAGTGAAAGTTTTTAGGTAAAACACTTAAAATAAATTCCAAAGAGGCTTGAACATTTGAGAAGTGCATGTGTTCTCAGTGCGCGTGCCATGCATTGGTAGCCTAGTTACTCTGCTCACTCCAACCAGACAGTAATCTAGAATCTTTGCCCCAACTTCCACTCGATTTACGAATTCTGATCAAAGTAATTTTTAAATAGCCTATCATGAAACATTAACATGTTTCTTTATATGCCTTTTTATTTGGGAGACTTTGCAACTAACGTCTGTCTGTGAAAACACTTTACCAGCTGCGCACGTTATAGCGCAAGATCTGGTTAAGCAGTACACGTGCTGTAGCTCGCTCGTTGTTTGTCCAGCGAAACACTGCACACATAATAGAATATTGAAACATCAACATATGTTTCTGTATATGTTTTTATTTGGGAGACTTTGCAACAAACGTCTATCTACTAAAACACTTTGGATACCAGCTGCACACGTTGGTGCAAGATGGTTAAGCAGTGGGCTACACGCACTATCTCGCACGTTGTCTGTCGAGTGAAACACAGAAGGAATTCACTTCAGACATAATTCAGAGACAGGTCAGAATGAGTTATATGCAATGTATATTGAGGAAAACATGTTGCTTTTGGTAAATTGACGTTAGCAGGTGTGTTGTTATGCTGAAAGTGCATTTTTTTTCAGAGACAGTATATTTTTCTTTCTGGTATGGCCAAATCTTTTAGTGGTACGCCGGACCGGCCAGGACCGGCTTACTTTCACCTCTGGAAAGAGCTAACAGCTGTCTCTGGTTTG
This sequence comes from Neoarius graeffei, assembly GCF_027579695.1. Lineage (NCBI taxonomy): Eukaryota > Metazoa > Chordata > Actinopteri > Siluriformes > Ariidae > Neoarius > Neoarius graeffei. The sequence goes on along the minus strand of NC_083569.1, from coordinate 66,669,579 downwards.
TGAATCAGATGAATGGTGGGTTGGTACAGTAGTTGTCTCCTTAGCTGTTGCAGCCACAGCAGCGCGAGCCTGCAAATATAATTATAATCAATGATAAATTGGGAAATCCTTGTTTACCATTATATAGTCAGATTAAGTGATGTATGTACAAATGAAATATTTGCAAGAGGTAAGTACCTACAGATAATTCTGCACAATTTCATCTACACGCATCAGAACCTTTCTCTGATAATCTATAAAAACACATAAAAAGGAAATGGTTTGTGTCATGGGCCACATAAAAACAAGTGAGCATTATGCATTAATGAATTAATGACATACATTTAAAAAATGGTTGGATTTTATGATAAAATACCATACATAAGTAATATTATTAGTACTGGATGTCACTACACAGATATTCAGACTGACAGATCATAAATGTAAGTCATTTATTCATGTAGTGTTTCTATCTTTTCATAAAATGATCTCCACCATGCGCTCATCATCCACCACAAACACCATGGCACCGCGCGCGCTTTCCTGCGGTGGAGACTCACACACTAACATTCATTAAAATAAACATTTAACGATAACATTTGCATATAATATATCGCCAGACTTAATCACCTTACATTCACATAGTGACAACAATAGCAAGGGTAACATTCTTACCTTGAAAGATTCTGTCGATCAGAGCTCTCCAATTATAACCAAACACTTTCCCTTCGCACCAATAAAAAAAACTAAAAAAAAAACTGGGAGGCCGGAAGTCACTCCAACGGGTTTTGAAAGACCGACGCGATCCGGAGCTGCAAAGCATGATGGGATAGCGGTCAGCCAGCATATGCCCTTTTCCCGCCAAGTTAACAGGGTGGAGGGGGTCAGGGAGAGGGGCGGGGATTGGATTGTGTTGATCATTTCTACGAAAAGCGTCGGCAAGCGGCCCGAAGGCGCCCTGGGAAATGAAACTGTACATGTTCATTCAGTGAATTTGAGCATATTTTGAGTAATTTTGCTTGCGTCAAGCTTTCTGTTGTGTTTACTCTTTTATACCCCCCTCCCCTGGTCGCTGAAGGGGTGTGGGGGGTTAAACCCTGCCCCCGGATCTGCCCCTGGTGGTCACAAACAAACATTCTCAATCACACATCACAGGAAGAGAAACAGGCTCAAATCACCGGTCACGTAAATAATTTGTTGGCAAGCACGGATCATGTGAAAGTCCTCCCCTTCAGTTAAAGTTTTGCGTGTACCAAACATGATTTTGGGTAAAAAAAAAATACCACTAATAGTTATATTAGAGGGCAGATAAACCGATGAGACAAACTGCAAAATCATTAATCTATGAACTTTTATTTCACTGAAATGGCCTCATTCAGCTCTATTTTAAAGTTAAAATACGATCAATTCATCAATAGACCAAGATCACATTGTTAATGTTATTCATAGAGACATACAACAAAATGTACGAAAGCAAATTATTAATACATCAATCATCAAATAGAAAATACACACAACATGTAGACGTAGTAGGAGATATGTCACTGGATGGTCGCCAGATAACATGTCCATTACCACTACGTTGTCATTACGTATTACCACTACGTTGTCGTTACATATTACCACTACGTTGTCGTTACGTATTACCACTACGTTGTCGTTACGTATTACCATTACGTTGTCATTACGTATTACCACTACATTGTCGTTACGTGTTGGCATGATGTATTAGGACGTGCCTACTATGTAACGACAACGTATTTCCCTGACATTACCAAACCACTACCTAACCACTACATCGTATATACGTTGTGTGTTTGCTGGGAAGACACCAAAGAGAACACTGAAGGCACTGCAGAGATCCACAGTGGAGATAGGAATATCTGTCCAGAGGATTAATTTAAGCCATACACTCTGCAGAGTGGGGCTTTATGGAAGAGTGGCCTGAAAAAAGCCATTCCTGAAAGAAAAAAAAAAACAACATTTGGAGTTTGCCCAACAGCATGTAGCAGACTCCCCAAATACATGGAAGAAGATTCTCTGGTCAGATTAACTTTTTGGCCATCATGGGAAACACCATGTGTGGCATAAGCCCAACACTTCCCATCACCCTGAGAACACCATTCCTACAGTGAAGCATGGTGGTGGCAGCAGCATGCTGTGGGGGTATTTTTCATCTGCAGGGATAGGAAAGCTGGTCAGGATTGAAGGAAAGATGGATGGCAGTAAATCCAGGGCAATGCTAGAGGAAAACCTGTTTGAGTCAGCCAGAGGTTTGAGACTGGGACGGAAGTCCAAATTTCAGCAGGAAAATGACCCACTGCTGCACTGCACCAAAGCTACACTGGAGTAGTTTAAAGGGAAACATTTAAATGTTTTGGAATAGTATAGTCAAAGCCAAGACCTCAATCCTTTTGAGAATCTGTGGCATAAGTTGAAGATTGTTGTTCACCAAAGCAACCCATCTATGGTAAATTGAAAGAGTTGGAGCAGTTTTGCCTTTAGGAATGGGCAAAAATCCCAGTGGCTAGATGTGCCAAGCTAATAGAGACATACCCCAAAAGACTTGCAGCTGTAATTGCAGCAAAAGTTGGCTCTCCAAGTATTGACTTTGGGGGATGGATAATTATGCACACTCCAGATTTATTGTTTGTGTCACAAAAAAAAAAATGCATCTTTAAACTTTTCGGCATGTTGTTAAATCAAATGGTATGATCCCCCCCATGCCTTCTAATTCTAGTTTGTAATGCAACAAAACAGGACAAATACCAAGGGGGATGAATACTTTTGCAAGCCACTAGAGACTGAATGGTAACAGTCATTCCAGATGTCCAAATATATGGGCACAAGCAATGAATGTGTGCTTTTCATAATGTGGTATGTCCCCTTTAAAGCATGAATGTTGATGCTTTATTTCATCAGAAAATGTGTCTATGTGTGCACTCATCATTTAGGAAGGGTAAATACAATGATTCTGGCTAAATTAAGCTGTTCTTTATCCAAATTCCCCCTTTAAGACATTTTTCAGACTTGATATATTCTTACACTTGGATGTTACAGGTGTTTAACCTGTTGATTCTTAAGAATTGAGTCGCACCTTGGCCAAGTCAAAGTCACTACTGCCTTAAAGTCACTTACAGAGAATATGTATACACTGGAGAAAGGATAACATATGCTGAGAAACATTTTTTTTTCCCATAGATGAGGTACGCTGTCATCTGGCTCTTATCTCAAGTGTGTTAAAGACTAAGAATGCATTAGTGTATGAGGAAAGATGATGTGAAACTTAAACAGGATGAGGTCTCCTTCTCTGCCATAAAACAAAGTGTCAAAGAATGTGAAGTCTTAGGCTGTAACTCAGCCTCTGGTCACCAAAACATAAAAAGGATTGTTCCGTGTACAAGGTTCAACTTAAACACACAAGTTCAAGTACTAACACATACAGTATATGCCAAAAAATATAGTCATCAGAGCAAAATGTATACTGCGTATTACAACTTAATTTGATTGTTGATTATACTGATTAATGATTACTAAATATGGTGGTGTAGTGGTTAGCACTGTTGCCTCACAGCAAGAAGGTTCTGGGTTCAAGTCCAGTGGCCAACAGAGGCCTTTCTGTGTGGAGTTTGCATGTTCTCCCCATGTCTGCATGTCCCCCACAGTCCAAAGACATGCAGGTTAGGCTAATTGGTGGCTCTAAATTGACTGTAGGTGTGAATGGTTGTTTGTCTCTGTGTCAGCCCTGTGATGACCTGGCGACTTGTCCAGGGTGTACCCCACCTCTCGCCCATAGTCAGCTGGGATAGGCTCCAGCTTGCCTGCGACCCTGGAGAACAGGATAAGCAGCTACAGATAATGGATGGATGGGTGATTACTAAATATGTATGTGCATGTATTTCAACAAAATTGTTCAACTAAAAGAAAAACAAAACACGTTGATTATAAGTTTATCATCATGCCAAGTTTGTAACTGCTTTTTCACAGAGTACACCAGAATGAACATTGATGCAGGGTTGTCATGAAATAATACTTTGCCATTGCTGTTTTCAAAGGATTTCAGAGGACCTTTACTGTAAATAAGAAAATGTTGTAATATAGATGCACTGGTGAAATGCTACTGCCATTTGATAACTCTGAGTTTGAGCAGGGAGCAGAGAGATACAGCTTATGATCTAAAAGTAAATAAATAAATAAATAAATAAATAAAGTAAACTCTAGGAAATGCTTTGATTCCTAAAATATCTGAGACTGTGGGCATTCAGCCACTGCTTTCACCCTTCTCTTATCCAGCTAAGCCTCCAGTTTACTGAGAATGTAACCATGGCATGAAAGGGGGTTTTGTGATATTTGCCCTTCTAGAAGATTGCTGTACAATAATCAGGTGAGCACTTGATGAGCATGATTCATATGATCTATCTTTGATGGGGGTTTAAAAATTGTCATCAGACTAAACAATGATGCATCTGTTCTGCATGCCTTTTCCTTAATGATGGCAACATGTACATATTGGTGACCCTGGGTGCTCCAAGCTGCACAATCTCTGTTGTCACATGAAATGCTGTGCCCAACAAGCCACAAGAAGGGTTGTTGTGAGATTCTGTGACGAAAGAGTAGAGTTTTTTTGTGTCTCTTGCCCATGTGCATACTCAGAAGAATAGTGTCCTTCTGTACCTCAATTTAAAGCCCTTTTTTGTCAGAATTGGTGTTTTTTTTTCTCTTGAGCTCCCCCTACAGTTGCAGAGTGTAATTCACTTTTATGCCACTGTCATAAATACAAGTACAGTAGTGCTTTGAGATCACCTCACAGACAGCTGTGCATGTGTTTGTTTACAAGCTAAAGACAGTTGAACCATAACACTGTTATAAGCCAAAGAAATATGTCAACTGAAAACATGTAATATTACAGGATTTTACACAAATTCAGTATGTTGGCATAATTTAATTTTTAAGACATCTTAGATGAACACTAACATAACAAAAAAGAATAACAAGGTAGTGGTTTTGCTGAAACACCCTGTTTCCATTTTCAGGCCAGATATATTGCTTGCCACACATTTCAATCTAGACTGTATGTACGGTAACTGACATGATAGAGGCACATATTACACACAATATACATTGGGCATTGCAATCTATTACAAGCTGAGATAGCTTTGCAGAGTTGCAAGCTTTCAAGGCTTATTTGATGGGAGATTGACAAAGACTGACCAAACGTTTTGGCATGACATGAATTTATTTATTTGCATGCATGGCTGAGATGGGACTGACATTAGATGACCACTGTCCTACAGAAAAACTAAAATCTTTATAAGACAGGGAAAATACCAAAAAGGTAACAGCCTACATCAGAATATATATGCTCATTTTGAATTTGATGTCAGCAACGCAGTTCAGAAAAGTTTGGACGGGGCAACAAATAACTGAAAAAGCTGTGTAATGCTAAAAATAAATAAATAAATAAAAAAACCTAATTTGGTTAATTAGCAACAGGTCAGTAACATAACTGGGTATAAAAAGAGCATCCCAGAGAGGCTAAGTCTCTCAGAAGTAAAGATGGGGAGGGGTTCACCACTCTGTGAAAGACTGTGTTGGCAAACAGTGCAATGATTTAAGAATAATATTCCTCAATGCGGGCGGCACGGTGGTGTAGTGGTTAGCGCTGTCGCCTCACAGCAAGAAGGTCCTGGGTTTGAGCCCCGGGGCCGGCGAGGGCCTTTCTGTGCGGAGTTTGCATGTTCTCCCCGTGTCCGCGTGGGTTTCCTCCGGGTGCTCCGGTTTCCCCCACAGTCCAAAGACATGCAGGTTAGGTTAACTGGGGACTCTAAATTGACCGTAGGTGTGAATGTGAGTGTGAATGGTTGTCTGTGTCTATGTGTCAGCCCTGTGATGACCTGGCGACTTGTCCAGGGTGTACCCCGCCTTTCACCCGTAGTCAGCTGGGATAGGCTCCAGCTTGCCTGCGACCCTGTAGAAGGATAAAGCGGCTAGAGATAATGAGATGAGATGAGATTCCTCAATGCAAAATTGCAAAGAATTTGGGGATCACATTGTATATGGTACATAATATCATTAAAATATTCAGAGACTCTGGAGAAATCCTGTATGCAAGAGACAAGGCTGAAAACTGACATTGGATGCCTGTAATCTTCAGGCCCTCAGGTGACACTGCATTAAAAACAGACATGTGTCTGTAGTGGAAATCACTGTATGGGCTCAGGAACACTTCAGTAAACAATTGTCTGTGAAACAGTTCATTACTGCATCCACAAATGCAACTTAAACCATATATAAACAATATCCACAAACGCCACCACTTTCTCTGGGCCCAAGCTCTTTTACGATGGACTGAGGCAAAGTGGAAAATTGTCCTGAGGTCTGTGGATGGTAAAAGAGAGCAAATGGACTTGCTTGAAGATTCTTGAAGACATTTCACCTCTCATCCAAAAGGCTTCTTCAGTTCTGTCTGAATAATAGGGAGTATCAGGTATTTATCCTCTCATGGATGAAAAGCAATCCTAAGGTGTCGTTGAGTCATCCTGTTGGTGTGGGTCACTGGGGGCTGGGTGTGAACGGCCTAGAGAGTCATTCAGATGATCAATGGATAGTTGGTTCTCTCATACCCCTTTTCCACCAAATCAGTTCCAGGGCTGGTTCGGGGCCAGTGCTCGTGCTGGTTCACAACTCGTTCAACTTGCGAACCAGCTGAGAACCAGTTTGCTTTTCCATAGCTCGGGGTGCTAAGGGGAGCCATGTCATTAAGTCACTGTATATGTCAGTTACGTCACTGCGTTTGCATAAACCTTGGCGCGAACATCGAAGCAACAACAACACGGAGAAGAAGAAGAAGCAACAACAACAATAATAGATGACTTTGTATAGCTGCTGCTTCTGGCTTTACGGTGCTTCATTCAAAATGGCGCTCTCTCGCAGTCTTGCTATTGTTGTTGGTCTTAACAACTCCGCCCTCCTGCTGACGTAAGCAGTTCTTTCCTCTAGCCCAGCAAAGAACTGGTGCTGGAATGATATAGACATGTTAACAGTAAAGGCAGTTATTGAGGGAAATGTGAAACCACTCACCCACATCTGCAATTTATCTTTTCAATCAGGTACATTTCCAGACAAAATGAAAATTGCAAAAGTAATACCATTGTTTAAAACCGAAGATAGACACCATTTCACAAACTACAGGCCTGTTTCTTTACTCCCCCAATTCTCCAAAATACTCGAAAAACTTTTTTCAGATAGACTGGACAAATTCATTGAAAAACACAACCTCCTTATGGACAGTCAATATGGATTCAGAACAGACAGATCAACATCGATGGCACTAATGGAACTAATAGAGGAAATCACAAACTGTATAGACAATAAAAAAATTGCAATTGGAGTATTTGTGGACCTAAAAAAAGCATTTGATACCATTGATCATAGTATATTATTAAGTAAACTAGAAAAGTGTGGTGTTAGGGGAGTTGGGTGGAGCTGGCTGTCGAGCTATCGAAGAAACAGGCAACAGTTTGTGCAGATAGGTGACCATAAATCTGATTTCATGAACATTACATGCAGGGTACCACAGGGGTCAATATTAGGTCTGAAATTATTCATATTATATATCAATGACATATGTAGAGTTTCGCAAGTACTGAAATGTGTTTTGTTTGCAGATGACACCAATATTTTTTGTTCCGGTGAGAATTTGCAGCAGACTTTGGAGACAATCACAACTGAAATAAATAAACTAAAACTATGGTTTGACAAAAATAAATTATCATTAAATCTAAGCAAAACAAAGATCATGTTGTTTGGGAGACACAAAATAGATTGTAATGTAGAATTGATAATAGACAATACTAAGATAGAAAGGGTACAGGAAATTAAATTTCTTTGTGTGATTTTGGATCATAAAGTCTGCTGGAAACCTCATGTAGTATACATACGAGCAAAACTGGCAAAGTGCTTGGCAATTCTGTGGAAAACAAAACATATTCTTGATTGCAAATCTTTGCGTACTCTATATTACTCATTATTTTTGCCATATCTGACTTACTGTGTCGAAGTCTGGGGAAACACCTACAAAACCACTCTGCAGCCGATATGTCTCATCTCTCATCTCATTATCTCTAGCCGCTTTATCCTTCTACAGGGTTGCAGGCAAGCTGGAGCCTATCCCAGCTGACTACGGGCAAAAGGCAGGGTACACCCTGGACAAGTCGCCGGGTCATCATAGGGCTGACACATAGACACAGACAACCATTCACACTCACATTCACACCTACGGTCAATTTAGAGTCACCAGTTAACTTAACCTGCAGGTCTTTGGACTGTGGGGGAAACCGGAGCACCCAGAGGAAACCCACGCGGACACGGGCAGAACATGCAAACTCCGCACAGAAAGGCCCTCGCTGGCCACAGGGCTTGAACCCGGACCTTCTTGCTGTGAGGCGACCGTGCTAACCACTACACCACCGTGCTGCCCTGCAGCCGATATGTACAATACAGAAAAGAGCAATAAGGACAATAAACAAAACAGGATATGGAGATCACACAAACTCACTATTCATAAAATCACACATGTTGAAATTTATGGATCTGGTCAAATTCAGAACAGCACAAATAATGTACAAAGCAAGAAATAATCTGTTGCCAAAAAATATACAAGGAATGTTTAGTGAGAGAGAGGGGGGATATAATCTAAGGGGAGACCTAAATTTTAAAAAACCAAAGGTTCAAACAAATATGAAAAGCATGTGCGTATGGAGTTGTGGGGTGACTTTATGGAACAGACTGGAGACAGAAATAAAACAAAGTGCAAATATAAATCTGTTTAAAAAAGATACAAAAAATATTTTTAAACAAGTATATGGAAGAGGAAGTATGTTAACGGAGGATGATGAGGGATAAATCTATAAATAGAATTTGGTTGATTGTTATATTAGAACTAATTTAGTATATGGCATATATGGTATATATTTATTTATGGGGATAGTTTATATATTTATATTTACAGGGATAGGTATGTAGTAGATATTTATTTTTGTAATTATATATTTATATAGATATTCATGAAGTGTATATACGGTATATATTTTTATAGGTGTATTAATGTAGTTTGGATTCCGGGGTAGTTAAAAAGGGATGGGAAATTAAAAAAGTATTGTACTTCTTCCCACTCCTTTTTCGAACAATGTGTGGTGTTTTGTAATGTCTTAGCTCTTTATGTTATTTTATTAATTATTTTTTAATTTCTCATTTTCTTTCTTTTGTATGTACAAATAGTTACATACATTTTTTATACATGTTCGAAATAAATAAATTCATTCATTCATTCATTCATTCATTCATACCCTGGAACTGTTTTTTTCTGGCCCAGAGCCAGTTCTTTGTCAGTGGAAACAGAAAACCCGGTTCCAAACTAAGCACTGGCCCTGAACCAGCCCTGGAACTGATATGGTGGAAAAGGGCTATCTGTCCTCTTGTGAGTCACTGAAAACAGCTGGGTTTTGGTGTGTATTCAGTTGTCTGGGAAGTGTGCTAAGGACTGCATTGTAGGTGGCTGATAAATGATGTCTTTGACCACCACCTCTGTTCAGTGATGGCTGTTCCAGGTTGACAAAAATGGCTTCTTTAACTCCTCGCTCATACCAACGATCCTCTCTGGCTAAAACGCATACATTGCAATCCTGAAATGAGTGTCCTTTGTTGTTAAGATGAAGATAGACAGCAGAGTCCTGGCCTGAGGAACTGGTTCTCCTGTGTTGAGCCATGCACCTGTGAAGTGGTTGTTTTGTTTCCCCAATATATGAGGCCATGTATTCCTCGCTGCACTGAATTGCATACACTACATTGTCCTGTTTGTGTCTGGCTATTCTGTCCCTATCCACATATCTGAACCAGTGGCTGGGAGCAACTCCTGAAAAAGTGGTCAAAGCTGTATGTTCCACTTCCTCCATGTATAGATTGGCCACAATAGGGGACACCGGTGAGCCCATGGCGCATCCATGCTTCTGTCTGTAACATACAGTTTGACCACTTTTTCAGGAGTTGCTCCCAGCCGCTGGTTCAGATATGTGGATGACACCTGGATTAAAATCAAAACCCATGAGGTGGAAGCCTTCTCTAAGCACATCAATGCAGTGGATATCAACATCAATTTCACTCGGGAAGATGTCAGTGGTAATAATCTAGCCTTCTTGGATTGTGATGTACACATTAGACAAGACAGAAGCCTTAGCATCGAGGTCTACCGGAAACCTACACACACAGACTGGTACCTACTTTTTGACTCACACCACCCACTGGAACACAAATTGGGGGTCATTAGGACCTTGCAACACAGGGCTCAGAATATTTCTACAATGGTAGAGGGAAAAGAGAAGGAGCAGAATCACATCAAGAAAGCACTTCAGAACTGTGGGTATCCCAACTGGGCTTTTTTCAAGAGCAGAAATAGGAACATAACGGACAAGGAGGATAACAGGAACAAACACAAGAACATTTTCATTCCCTACATTTCTGGTCTATCTGAGAAACTCAGGAGGATCTTCTATGAACACAACATTCCCGTACAGTAACACCCTGAAGCAGAAACTGGTCCACCCTCAGGACAGAATAGCCAGACACAAACAGGACAATGTAGTGTATGCAATTCAGTGCGGCGAGGAATGCATGGCCTTGTATATTGGAGAAACAAAACAACCACTTCACAGGCGCATGGCTCAACACAGGAGAGCCAGTTCCTCAGGCCAGGACTCTGCTGTCTATCTTCATCTTAACAAAAAAGGACACTAATTTCAGGATTGCAATGTACGCATTTTAGCCAGAGAGGATCGTTGGTATGAGCAAGGAGTTAAAGAAGCCATTTTTGTCTACCTGGAACGGCCATCACTGAACAGAGGTGGTGGTCTAGGGCCCTGTCCACACGGCAACGGATTCAGGTGAATCCAATACAATTGTTTATCGTTTCGGCCTGGCGTCCACACGGCACCGGCGTTTTGGGTGCCCCAAAATGCAATCTTTTGAGAACAGGTTCCAGAGTGGAAAGATCTGGCAACGTTGCCGTTGCGAAGTCGTCTGGATGAGTAGAACGGATTTGTTTACGATGACATCACAACCACATGACTGTGAGTGCTTCACGCCGGGTAGAAGTGTAACGAACTCGATGCAAGTTGTCAACAAATCCTGTAACTTGGTTCATGAAACGCACTTACAAAATATTTTCACTGTGAATATTTATTGTGTAATGGTACAAAGTGAGAGAGAGAGAGAGAGAGAGAGAGAGAATAACCCTTAGGGCAGAGTGAATCCCGCCAGCAAAAATAGGGGAAAAATGAGCGATCTCACCTCTTCAGATGTTGGTTTAAGTCCTACAATACATTCCTCAAAAAGGGCGTAGAAGAACAAATTAATCCATCAACGTGTAGCATTCAATTTATTCCGGACCATTAAAGACGCCGCCTTCCACATAGAATCATACGTCATCCTCGCCGCCATATTGGATAGGTCAAAGTGGAGAATAAAGATGCCTCATTCATGTGCTGCATTTAACTGTACCAACAGGTTTACCATCTAAACAAGATCACATGGGATTACCTTTCACAGGTGAGACTGGAAAAATACTTTTCATTGTATTTGGTCATTATAATGTAATTTTACGAACAGATTTTTCTGACTTTGCGGCTAATATGAAGTCTCGCGCATAATAGTTTATGCGCATGCGTCCTTACTTCTTCTATTGTTCTGGTGTCTCCAAAGGGACCGTCTTACAGCACCCCTAGAGGTGTGGCATGTGTATTGCATCGTTTTCAGCAAGCGTTGCGTTGCCATATGGACCTGATATTTTACTGATCGTTGCCCATTTGGACACGATATTTTTTTAAATAACATCTCATTGCCATTGTCGTGTGGATGTAGCCTAAGCCCATGTTTACATTAGACCGTATCAGCGGATCATCAGATTAACGTTTTTAAAACGATTAGTGTGCACACAGCAACACCAATACACGATTTGCGTGCACACAGCAACACCAATACACTGATACGCTCGGCTCCGCAGGCATCCTGCGCTCCAAATCACTCTGCCCTGAACAGCGAGTGCCCTCTGGAGGGTGCGCACTCCGGCCTTGCGCAGCTCACAGAGCACGCGAGTGAAGTGCACAAGCTGTGATTCGGGACTGAGCTGCTGTGTGTGTGATCCCAGCGCATATCACTTACGACTTGCAAGTGGAAGGATGGCAAGCCTAAAGACAATCATAACTACACAATGGGCAGTATTTGCATCAGTATTTTCATACTTTTATACTCTTTAATGAAAGGTGATACAAGGCAGAAGTCCGCGCCGTTTTTCAGCAGTCGCGTCACATGACCAACGCCAGCGAATCAGGAAGGTGGATGTCACAGTGATGTTGTCCAATGACAACGCCAGCTAGAGCTCAGCACAGCATATCCACGTATCTCAATGTTTACACAGCACCGGAGCTGACACGATCTGGATTGAATACGTGGACCCTGGCGGATTCCCGTTTCCCGGCGTTTCCAGGCGGTTTAATGTAAACGGACAGTGCATCCGCGAAGAAAATGAGACAGATACGGTCTAATGTAAACTTGGCCTATGACATCATTTATCAGCCACCTACAATGCAGTCCTTGGCACACTTCCCAGACAACTGAATGCACACCAAAACCCAGCTGTTTTCAGTCACTACGTTTACATGCACATCCAAATCGAGCTACTGTCAGTAATCGAGCAAAGGGTCCCAGCAGGGGTGCCAGAGAAATCCAATCCTACATGCAAAGTGTTTAAATCGAGCTATTGTTATGAGGTGCATTGTGCACCCGAGCCACAGGTGGCGCTACACGCCCCATCGTGTTGGTACACTTCCAGTTGTCGTCATGAAGAAGAGCTATTCAAGAGTATAAACAAAGTGACTACAGGCGGAAATTAGCATGTACTGCTATAACCTGGTACAGACATCTGTCCTTACCACAAGGATAATGTTTAATTTGTACACTGTCCCTTCTAAAAATAAAATAAACTCTAAACTCTTCTTAGAGTGTTTGTAGTTTGTATGTACGAACAGAAGTGTTCCTAATAAAGTGGGCGGCTAAGGTGAAGTGTCATGCCGACCGAGGCTGTTTTTTTTTTTTTTTTCCGACCGAGGCTGTTGTGTTTCCCGCTTGTGGTCTCGTCACTTCCGGAAGGGGCAGTGCTGAAGTAAGTAGCTGGACTGCGTGGCTTGATAGGGTATACATGCACTAAGTAGCTCGGCAAAAATCGCATAATCTAGGTCGTGTAGCTCGATTGCGAGAAATCAAGTTCGATTCAATTTCAGCCTAGCTAAGGTGTTTCCATGCCATTTAGAGCTTCGATTTCAGACGAGCTATGGCAGAAATTTGATTTTCTCTATGTGCATGTAAACACACTGACTCACAAGAGGACAGAGAGAACCAACAATCCATTGATCACCCCAGCGACTCTCTAGGCCATTCACACCCAGCCCCCAGTGACCCACACCAACAGGATGACTCAACGACACCTTAGGATTGCTTTTCATCCATGAAAGGATAAATACCTGATACTCCCTATTAGTTAGACAGAACTAAAGAAGCCTTTCGGATGAGAGGTGAAACGTCTTCAAGAATCTTCAAGCAAGTCTAGTTGCTCTCTTTTCCCACCCACAGTTTACTATTACCTGGATGACTGAGAATCTTCACAGACATATGTCCTGAGGTCTGATGAATCAAAAGTAGAAATTCTTTTTTAGAAATCATACACACCATGTTCTCCAGGCTGAAGAGAAGAGGGACCATCTGGCTTGTTATCAGTGCACAGTTGAAAAGCCAGCATCGGTGCTGGTATGAGGGTGCATTAATGCACATGACATGGGTAGCTTGCACATCTGGGAAGGCAGGCATCATTAATGCTGAATGATATATGCACATTTCAGAGCAATATGCTGCCATCCAGACAAAATCTTTTTCAGGGAAGGCCTTCCTTCTTTCAGCAAGACAATATGCTAAACTGCTTTCTGCATATTGAGGTATTTCACCTGACGTCACAGGGTCACGTGATGCCCCGGTGTCCACCATTTTGAACGTCAAGCTAGCTAATGTCAACAACAGTAGCTGGTATGTTACTGTAGCAATGTTTACGTTCAGTCATTTGGATGACTGTTAAAACCTTTCAGTCTCAAGTTTTTCCTTTACTGGATTTACTAGTTTACTGAGCTAGCGCGCGCCGGCCGCCGGGAGCTAGCGTGCGCTAGCTCCCAGCTTGCCCGAGCGTGCTAGCTCAGTAAACTAGTAAATCCAGTAAAGGAAAAACTTGAAACTGAAAGGTTTTAACAGTCATCCAAATGACTGAACGTAAACATTGCTACAGTAACATACCAGCTACTGTTGTTGACATTAGCTAGTGCTAACAGCTAGCTGCTAGTGCACTGCTACAACACAGACACCGACCCTAATAATACAGTTCTTGGTCATTGCCTGGTAACAGCAAATTTATAATGGGCCATGTCTCAACAGACTAAGAAGTTATTTCAATGACCTTTAATAACATTTTGTTTATCCTGAGGACTGAAAGTAAATGAAAATGTGAACAAACCTTAGCTGTAATAAGATGGCGACCACCGGCTCCAGGGACGACCCGCTGATGTAGGCATGTTACCCAGCCTGACACAAAATATTTGTAGGCATCCAAACTCTTTTACGCTTTCAGATCAATACCTGTGTATGGCGATGGGTTTTTAACGACATAGGTATACAGATCATGTGGGCCGAAGTCAGGTAAAGACGAGGGCTTCGTGTACTTCTGTACGTCAGTGAGCAATCCTGGTGGAAGCAGGTAAACGTCGTTCTCTAAGCCTGCTAACCTCAATTTTTGCAAATACCTCTCCCTCTGCTCGCCCTGTAAATGCCCTACGTCGCTGGATAGTGAAGGTGTTTTCTGCATCTCGCTCCTTTTTTTTTATGTTTTTCGTTTGTTGCCTTCCTCGCATTCAAACTGATTCGAGCCGTGACGTCCAAAATGGCAGCATCACATGACTTGGTCACGTGGGTGAAATACCTCAATATTAAAACTGAATGCCTCCGTAGTAAAAGAGTTCAAGTGCTCAACTGGCCTGCCTGCAATCCAGACCTGTCTCCTATTTAAAACTTTTGACACATTATAAAGCACAAAATATGACAAAGGAGATCCTGAAATGTTGAGTAACTGAAATTGTTTATCAGGCAAGAATGGGACAACATTTCTCTTTCAAAACTACAGCAAATGGTCTCCTCAGTTCCCAAACATTTACAGAGTGTTGTTAAAAGTACAACACAGTAGTAAACATGCCCCTGTTCCAACGTTTTAAAATGTGTTGCTGACATCAAATTCAAAATGAGCATATGGTTTTCAATAAAAAAAAATTGCTCAGTTTCAACATTCGATATGTTATCTTTGTACTATTTTCAATGAAATATAAGGTTTTCATGATTTACAAAGCATCACATTCTGTTTTTATTTACAGTTTACACAGCATCCCAATGTTTTTAGAATTTGGGTGATAGATAGATAGACAGACAGACAGACACATATATAATCAAAATAAACAATTCAAAATGCACTTCAATAAACATTAGCAAATATGCATGTGTATATGTATGTATATGCTCTTCATTATGCTTCGTATGCTATTTTTATTCCTTAGAGAATGTGCTCCTTCATGGATTGAGACCTTATCATGAATAAGGGTCTTTTGTACTTCACTGACCCATGAGCCCCTTCACTGCAACATGTCTCAGTCCACAAAGGGGTGTATCAGTGCAATGAATCTAAAATTGCTGGGTCAAGTATTTGAAACACTTTTACTTTTTTTGGGGGGAAAAGACAATGTAAAGCAGTATAAGAGGACAAGCGTCAAGGGAAAACCTGTGTATCCTTGAGAGCTCTCATTATCCCCATAGGAAATCTTTGAAACTGAAAGTTTTAGAAATCACTGCCAAGCACGAAAGCCTCAACAACTGAACCTTCAGTGAGCAAACTGGTTCAGGCCCAGCAAGCCAGGATAATGACCTGTCCTTGATGCTTGAGACCTCATTGCATTATGGGAAATGAAAATGGTGGGGTGGATTGAAAGAAAAACGTGAAGAATGGTAATAAAAGAGTCTTGCAAGGTTTAAACTTTGTGCCACTATGGTTTGTACAATAATTGAGGCTCATTTCAAGCAGTTATTAATAAAATAAAATCTATGATGGAAACATTCCTTCATTTTTATCTGACCACACTGGTTATTTTCTTTTGTCTTTTGCCCATCAAATTATTTAATATGCCAGTCACTTTCTCAACAACCTCCATCTAATTGTGTGGCAAACACTGAGAGATTTAATTGAAGTGGTAATTAGTAAGTCCATTTCTGCACTTCACACAGATCACCAAGCCATTATCACATGTTAGCATATATCAATAAGCCATCCTACAAAAGATCAGACATAATGCATCACTTCTGACAGTTATAATTGGACACTGATTACAGCACATCACCTGTTTCACTTTATAATAGTGGATATTTGTTTTGTTTTTTTTTCTTTTTCTTTTCTCCATGGTATGGCATGTCAGTAACACAGAAATTCATTAACCTTTATTGTGCCTGACAATAATCTTGATGGAAATTTTAGACAGGGTGAGAAAAGGCTAACTTTGTGCAAGTGTAGAATTGTAGGCATAACTATGTCATTGTGATGGCTCTGCAATTGTAATGACAGTAGGTGTGCATGGCTTGGCATCTGGGAAATTATATATATATATATATATATATATATATATATATACACATACATATCATTATCTCTAGCCGCTTTATCCTGTTCTACAGGGACGCAGGCAAGCTGGAGCCTATCCCAGCTGACTACAGGCAAAAGGTGGGGTACACCCTGGACAAGTTGCCAGGTCATCACAGGGCTGACACATAGACACAGACAACCATTCACACTCACGGTCAATTTAGAGTCACCAGTTAACCTAACCTGCATGTCTTTGGACTGTGAGGGAAACCAGAGCACCTGGAGGAAACTCATGCAGACACGGGGAGAACATGCAAACTCCGCACAGAAAGGCCCTCATCGGCCACAGGGCTCAAACCCAGACCTTCTTGTTGTGAGGCGACAGCACTAACCACTACACCACCGTGCCGCTATCTATCTATCTATCTATCTATCTATCTATCTATCTATCTATCTATCTATCTATCTATCTATATATATATATATGTGTGTGTGTGTGTGTATACATTAACCCCATTTCCAGAAAAGTTGGGATATTTTCCAAAGTGCATTAAAAACAAAAATCTGTGATTTGTTAATTCACATGAACCTTTTTAACTGACAAAAGTTAAAAGAAAACATTTTCAATAATTTTAATGACCATCTTAATTGTATTCTATAAATGTAAACAATGGTAGAATTTGATGCTTGAAACACACAAATTGGAACAGAGGAAAAATGAGACTGAAAAGTTCATAGGATTTTCAAGTAATACCATTTTGGCAGATTCCACAATAAGCAGGTTAATTGATAACATGATTGGGTATAAAAGGAGCATGTACCAAAAGCTCAGACTTTGCAAGCAAGGATGGGTCGTGGCTCACTCCTTTGTGCCAAAATTCAGGACAAAATTGTTGGTCAATTCAAAAATGTAAGATTTAAGTCTTTCAAAATCTACAGTACATAATATTGTGAAAAGATTCAGTGAATTTGGAGACATCTCAGTGAGTAAGGGACAATGCTGAAAACCACTGTTGAATGTGTATGACCTTCAAGCACCACTGCCTGAGAAACCATTGTGCTAATACAACAAATATAGACAGATGGGCTTCGGAATACTTTGGAAAACCATTGTCACTTTACACAGTCTGCCACTGCATCCAGAAATGCAACCTAAAACTGTATTACACAAGGAGGAAGCCATTCATCAATTTTATGCAGAAATGCTGCTGATTTCTCTGGGCCCAAACTCATCTCAGATGGACCAAAAAACAGTGGAAATCCGTGCTGTGGTCAGATGAGTCCACATTATAGTACACTTATAAAAGAAGTTATCTTCAATGTACAGTGT
The DNA here is from genome assembly GCF_027579695.1 of Neoarius graeffei. Classification (NCBI taxonomy): domain Eukaryota; kingdom Metazoa; phylum Chordata; class Actinopteri; order Siluriformes; family Ariidae; genus Neoarius; species Neoarius graeffei. The sequence continues at coordinate 66,651,505 of NC_083569.1, read as the reverse complement.
CACAAATCAGCTTTACAGACATCCAAAGGGTGATGTGAATCTCTAATGACAAGCCAGTGCAAGGAAAAACTTTTAGATGACACCAGGAAGAAATTTAAGCAGAACTAGACTTGAAAAGGAACCCATCCTCTTCTGAATGTCTGGATGACACCAGGTCATTTCTCTTCTCCAGCTGCATACTAACAGTACATATGTTGAAAGGATGTTCATTATGAGAATATTGTGAATATAAATCCTGGGATGCGAACAGAACAGGCTTCATGATTACAGTAGCAGTTCTTATGTACAAATCTATAGTATCCAGGTGAGATTATCCATTCAAGCAAGGGTGAGTCTTTTGCAGAAAAGCACAACTCTTCAGGTTATCCATGTTGGCCCTTCTATAACAACAGAATGTGAGTCATAAGTACAGAAGCTCCAAGCAGAAGGAGAGCATCAGGATGATTCATCCCAGTCCATATGGTGAGAAGATAGTAATCCTACTGCTGAATTGCAAACAAACCATTCAAACAAACAAAGAAGGAAAAGCATAAACAAATAAATTGTGTAATTCGGCCCAACAGTACAATTGTTTTTGGAATGAAACAGCTATTCTACACATGCACACATACATTGTTTAGTTTTCTGTGACCATTGTGTATCCTAACTCCAAAATAAAAAAAAAAGCTTCATCATTAATGCTGAATAAAAAAGTGCACTTTAATAGTTGCATTAACTTCTGAAAAGCTTCTTAAGACTCCTACAGATTTATTAAAGTAAATACCAGCATTGCTTCTTAAAACTGTATTTGTAGAAAGAAATTATGTGTCCTTCAAGGAACTTAAAAGGCTTCAGATCATTTCAACAAGCACATACTGGCCTTTCAAGAATGTGTGTTAGTTTTTGTAATATTCACTATTAATTATGCAGCAACCTTTCTTTTCTGAAACATTCCACAACTATGATACCACTTAGCAGTAGAATCTACCATGAAATGATATTCATGACATTTTTCTGAATGAATGAAATGCCTGACTTACAGCTTCCTACTTTTCCAGTAAGTAAATCAAAACTACTGGGGCATTGACCATTTGACTGTATTTTTTGGTGCTGAAGGCATTAAGACAACATCCAGAGGATTTGATTATATTCCAATTTACTCTTAACCTGGGATCAAAGTGAGGGTGGCTTTATTGGTCTCTGGGAAGGTGGTGTGCATCTACTAAGATCAGTTGAGCATTGCGACTGTAATTCCAATTATCTGGGGATTGATTTGCAAGAAAACATGAAAGAACTCACCAGCTTCTTGGGTCTGTCCAAGTGTAAAATGTGATGCACCATCAAATATTTACAAATTTAAAGGTATCAGCTTCAAAATAAATAAAGATCTCAGTTGCTGGGTTACTCAAGACATGGGGCCAACACAGATCTATAAAAGCAGCTACAGTGGTGCTTGAAAGTTTGTGAACCCTTTAGAATTTTCTATATTTCTGCATAAATCTGACCTAAAACATCATTAGATTTTCACACAAGTCCTAAAAGTAGATAAAGAGAACCCAGTTAAACAAATGAGACGAAAATATTATACTTGGTCATTTATTTATTGAGGAAAATGATCCAATATTACATATCTGTGAGTGGCAAAAGTATGTGAACCTTTGCTTTCAATATCTGGTGTGACCCCCTTGTACAACAATAATTGCAACTACACATTTCTGGTAACTGTTGATCAGTCCTGCACACCGGCTTGGAGAAATTTTAGCCCATTCCTCCGTACAGAACAGCTTCAACTCTGGGATGTTGGTGGGTTTCCTCACATGAACTGCTCGCTTCAGGTCTTCCCACAACATTTCCATTGGATTAAGGTCAGGACTTTGACTTGGCTATTCCAAAACATTACCTTTATTCTTCTTTAACCATTTTTGGTAGAATGACTTGTGTGCTTAGGGTCATTGTCTTGCTGCATGACACACCTTTTCTTAAGATTCAGTTCATGGACAGATGTCCTGACATTTTCCTTTAGAATTTGCTGGTATAATTCAGAATTCATTGTTCCATCAATGATGGCAAGCCGCCCTGGCCCAGATGCAGCAAAACAGGCCCAAACCATGATACTACCACCACCATGTTTCACAGATGGGATAAGGTTCTTATGCTGGAATGCAGTGTTTTCCTTTCTCCAAACATAACACTCCTCATTTAAACCAAAAAGTTCTATTTTGGTCTCATCCATCCACAAAACATTTTTTCTAATAGCCTTCTGGCTTGTCCGTGTGATCTTTAGCAAACCAGATGAGCAGCAATGTTCTTTTTGGAGAGCACTGGATTTCTCCTTGCAACCCTGCCATGCACACCATTGTTGTTCAGTGTCCTCCTGATGGTGGACTCATGAACATTAACATTAGCCAATGTGAGAGAGGCCTTCAGTTGCTTAGAAGTTACCGTGCGGTCCTTTGTGACCTTGCCAACTATTACACGCCTTGTTCTTGGAGTGATCTTTGTTGGTCAACCACTCCTGGGGAGGGTAACAATGGTCTTGAATTTCCTCCATTTGTACACAATCTGTCTGATTGTGGATTGGTGGAGTCCAAACTCTTTAGAGATGGTTTTGTAACCTTTTCCAGCCTGATGAGCAGCAACAACGCTTTTTCTGAGGTCCTCAGAAATCTCTTTTGTTCGTGCCATGATACACTTCCCCAAACATGTGTTGTGAAGATCAGACTTTGATAGATCTCTGTTCTTTAAATAAAACAAGGATGCCCACTCACACCTGATTGTCATCCCATTGATTGAAAACACCTGACTCGAATTTCACCTTCAAATTAACTGCTAATCCTAGAGGTTCACATACTTTTGCCACTCACAGATATGTAATATTGGATCATTTTTCTCAATAAATAAATGACCAACTATAATATTTTTTATCTCATTTGTTTAACTGGGTTCTCTTTATCTACTTTTAGGCCTTGTGTGAAAATCTGATGATGTTTTAGGTCATATTTATGCAGAAATATAGAAAATTCTAAAGGGTTCACAAACTTTCAAGCGCCACTGTAGTGATTAAATCTTGGCTGACCAGATCTGTCTACAGTAAGGTGTTTGGAGCTGGTTCACTGAAGAATCAGATGTCAACAGTACAGCTTTGAATTATTGGTGGTGCAGTGAGCAGGGTCCTGGGTTTGATCCTAAGCTTGGCTTTTGGAGTTTCATTGTGTTCTTCCTGTGTAATCCTGAGTTCTCCATTTTCCACCCAATTTCCAAAGACATGCCAGTAGGTGGATTGGCTATGATAACTTTGTCCCTAGGTGTGCAAGAGTGTATGAATGAGTGTGTGCATATTGCTCTACAATGAACTGCTTTCCCATCCAGGGAGTATTCTTGCCTTCATGCCCAGTGTCAAGGGTTGAAGTGGGAATCATTATTTTGATTCAAGTAAAATGGTTTACTTCATTAAGTTTATTTTGGGTTAAAATGTGAAAAAGGAAGAAATAAGATGTAAAGAAACACTCAATTTGAAACAAAAATATGATGGGGTGTCTCTCACTCTCTTTCTTTACAACTTATTGCTTCCTTTTCTCTGTCTAAAGATGTCTAGGGTCATCTATAATGCTTTTTCAAATATTATATGCTATAATGTGCAAATAAACTTGATAGATGACCCCTCTAATCCACTAGAGATAACAGTGAAAGAGGGATATCCGAGCAAGCAGAGGCAAGCACCACAGAATAAAATCTGTGGTTAATGCAAATGCAAGTCAATGCTCTCTGCCTGCTCATTTTCCTTATATCATTTTAGTAAAATTCCTCCTAACTGAGATTTTGTATCAGATCAAGCCTCTAATAATGTTTCTGTGGAAATATTGAACATTTCTCATTGTTTTTTGTGGTACTAAAACCAACTTTTAATCAGTTAGAGCACAGCATCAGTTGCATTGTGATAACAGTACTCAAGTTCTGTGATTAATGAGTGAAATACTCATCACTGTTCGAAATGTAAAATGATACAGAACTAAGATACCAAGTTTATTGTTGATTGTGATGTGAATTATAGTCAGTTTGTACAGATGTAATTTGCAAGGCAGTAAGTGAATGTGTAAGATTGAGTCAGTGCTAAAAGACAAAGGTGTGAAAATGATGGCAAGCCTTTTATGTCACTGCGAAGTTGGCCAAAGCCTACACAATCATTACAGTGAGCAGAAAGCACTTCTATATGGTGTCTAGAATTTCATGTGAATGCCATGCTGTAAACATGAAATGTTTTGATATATTGCAAATTCATTCTGAATTTCATTTAAAAAGGTAATATTTTATATTGAAACAAAAGGACATGGTGATGAATGAAGCTGAGTTTCAATATAAAACATGGAATCTCATGGACTGGAAAAATACTTCAATTCATTTGTACACTAGTGTTGTCATGTTTTGAGGAAACATGCTGAATAACATCTGTGGGTAATGTGAATGCAAGTAATTGCTCTCTGCCTGTTTATTTTCTTTATAACAGATATTGAGTCAGGGAGAGCAACTGATAGAGATATTTGTTTGGCATGCTTGGAGCTGGTACAGGCTTGTCTGATTGCTACTTGTTCTTGAAACTGGAACAGGCTTTATTACCCATTTATGTAATCCATAGATAACTTAGCTTCATCAACCACATCATCATCATCATCATCCAATCCCATAGCTACAACATACTCTTGAATGTGAATATACACTCATGTTTGTCCTACAATAAACTGTGAAACATCGCTGAACAGCTGTGTCTGTGTCAGTGACTGTTTGCTCTTGGATATCTGTGAGGCAGAATCTTTTTGGTGGCAGAGGTCTGTTTCTCCCAGATATCCATGAGGGAGAATCTCTTAGGTGGTATAGGTCTGCCTTCCTAGATCATACTTTGTCAATTTGACCTCCTTTGGTACAGACAAATCAAAAACCTAACAGCTACACCAGTGTTCCCGAGATAGCCTACTGAACAGGAATAAGAGGTTATTGAAAAGTGACTGGATTAAGAAAGGATTATATGTGTGTGGCAGCGGGGGTGTGGTCAAGCATCGGTCTGTGAATGGAGGGTGGAGTCAGGGAAGGTAAGTGGCAGAATCATTGCACCTGATGTGAGTTAACCTGTGTTTGTGTGTCTTCCCCAGTGACCACGCCCGATAAAAGGAGAGAGAGAGAGCAGAAAAAGGGAGCTCTCTCCTGACCTGAATGCATGTGTGAGAGAGTGAATGAGCTGAAAAGCCACACATCATTAAAAATAAAAGTTTCTGAGAACTCAGTTCTGGCCTGCCGTGCTTCTGTGCTCCACCCACCTGCTTTGGTTCTACAATGTGTGATGTGTTTTACAAGCTCACTCACAGTCATTGCTTTTTAAGGTAACTTTGTATTTGACATTCCTTACTTTTTATGTTAAATTTTACTAATTCAATGTTATATCCATCCATCCATCCATCCATCCTGCTTATCTGTCAGGGTTATGGGGGAAGCTGGAGCCAATCCCAGCTGACTTCGAGCAAGAAGCAGGGTACACCCTGGATAAGTTGTCAGACTATAGGTCGCAAATGAATTTTTTTCACCATTTTCCATTATTTCATGATGTTTTGAAGTTCAGGAGATGCTTAAGTCCTCAGATGTGTTTTTGCTTACTATTTGATCATGGTCAACATATTGTAAACTAACGAATATATTTTCACTTTATCAGGATGTCCTAGCAATCTTTACAAGGACGTTGATGTAGATTGGGCTCCAACACTGAACTGTACAGATAAGATAATCAAGATGATCCATGCAGACATAAAAGCAGATCTCATGAGTTAACAGCACAAGATTGCTTCCCCAGCCATGCAATTACAGTGAGCCATGGTAACTTCTCTGTCCTGTTTCACCAATACCCAGGTCTTTAAAGGGGTTTCTATGGATCTTTGTGAATGATTTACCTGGAAGAGAAGAGCAGGGAGGATTGGGAATTGAGTGGCTGTGGTTTGTTTACACCCGATACTAAAACTTGTTGTGTCCTAGCAACCATCACAAAAATGCATACAAAAAGCCCAAAAATTCCTACTTGCCCAGGCTAAAATGAGACAGGATTTATCTTGTAGTGTTTTGATCCCCAGTTCTTTAACCCAGCCACATATAAAAAGTTGCATGCCTCTATGCTCTTCCAGGTTTTCATCCATTTGTTCATGCAGAATGATGTCTGCAGCACCAGGTAGTTTGAGATGTCAGGGAACTCAATGGCTGGATAATTTTCAACTCATAGGAAAAATCCTTCTTTGATAACATGTAAGGATCTATCTCATTGCAAAGAACAGTTTTCTGAAGGTATGTTGACCGTGCATTGGCCTCTAAACTGTGAAAATAGTTGGAGATGGTTTCACTACCTCTCTGAATAATGGCTGCCAAATCGGTTTGCCTGACCACCATTTCATTTACTGGAAGTAAACTTGCAAGGAAAAGTCATGTACGTAACTGAATACAACCTATTGCAGGACTAACAGAGACAAACAGCCATTCACATTCACACCTATGGGCAATTTAGAGTAGCCACTTGATCTAATCTCCATGAACTGTGAGAGGAAATTGGAGCATCTGGAGGAAACCCATGCAGGCACAGGGAGAACATGTAAACGGCACACAAGAAGGCCCCCTTTGGCCCCAAGTTTCAAATCCAGAACCTTCTTGCTTCTGGAGTCAGTGATATAAATACCGCATCACTGTGTCACCCTCAACACTACATTGTGTAATATATTACCAGTGTCGTTTTCAGCCTCTACATATCATATTTCGATTAGCTGCACTCTAAAAAGTTGCTGTTAATTGTATTTGCTTGTTTTCTTTGCACAAAAAGGCCTTTGGCATTGCTTTACCTCTAAAAAAAGACACATACTGTGAAAGCAGCCTTACTAAACATATAACATCCCTGTATATTTTAAAATCATAAGTGACAAATAGCAAATGCATGATAAGAATGAACTTAACTCCAGTACTAGTCAGAGCTGATGTTACAGAGAAAATATTAGGTAATATTTCACTAGATAGAAGTAATGGTAAAAGTTATATAGCAGCCCAAAATTAGCAGTGGTGTAGTCTATGTGATACACAGGTATACACCGTATACCCACTGGAAAAGGTTAGTGATTTGCATATACCCAGTGTTGTAGTCTACGTGATATGCCGGTATACGCCCTATACTCACTAGAAAATATTTTTTTTTCATATACGGTATCCACTTGATACGCGAGCATACGTAACAACATCATTTTGTGACAGCTTTCACGCACTGATTAATTCATTAAATTAACCCAGTCTGTGTTCACAAGACTTTCGTACCTCTGAGGCTTCCGTCGCCCATGACGATAACAGCAACAAATTTCTTTCACGGGCATTCTCGGCACTATTGCACAAAAGAGAAAATCAGCGAATGAATTACAAAGAGATGAAGCGAAAACAATGCCAGACAACACTTTTTCAGTGTTTTCCGAAGCGTGTCACTGAACCTACAGCCGCTTCGGGTGACACTGCAGCTTCAGCAGAAGAGGTTGGAGAAAAAACAAAACAGCCAGATGAGGATGAAGCTGAGGCTTCTCTAGATACCCTGGAGAAGGAGCCCGACGCTACCATAACGCCAACCGGCAAGTGAAATTAGCATAGCAGGGGATTGTTGGTGTATATATATTGTAGCGTCCCTTGGTACATAAACCACTACCATCAGCTGGTTTCTCAATGCTTTATTCATGAACAATCAGGCTACTGTGGGCCGTAGCCAACACCAAAACAAGCAAACGAAATTCTATCATAGTCGTTAGCTGACCAACTTTTAGCTTGGCTCTCTCACTCGCCAGCTTACACACTCTTGCCCACAGAACATCCCCAGTTCCCGCCCACCTCCAAGCAACCCATTGTCATGGGAACAACAATGACTGACAGGCTTCTCAGCCCCTAAGTGTATGTCACATTCATAAACATCAGTGAAATCACAGAACTATGAACGGCTATACAATATCTAAAACTTTTGAGTGGTGTGTGTGTGTGTGGTCATAAACAGAACACAATGCAATGTTTATATTGCCTTGTTTCAGATGATGAGACAGATGAGAGTTCCTGGCCAGCCTTGTGGAGTGAAAGTCAGGCTAGGGAATTTAAGAGGAGCCATCCCTGGTTAGAGTGGAGGGACAGAAAGTTAGGTAAATGTCAGCACATGCAAAGAGGATCTTAACAACTGATTTTCATAATGTCAATGACTATATAAATACGAGTTAATTCATGGCCATGTTTGAAGTGCATTACTTGATATTTGGGCCATTAAATTACTATATGGTAATGCTAGTCATGAGTAGTTGTCAGATGTCAGTTTGCTATTGCAAGAGTAGAATATTTTCCTCCTTTTGCTTATTTTTCATGCATGTGTTAACCATAATGTGAATATTGTTAACAGTTCATTAAATACTTTTGAGTAATTTTTAGCCTGCTTCTGCAGATGTTGTTGCTAATGTAAATACAAAACTTTCATGATGATTCTAATTTGTCATGGTTTTGTTTACTTCCAGGTTGTGCTGTTTGCAGCTCCACAAAATCAACTGGCATCCTCACAGAGCAAAGAGTATCTGTATCTGAGGAGTGGGTATTCTTTAGGATCCAGTCCTCAAACCCAAACAGATCAACATCACTAACTTCTTTGAGGAACAAAATTCGGCAACATGAGATGTCAAGGGCACACAAAATATCCCAGGAGCTCACTGAAAAGGGTGGGCAGGATTTACTGGGAAATTTGGTGAGAGCTGTGTCAGAGATTGTGTTGACTGAGACAGATGCTGTTTTCAGAACAGCATACTATCTTGCTAAGATGAATCAACCTTTCTCTGATCATGACAGTCTTATTGAGCTTCAGGGGGAAAATGGTGTCAACATGGGCACCAGTTTGCACTCAAGGTACAGCTCCACAAAAATTGTTGAACACATAGCAAAAGAGATGAAGAATAAAATAGTTCACAGTATTGTTACGTCTTCAAGCAAGTTGTCTGTCCTCATTGACGAGGCTACATCTCTTAGCCACAAACCTACCATGATTGTCAACTTGAAAGCCTCAGTAGATGGAGCTACTCCTGAATTTGTGTTCCTGGAGCTGGTTGAGCTGGAGAGCCAAAGGGCAGAGGATATAGAAAAAGCTCTACTGAACTGTTTGGACACTGCAGGCTTCAGTGGCGAGTGGCTTCAAAAGAACTGGGTCTCATTTGTTTCCGATGGAGCCAGTGTTATGTTAGGCAAGAACTGTTGCCTAACATAACTGAACTGTTGTGTGGCAGTGAGGCTGACTGCAAGGTACCCTAACCTGTTCACATGGCACTGCATGAACCACCATTTGGAACCGGCTGTATCTGATGCTGTAGTTGAGTTTCAGGCAGTCAACCACTTCAAAGTGTTCATTGAGAAGATCCACAGTCTCTACAGTCAATCCAATAAAAATTCACGGGAACTTCTGGAAGCAGTACAAGAAGTGGGCTCACAAGTCCTGAGAATTGGCAGAGTTTTAAGTACAACCCCGATTCCAAAAACGTTGGGACAAAGTACACAAATTGTAAATAAAAAAGGAATGCAATAATTTACAAATCTCAAAAACTGATATTGTATTCACAATAGAACATAGACAACATATCAAATGTCGAAAGTGAGACATTTTAAAATTTCATGCCAAATATTGGCTCATTTGAAATTTCATGACAGCAACACATCTCAAAAAAGACACATCTCATCTACATTGCATAATATCATCAAAAGATTCAGAGAATTTGGAAGAATCTCTGTGCTTAAATCAAGTCAAGTCAACTTTATTGTCAAATATGCTATACATGCTCGACATACAGCACAGATGAAATTTCAGTCCTCTCTGACCCACGGTGCAAACAGGCAATGCAATAAATAAAAATAAAAATAGAATAACTGAAAAAACAAACAAACAATATAAACAGTATAAACACTCTAGATAAGAACTAGATGTAGACTAAACACTCATATATATACACACACACACACACACACACACACAAGTAAATTGGTGCAAATAAACAATCAGTCAAGGGCACTTGAGGTATAGCAGGTAAACATGCAATCCTGATGGCTTTGCGGGTGAGGCGGGAGTTATAAATATCCATTAGAGAAGGGAGAGAGACACCAATGATCCTCTCAGCTGCTCTCACAATGCGCTGCAGAGATTTGCAGCAGGACACGGTGCAGGCGCCGTACCACATGGTGATGCAGCTGGTCAGAATGTTCTCAATGGTGCCTCTGTAGAAAGTGTGCATGATGGGGGCCGGGGCTCTTGCTCTCCTCAGTTTGCGGAGGAAGTACAGACACTGTTGGGCTTTTTTGGCCAGTGATGCAGTGTTGTTGCTCTTGGACAGGTCTTCAAGATGTGCACACCCAGAAACTTGGTCCTGCTCACCCTCTCCACTGCAGCACCGTCGATAGATAGTGGAGCATGCTGGGTGTGCTCTCTCCTGAAGTCCACAACAATCTCCTTCGTCTTCTCCACGTTCAGACGGAGATTGTTGTCCTTGCACCACATGGCGAAGTGGCTCGCCTCACTCCTATAGGTTGTCTCATCACCATTGTTGATGAAACCCACTACAGTCATGTCATCCGCAAACTTAATGAAGAGATTTGAGCTGGATGTTGGTGTGCAGTCATGGGTCAGCAGAGTGAAGAGGCTTAGCACACATCCTTGGGGGGCTCCCGTGTTCAGTGTGATGGTGCTGGAGGAGTTGCTGTTGACCTGTACAGTCTGTGGTCTCCCAGTCAGGAAGTCCAGCAGCCAGTTGCACAGGGAGGTGTTGAGTCCCAGCTGGTCCAGTTTATGAATGAGCTGCTGAGGAATGATTGTGTTGAATGCTGAGCTAAAGTCTATGAACAGCATTCTGACATACAAGTCTTTTGTCTCCAGGTGGGTGAGGGCTGAGTGGAGGGCAGTGGAGATGGCATCATCGGTCGAATGGTTGGACTGATATGCAAACTGGAAAGGGTCCAGGGCAGGGGGGAGAGCAGACTTGATATGCCATGTGACTAGCCACTCAAAGCACTTCATGAGGATGGGAGTGAGTGCGATAGGGCGGTAGTCATTGAAGCAGGAGGGAGACGGCTTCTTCGGGACTGGGATGATGGTGGTGGTTTTGAGGCACGTGGGGACAACAGCCTGGCTCAAAGAGATGTTGAAGATGTCTGTAAAGACATCTGTGAGCTCCTCGGCACAGTCTCTCAGGACACGACCAGGAATGTTATCAGGACCTGGGGCTTTTCATGCATTTGTCATCCTGAGAGCTCTCCTCACGCTGTCTGGGGACAGCATCAACACCTGGTTGCCAGGAGGTGGTGGGGTCTTCTGTGCCGTGGTGCTGTTGTCTGTCTCAAAGCGAGCGAAGAAGTTGTTCAACTGATTCAGTAGAGACGTGGAGTTGTCACAGGTCTGCGGTGAGGGCTTGTAGTCTGTGATGGTCTGTATCCCCCGCCACAGGTTCCTGGTGTCTCTGCTGTCTTTGAAATGGTCAGAAATGTGCCTGGAATACTGTCTCTTGGCCACCCTGATGCCTCATGACAGATTGGCCCTAGCTGTCCTCAGGCCCACCTCGTCCCCAGCTCTGAAGGCGGCGTTCCGAGCCCACAGGAGCCTATGGACTTCCTCTGTCAGCCATGGCTTCTGATTGGCCCGAATGGAGATGGTTCTGGTGACAGTAACGTCATCCATGCACTTCTTCATGTAGGCAGTGACGGTCTCCGTGTACTCCTGGAGATCTGTGATGTTGCTGTAGGTGGCTGCCTGTCTGAACATGCTCCAGTCAGTGGTGGAAAAACAGTCCTGGAGTGCCTCTGAGGACCCCTCTGGCCACACACGTATCTGTTTTGTAGCTGGTTTGGTGACTTTAACCAGCGGCCTGTATGCTGGCATTAGCATAACAGTGGAGTGATCTGAGGCCCCAAGGTGGGGGAGGAGTAGGGCTTTGTAAGAGTCTTTATGCATGGTGTAAACATTGTCCATTGTATTGTTTCCACGTGTGGGAAAGTTGATATGTCCATAGAGTTTTGGAAACACGCTTTTGGGGTTTGCATGGTTGAAATCCCAGCCAGGATGAGGAAAGCATCTGGGTGGGCTGTCTGCTGCTCACTGATGTGCTGATAGAGTTCATTCAGTGCTTCACTCCTGTTGTTATTGGAGCCAGGAGGGATGTATAATGCTACCAGCAATATGGCTGTAAATTCCCTCAGCAGGTAGAATGGCCGGCACTTAATAATCATAAACTCCACCAGTGGTGAGCAGTGTTTGCAGACCAGAACAGCATCACGGCACCAGGCATCACTGATGTAAACACAGAGTCCTCCACTGCAAGTCTTTCCCCCCTCGACTAGTGCTCTGTCTGACTGGTAGCATGTTAGCTGGGCTAGCTGAATGGCACAGTCCGGGACGCTGTCATTGAGCCATGTTTCCAAAAACACAAGGACACAGCACTCACTCACAGACTTAAAAGATGAGCAGAGCAGGCGGACATAATCCAGCTTGTTGTCCAGCGAGCGTACGTTGGCCAGAGTGATGGTAGGGATAGTCAGCCGGTGAGGGATAGCCGCTAGCCTAGCTCGGATACTGCTGCACTTGCCTCTCTTCTGCTTCCGCATGTTCCGCCTGTGGTGCTTCCACTGTGGGCTGGATGCAGAAGTGGTGGTCGGTGATTGAGCAGGCCTCCGGAGCAAACAGTAGCCGCATAGCACTTCCCGTCTGCTGGATTTATATCTGTGAATATAGTTCTGTGGATGTCGAGCAGAAACTCACGGGAGTATGTGCGCCTTGAGACTGATGGATGCAACAAAGACGAACAGATACACACTGTTTTAAAACACAAAAAAACACGAAAACACCGTTCTGTCGGGACAGAGAGGAGCCGCTGCATGTGTGTGCGCCGCCATCTTGAAGCAGAGAGTCAAGGCCGGAAAACCATACTGGGTGCTCGTGATCTTCGGGCCCTTAGACGGCACTGCATCACATACAGGCATGCTTCTGTATTGGAAATCACAAAATGGGCTCAGGAATATTTCCAGAGAACATTATCTGTGAACACAATTCACCATGCCATCCACCGTTGCCAGCTAAAACTCTATAGTTCAAAGAAGAAGCCATATCTAAACATGATCCAGAAGCGCAGATGTCTTCTCTGGGCCAAGGCTCATTTAAAATGGACTGTGGCAAAGTGGAAAACTGTTCTGTGGTCAGGCGAATCAAAATTTGAAGTTCTTTATGGAAATCAGGAACACCGTGTCATTCGGACTAAAGAGGAAAAGGACGACCCAAGTTCTTATCAGCGCTCAGTTCAGAAGCCTGCATCTCTGATGGCATGGGGTTGCATTAGTGCATGTGGCATGGACAGCTTACACATCTGGAAAGACAGCATCAATGATGAAAGGTATATCCAGGTTCTAGAGCAACATATGCTCCCATCCAGACGATGTCTCTTTCAGGGAAGACCTTGCATTTCACAACATGACAATGCCAAACCACATACTGCATCAATTACAGCATCATGGCTGCGTAGATGAAGGGTCCGGGTACTGAACTGGCCAGCCTGCAGTCCAGATCTTTCACCCATAGAAAACATTTGGTGCATCATAAAATGGAAGATATGACAAAAAATACCTAAAACAGTTGAGCAACTAGAATCCTACATTAGACAAGAATGGGTTAACATTCCTATCCCTAAACTTGAGCAACTTGTCTCCTCAGTCCCCTATTGTTTACAGACTGTTGTAAAGAGAAAATGGGATGTCTCACAGTGGTAAACATGGCCTTGTCCCAACTTTTTTGAGATGTGTTGTTGTCATGAAATTTAAAATCACCTAATTTTTCTCTTTAAATTATACATTTTGGGGCGGCACGGTGGTGTAGTGGTTAGCGCTGTCGCCTCACAGCAAGAAGGTCCTGGGTTCGAGCCCCGGGGCCGGCGAGGGCCTTTCTGTGCGGAGTTTGCATGTTCTCCCCGTGTCCGCGTGGGTTTCCTCCGGGTGCTCCGGTTTCCCCCACAGTCCAAAGACATGCAGGTTAGGTTAACTGGTGACTCTAAATTGACCGTAGGTGTGAATGTGAGTGTGAATGGTTGTCTGTGTCTATGTGTCAGCCCTGTGATGACCTGGCGACTTGTCCAGGGTGTACCCCGCCTTTCGCCCGTAGTCAGCTGGGATAGGCTCCAGCTTGCCTGCGACCCTGTAGAAGGATAAAGCGGCTAGAGATAATGAGATGAGATGAGATGAGATGAGATGAGATTATACATTTTCTCAGTTTAAACATTTGATATGTCATCTATGTTCTATTCTGAATAAAATATGGAATTTTGAAACTTCCACATCACTGCATTCCATTTTTATTTACAATTTGTACTTTGTCCCAACTTTTTTGGAATCGGGGTTGTACACGATGGGTGGCCAGCAGTTTCCATTCTGTAAAGGCTGTGTGGAGGTCATATGAAGCACTCAACAGACACTTTGAAAATGTTGGAGGTGACCAAACAAGAAACAGCAAAGAGAGACAAACTTATAGAAACCTGGCACGTCGAATGCAAAGCAAGGAATTCTTGTGTGACCTTGGACTCATGTTTGATGCACTCTTTGAACTTGCAAACCTGTCTCAGCAACTCTTGAGAGCTGTCACACTCTTGAGAGCAGAGCAGCTTCTGAAGCACACCATCAGAGTGCTGGCATCATTCAAAGACACCCCAGGGGAGAAAACAGAGGAAGCACTAACAACATAAGCTTTGGGACATTTTGGATCAGTCCCCCTGGAGTCAAATGCAAAGCTCACACCAATCAATGCAAAGCAATTCTTACAGAGTCTGATCAACAACTTGGAGAAGCACCTCTCATTTGAGGGTGAAATGCTTCATGATCTCAGCATTCTGGATACAGACAACTGGCCATCAACACCTGGCATACAGCATGATGAGGCACAAGTCAAATGGCTGTGCAGGCGGTTCAAACTTTGTGAAGAGCAAGTAGTCAGTGGTATGAGAGATTTCCTAGAGCACCCACACAGTGAGCCTGAAAGCTTAATACCACTGATACAATGCATGCAGACCATCCCTTGTAGCACTGCTGAATGTGAAAGGGGCTTCAGTCTCATGAACAATATTTGCACAGATAAGAGATCTACACTGTTGTTGTCAAATGTAAGTAATTTGATGATGATGATCAGTATCAATGGGCCACCTGTATCACTTTTTGAGCCAAGAAAGTATGTCACAACATGGCTAAAAAGCTATCGCTCTGCCACACAAACAAGGAGGCAATGCACACCTCAGATGCCCAAGTACAAACATATTTGGAAAGTTTTGTAGTCTACCAGGCTATCCACCCTCCCAGTCTCCCAGTCTAACATAACCAGTCTTTCAGAATGCTCTCAAGATGTATACTGTAGGCTATGCATTAGTGAATGTGATTCAGATTCAGATGTTTTTTATTCATGTACTTAAAAAAATCTGAATCTGAATCACATTCACTAATGCATAGCCTACAGTATACATCTTGAGAGCATTCTGAAAGACTGGTTATGTTATCAACATGTTAGGAGGCAGCAACAGACACAAGGTAGTGATGGTGCTTATGGGGTGTTGTTCCAAGATGGTTGTTATTCTATGACGCGTTGTTTTGGGATGGGTGAGTACGAGTATAGACAGTATACCCACTACAAAAAACTACACTACACCACTGAAAATTAGGTAACCTTAATGTGACTTGTAAATATACAGTAAGCATGTAAGACTTTACTATAATCTTTAAGTTTTTATTACCAAGAAAAATACTAGTTTGTTTTATTACGAGAGAGCCAATTTCAGCCATGTTTTACCTCAAATAACATTAGCTACTGTACTTTTTTCAGCAATCAAACATTTCAAGTCAAACTACACATGATAAAGCTTCTAAAAGTTTGCATCAAATCATAAGTGAACAATAACCTACATTTCTTGCAGTTACAGATGATTTCTGTTAATTCAGACTTTGTTCTGTCTTAAAATGCACAGTGGAAAATTACAGAAACTCAACCTTGACACAACATTCTTGTTCTCTTTCAGGTCCTCATTGTCAGTAAATCTGCTGAAGATCAGCAAACTATAAACATAGATCCTCCAAACTACAATTCCCAGTATACACGGTGCCCTCTGTCTCTCGCCTACTGAATCATAGCTGGCTTCCATTTCTACAATCACCTGTCCATCCATATAAGCTCCCTTCACAAACACACCTTTGCAAAGTATTGTTCTGCTATCAGTTCATACCAAGCCTTGTATCTTTCTGGCTGCTTACTCCAATTCTGACCCTTGCTACTTTCTTCTCGTTTCTCACTCTTTGCCTTTCCTACATAAATGTAATTTGCCAATCGCCCAACCCTCGCTAGTTTACCGACTCTGACTCCTGTCTCTCGATTTGGCTTTGTTGACTTTCTGCAATCTGTCTTCCTCCGTGCATACATCTGTGAGTGCCTGCATTCTCACAGGAAACTTCATCAACATGGATGTAGCGGAGGATTCCAAACAGACTGATTTAAATGTGCAGGGGCATTTGCTAGGAGAACATCAGCAGATGCTCACTGATCTCAACACTCGGATGTCACAGCTTGCAACCATGATTTCGCAGGCCCTCCTAGCATGCCTCGAGTCTCCTCCAAGTCTGGTGTTGCAACTCCCCACTCTGGAGAAGTTTGCTGGAGATGTCATCGCATGTAAAAGTTTCCTATTACAATGTTCTATGTATTTCGCCACCATGCCAAACCTAGCAGATGGCCGTCAGATCACTAAATTTCTGTCTTTTCTCACTGGCAAAGCATTCCGCTGGGCTACTGCAATCTGGAACAAGGGTGGTGAGCAAACCAAGTCCTATGAACAGTTCCTCTCTCTATTCAAGAGAGTATTTGACCACAAACCCGAGGGGATAGAAGTTGGAGAGAGCCTACTCGCCAGTTCCCAGGGTAATCGTAGTGTTGCCAAATAAGCCCTGGACTTTAGGACGCTGGCTGCCACCAATGGCTGGAATGACCCCGCCCTGAAGGCAGTCTTTTGCCAAGGTCTCTATCCTGAGATCATCAATGAACTGGCTTGTAGAGATGAGTACCTTTCTTTCAACTCCATCATAGATTTAGCCATCCGTCTCGACCAATTGTTAAAGCACCGATCCTCCATTCATGATAGTGCCAGGACTGCTCCCCTGTCTGAGGACAACACACTCATGGAGGTCTCTCGCACTAGGTTAACCAGTGCTGAGCGTGCTAGACAGCACAAGGAGGGGTTGTGTTTCTACTGCAGGAGCACCGAACATAACATCAGAAACTTCAGCACTCTGGCAGGCCCTCTAACCATGCTGCTGAAGAAAGGTCCCAAGAGCCTACACTGGAACCCAGTGGCAGAAGAAGCCTCCAACTGACTAAAGCCAGCCTTCATGTCAGCTCTGATACTCCAGCATCCAGACCCTGCAAAACCGTTCATCGTAGAGGTTGATTCATCTGACATGGGAGTAGGGGGCATCTTGTGTTTCAGGGAGAAACAGAAGCTACACCCCGTAGCCTTCTTTTCAAAGAAACTAACTTCAGCAGAGAGAAATTATGATGTAGGAAAAAGAGAACTGCTTGCTATTACTCTTGATGGCACTGGTTAGAGGGAAACACTCACCCCTTCATCATCCTCACTGATCATAAAAATCTTGAGTACCTCAGAAAGGCCAAGAAATTGAACCCACATCAGGCCAGGTGGGCACTATTCTTCACTCGCTTTGACTTCACCATCTCATTCCATCCAGATTCCAAAAATGTCAAGGCAGATGTGTTATCCAGGGCATTCAGGCTGTCCCACCACAAAACCAGTTCACAGCCCATCGTCCCAACACAATGTTTCATGCAATCCATCACCTAGGAACTGGACAAGGAAATCAATGAATCACAGCCTCAAACTCTGCTGGTTCACCTCCCACCTGGCCTTCTCTATGTGCCAAAGTGTCTTTGCAGTAAACTCATCACCTTGGCACATGCATCTCCTGCCACAGGACATCCAAACAGCCAGCATATGCACCAGATGCTAAGGAACAGGTACTGGTGGGAGAACATGTCAGAAATTAACCAATTCATTGCCTCCTGCTTCGAATGCGCTCAAGCAAAGGTCCTGAGAGCCCCCCCGCCAGCAAACTATGGCCACTACCCATTCCCCAAAGGCCGTGGTCTCACCTGGTTATTGACTCTGTCACGGATCTCCCCCACTCTCAAGACAACACCATGATAATGGTAACCATAGATAGATTTTCGAAAGCCTTGAAACTTATCCTGCTGCCTGGTATCCCCACAGCCTCTCAAACTGCAGAGCTCTTGTTATAGCAGGTATTCTGGTACCATGGCATCCCAGAAGACATAGTTAGCAACTGGGGACCCCAATTCATTTCAAAGTTTTGGACAAGTTTCATGGAGAGGTTGGGGGTATCCGTGAGCCTCACTTCCAGCTATCACCCTCAGTCCAATGGTCAAGTAGAGAGAGCTAACCAGGAAATTGACTGCTTTCTCAGGATTTATTGCATGCACAACCAGGAGGACTGGGCATGTTTCCTGCCCTGGGCTGAGTATGCACAAAACTCCTGAAACACTCTGCCACCCAACTGACACTGTTTCAGTGTATACTCGGCTACCAACCGCCCTTGTTCCCCTGGAACAACGCACCCAACCAGGTACAAGCCATCAATGACTGACTGACTGACTGACTGACTGGTTCAGGTGCAGTCAGACTGTCTGGGAGGAGGTTCACCAATGTCTGGAATCAGTCTGTGCCAAGTATAAGATATATGCAGCTGGGCATAGAGGAGAAACTCCTGACTTCCTCCCTGGAGACAGAGTATGGATGGCTATGAAAAACCTAAGGGAGACCAACACCTGCAGGAAGCTCCAACCGCGATACATTGGGCCATTCAAAGTCCTGCGTCACATCAACAAAGTGTCATACCATCTCAAACTCCCTCCCCACAGCCGAATATCACCCACTTTCTATGTCTCACACCTTAAACCTGCCATCCCGTGACCCCTTGCTGGCAAGACACTGACCCAAGAACACTCCTCACTCAACCTTGAAGGAGATCCCATCGACCAGGTCAACAAGATCCTCGATTCAAGATGGAGAAGAGGCCAAGTCGAGTACCTGGTAGACTGGGAGGGGTACGGGCCAGAGGAACAAAGCTGGGTCAAATCCAAGGACATCCTTGACCCCTTTCTGAAGCAAGAGTTCCATGCCCAACATCCTAGCAAACCAGCACCCAGAGGTAGGGGTCATCCCAGAAAGATTGTAGCTCATGGAGGTAGCTCCTCGGGGAGGGCTCTGTCAGTAAACCCACTGAAGATCAGCAAACTACAAATATAGATCCTCCAACCTACAATTCCCAGTATACACAGCACCCTCTGTCTCCTGCCTACTGAATCACAGCTGGCTTCCATTTCCTCAATCACCTATCCCTCCAAACACACCTTTGTGAAGTATTGTTCTGCTACCAGTTCATACCTTGTATCTTTTCTGACTGCCTCCTACATTTCTGACCCTTGTGACTTTCTTCTCATTTCTCACTCTTTGCCTTTCCTATGTAACATTGTTCACCAATTGCCTGACCCTTACTAGTTTACTAACTCTGACTATTATCTCTGGATTTTGTTTTGTTGACTTTCTGCAATCTGTTTTCCTCCATGCATACATCTGTAAGTGCCTGTATTCTCACACTTGTACCCTAATCAGCATTCAGAGTCATCCGTTATCAAAATAATTTTGGTCACATTGACCAAGCTACCTAACCCAGTACCTGAGCTATTAAAATAATAATAATAATAATAGTAATGCAGCATTTAGGTACAGCTTTTATGTTCCAAGTCTATTAGTACAACTGATATTTACAAATGCAGATATGGCTGCTAATGGTTCTACTGTCCTCTGAACACTGAATGATACCCCTATCTATTTATACATCCAAATTGCTGCCATGAGGCATTGCATTATAAATCCTCATCTTGTCAATAGGCAATCTGCTAATGTACAAGTGAAATCAATTTTTGCCATGTTGGGTAAGCAAATTAACCTTCTCTCTCTTTTGCTCTCTCACTCACACACACACACACACACTTCTTGCTATCTTTGTGAGGACATTCCACTGACATCATTCACAAAAAAACTGGCTATGACATGGTTATTGTTTTGGTCATATTTCTATCCTTCTGGAGACATTTGGTACAAAAATGGACATTTTAACTAACTGCTCTGGAAAAAATGTATTGTGTTTTCTGGTTCAAGCAATATTCATTTTACCCTGCCACAGGACAGGTAGGACCAGACATTATTGAGAGGTAAACATATATCCTTCGAGAAATGTTTTGCTTATATAACACACATGCTGGTGCTTGAAAGTTTGTGAACCCTTTAGAATTTTCTATATTTTTGCATAAATGACCTAAAATATCAGATTTTCACACAAGTCCTAAAAGTAGATAAAGAGAACCCAATTAAACAAATGAGACAAAAATATTATACTTGGTCATTTATTTATTGAGGAAAATGATCCAATATTATATATCTGTGAGTGGCAAAAGGATGAGAACCTTTTGCTTTCAGTATCTGGTGTGACCCCCTTGTGCAGCAATAACTGCACCTAAACATTTCCAGTAACTGTTCATCAGTCCTGCACACCGGCTTGGAAGAATTTTAGCCCATTCCTCCATACAGAACAGCTTCAACATTGGGATGTTGGTGGGTTTCATCACATGAACTGCTTGCTTCAGGTCCTTCCACAACATTTGAATTGGATTAAGGTCAGGACTTTGACTTGGGCATTCCAAAACATTAACTTTATTCTTCTTTAAACATTCTTTGGTAGAACAACTTGTGTGCTTAGGGTCATTGTCTTGCTGCATGACCCACCTTCTCTTGAGATTCAGTTTGTGGACAGATGTCCTGACATTTTCCTTTAGAATTTGCTGGTATAATTCAAAATTCATTGTTCCATCAATGATGGCAAGCTGCCCTGGCCCAGATACAGCCAAACAGTCCCGAACGCATGATACTACCACTACTGTGTTTCACAGATGGGATAAAGTTCTTATGCTTGAATGAAGTGTTTTCCTTTCTCCAAACATAATGCTTATCATTTAAACCAAAAAGTTCTATTTTGGTCTCATCCGTCCGCAAAACATTTTTGTAATAGGCTTCTGGCTTGTCCATGTAATCTTTATCAAACTGCAGACAAGCAGCAATGTTCTTTTTGGAGATCAGTGGCTTTCTCCTTGCAACACTGCCATGCACACCATTATTGTTCAGTGTTCTCCTGATGGTGGACTCATGAACATTAACATTAGCCAATGTGAGAGAGGCCTTCAGTTGCTTAGAAGTTACACTGGGGTCCTTTGTGACCTTGCCGACTATTACACACCTTGCTCTTGGAGTGATCTTTGTTGGTCGACCATTCCTGGGGAGGGTAACAATGGTCTTGAATTTCCTCCATTTGCACACAATCTGTCTGACTGTGGATTGGTGGAATCCATACTCTTTAGAGATGGTTTTGTAACCTTTTCCAGCCTGATGAGCATCAACAATGCTTTTTCTGAGGTCCGCAGAAATCTCCTTTGTTCATGCCATTATACACTTCCACAAACATGTATTGTGAAGATCAGACTTTGATAGATCCCTGTTCTTTAAATAAAACAGGGTGCCCACTCACACCTGATTGTCATCCCATTGATTGAAAACACCTGAGTCTAATTTCACGTTCAAATTAACTGCTAATCCTAGAGGTTCACATACAACCCTGATTCCAAAAAAGTTGGGACAAAGTACAAATTGTAAATAAAAACGGAATGCAATAATTTACAAATCTCAAAAACTGATATTGTATTCACAATAGAACATAGACAACATATCAGATGTCGAAAGTGAGACATTTTGAAATTTCATGCCAAATATTGGCTCATTTGAAATTTCATGACAGCAACACATCTCAAAAAAGTTGGGACAGGGGCAATAAGAGGCTGGAAAAGTTAAAGGTACAAAAAAGGAACAGCTGGAGGACCAAATTGCAACTCATTAGGTCAATTGGCAATAGGTCATTAACATGACTGGGAATAAAAAGAACATCTTGGAGTGGCAGTGGCTCTCAGAAGTAAAGATGGGAAGAGGATCACCAATCCCCCTAATTCTGCACCGACAAATAGTGGAGCAATATCAGAAAGGACTTTGACAGTGTAAAATTGCAAAGAGTTTGAACATATCATCATCTACAGTGCATAATATCATCAAAAGATTCAGAGAATCTGGAAGAATCTCTGTGTGTAAAGATCAAGGCCGGAAATCCATACTGGGTGC
Source organism: Neoarius graeffei (assembly GCF_027579695.1). Lineage (NCBI taxonomy): Eukaryota > Metazoa > Chordata > Actinopteri > Siluriformes > Ariidae > Neoarius > Neoarius graeffei. Next base: position 66,629,147 of record NC_083569.1, on the reverse strand, counting down.
CTGTGATCTTCGGGCCCTTAGACGGCACTGCATCACATACAGGCATGCTTCTGTATTGGAAATCACAAAATGGGCTCAGGAATATTCCCAGAGAACATTATCTGTGAACACAATTCACCGTGCCATCCACCGTTGCCAGCTAAAACTCTATAGTTCAAAGAAGAAGCCATATCTAAACATGATCCAGAAGTGCAGACGTCTTCTCTGGGCCAAGGCTCACTTAAAATGGACTGTGGCAAAGTGGAAAACTGTTCTGTGGTCAGACGAATCAAAATTTGAACTTCTTTATGGAAATCAGGGACGCATTGTCATTCAGACTAAAGAGGAGAAGGATGACCCAAGTTCTTATCAGCGCTCAATTCAGAAGCCTGCATCTTTGATGGTATGGGGTTGCATTAGTGTGTGTGGCATGGGCAGCTTACACATCTGGAAGGACACCATCAATGCTGAAAGGTATATCCAGGTTCTAGAGCAACATATGCTCCCATCCAGACAACGTCTCTTTCAGAGAAGACCTTGTATTTTCCAACATGACAATGCCAAACCACATACTGCATCAATTACAGCATCATGGCTGCATAGAAGAAGGGTCCGGGTACTGAACTGGCCAGCCTGCAGTCCAGATCTTTCACCCATAGAAAACATTTGGCACATCATACAACGGAAATATGACAAAAAATACCTAAAACAGTTGAGCAACTAGAATCCTACATTAGACAAGAATGGGTTAACATTCCTATCCCTAAACTTGAGCAACTTGTCTCCTCAATTCCCAGACATTTACAGACTGTTGTAAAGAGAAAAGGGGATGTCTCACAGTGGTAAACATGGCCTTGTCCCAACTTTTTTGAGATGTGTTGTTGTCATGAAATTTAAAATCACCTAATTTTTCTCTTTAAATGATACATTTTCTCAGTTTAAACATTTGATATGTCATCTATGTCCTATTCTGAATAAAATATGGAATTTTGAAACTTCCACATCATTGCATTCCATTTTTATTTACAATTTTACTTTGTCCCAACTTTTTTGGAATTGGGGTTGTACTTTTGCCACTCACAGCTATGTAATATTGGATCATTTTCCTCAATAAATAAATGATCAAGTATAATATTTTTGTTTCATTTGTTTAACTGGGTTCTCTATCTACTTTTAGGACTTGTGTGAAAATCTGATGATGTTTTAGGTCATATTTATGCAGAAATATAGTAAATTCTAAAGGGTTCACAAACTTTCAAGCATGCGTGTGTGTGTGTGTGTGTGTGTGTGTGTGTGTGTAATATATATATGAGAGAGATGGCACCAAACCTAAAGCACAACAGCCTAACCTTCTCTGGTGGATTACTAAAGTGAAAGGTGAGCTGAAAGTTGTTGATTTCTTCCTGTATGACCTGAAGTATCTGCCAATGGTGACAGGCAATGATGGCTTTTTTTGATGCCACATATTCAGTTTCTTGAACCCAACTTAATGTAATGTCAATGAGCAGTAAAACTGTAATTTCTTTGTCACAACATGACCGTGATAGATTATCAGCTTTGTCATAGTGTCTTCCATCAGGACAAGCACTAAGTGATGTCCCAGGCCACTACAGAGGTCAGCCATAAAATGTAAATTCTCAACTTTTCATTTGATTTTACAATAACATCTCAGATGTATCTAGTAGCAAGGAACTGTTTGAGTAAAATATGCATGTGGAATCTCAAGGATGTGGAAGAGAGCATCCTGATACAGATGTGAAATAGAAAACGCTCTGCGGATAAAAGAGAAGAGCTCTCGAGGAAGAATTATAACAGGGAGTGTGACACAAGTGTACTACTGAAGAAGTGGCTTTAGCTCAACGCCCTGAAAGTGTCATTTCACTAGAAGAGACTGAAGGGAATCAAGAGAAGGGTAATTGCAGACACAATTAATTAAAAAAAAAAAGCTTCATGAACTTAATGGGTTGTGTCTAGACAGAAATGAGAAGAAAATACTCAAAAAAAAAATTTCAACTCCAGGAAAGTTGGGATGTTTTCCAAAATGCAATGAAAACAAAAATCTGTGTGCTAATTTATAGCCTTTACACTGCAAAAAATTTAAAACTGTATTTGAGAGGAAAATTATTTAATACAAGTGAAATTATCTTGCTGCATGAACAGATATTCTTACTTGATAAGACATCTTAGAATACGTTGGTTGCAATATAGAAGTTTAATAATCTCAGAATTGGTGTCTTATATTCTTTTTTATTAAGATATTTTTTGGGGGGCTTTTTTCACCTTTATTGGATAGGGCAGTGTAGAGATAGGACAGGAAATGAGTGGGAGAGAGAGACGGAGAGGGATTGGGAAATGACCTCAGGTCGGAATCGAACCCGGGTTCCCAGATTTATGGTATGGCGCCTTAGCCACCTGAACCATGATGCCCCTGGTGTCTTATATTCTTTTAATCGGACATGTTATTGTTTCAACTATTTAAGAGCTTTTCACTTGATAAGATATCATTTTTAGTGTATTTAACTGAAAAAAGTACAAAGAAAAGATTTTTAATAGTTTTATTAACCAACTTAATTGTATTTTTTTATATAAATGAAGTTCGAATTTGATGCCTGCAACAAGCTTACAAAATGCTGATACTTGAATATCCTATACATTTTTCCATCTTATTTTGCCTCTGTCCCAACTTTTCTTGTGTTGCAGGCATCAAATTTTAACTTCATTTATATTTTTTAAAAATCAAGCATAGCATGGTTCTGGCAGGCCATGAAGTCAAGCTCAGCCCTCAATCCCAGCTACATCAGCTGACTGCAGTGAATCTCAAGCTTAGACTTAGACAAAACTTTATTTATCCCTGAAGGGCAGTTAGAAGGGCAAAGAGCAGTACATTAAAAGAGCAAGAAAATAAAATCACAAAAAGAATAAAAATCACAAAAATGGGTGGGCCAAAACAAAACAAAAAAACCCAGCATATTATGTACAGTCCAATATACAATGGCAGGCCTGTTGCCAGTAACAAAGTAAAAAAAAAAAAAGGCAGCAGATAAAATATGGCAAATAAATAAAACGACATGTGGATAAAATTTTAATTAAAATGACAATATGATAAGAGTGACATTGTAGTTAAAGTGACAAGGTGATATTGTAATATTGCACATCAGGACATGTGATATTGCACTAGAGTATTGTACAGAAGACTTAAGTTATTGTAACTGTCTGAGTTATTCTAACTGTCTGAGCTGACAGCTAGTGCACATCAGCTGTCAGCTCAGCTGATTCCCTTCTACACTCTCTGTTGGCATATCACTCCTATAGCGGCTTATTTAAACTGCTTTAACCTGCCTACCTTTGCTGCTTCCGCTGTAAGCCATTTTTGCAAGAGACCACCATTTCCATTCACCAGAGCTCTCATTTGGCAAGTAGAAGTCTTCTGCTCCCAGAATTAACAAATAGCCTTGTGGCATTCGACCAGGTGGGTGGAGCACAGAAGCATGGCAGGCCAGAACTGAGTTCTCAACAAACTCTTTATTTTTTTGCTCTTCAGCCTTTCTCAAATTCCCAGCCATGCGCACACACAAGTGTTCTGGTTGGGGAGATAGCTCCCTTTCTCTGCTCTCCTCTCCTTTTAAAGGGCGCAGTCACTGGGGAAGACACACAAATACAGGTTAATTCCCATCAGGTGCAATGATTCCACCACTTACCTTCCCTGACTCCGCCCTCCATTCACAGACCGCTGCTTGGCCACGCCCCAGCTGCCACATACCCCCGCCGCCCGACTCAGGCCGGGGAGCCATCCAGCCTGTAGCTGACTCCCCCCCCCTTGACGGTTGAGGAAATCCGCCACGACCATCTGCGCCCCCGGCCTGTGGACCACCTTTTCACACGATTTCGTCTGGCGCGGAGTCTTTGGGCGTTGGTCACATCAAAGCATAGGCAGTGCCCATAGCTGCTGCTGTCAAGGGCATGTTGGTATTGTAGCACCGCTCTATCGAAGCATTCGGCGGACGAGGATATTTCGTTAAGGCATTTATTTACCCCTACTGGAATGTTCTTGGTGATGGTGGGGGGGTGGTTGCTTTCCTTATGTACATACAATGGAATGTTATTAGGTTTAGCATAGGGCTCATATGATTGCTTATTAAGATCTAGAGTCACATCCAGGAAATTAACCACTTTTTTATTTGCATCTATTGTTATTTTCAGGCCGTTGTTGGTAAATACTTTACATATTTCCTTCTTTATTCGTTCGATGCGCTGTGGCGTATCATGAAAAGCGCCGAGGCCATCATCTCTGTACAAGCCCACACGCTCACTGGCGTTGGGGGGAAATTGGTGTAAAATGAACGTTCCCACAAGCTCACACGTTTCTGCCCCGTCGTATGACCCCATTGTAATGTCGAAGCAGTCTTGGGAGTCTCTCTTTATCCAAGCGTCATTATTACTGAACAGCAAAGATTGTTTGGCATGCAAGATTATTTCTTTGTCTTCGGCACTTATGTTGGTGTACGCAGCCGCAAAGTCAAGTGCCTTAACTAAGAGCTCTCGTGAGATGGATGGATAAAAATTCACGATGTCGAAGGCAATAAAATAACAATTGTTCTTATTTGGAATGGCATTAAACCAATCTAGCGTGGCCTTTGTGTTTTTCCATTGAAGGATGCCTGTTTTGTTGATTATATCTGTGTTTATTCTATCCAAAATCTTTTTACTAATTATACCTATTTCTGATTTGGTAAGGTTTATAAGACAGCATGTCGGGTTGTTAACAAAATTTTCTTTATGATCCTTAAGGGTAATAAAGACATCTTTATGTGCTAGAGATTCAATACGGTCATCTAATTCAAGACAATTGGCGATGGAGTTTGCCTTGATGTTAATTTGCTGTTCGAGGTTTCCAGGTGCCTTCTTATATTCCTTTTTGATAGACTTTTTGATAAGCACCTTATAGTCGTCCGGCGGTAGCCTGTAAAAGTTGGTGGTTTTGTCAGCAGGGACATATACCGGTACGCATATGTCTGAGTTGATGGTATCAATGTGCTTTGACCAGCACTTCTGGAACTCGGAGGGAGATGAAGATCTGAATTCGATGTTCTGGATGAGCTCCGCCTTTCGGTCTTCAAACTAAGCTAATTCTGGTACTTGAGGCGCTGTTCCCTTTGTGCCAAAACCATAGGTTTCTTTAGATCTCCCCAATGCTTATGGATTGAGGAAGTGGAATGCGCGCCAACGCATTCGTTTGATGAGCTTTTCTGTCATTTCTACGAGCCTCTTTAGGTATTCTTGCTTAGTTGGTATCGGTCCATTTTTGATGGAACAATTGAAGTTAATCTTCTCCATTGTGACTTCGGATAAAACAGTGCTCGACGAGTGGAGCATAAATAAAAGAATAGGGTAATCCTTAGACACAAGAGTGCTCAAACTAGGAGCAATAATACAACAAAACATGGGACATCATAGCACGCGCTCTGGCATATAATAATAGCACTAAGCGCTGTAACTTGTGCCTCACAGAAAAATATTATATTGTATGCAAACCACACCTAGGCATGCTAAACAAGCGCAATGAACTAGCCAGCGCATGCCGGCATGCTAGTAGGTTTATTTTAGCAAACATCTTTTGAGTATAAAAGTAGCCGTGTACTGATATTCTTGCTGCACCTGATGAGAGAGCAAGTCGCTCTCGAAACAGGCTTGTCGTGCGCAATAAAATCATGCGTACAAATTGAAGTATTTTCTCTCTTTATTTTGTTGTGTGTGTGTGTATATATATATATATATATATATATATATATATATATATATATATATGTGTGTGTGTGTGTGTGTGTGTGTGTGTGTATATATATGTATATATATATATATATATATATATATATATAAATATAAAATGTATGTGTGTGTGTGTGTGTGTTAGTTATATATAAAAAATATTACACACACAAAGGCAAACAATCCAAAAGAAAACAGGCAAAAGGATCAGTTGAGGTCCAAACAGTACATCAAAGGCTAAGCGAGAACAATAACAAGAAACAGGCACAAGAATCAAGAAACCAGGAAAACAAGAACATGGGTAGAAAGGCTTGGTAATGCGTACTTAACATAGCGTAATACTTCGCATTGCACTTGCATCAGCACAGTCCTTAAATAGGTAAACTCACAGTTCTCTAATTGAGTTCAGGTGCACCTTTTTCATGGCACGTGTGCTGGAGTCCACTCGGTGTGCACGCAGCCTGAGGCACGCCTTCAGGTGCACGTGCCACAGGGCACAGGACTGACAAAAGTGAAATATTTCAAGCCTTTTTGTTTAAAGTTTGATGATTTATGGTTAATAGCTCATGAAAATAAGAAATCCAGTATCTCAAATTATTAGAATGTTTCCTAAGACCAAACAAAAAAGGATTTACAATATAGAAATGTCCAATATATGAAAAGTATGTTCATTTATACACTCAATACTTGGTTGAGGCTCCTTTACCACAAATTACTGCATCAATGTGGCATGCATGGGCGTCGCCACCATTGAATGTGAAGGGGACATGTCCCCCTCACATTTCATAATGCTTCGTTTGGACCCCCCCACATTTAACATAAAATATTAGTTCACCCAGCGCCGTTTCTATTGCTTCGTGAAAGAATCCATTCCACTTGATCAATAAGAGAATACATATACCACTGAAAATCCACTCCGGGTTTTCCGGGCGTTCCCTACAACATCTCACCGCGCGCGAGTGAAGTGAATCTCAGCGCGAGCAGAGAAATGTTGGTGCAGCTGCTGGAAAGTGGAGGAGGTGACGTCAGCCACATTGCAACCTCACAATGTCTAGCTTTTGCTAAAACCTTATTCTTTTGTTATGTGCCCTCAAAATTAACCCTAGGACACGTTAAATTAATATTCAACTAAACAATGAAATGGGGTATTCTTGGTTGATGATGAATTGTTTGCAGTATTTGCTCCCCCCCAGACACAATGGACATAAGGACATTCTTTACAAAGAAGCGGAAAGTCAGTCAAAATTTCCCCACAGGACAGGGTTTTTTGTCCCAATGGAAATGTTAGTGCAGTTAGCTGGCTAGTCAATGTTAGGAGATGTATCAGCTAGCTTAACCTTAGCTATCATTTAATTCAAACCCAGTAGGCCTGCCTTACTGTAATGCCAAGAATGAGGTCAAGTCTGCTCTGATGATATTTATTGATTCCCTGTTTGATTTGAAGAACTTGTTTTGTCTGGTCTTTGGCAGTTTTCTGGAAAGTAAGATGGGAAATCAGTGTATAGGGAAGGAATAGTAGAAAGGAAAGTAATGGAGAGAGATGGATGTTATTCCAGGTGGATTGTGAAGGAAAGGGGAATAAAAGTTATGAAGTGGTAGAAATTGTGGTTGCACCAATATAAGAAGGAGTTATATCTATAAATCTATTTGTTATACTAATCTGTAAATGCTACTGTAGTACCACCATTGCATGTAGGTTGACAAAACTGCACTTGTTCATTGTGTGAAGTTATCTTTTATGTGTCATTGCTTGACCCAGTGTAATTTTGTGTTATGAAGACTGCATGATGCCATGCCATTTTTGTTATGAGTATCACTAAATCGGAAAAAAGTAAAATGCACCCACTACAGTCACTGTTGGTGGTGAACAAAATTGCACCTGTCCATTGTGTGAAGTTATTTTTTATGTGTCACCATTGCTTGACACAGTGTGATTTTGTGTTATGAAGTTTGCATGATGCCATGTCATGCCTGGTCATTGTGTGAAATTACGAATATTCTTATTTTTAAACATACAGTTGAGTGTCACTATTGCTTGGCCCAGTGGCATGTTGTGTTACATCTAAAACTAAATAGAAAACACAAAATAAAAAGTAAAATGCACCCATAAAGTCATTGTTGGTGATAAATTGTGTCACATTCATCTCATTATCTTAGGTGTAGCGGTGGGTTTAAAAACAGGCTGATGAATATATGGACTAGTTGAATGAGGACTTATTGTTGAGTCTCTAAAATAGTCATTGAATTAAGTGACTTTTGTAGGTAAAATTAGGTGTTTAACAACCTGTTAAAATACACCATAATGCAGGAAATGGCTCAATTAATTAAACATTTTCTGGCAGAGGACCACCTGCCAGTGTGTCCCCCCCACATTAAAAATGCTTCTGACGTCCCTGGTGGCATGGCATGGAGGCGATCAGCTTATGATACTGCTGAGGTGATAGTGAAGTGTAGGTTGCTTTGATGGCAGCCTGCAGCTTGTCTGTCTTTTTAGGTCAGATGTTTATCATTTTCCTCTTGACAATAACCCATTGATTTTCTTTGGGGTTCAGGTCAGGCGAGTTGGCTGGCCAATCAAGCACAGTAATATCATGGTCAGCAAGCTACCGGTATTTGGTATCGTAGTTTGGCACTGTGTGCAGGCGCTTAGTCCTGCTGGAAAAGGAAATCGGCATCTCCATAAAGCTTGTCAACCGATGGAAACATGAAGTGCTCTAAAATCTCCTGGGAGATGGCTATATTAACTTTGGACTTGATAAAACACAGTGGACCAACACCAGCAGATGGCATGGGACCCCAACTCATCACAGACTGCGGAAACTTCACACTGGACTTCAAACACCTTGGATTCTGTGCCTCTCCACTCTTCCTCCAGACTCTCAGACCTTGACTTTCAAATGAAAAGCAAAATTTACTTTCATCTGAAAAGAGGATTTGGACCACTGAGTCTAGTTCTTTCTCTCTGTAGAAAAGGTAAACTCAAATTGAAGATTTTAATAATTTGAGATACTGGATTTCTGATTTTCATGAGCTATAAGCCATAATCATCAAAATTAAAACCAACAAAAAGTATTTCACTTTACATGTAATGAATACAGAATATCTGATGATTTTTTTCCACAATATTCTAATTATTTGAGATGCACCTGTGTGTGTGTGTGTGTGTGTGTGTGTGTGCAGTATATTAAATACAGTACTATGCAAATGTCTGATACCCTATTTTTTTCATCCAAACTTTGTTATAGATTTCTATTTTATGACTTGTACATTATCGAGTCAGGACAAAAACATTTTAGAGTTCCGAACATTACATTTGCAGCACAAAATTTAATGATACAGAAAAAAAGTTTGTATCTGAGCAGCATATTACATAACAGACCACTTTTCAGATTAAAAAAGAAAACATAATGAAGGCTACTCGGTTTTGCTGCAAAATTAAGAAGCAAGTGTGACAAAGTGTCCAGAAGAACTGTGGCTGGTTCTGCAAGATACTCAGTAAAACCTACAGCTCCATTCCTTATAAACTGCACTAATTGTACATGAGAAGCATGGATTAAAGTTTTCCATCGTGTGACAGATTTCCGTCAGCTGAACTCTCCCAAGGCCAAATGTGAGGTCGGTGCTGATCCGAGGAGAATTAAAATGACGGGTGGTTGGGTAGAGATTGGGTTATAACACCGATGTGTTGCAACACCATCAGCTATCAGCAGGGTTTATTTAACTTTTTTGTTTTTGAGCCATGCTTTGTGTCGTTCATTTCCTATTTTTGATCATGTTTAAGCGTTCGCTGTCTATGGTGTGGCATTAAAAAAACATGCGCTGTCAAAATTGGCAAAATATATTCCCATGTGCTTGGCGTGCTTGTGTCTCACCATTTCTGCTTTGTATTAAATTAAATCTTGCCAAAATGACTTAGTTCAAACCTGGACATATAGAAATAGAGCATGTAAAAAAAATAAAATAAAAATAAACCCCGGAAAGCCCGCTCCTCTGCTTCAGCCAGACTTGAAGACCCGACGGTGCAATGCTTGCAGACTGTCAGAAGTAATTAGACCTAAATTTATAGCTAACAAATCAGCAGACGCCCCAACAATTATTATTTTCGTTAGGCCAATGTGTAAGGTATGTTAGAACCGTGCCTTATAGCCTACGTTATATCACAATTTAAAGGACGTTTGAGGAGTTGGAGGCTGCGAGTGCAATGATGTTCCGACATGCGCTAAACTTTATTCCCTGAAAATCATACACCAGCGTTCAATGCCCCAAACAGTCAAAATGTCTAGAAGACTACAGTTAAATAATAATCATAGCCTACTAAGTTAAATTACGTCAAAACATCTATTTCTGGCCTATGAAATGATGGAGGAAAATGAGAATGAACGCAAAGTAGATAGCAGCCAACTTCACGCGATCTTTTAGGTAACTTAACACTCATGTTGGCCACAATATTTCTCTTAATAAAATCTTGAATTGTTTTTGAAGTCGTATTCAACACAAAGTAAGGTCAAATTATAATTTTAATTTAAGCGAAGATCCAAACTTTTTTCTATATTGACGTGGAGCATAGAGGAGCATGTCATTCTGCTTTCGGTTTCGGCAGCATGGATGCGCTTTACATGAAAGAAGGCACTGATGTGTCTGCCATCGATAAAGGTGTAAAATACAAATGGAGGTGGGCTTGGCTGTATGAAATAGGTGAAAATGGAAAGCCATTTAGTTCATGGTGCAAAAAACTAAACATTCCAGGCGCTTGCATTTGTGTGGTTTGCCACAAAAAAAATAATATATGGAAGCAATGGAAAGAAAGTGCAATAAATTGAATATATTAATCCATTAATTAATTGATAATAAAGTTATCAGTTCTAAGTTAACCATTCTCAGAATTTCATCGAAATCCACCCATAACACCCCCCCCCCGTAGAATTTCATCGAAATCCACCCATAACCCCCCCCGTAGAATTTCATCGAAATCCACCCATAACCCCCCCACCCCCACCCCCCGTAAATTTTCAGTCAAATAATTTTTTTTTGCTTTAATCCATGGAGAAGTATTTTTTTAAAGCAAAGGATCATCTCACACCAAACGTTGACTTTGTTTCATTTATTATCACTTACTACTGTTTATAGTATTTATTTTTTTATTTTTTAATGTTAACATTTCATTTTTTAAGCCATTTTTGGTCCACATCATCTTTACATGTGCCTAAGATTTTTGCACAGTACTATGTCCCCTTTGGACACAAGGAAAAATGCTATGGAACTTCATGTGTACAATTGTACACATTATGTCTGAAGGGGATAGACGGATAGAAATTTATATAACACACACACTACTACTACTACTACTTCTTTTGGCTGCTCCCGATGAGGGGTCACCACAGCGGATCTTTTGTCTCCATTGCTCCCTGTCTTCAGCATCCTTCTCTCCCACACCTGCCACTTTCATGTCCTCTCTCACCACATCCATGTATCTCCTCTTTGGCCTTCCTCATTTTTGTGTGCCTGGTAGCTCCATCCTCAATATTCTCCTTCCAACATGCTCTGCATCTCTTCTCAGGATGTGCCCATACTATCTCAGTCTCATCTCTCTTAGCTTAATTCCCAAGCTCTCCACATGTGCTGTCCCTCTGATGTGCTTGTTCCTTATCCTGTCCAGTGTTGTCACTCCCATTGCAAACCTTAACATCCTCAACTCCGCCACCTCCAACTTTGCCTCCTGTCTCTTCATTAAGGGTACTGTCTCCAATCCATACATCATAGCTGGTCTCACTCCTGTCTTATACATCTTACCTTTCACTTTTGCTGGGACTTTCCTATCACAAATGACTCCCAAAATCCTTCTCCAACTGCTCCACCCTGCCTGCACTCTCTTTCTCACCTCACTATTGCAGCCCCCATTTTCCTGCACAGTTGACCCCAGGTACTTGAATTCACCAACTTTCTTTACATCTACTCCTTGCATCTTCACTACACTCTCATCCCCATTCTCATTGATGCACATGTATTCTGTTTTGCTACTGCTCACCTTCATTCCTCTTCATTCCAATGCATACCTCCATCTCTCCACACCCAGCTTAACCTCCTTTCTCCTTTCACCACATATCACAATATCATCCACAAACATCATGTTCCATGGTGACTCTTGCCTCACTTCGTCCATCAAGCTATCCATCATTATGGCAAACAAGAAAGGACTCAAAGCTAGATCCTTGAAGTCCCACCTTCACCTTGAACCATTCAGTCGTTCCAACTGCACACCTCACTGCTGTTTCACTGTTCTCATACATGTCTTGCACCACTCTAATATACTTCTCATTCACTCCACTCTTTCTCATACAATACCATAACTCTTTTCTTGGCAGTCTATCGTATGCCTTCTCCAGGTCTACAAACACACAATGTAGCTTTCTCCGGCCTTCCCTGTACTTCTCTATTAACATTCTTAAAGCAAAAATTGCATCCGACGTGCTCTTCCTTCACTCTTAACCTTGCTCTGGTGTTAGCTTTCTGTTACTATCTCTTATGTTAACGGGTCGGTTTTGACCCGTGTCTTAAATCAACCATAAAATACCCTAAAAACAATTATTTATCATCTAATTTGTTTCTTACCTCTTGGTTACCTTGTTAGGCTCCCTTATCCATGAAAAGATTGGTTTTAATATTTTTGTTGTGGCCCCCTGGGCCTTTCTTTTAACAGCATACCCCTCGTTTTCAATATAAAAAAGTGGTCAATTGAACCTCAAGAGAATAATGTAAACAAATAAAAGGTTGTTCTGTTACCTGACTATTACTGAGGGGTATTAGATCACATCTCTTAAATGTTCAAAAAAAAAAAAAGATTTTAATTTTAATATTATCAACTATAGTAACAACTATGGTGTTTCAGGTCAATTTTGACCCATATATATATATATATATATATATATATATATATATATATATATATATATATATATATATATTTTTTTTTTTACTTCAAGAAAAGGGCAAAAAACAAGTCTTTTTTTTTCAAAAAACATCCCTGCCTGTCGATGCGTCCCAGAGACTATCAGTGGCCTCATTGCTGGATCTGTACACTTCAGCAAGGAGAAGAACATCAATGTAGGCATCCAGGCATTTCTCATCAATGTCATTCCACATGTTGCCATGGACTTTTTTTCCCTTCAAGGTTTGTCATAGCAATTATGACTTTTTTTAGTGACAATGGCATAAACAGATCAAAACATGACTTGATGTCACTTACTCTCGTCACAGCAAACCTTGTGATCCCAGGGGTCATTTTGATGACATTTGCAGCAGCTGTCCTGCCATGTACGTCAGGAGGTACTGAGCTCCAACAGATGTTGCCACTTTTGGATCTGAATGTTTCAGCAGGAGCAGCTTCAGCACCAGTGACCTCATCAGACTGATCAGATGTGTCTGTGTCTTCCGGTTGATACGCCACATCATCTTCCTCCTCAGAGACCTGCTCATCTCCATCACTATACTGCTCTGTGTCCTCTGCCCCATTATCAGCAAAGATATGATCCAGAGCTTGGCTTACATTCAGTCCTCTTCTCATTGTTGCATGCTGTAAATTGGAGATGTGTACTCTGCAAGTCACCAACTCTAAACTCAGTTGACCTTACATGCCTGGACATGTCTGTCTTTGTTTGTTTGTTCTGTCAAACAGGCAAAGAGAAAAGCCCCTGATTGAAGCTCAAGTGGTTAGAGGAAGAGCTGGCTGTAGGCTGTTGGCTGATTGTGTGTTTATGATTTCAGTTTTGGCATTTATTATTGTTTTATTATCTTATATTTTAACTGGGTCGAAATTGACCCTAACAACACAAAGGTCACAATTTTCACCAGAGCATTTTATAATTTAGTAAAATAATTTTTTTGGATTTTATTTTGTTTAAATAGAAGTTCCTGACAAAGTCAAAATGTCTTGATGCAATAAACAAATTTATGTAGTAAATAAATAAATGCATGCTAAACCTAAAAATGGGTCGGTGCCGACCCTAACACTTTAAATGTCACCCTGTGCTGCTCTTTCTTCTCAAAGTATGTATTGACTATTGCCAAATTCATCCTCTTTGAAAAATCAACCACCATTTGCCCTTCCACATTTCTCTCTCTTACACCATATCTGCCCATCACATCCTCATCTCCTCTGTTTCCCTCGCCAACATCTCATCTCATTATCTCTAGCCGCTTTATCCTTCTACAGGGTCGCAGGCAAGCTGGAGCCTTTCCCAGCTGACTACGGGCGAAAGGCGGGGTACACCCTGGACAAGTCGCCAGGTCATCACAGGGCTGACACATAGACACAGACAACCATTCACACTCACATTCACACCTACGGTCAATTTAGAGTCACCGGTTAACCTAACCTGCATGTCTTTGGACTGTGGGGGAAACCGGAGCACCCGGAGGAAACCCACGCGGACACGGGGAGAACATGCAAACTCCACACAGAAAGGCCCTCGCCGGCCCCGGGGCTCGAACCCAGGACCTTCTTGCTGTGAGGCGACAGCGCTAACCACTACACCACCGTGCCGCCCCCCTCGCCAACATGTCCATTGAAATCTGATCCTATCAGCATGCGCTTCTCCCTCAGCATACTTTCTACCACTTCATCCATCTTTTCCCCAGAAAGACTCTTTCTCTTAATTCTCACATCCAACCTGTGGGGCATATGCACACACAACATTGATTACCACTCCTTGAATTTCCAACTTCATGCCTATCAATCTATCTGGCACCCTCTTCACATCAATCACATTGCTGGTCAACTCACCCCTCTAAACAATACCAACACCATTTCTCTTTCCATTGACTCCATAATAAAACAACTTGCATCCACCTCCAATGTTCTTGGTCTTGCTTCCCTTTCACCTTGTCTCCTGCACACACAAAATGTCCAACTTCCTTCTTTCCATCATACCTGCTAACTCTCTCGCTCTGCCAGTCAATGTTCTCACATTCAGTGTTCCTACCCTCAATTTTAAGCTCCTTCCCTTCCATCTTTCATGATCTCTCCTAACACACCTGCCCCCTCTCTTTCTCCTTCTCCATTTTGGCGCAACAGTAGCATACTTTCCACCAGCACCCTGTTGACCAACAGTACCGGAGGCGGCCCTTGTTAACCTGGGCCCCGACCGATCCGGTATGGTATTTCTCTTTTCAATCTGCATGTTAGATTTGGCACAGTTTTATGCCAGATGCCCTTCCTGACGCAACCCTCTCCAATTTATCTGGGCTTGGGACCGGCGCCAAGAGTACGCTTATGCACCCCCAGTGGCTGGATTACACACACACACACACACACACACACACACACACACACACACACACACACACACACACACACACACAGGCCACTTTAATAGGAACTTGTTCTTGATTCTAAGATTCCTGTTCTTTGCTGGCAGGCGTGGAACCCAATGTGGTCTTCTGTTGTTGCATGCTGAGATGCGTTTCTGCTCAACATGGTTGTAAAGAGTTGCTATGAGTTGAAAATGGTTGTAAACAGTTGCTATGAGAGAGACTTTAAAAAGTGTGCTTCCTCCCCGAGAATATAAAGACAGACTGAAGAACCCTAAAATGGTTGTACATGAAGACTACTACTAGCTACATAACTACATTGACTTTGGACAGGAGAATCAAATATGGATAGAGATATACAGTGGCACTTGAAAGTTTGTGAACACACACACACACACACGTGCCTGAAAGTTTGTGAACCCTTTAGAATTTACTATATTTTTGCATAAATATGACCTAAAACATCATCAGACTTTCACACAAGTCCTAAAAGTAGATAGAGAACTCAGTTAAACAAATGAGAAAAATATTATACTTGATTATTTATTTATTGAGGAAAATGATCCAATATTACATCTCTGTGAGTGGCAAAAGTATGTGAACCTCTAGGATTAGCAGTTAATTTGAAGGTGAAATTAGAGTCAGGTGTTTTCAATCAGTGGGATGACAATCAGGTGTGAGTGGGCACCCTGTTTTATTTAAAGAACAGGGATCTATCAAAGTCTGATCTTCACAACACATGTTTGTGGAAGTGTACCATGGCATGAACAAAGGAGATTTCTGAAGACCTCAGAAAAAGCGTTGTTGATGCTCGTCATGCTGGAAAAGGTTGCAAAACAATCTCTAAAGAGTTTGGACTCCACCAATCCAGTCAGACAGATTGTGTACAAATGGAGGAAATTCAAGACCATTGTTACCCTTCCCAGGAGTGGTCGACCAACAAAGATCACTCCAAGAGCAAGGCATGTAATAGTCGGCAAGGTCGCAAAGGACCCCAGGGTAACTTCTAAGCAACTGAAGGAGAAAGGAAAACACTGCAATCCAGCATAAGAACCTTATCCCATCTGTGAAACATGGTGGTGGTAGTATCATGGTTTGGGCCTGTGTTGCTGCATCTGGGCCAGGACAGCTTGCCATCATTGATGGAACAATGAATTCTGAATTATACCAGTGAATTCTAAAGAAAAATATCAGGACATCTGTCCATGAACTGAATCTCAAGAGAAGGTGGGTCATGCAGCAAGACAATGACCCTAAGCACACAAGTTGTTCTACCAAAGAATGTTTAAAGAAGAATAAAGTTAATGTTTTGGAATGGCCAAGTCAAAGTCCTGACCATAATCCAATCGAAATGTTGTGGAAGGACCTGAAGCGAGCAGTTCATGGAAGGAAACCCACCAACATCCCAGAGTTGAAGCTGTTCTGTTTGGAGGAATGGGCTGAAATTCCTCCAAGCCGGTGTGCAGGACTGATCAACAGTTACTGGAAATGTTTAGTTGCAGTTATTGCTGCACAAGGGGGTCAAACCAGATACTGAAAGAAGGTTCACATACTTTTGCCACTCACATATGTAATATTGGATCATTGTCCTCAATAAATAAATGACCAAGTAAAATATTTTTGTCTCATTTGTTTAACAGTGTTCTCTTTATCTACTTTTAGGACTTGTGTGAAAATCTGATGTTTTAGGTCATATTTATGCAGAAATATAGAAAATTCTAAAGGATTCACAAACTTTCAAGCACCACTGTAGTACTTCTAATACTGAAGTAAGTATAACTTTCCAGTCACACTTTTTTAGTAATCCAATTTAGAAATTCTTTTGAAAGTCAAAAAACATCTATAGACTATCAATAACCTATCACATGACTGTCCTTCACCATACTCAAATAATTTTATACACTATGTCAACATTTTATCTGTCAACCTGTAAGTTTTTAACATTGTTTGTTTGGTCCATGTTATGGCTCCTGGTGTTTAGTAGATATACATTGTCAACTTCTATCTGTCAGTTACACTTTATTAATGTCATCTAAAGTCTAGCATCTCATGTTAAGTCACAATTTCAAACACTGTTCTTATGAAGTATCAAAATAAATGTCACATCTATACACACAGTAAAGCTTGGCTTGGCATGAGCAGCTGCTCTTGTCCACAAACAGAGCACATGGTGCATGCTGTAAGGACCATAGGATTGGATTCTGCTGTTCAGAGTGCAATCTGTGTACTCTTATAAGGACTATGCAAACAGCCAAAGCTTCACGAAGTATTATCACCATTTTCATCATGTCACAATGCTCTCAAGCGATGTTTATGGGCCTCTGGTTCTATTTAGTTTCTCCTGACTGCCAGAGGCGGTGCTTTCAGCACATGGATATCCATCACATGAACGTGCAGGTCGAGTAATAGTAACAACAAAGTCACGTGTGACCTGGGTGACGTCACCCCGTGACCCTGGCACAAAAGACCGGTGAACCCAGGAAGTGACCTCTTGCATCTTCTCGCATTTTGCAGGTTGCAAGTTGGATTGGAATTTGGATTTTGGACAAAGCGCCGTGTTAGTTTTGTTACCCGTGGGGTTGGGGCTGTGCTTACGCATCCTCCAAGAAACTGCGTTAAGTCCATCAGTTCCTTTTTTCTCTTGTCGTTGTATTTGTATTGTTTTGTTACTCTGTTAGCTGAGTGCTCTCGCTCGGTGGAGTTAGCTGACTAGCCCTCCGAGGCGGTGTCCTCGCCGCTGGAGGCCGGCTTGTTTTCGTTCAGGTAAGTGGTTTTCATCTCATTTGAATTAAAGAGGTGTTTCTCGCCGCTGTTTTGTTATCAGTTCTGTGGTGCACGGCACCTATTTTTGTTAGTATTATCGACCGCCTTGTTTTGTGTAGCCCGGCCTGTTCACGGGCTGGCTGTCTTGTGTGTTTTAGCGGTGTATGATCTCTTCTCACGCTAGTGAGTGACTGTTTAGTTGCAGCTGTCTTTTAAACCCGCGGCAGTAGGCTCATGGTTCGCGAGGTCCGGGTGCTCCCGCTTAGGCCCTCGCACCATTTTTTTCCGACCACGGGTGTGTTCGCCCGGTCATTTTTCGTTGCCGCCTGATTGTTTATTTTGTGTTACTTACTAATTATTGGGGTGTTCTCGCCCTATTTTTTAAGTTCCCTTCTGCCAGCCGATGGATTCTCCGTCTGACATCCCCCGGGCCTCGGGGGGACAGGACATGGTGCCGGCTGCAGCAGCGGGGCCCAGCAAGCACCGTGGGGCTCCCCCACACGTCTTCGCTTCCAAGGCGAAAAAGAAGCGCTCGGGCGATTTGGCTCGGAAGGTGGAGGTGATGTCCGCCGAGCTGGAGGAGATGAAGGCCCTGCTGGCGAATCTCCAGCCTCCGCCACAGGGCAGCAGTGTTCCCGCAGCCACCCCATCTGCCTGGCAGCCCGACCGTTCGCCATCACCACTGCTTCTGTCACCGGCCGTTGATGCACGCGGCCTGGATGAGCTGTCGATCCAGGCGTCGGAGAGCTTTGACTGCGGTGGGTCTGACGGTCACGACTCCACCTCTCCGGCCGGTTCCCAGGCCACCAGCCATGGCACCGTGGCAGCGTCGGAAGGCAGACGCTCATCCATCCAGCCAACGCTGAGGGCTGCATTGGCCCGTCTGGGTTTGGACACGCCCCCAGTGGCCCAGCATCAGAGCGCTTTTTTCAGAGGCTCCACACAGCCTTCCTCATTGTCTGTTCCGCCCTCGGCCCCATACATTGAGGAGTTACAGAGGTGTTGGGCGGACCCCAGACGCCTTTCCCACCTCCCTAGTGACTGCAGGGCCCTGGCAGCAATGCAGGACGCCCCCACCTATGGCCTCGAGCAGATGCCCAACATTGAGCCCTCCATGGCTGCCCTCGTCCTTTCGCCCAACGAGGCTCTGCGGCCTGACGCCCGATGCCCCCGCACTCAATGCCGTGTGACCGACGACCTCATCATGTGGGGATATGACACAGCGGCACGAATGGGTCATATCGACAATTCCATGTCCCACCTGCTGCTGGCCCTCGCCCAGACGCTGGAGGGGACAAGCGCGGCATCACGGGAGCTGTGCGACGCGGCTCTCCAGGCCTTTGCCTACTCGTCGTGGGAACTGGGCCAGCTGATGTCGTATCTCACCCTCACCCGCCGGCAAATATGGCTGGCGCAGTCCCCTCTGGCCGAGCCCGACCAGCGTATGCTGCGCTCTCTCCCTGTTGTCCCCGGGGAGCTGTTTGGCGAGGCCACTCAACAAGCCCTGGACCGGAGTGCCCAGGTCGTCCAGGCGTGACAGCAGTTCGCTGGCCTCCGCCAGGTCTACCACCACGGCAACGCTGCCCAGTCCTTCAGGGGGCCCACACCGACTCCGTCTTGGCCACGCACCCGCCAGGAGACCAGACGGGTTGATGACTTTCGTCGCCCCACCACCTCCCGGACCCACGGTGCCGCCCCCTACACCCAGTCTGCTCCTTGTTGCCCCCCTGGTGACCGACGGGGGTGGTCTGGGCGGCGCTGACATCAGCGCGCCGGCGGTCGGCCGCTTTTCCAGCGAACAGCTCCAACACTGGAGAGCATTGACCCCAGACCCCTGGGTGCTGGTGACCCTCACCGAGGGTTACCGCATCCAGTTCTGCCGCCGACCGCCGCGTTTTCATGGGGTCAAACACACCACCGTGAGCCATCCGGGGAAGTCCCTCGTCCTCCGGCAGGAAATCGCCACCCTCCTGGAGAAAGGAGCAATCTCTCCTGTCGACAGGCAGAGACAGCAAGGTGGGTTCTACTCCAGGTATTTTCTGGTTCTGAAGAAGGATGGCGGTATCCGCCCGATCCTCGACCTGAGGTCCTTCAACTCCCACTTGAAGACCATGAGATTCCGCATGCTGCGTACAGTGGATGTCTTACACCACATCCAGGTGGGCGACTGGTTTGCCACCGTCGACCTGAAAGACGCCTACTTCCATGTTCCCATTGCGCCACACCACAGGCAGTTCCTGGGGTTTGCCTTCGAGGGCCAGGCTTTCGAGTTCAATGTTCTGCCCTTTGGGATATCGCTGGCACCCCGTGTGTTCACCAGGTGTGTGGCAGCAGCATTGGCACCACTTCAGGCACAGGGTTTGCATGTCCTGCCTTACCTGGATGACTGGCTCGTCTGTTCAGGATCAGCAGCTCAGGCCCACACCAACATCGCGACTGTGCTCTCACATGTCGCAGAGCTGGGGCTTAGGGTGAATTACAAGAAGATCTCGCTGGTGCCCAGCCAGGAGACAATTTTCTTGGGCATGCACCTGGATTCGAGGTCATTGATGGCAACCCCCTCCCAGACCAGGATCCACAACATCTGCCTGCTGCTTGGCCGCTTTGGACGGGGCAGGTCACTCGCCCTGAAGACCTTTCAGCGCCTGCTGGGCATGCTTACGGCAGCCTCCTCTCTGGTCCCGCTGGGGCTCCTGGACTTACGTCCGCTTCAGAGGTGGCTCAACGGTCTCCACCTCCACCCAGCGCTGCACAGGCACAGGCTTGTGAAGGTGACCGATACTTTTTGCAGGCTCCTCCGTCCATGGAGGAGGAGGGCTTACCTTCTGCAGGGTGTTCTGCTGGCGGCTATCCCCTCCCGGAGGGAGGTCATCACCACGGATGCTTCCCTGGGAGGTTGGGGTGCAGTCTGGTAATGCCGGACCATCAGAGGCTGCTGGAGTCCAGGGCAGCGACAGCAGCAAATCAACGTGCTGGAGCTATGGGCTGTGTTCCTTGGCCTACAGCACTTCCTCCCAGGCCTGGCCGGCAGACACGTTCTGGTGCGGACGGACAACGCTATGGTAGTGTACTACATCAACCACCAGGGAGGCACCAAGTCCCTCCAGTGCTTGGAAGTGGCTGGCCAACTTCTGCGGTGGGCCCATCGACATCTCTTGAGCCTGCGTGCCATGTACTTGCCAGGCACTGCCAACAGGGCAGCGGATCTGCTGTCCTGCCAGGACCCCGATCCCGGGGAATGGAGACTCAACCCAGCGGTGGTTCTCGCCATCTGGGAACGTTTTGGCAGGGCAGAGGTGGACCTCTTTGCCTGCCAGGAGTCGACACACTGCCATCTGTGGTTCAGCCTCCACGGCCCCAGCTCCCTGGGCCAGGACGCGCTGGCGCATGCTTGGCCGAGGCAACTGCTGTATGCCTTCCCCCCTCTGCCACTGATCGTGCCAACCCTACACAGGGTTACGATGGACCACCACGGGCTGCTGCTTGTCGCCCCTCGGTGGCCGGGCTGAGTGTGGTTTCCGAAGTTGCTGCAACTTCTGAACGGCGACCCCTGGTGCCTGCCAGTGAGGACGGACCTGCTATCACAGCTGGGAGGGCAGATCTGGCACCCGGATCCAGCCCGTCTGCAGCTCTGGGTATGGCCGCTGAAGGGCCGGACCCCCTGCTAGGTCTTTGTGAGCCGGCAGTGGTCAACACCATTGCAAGCTCTCGGGCACCCTCCACCAATGCCCTCTATGCCAATAGATGGAGGCTTTTCTCCAACTGGTGCTTGACTCGGGGAGAGGAGCCTACATGCTACCCCCTGCCGACCATTCTACTGTTCCTCCAGTCTCTGTTTGACAAGGGTCTTACTCCTTCCACCATCAAGGTCTATGCAGCTGCCATCTCTGCTCAGCATGCCAGAGTTGGGGGAAGGACTGTGGGGTCCCACCCCTTGGTGGCACGTTTCTTGAAGGGTGCTCTCCGGTTGAGACCCCCCCCGACGGAGCCGGGTACCCACATGGGATCTTCACTTGGTGCTGCAGGCTCTCTGCGACACACCGTTTGAGCCCCTGCTCATGGCAGACATTTCATGGCTCTCCCTGAAGACTGCTTGTCTTCTGGCCATTACATCGACGAGGCGCGTCGGGGAATTACATGCGCTGTCAGTCAGTGGGGAGTGCCTGCAGTGGCACTCCGGCGACAGTGGGGTCACTCTGTGGCCTAACCCCTCTTTCCTCCCGAAGACCCTCTCTGCTACCTTCGTCAACCAGCCCCTTAGCCTTGCGGCGTTCGAGGCGGGCCATGGTGAGAGGTCGGAACTTTTGTGCCCAGTTCGCGCCCTCAGGGTGTACGTGTCCTGTACGGAGGGCTTCCATAGGAGTGACGCCCTGTTTCTGTGCCACACAGAGCCGAGGAGGGGTCTGGCGCTCTCTAAACAGAGGCTATCCGAGTGGATAGTCAAGGCCATATTACATGCCTACAGGCACAGTGGCTCCCCGATTCCTTCAGCTGTCAGGGCGCACTCTGCACGGGGCGTAGCGGCCTCATGGGCATCACTGAAGGGCGTACCCCTTTCAGACTTATGCAGCGCAGCCTCCTGGGCATCCAGCTGCACCTTCACCAGGTTTTACCGTCTTAATGTCGTCCCACATAATCCTGTGGCGACGGCCATCATTCCAGGCCCATTGCAGCAGCACTGAGTACGGGTAGGCACTCCTCATGACCTGGTTGGTATTAGTCATCCATGTGCTGAAAGCACCGCCTCTGGCGGTCAGGAGAAACGAAATAGAATGAGGGTTATGTATATAACCGCAGTTCTATGAGTTTCAGATGACTGCCAGAGCTTGGCAGTCACTCGGAGTGTACACGAGAAGATTTGCCAAGAGGTCACTTCCTGGGTTCACCGGTCTTTTGTGCCGGGGTCACGGGGTGACGTCACCCAGGTCACACGTGACTTTGTTGTTACTATTACTCGACCTGCACGTTCGTGTGATGGATATCCATGTGCTGAAAGCACCGCCTCTGGCGGTCATCCGAAACTCATAGAACCGCGGTTATATACATAACCCTCGTTTTAATACTCTGTTTTCTGTTTCATATATTTTTGTGACTCTATCTTTGCTTCATATTTCTGGATATATGCACGCCTGTAAATAAATGTCTTTCTGTGATTTACATCCTTCTGCAACCTCTTTTATCGGGCAATTTATTTTAAAGTAAACACAAAATCTGAAACAATAAGTTGTTGCTCATGTACAACCCCGATTCCAAAAAAGTTGGGACAAAGTACAAATTGTAAATAAAAACGGAATGCAATAATTTACAAATCTCAAAAACTGATATTGTATTCACAATAGAACATAGACAACATATCAAATGTCCAAAATGAGACATTTTGAAATTTCATGCCAAATATTAGCTCATTTGAAATTTCATGACAGCAACACATCTCAAAAAACTTGGGACAGGGGCAATAAGAGGCTGGAAAAGTTAAAGGTACAAAAAAGGAACAGCTGGAGGACCAAATTGCAACTCATTAGGTCAACTGGCAATAGGTCATTAACATGACTGGGTATAAAAAGAGCATCTTGGAGTGGCAGCGGCTCTCAGAAGTAAAGATGGAAAGAGGATCACCAATCCCCCTACTTCTGCGCCGACAAATAATGGAGCAATATCAGAAAGGAGTTTGACAGTGTAAAATTGCAAAGAGTTTGAACATATCATCATCTACAGTGCATAATATCATCAAAAGATTCAGAGAATCTGGAAGAATCTCTGTGCGTAAGGGTCAAAGCCGGAAAACCATACTGGGTGCCTGTGATCTTCGGGCCCTTAGACGGCACTGCATCACATACAGGCATGCTTCTGTATTGGAAATCACAAAATGGGCTCAGGAATATTTCCAGAGAACATTATCTGTGAACACAATTCACCGTGCCATCCGCCGTTGCCAGCTAAAACTCTATAGTTCAAAGAAGAAGCCATATCTAAACATGATCCAGAAGCGCAGACGTCTTCTCTGGGCCAAGGCTCATTTAAAATGGACTGTGGCAAAGTGGAAAACTGTTCTGTGGTCAGACGAATCAAAATTTGAAGTTCTTTATGGAAATCAGGGACGCCGTGTCATTCGGACTAAAGAGGAGAAGGATGACCCAAGTTGTTATCAGCGCTCAGTTCAGAAGCCTGCATCTCTGATGGTATAGGGTTGCATTAGTGCATGTGGCATGGGCAGCTTACACATCTGGAAAGACACCATCAATGCTGAAAGGTATATCCAGGTTCTAGAGCAACATATGCTCCCATCCAGACAACGTCTCTTTCAGGGAAGACCTTGTCTTTTCCAACATGACAATGCCAAACCACATACTGCATCAATTACAGCATCATGGCTGCGTAGAAGAAGGGTCCGGGTACTGAACTGGCCAGCCTGCAGTCCAGATCTTTCACCCACAGAAAACATTTAGTGCATCATAAAACAGAAGATACGACAAAAAAGACCTAAGACAGTTGAGCAGCTAGAATCCTACATTAGACAAGAATGGGTTAACATTCCTATCCCTAAACTTGAGCAACTTGTCTCCTCAGTCCCCAGACATTTACAGACTGTTGTAAAGAGAAAAGGGGATGTCCCACAGTGGTAAACATGGCCTTGTCCCAACTTTTTTGAGATGTGTTGTTGTCATGAAATTTAAAATCACCTAATTTTTCTCTTTAAATGATACATTTTCTCAGTTTAAACATTTGATATGTCATCTATATTCTATTCTGAATAAAATATGGGATTTTGAAACTTCCACATCATTGCATTCTGTTTTTATTTACAATTTGTACTTTGTCCCAACTTTTTTGGAATCGGGGTTGTAAAAATTAAGATGATAAATGAAGATTTCCGTCATCTCTTTTTTTGTACTTTATCTTGGCCAGGGTC
The DNA here is from genome assembly GCF_027579695.1 of Neoarius graeffei. Lineage (NCBI taxonomy): Eukaryota > Metazoa > Chordata > Actinopteri > Siluriformes > Ariidae > Neoarius > Neoarius graeffei. Next base: position 66,604,423 of record NC_083569.1, on the reverse strand, counting down.
ACGGTGAATCTGGAGTTTATTCCTGGAACACTGGGTATGAGGGAGAACTACAGTACACCCTGGATGGGATGCCAGTCCATCACAGGGCACTCGTCATCGTCGTCGGCTCCAGCTCGTGTCCAAGCATCGGTTTCGTCATCTTCCGGCTTCCCTTTATCGCATAATATTTAATTATCTGGTCTCCTTGACTGGTGTATGTGCCGGATATGACTTCGGAGACCCAATTGGTGGGGGAAGAGCCATGGGCAGAAGTTGCATGGGTGTGCAGGAGGAGGATAAGGTTGTTCCAGTCGCTCCTTTCTTCTTCGTTTATCCTCCTCATGCTGTCTTCTGTTCTCCTCGAAAGCCGAGGTGCCATCACGGTCAGCTAACCTCCAGGCACTTCTGTCCCTGGCAATTTGCTCCCACGAGGAAGGTTCAATGTTGGTTTGGGTCAGAGTGTGCTTGAGCTGATCTTTGTAGTGGCGCTTTGGTCCTCCTCAGGGTCGTGTTTCAGTAGCGAGTTCCCCATAGACCATGATCCTTGGGAGTCAGGAGGGCTTCATTCGTAGGACATGGCCTACCCAGCAGAGACAATGGTGGATGATGGTGGCTTCGACACTGGGCAGTGAGGCTAGGTTCAGGAACTTAATGTTGGTAATGAGGTCTTCCCACCGAGTTTTGAGAATCTGCCTCAGCTTGTACTGTTGGAATTGCTCAAGGCGTTTGATGTCATGGTGGTACAGTGTCCAAGTCTCACAGGCATATAGAAGTGTAGAAAGGACTACGGCCTGGAAGACCATCATCTTGGTTTGGATGGTTGTCAAATACATGGCAGCTACTGTAAGGCGACCGAAGGCAGAATGGGCTGCCTTGATCTGGTTTTCCATGTCTTTTTCACATGTGGAGATCTTCGAGAGAATGCTCTCTAGATATGAGAAGTGATCCACTTCTTTCAGGGGCTGGCCGTTAATAATGATATTAGTATTTGGAAGCATTTGACCAGGCGGCACGGTGGTGTAGTGGTTAGCGCTGTCGCCTCACAGCAAGAAGGTCCGGGTTCGAGCCCCGTGGCCGGCAATGGCCTTTCTGTGCAGAGTTTGCATGTTCTCCCCGTGTCCATGTGGGTTTCCTCTGGGTGCTCCGGTTTCCCCCACAGTCCAAAGACATGCAGGTTAGGTTAACTGGTGACTCTAAATTGATCGTAGGTGTGAGTGTGAATGGTTGTCTGTGTCTATGTGTCAGCCCTGTGATGACCTGGTGACTTGTCCAGGGTGTACCCTGCCTTTCACCCGTAGTCAGCTGGGATAGGCTCCAGCTTGCCTGCGACCCTGTAGGACAGGATACAGCGGCTAGAGATAATGAGATGAGAAGCATTTGACCTGGCGGTGGTTGGATGAGGGCCTTGGTCTTGTCAGTGTTTACCTGCATCCCAAAATGCTTGTAGGCAGCATTGTAAAGATTGCCAATCCTCTGAAGGCCGTCAGCAGTCCGACTCAGGGTGGCGTTGTCGTCGGCATACTGTATTTTGTGGACTGCAAAGGTATATGTCTTAGTCTTTGTGTGAAGACAGGCTAGATTGAAGAGCCCACCATCCATGCGGTACCACCCGTCAATAGAGGGGGTCCCCGGTGGAATGTCGTTGAAGATAGCTGCAATGTACAGCGAAAAGCAAGTCGGAGCTAAAATGCACCCTTGTTTAAGACCTCCAGTGATTGGAAATGCGTCTGAGAGGATGTTTTGATGGCATACTCTGCCAACCATGCCTTCATGACGGGAACGGACTAGGGTGATGAGGTCAGGTGGACATCTGAACCTGGCAAGGACCACCCACATTGCAGAGCGAGGGACTTTATCAAACGCCTTTTTGAGATCCCAGAAGATAAACATAGCTGGCTGTTGTTGTTCTTGACTCTTCTCCTGGAGTTGACGGGCACAAAAGATCATGTCTATTGTCCCTCGAAAGTCTGAAGCCACAATGTGACTCAGGAAGAACATTTTGCTCACAGTACTTAATAGCAAGATATCGTGGTAATTGCTGCAGTTCTCTCGGTCCCCCTTCTTAAAGATAGTAATGATATTTGCATCACGGAAGTTACTTGGGAGAGTTTTGGTTTCCCAGATCTTGAGGATGAGGAGCATCAGGTGATTATTCAGCTCAGGGCCACCTCAAGTGAAAAACTTGAGCGGGATGTTATCTGGCCCTGGAGATTTGCCTGGTTTCATGTGCTTGATAGCCTTGTTAAAATCTTGCATCGAGGGTGGCTGGGACATCCAGTGGTGGATGGGGTACTGCAGGTTCATCCGGAGAAGATCATCTGGGGTGCGCGAATGATCATTGAGGAGGATCACGAAATGAGACCTCCAGCGATCAAGGATTCCCTTGCTATCAGTGACGGTAGTGGAGCCATCTTTAACTTTTAGGCCACCCACTGATGACCTTGTAGGGATGAAGATCTCCTTGGTTGCCAGATAAAAGCGGCGCACATCACGTTGGTCAGTGTAGTTTTGGATCTCCTCTGATTTCCTCTGCCACCAGATGTTCTGAGCTTTGCGGATCCCTCTTTGGCATTCTGCTAATGCTTGTTGGTGTTTCTGCTTATTATCCACAGTAGGATAATTCTCGAGGGTGAGGCGTGTCTGGCATTTGGCTTTGATGAGACGAGTGATGTCTTCATCATTCTCGTCGAACCAATCCTGTGTCTTCTTCCAGACGTAACCAATTGTTTCTTCTGCAGCATTGGTCATAGCATCGCGGAGGGTGGTCCAACGGTCCTCTATTGAGATTGGCTCTGGGATGTCCATAAGGTTTCTTTCAACTGCTTCCCTGAAGTCTTAAGATGTCTGAGGTTGGCGGAGCTTGGTACAGTCAAAGCGGTGACGGGGTGTGTTTGCTGGGACCTGCTTTGGTAGTCAGCAGATCTTGACGTTAAGGCAAGAGATCAGGAGACAGTGATCCATCCAGCAGTCATCCACTCCAGGCATAGCGTGAGTAATACAGACATCTTTTCTGTCCCTAGCTCTAATCAGGACATAGTCAAGTATGTGCCAATGCTTGGACCGAGGATGTTTCCAGGTCATCTTCTGTTGGTTGGGGAGTCTGAATAGGGTGTTGGTAACAACGAGGTTATGCTCAGCACAGAGGCCCAAGATACAGTGGTGCTTGAAAGTTTGTGAACCCTTTAGAATTTTCTACATTTCTGCATAAATATGACCTAAAACATCATCAGATTTTCACACAAGTCCTAAAAGTAGATAAAGAGAACCCAGTTAAACAAATGAGACAAAAATATTATACTTGGTCATTTATTTATTGAGGAAAATGATCTAATATTACATATCTGTGAGGGGCAAAAGTATGTGAATCTTTGCTTTCAGTATCTGGTGTGACCCCCTTGTGCAGCAATAACTGCAACTAAACGTTTATGGTATGGAGCCCATTCCTCCATACAGAACAGCTTCAACTCTGGGATGTTGGTGGGTTTCCTCACATGAACTGCTCACTTCAGGTCCTTCCACAACATTTTGATTGGATTAAGGTCAGGACTTTGACTTGGCCATTCCAAAACATTAACTTTATTCTTCTTTAACCATTCTTTGGTAGAATGACTTGTGTGCTTAGGGTCGTTGTCTTGCTGCATGACCCACCTTCTCATGACCCACCTTCTTTTTCTGCTCCTCCTACTCAAGCGAGTAGGACGCTTCTTTGCTTTGCTTCTGCTTTCTTGATCTTTATTTCTATACTTTCTCATTAAATTTTCACTTTTTTTCTCATTTTATTTTTCATCTTTATAAGCTTTTAATTTAATTTTAATTTAATTTCCACTTTTTTTCCCTTCATCTTTATAAGTTAGTTTTTAATTCAAAATGCCAAGAAGCAAAAAATCCTGCAGAAAATGCATGGAACTAGAACAGAGGATTTCTATTCTGGAATCAAAGATTAATGCTCTGCCAAAGACGGATGAATTAAAAGCGATATCTCAGGAAAGGAGTACAGAAACAGTGGCTGAGAATGCAGAGATTGCACTCCGACAGACCGAGGACATTGTGGATGAACTCACCAATCAAACTGTGCAAAATGTGAGTACAGAAAACTGGCAAAAAATAGGTGGTAAGCCCAAAAATAAAAACAGAAGAGTGATTACTTCAACACCAGCTCGTTCTACAAATTACAATAGGATCTACAATCCTATGGAAAGTCCACAGCCCATAAGGATTCAGAACAAATTTGAATGCCTCAGGGATGTGGAAGAGGATCTTTCAAGTGGACAAACACATAGTAAAAAGAGATCGCACCAAGATCAAAGAGCTGTGAGAAGAGGTAAAAATCAGCTCGTAACACCACCTGATCCCACAACCCTTGTTCTTGGTGATTCCACTGTAAGACAATTAAAAGGTTATGGGATGATTATTTGTTGTCTCCCAAATGCATCCATCTCTGACACCAAAGACAGCATTTTGAAGCTCATGTCCGAGCATAAAACTATTAAAGGTATTGTTGTGCATGTGGGAGCAAATGATGTTTTCAGAGAACAGCTGTTTGTCCAAGATGATTTCAGAAAACTTTTTTCTGAGCTCTATAAGACTGGAATTCAATCTTTTATCAGTGGCCCACTCCCAGCGAGAAGAAGTTTTGCTTTTTCTCGACTCTTCAGTCTTAACACCTGGCTTGGAAAAACTTGTTCTTCATTTGGTATGAACTTCATAGACAATTTTAATCTTTTCTGGAATCGCAGAGAATTTTACAAGTTAAATAGCACTGAACTCAGCTGGATTGGAGCCAAAGTCTTAGCAGACCACTACAAACTTGCAATCTTTTCTCAGCCAGCACCGAGGAAAACAGTTGATAAGATGTCACAGACTGACATAGTTACAAAGCCTAAACAATCATCTTTGCAAGTCGTCATCAAGGACACACAAACATCTGACTTGCAAGACTCCCAACATTCAAGGACAGATGACTCCACTTCTCCTCGGATGGATTTCCCAAATAGCATGAAAAAATTGCTCCCAATGGCTACACTCTCTTTTTCCAGCCCAAATCTGTCACGACAAGCAGTGTACCCAGTTCACCCAGGACTTTCAGCTGGCTACAAATCTTTTTCACCATCCAAAAGATACATGTCATCTCCAATCCTTTCACCCTCAAACCAAATGGAACATTTAGAAAGTCTTGTTTGATGTACTCTGGGTCCCTGAAAATGGGTGTAGTGCTGAAAACCAGCTAGTGCCTATGCCATCCAGCTCTATTCCTGTGTTGATAAGAAACAGAAAACATAGAGCATATTTAACCCTGGGGGTGAACCAATCTAATCTCCTTCCTGTTTTAAAACAACATCAGAGTGCAAAATCTATTTCTAGATTTTCTGTAAAGCTAGCTCTTCTGAATGTTAGATCACTTTTAAATAAGTCATTTTTAATTCATGATCTTATTTGCAAACACAATCTTGATTTTTTGCTTCTAACTGAAACCTGGCTGGATCAAGCAAATAGTGCTTCCACCCTTATTGAAGCAGCTCCCCCAAATTTTAATTTTTTGAATGTTACCCAACAAGGGAAAGGTGGAGGGATCACAAATATATTCAAAGTCTCTTTTCAATGTAAACAATCCTCACTTGGTGATTTTATGTCCTTTGAACACTTATGTGCACTTGTTACATGCTCTTCTAACATATTATTATTAACTATTTATAGGCCTCCGAGACATTCAGCCAAAGTCTTTCTTGAAGAGTTTGGTGAACTGTTATCAGTCATTTGCTTAGAGTTTGATTGTCTTATTATATCTGGGGATTTTAATTTGCATGTTGTTAATACTGATAACATTTATGCCAAAGAACTACTTGCAATTATTGACAACTTCAACCTAGTACAATATGTACAGGGGCCGACCCACTCTCGTGGTCATCCTCTTGACCTCGTCATCACAAAGGGTCTTACTGTTTCTAATACTGTTGTTGACCTGGCCTTATCTGATCATTTCTGTGTTTTCTTTGATGTTTCTATGTCTCCTCACATTCAGAATAGCTCAATGACTATAGGTAGGAGAGTCATAAAAGACAACACATGTGCTCTCTTTGAGCAAGCTCTCTCGCAGAAATGTCAGACTCTGTAGATGATTTACTGGAATTTTTTAATTTAAATATGACCCAAATTATGGATGATATTGCTCCATTCAAAATAAAAAGAGTCAATGTGTAATACTCCCTACGTGTGGGTGGAGCACTGAGGACGGCAGGACAGAGATCAGGTTTGCAAAATGGCTTTATTGCCACACTTTTCAGTGAACAATCTTATATTGGCTAGACAGACACACACAGCCAGCGCCTAGTCCGGAGATCAGCTCCTCTGCTCTCACTCTCCCTCCTTAAATAGGGCGCTGTCACTGGGAAGACACACACAAACACAGGTTAATTGTTCTCAGGTGTCGTGATTCTGCCACTTACCTTCCCTGACTCCGCCCTCCTGTCACAGACCGGTGCTTGACCACGCCCCCGCTGCCACATACCCCCACCGCCCGACTCAGGCCGGGCGGCCGTCCGGCCTGCAGCCGACTCCCCCCCCCCTTGACGGGAGAGGAAGTCCGCCATGACCATCTGCGCCCCCGGCCTGTGGACCACCTTGAAATTAAAGGGTTGGAGTGCCAGATACCAACGGGTGATCCGCGCGTTGGCATCTTTCATGCGGTGGAGCCACTGGAGGGGCGCGTGGTCCGAACAGAGGGTGAAAGGGCGCCCCAGTAGGTAGTACCGGAGGGCGAGAACCGCCCACTTGATGGCCAGACACTCCTTCTCTATGGTGCTGTAGCGCCCCTCACGCACCGACAGCTTCCTGCTGATATACAGGACAGGGCGGTCCTCCCCCTCCACCTCCTGGGACAAAACCGCCCCCAGCCCCCTGTCCGACGCATCGGTCTGCAACACAAAGGGGAGAGAAAAGTCAGGGGAGTGTAGAAGTGGCCCCCCACACAGTGCAGCCTTTACCTCTGAGAAAGCCCGCTGGCACTGCTCCGTCCACTGGACCGGATCTGGTGCCCCCTTTTTAGTGAGATCAGTCAGCGGGCTGGTGACGTCCGAATAATTAGGTATAAACCTACGATAATAGCCAGCCAGCCCCAGGAACTGTCTCACCCCCTTTTTGGTCTTGGGCCTCGGGCAGGCCGCAATTGCTGCCGTCTTATTAATTTGGGGACGCACCTGCCCGTTGCGCAAATGGAAGCCCAGGTACCGTACTTCCACCCGCCCAATCGCACACTTCTTTGGGTTGGCTGTGAGCCCCGCTCGCCTCAGCGACCTAAGGACGGCCCTCAGATGTTCAAGGTGCCGCTGCCAGTCATTGCTATAGATGATGATGTCATCTAAATATGCTGCCGCATACGTGGCGTGAGGGCGGAGGACTCTGTCCATCAGCCGCTGAAATGTCGCAGGCGGCCCAAACAGCCCAAACGGAAGGGTGACGAATTGGTGTAAACCAAACGGTGTGGAAAAGGCCGTTTTTTCTCGGGATAGTGGAGTCAAGGGGATCTGCCAATATCCCTTCATCAAATCCAGTGTCGAATAAAATCGAGCAGTGCCGAGTCGATCGAGCAGCTCATCAATACGAGGCATTGGGTACGTGTCAAATTTAGACACCGCGTTGACTTTTCTATAGTCCACACAGAACCGGACCGACCCGTCGGCCTTGGGTACCAAGACCACCGGGCTGCTCCAGTCACTGTGGGACTCCTCGACGATGCCCATTTCGAGCATGGTCTGAAGTTCTTCCCGAACCACCTTTTTTTTGTGTTCGGGTAGCCTGTAAGGGCGGCTACGCACTACCACCCCCGGGGGTGTCTCTATGTGGTGCTCTATGAGGTTAGTGCGACCGGGCAGGGGCGAGAACACATCCGAAAACTCGGTCTGCAACTGGGCGACCTCCGTGAGTTGGGTCGGGGAGAGGTGGTCTCCACAGGGGACCGGAGAGGTACGTGATGCCAATGTTCCTTTTTGAACCTCCGGCCCCAGCTCCGCCTTCTCCGGAACTACCGACACCAACGCCACGGGGACCTCCTCATTCCAGAGTTTAAGCAGATTGAGGTGGTAAATCTGTAGCGCCCCACCCCTGTCCGTTCGCCTCACCTCATAGTCGACATCCCCGACTCGCCGTGTGACCTCAAAGGGTCCTTGCCACTTGGCGATCAATTTGGAGCTCGACATGGGCAACAGTACGAGTACCTTATCTCCCGGAGTGAACTCTCTAAGGCGCGTACCCTTGTTGTACAGGCGGGCTTGCCGTTCCTGGGCCTGCCGCAAATTCTCCTGAGTTAGGTGGGTGAGCGTGTGGAGTTTTGCGCGCAGGTCCATAACGTACTGAATTTCATTCTTACTTTGTGAAGGTCCCTCCTCCCAATTTTCCCGCAGCACGTCCAGGATGCCGCGCGGCTTACGCCCATATAATAATTCGAACGGGGAGAACCCCGTGGAGGCTTGGGGGACCTCTCGCACTGAGAACAGCAAGGGTTCGAGCCACTTATCCCAATTACGTGCGTCCTCACTTACGAATTTTTTAATAATATTTTTGAGGGTGCGGTTGAATCGTTCTACCAAACCGTCCGTTTGTGGGTGATACACGCTGGTGCGGATCGGCTTAATCCCCAATAACCCATACAGTTCGCGCAGTGTTCGTGACATAAACGTAGTGCCTTGATCAGTCAGAATCTCTTTCGGGATTCCAACTCGGGAGATGACGCGGAAGAGTGCCTCTGCAATACTGCGTGCTGAGATATTGCGCAGAGGCACTGCTTCCGGGTATCGCGTTGCATAGTCCACCAGAACTAATATAAAGTGGTACCCTCGTGCTGACCGATCTAATGGCCCGACGAGATCCATCCCAATTCTCTCAAACGGGGTCTCGATTAACGGTAGAGGGCGCAAAGGCGCTTTTGGAATGGCCGCTGGTTTTACTAACTGGCATTCGCGGCATGCCGTACACCACCTACGGACATCGCCGCGAATCCCCGGCCAATAGAATCGGGCCATTATTCGGGCTAGTGTTTTATCCTGCCCCAAGTGTCCAGCCATGGGATTAAAGTGAGCCGCCTGGAATACCAATTCCCGGCGGCTTTTCGGAATTAAAAGCTGCGTGACTCGCTCTTTAGTTTGAGTGTCCTGCGTCACTCGGTATAATCTATCCTTCATAATAGCGAAGTAGGGGAAGGACGGGGTGGCGTTCGGCTGGAGCGTTTGACCATCGATTACTCTCACTTGGTCAAACGCATGCCGCAGAGTCTCGTCTCGCGACTGCTCTAATGGGAAATCCGCGAGGGATTCCCCAATAGAGAGAGGAGGAGCCGGCAGCTCCTCACTCTGACGCGGAGATGACGTAGACGGCTCTGTGACAGCTGCTCCCACCAAAGCGACACCGGGACCTCCCCCTGTCAAATGGCAGGACCCACTCTCTACTAGGCGTGTCATTAAACCCCGAAATCCCGGCCAATCAGTCCCCAAAATTAAAGAGTGGGTAAGGCGAGGATTAACCGCCGCCTTCACTATAAATTTTTCCCCTCTGAAAATAATGTGGACCGACACCAAAGGGTAGCTGTGAACATCCCCGTGCACACATAACACCTTCACCCCTTGTGCTCCCCCCAATGCCTCGTTTTGAACCAGGCTTTGGCGAATTGAGGTCTGATTACAACCAGAATCCACCAATGCCTGATATGTAGCCCCTTGGATACTCACCGGTATGCGATATGCTCCGGCCCAATCGAGGACGGCCTCTGGCGCGTCGGGGATCCGAACCACCGCGCCCACTTCCATTGCTGTGCACTGCTGATGAAGGTGGCCCAGCTCCCCGAAGCGCCAGCAAACCGGCCCGGGCTTTCCCTCTGCACCGGTGATCTGGGGCTCACTCACCTGAGGTGGGGGAGAGACAGACACAGAAGGGAGAAACGGGAGGGCACCACGGGTGCGGCGGGCCGGCTGGGGTGGAGCCGGCCCCCGCCTCCGCGGTGGGGGAATGGGGCGAGGACGGGACACAGGAGGAGAGGGAGAGAGAGAGAGAGAAGAGGAGAGAAGAGACGATGCCATCTGCTGTCCTGCCGCCGGGACAGCCGCCAGATGATCCTCCGCCAGCTCGACTGCCTGATCCAGCGACGCCGGGCGGTGGCACTGGACCCACTCCGCGGTTCCGGCTGGTAAGCGGGCGACGAACTGTTCCAGTACCACCTGGTCGACGATTCCCTCGGCGTCGCGATTGTTGGCCCTCAGCCACTGCCAGCAGGCGTCCTGGAGCTGCTGGCCGAACGCGAACGGCCGGCCAACTTCCTCCAGTCGCAGCGCGCGGAAGCGCTGGCGCTGTTGCTCTGGGGTGCGCCCCATGCGCTGGAGGACGGCCCGGCGGAGGTCCGCGTAGGCCAGCCGGCGGTCGGCGGGGAGCTGTAGCGCGGCCAGCTGTGCCTCTCCCGTGAGCAGGGGGAGGAGGCGCGCCGCGCGCTGCTCCATCGGCCACCCCGAGGCTTCGGCGACCTGTTCGAACAACGTGATGAACGCCTCGGGTTCGTCCTGCGGGCCCATCTTGGTGACGATGAGGGGAGACGGGCCCGCGGCCAGAGCGCTGGTGGACCCCGCCGACGCGAGGAGATGCCAGAACGCCTCGCAGTCTTCCTGCTGGGCCAGCACCAGGGCTTCGAAGCGCTGCTCCTGCTCCTTTTGGAGCGTGACGAGTGCCTGGTGCTGGCTTTGCTGAGCCGTGGCGAGGGCGTGGACCAGATCGTCGAACGGGGAGGATTCCATGGGGCTGCTGATTTGGTGCTCCACGTCCCGGGTTTCGGCACCACTGTAATACTCCCTACGTGTGGGTGGAGCACTGAGGACGGCAGGACAGAGATCAGGTTTGCAAAATGGCTTTATTGCCACACTTTTCAGTGAACAATCTTATATTGGCTAGACAGACACACACAGCCAGCGCCTAGTCCGGAGATCAGCTCCTCTGCTCTCACTCTCCCTCCTTAAATAGGGCGCTGTCACTGGGAAGACACACACAAACACAGGTTAATTGTTCTCAGGTGTCGTGATTCTGCCACTTACCTTCCCTGACTCCGCCCTCCTGTCACAGACCGGTGCTTGACCACGCCCCCGCTGCCACACAATGATAAGCAGAAAGCACCATGGAAGCAGTACCTGGCTGTTAAACTGCTAAAGAGAGAATGTAGAAAGACTGAAAGAAAATGGCGCAAATCTAAACTTCACATTCATTATCAAATCCATAAGGAGATGCTTTGTAATTATATTTATGAAATTCGTAAAGCAAGACAGTCTTTCTTCTCTAACATCATCAGCAGGAATATGAACAATGCCCGTGTGCTATTTTCAACAGTAGAGAAGCTAACTAATCCCCCACCACAATTAGCACCTGAACTTCTCTCAGTTAATAAATGCAATGAGTTTGCATCCTTTTTCAAAGGTAAAATTGATAAAATATGGCAGAATATTCCTCATAATATATCTCAGTTGCAAAAAATTGAAAAACTGCAATCATCAATGACACAGATAGATAACTTCAACACAATGTCAGAATTTTGTTTAATTGATTATGAGACTCTTGAAAAAACTGTGCAAAATCTCAGTTCCTCAACATCTGAATTGGACATTCTGCCCACCATCTTTTTTAAGTCTGTTCTTCATCTTATAATTACAGATGTGCTTCAAATTATAAATACATCCCTGGAGACTGGCGTTGTTCCTGTGTCCCTAAAAAAAGCCGTTGTAAAGCCCCTTCTTAAAAAAAATAATCTGGATCCTTCAGTATTAAGTAACTACAGGCCAATATCAAATCTACCATTCATTGGGAAAATCCTTGAAAAAATTGTCTTCAATCAATTAACTGCCTTCTTGATAGCAAACAGCCATTTTGATCATTTTCAGTCAGGATTTCGTGCCAATCATAGCACTGAAACAGCGCTGATTAAAGTTATAAATGACATACGTCTTAATACTGATGCAGGCAAAACATCGGTCCTGGTATTACTGGACCTCAGTGCAGCTTTTGATACTATTGATCACAACATACTGCTATATCGACTTGAACACTGGGTTGGATTGACTGGTAAAGTTATCAATTGGTTAAATTCGTACTTAAAAGATAGAAGCTTCTCTGTTACCCTGGGAAATTGTTCCTCAACGTCAATGTCCTTGACCTGTGGTGTCCCCCAGGGGTCGATTCTTGGACCATTACTTTTCAACCTTTATATGCTCCCACTTGGGCAAATTATCAATAAAAATTCAATTTTGTATCATTGCTATGCAGATGACACCCAAATTTATTTCGCTCTATCACCTAATGATTATGCCCCCCTTGAATGTCTCTACCAGTGTATCGATCAAATCAATAGCTGGATGTCACAAAATTTTCTTCAGCTGAACACAGATAAAACAGAAGTGATTCTATTTGGAAAAAAGATGAAAGACTCAGGATTACCACTATTCTTGACACAAAAGGGATGAAAACTAAAGAAATGTTTAAAAATCTTGGTGTTTTCATTGACAGCGAGCTAAACTTTGACAGTCACATGAAAGCAATCACTAAAACGGCATTTTATCACCTAAAAAAAATTTCCAAACTAAGAGGACTTGTGTCAAAAATGATCTGGAAAAACTAATACATGCCTTCATCTCTACTAGGGTTGATTACTGCAATGGCCTTTTCACAGGCCTGCCAAAAAAGACCATCAAACGACTTCAGCTGGTTCAAAATGCAGCGGCTAGGGTTCTCACATGAACAAAAAGAACAGAGCACATTACTCCAATTCTAAGGTCCCTTCACTGGCTTCCAGTAAGCTACAGAATTGACTTTAAAGTATTGCTGCTGGTGTACAAATCTCTAAATGGTACAGGGCCCAATTACCTCTCTGATGTGTTGCAGAGGCCTAACCCAATCAGATCTACCAGATCAAAACAGAAAAATTTACTATTAAAACCAGTTGTTAAAACAAAGTGTGGTGAAGCAGCTTTTAGCTACTATGCAGTACAGCTATGGAACCAACTGCCAGAGGACATTAAAATGCTCCTGCTGTTGGCAGTTTTAAATCTAGTTTAAAGACCAAGCTGTTTTCAGATGCTTTCTGTTAAATAATTTAATATTGTCTTCTTTTTTTTATAATTTTTATTTTCTTTGCATGTTTTAAATTTACTTTAATTTTAACTTTATTCTATTTTATTCTTTGTTCTATTCTGCTTGTTTTTTTCTCCTCCTATTTCTACTTTATTTTATTATTTTATTTCTACTATTGTTTAAATTCCTATTATTTTTTTAATTATTTTAATTCTTTTAATTAATTTAGAATTAAAATAAAATTATTTTATGTAATTTTACTTCTCTGTTGTTTACTGTTTTTGTTTTTACTTCTGTAAAGCACATTGAACTGCCATTGTGTATGAAATGTGCTATATAAATAAACTTGCCTTGCCTTGCCTTGAGATTCAGTTCATGGACAGATGTCCTGACATTTTCCTTTAGAATTCGCTGGTATAATTCAGAATTCATTGTTCCATCAATGATGGCAAGCCGTCCTGGCCCAGATGCAGCAAAACAGGCCCAAACCATGATACTACCACCACCATGTTTCACAGATGGGATAAGGTTCTTATGCTGGAATGCAGTGTTTTCCTTGCTCCAAACATAACACTTCTCATTTAAACCAAAAAGTTCCATTTTGGACTCATCCATCCACAAAACATTTTTCCAATAGCCTTCTGGCTTGTCCACATGATCTTTAGCAAACTGCAGATGAGCAGCAATGTTCTTTTTGGAGAGCAGTGGTTTTCTCCTTGCAACCCTGCCATGCACACCACTGTTGTTCAGTGTTCTCCTGATGGTGAACTCATGAACATTAACATTAGCCAATGTGAGAGAGGCCTTCAGTTCCTCTAGTCACCCTGGGGTCCTTTGTGACCTCGCCGACTATTACACGCCTTGCTCTTGAAGTGATCTTTGTTGGTCGACCACTCCTGGGGAGGGTAACAATGGTCTTGAATTTCCTCCATTTGTACACAATCTGTCTGACTGTGGATTGGTGGAGTCCAAACTCTTTAGAGATGGTTTTGTAACCTTTTCCAGCCTGATGAGCATCAACAACGCTTTTTCTGAGGTCCTCAGAAATCTCCTTTGTTCGTGCCATGATACACTTCCACAAACACGTGTTGTGAAGATCAGACTTTGATAGATCCCTGTTCTTTAAATAAAACAGGGTGCCCACTCACACCTGATTGTCATCCCATTGATTGAAAACACCTGACTCTAATTTCACCTTCAAATTAACTGCTAATCCTAGAGGTTCACATACTTTTGCCACTCACAGATATGGAATATTGGATCATTTTCCTCAATAAATCAAATCAAAATCAAATCAAATCAAGTTTATTTGTACAGCGCTTTTAACAATAAACATTGTCGCAAAGCAGCTTTACAGAATTTGAACGACTTAAAACATGAGCTAATTTATCCCTAATCTATCCCCAATGAGCAAGCCTGTGGCGACGGTGGCAAGGAAAAACTCCCTCAGACGACATGAGGAAGAAACCTCGAGAGGAACCAGACTCAAAAGGGAACCCATCCTCATTTGGGCAACAACAGACAGCCTGACTATAATATTAACAGTTTTAACAGATATAACCCTCAACTGTCCTCATGGGGCCGTCCTTCACAGGAGTGGGGCGATAAAACTCCGACCAGACACAGGGCACCAGGATGGATCAAGCAGGTCCGAGGGGCAGAAGAGGCCAGCATCTCAATCCCAGGATCAACATGTAACTCAGAGGGACAGATGGGGGGGGGGGGGGAAGAGAGAGAGAGAAAGAAAACACGTTGTTAGGTATGCCCTAAAAATGACAAGTATTAAATCTGTGTGGTAGGCTCGCAGAGACGAGAGTCTTTACATCAGGCATAACACACAATGGCATGTTAATATGGTAAAAAATATATCATGACCTGCTCTGGCTGGATGCTTGATTGGGTGATGGGAGCACACTCCTCAGCAATGATGAGATGCAGATGGGACCCTTAGGGCTGGCCAAGACAATTCAGTTACATTTCACCGGGTCTGGGACATGCGACAGAATGTCTGACGGCCGATTCCCTGCAGGCTACGATAGCCAGTCGAGGTCCCCACCGTCTCCACCAAAAGATTTCCTGTTGACTCCATGTAACTCAGAGGGACAGATTTGGGGTGGGGGGGAGAGAAAGAAAACACAGGTGGTTAGGTATGCCCAATGTCACCTGAATAAGTAGGAACAGTATACATATTGCACCGAGTACAAGCAGGGACTCCGGCAACTAACTATGACAGCATAACTAAAAGGAGAGAGCCAGAAGGTAACACAGGCATGAGGGAGCCCCGGGACATAAAGCAGCCAGCCACTACACCGTCAACAAACTCGAGTGAGCAAGCGAGTGGGGACTGACAGCATCCATACATCCCAGTTTACCAAAACACTCTATGTCTGAGGACCCTCCAGATCTACTCCTTTACCTCATAAACACCATTAACAAAAGGCTTGACTAAACAGATATGTTTTCAGCCTAGACTTAAATGCTGAGACTGTGTCTGATTCCCGAACATTACTTGGAAGGCTGTTCCATAACAGTGGGGCTTTGTAAGAAAAGGATCTGCCCCCTGATGTAGCCTTCACTATACGAGGTACCAGCAGATAGCCTGCACCTTTTGATCTAAGTAGGCGTGGCGGGTCATAGAGGAGCAGAAGTTCACTCAGGTACTGTGGTGCGAGACCATTTAGTGCTTTAAAGGTCAATAGTAGTATTTTATAATCAATACGAAATTTGATTGGGAGCCAATGCAGTGTGGATAAGACAGGCGTGATGTGGTCATATTTTCTAGTTCTAGTAAGGACTCTTGCTGCGGCATTTTGAACTAACTGGAGCTTGTTTATGCACTTATTGGAACATCCAGACAGTAAGGCATTACAATAATCCAACCTGGAGGTAACGAAAGCATGGACTAGTTTTTCTGCATCATGCAATGACATTAAATTTCTTATCTTTGCAATATTTCTGAGATGAAAGAAAGCTATCCGGGTGATGTTATCAATGTGAGTTTCGAATGAAAGACTGGGGTCAATAATCACTCCGAGGTCTTTTACTGCTGCACGTGAAGAAACAGAAAGGCCATCCAGAGTTACTGTGTAATCAGAACACTTACTTCTAGCTGTATGTGGTCCTAGCACAAGTACTTCAGTCTTGTCAGAGTTAAGCAGAAGGAAATTTATAAGCATCCAGTGTCT
This sequence comes from Neoarius graeffei, assembly GCF_027579695.1. Taxonomy (NCBI): domain Eukaryota; kingdom Metazoa; phylum Chordata; class Actinopteri; order Siluriformes; family Ariidae; genus Neoarius; species Neoarius graeffei. Next base: position 66,588,173 of record NC_083569.1, on the reverse strand, counting down.
AATGTCCTTAACACATTCCTCAATTTTATTAAGCTGGTGTCTCTCATCAGGTTTTGCAGAGACATACAACTGTGTGTCATCAGCATAACAGTGGAAACTAATACAATGTTTATGAATAATATCGCCCAGAGGTAACATATATAGAGAAAAAAGCAGTGGACCCAAGACTTTTGTGGAACACCAAACTTTACCTCAGTACGTCTAGAAATATCACCATTTATATCAACATACTGATAACGATCAGTTAGATAAGACCTGAGCCAGGAGAGGGCCATTCCCTTAACTCCCACAACATTTTCTAGTCTATCCAGAAGAATGGAATGATGAATGGTATCAAATGCTGCACTAAGGTCAAGCAACACAAGTAGCGAGACACAGCCCTGATCAGACGCCAACAGTAGGTCGTTTACTACTTTAACCAGTGCTGTCTCTGTGCTATGATGAGGTCTAAATCCTGACTGATACATTTCATGGATGTTATTCCTATGTAAATATGACCATAACTGCTGTGCCACAGCTTTTTCAAGGATCTTGGAGATAAAGGGGAGGTTTGATATTGGCCGATAATTGGACAGCTGACAGGGATCAAGGTCAGGTTTTTTAATCAGGGGTTTGATAACTGCTAGTTTAAAGGATTTGGGTACATAGCCAATCATAAGAGAAGAATTTATTATTTTTAGAAGCGGTTCAATTACTCCAGGCATTATCTGTTTGAATAGATGTGTCGGTAAGGGATCTAGTACGCAAGTTGAGGCTTCTGATGTAGAGATTAATGAAAGTAATTCAGTTTCTTTTAGGGGAGTAAAACATTCTAACTGATGATCTGATACAGTTATATTGTTAACTACAAGGTCACTTTCATTGTCTAACCTTAAATTAGTAGTTTGAATTTTTTGTCGGATATTCTCAATTTTGTCATTAAAAAAATTCATGAAGTCGTTGCTACTACATACTGCAGGTGTGCATATGTTGATAGTGGACTTATTCCTGGTTAATTTTGCTACAGTATTAAATAGGAATCTAGGATTATTTTTGTTATCTTCTATTAGGGGGCGGCACGGTGGTGTAGTGGTTAGCGCTGTCGCCTCACAGCAAGAAGGTCCTGGGTTCAAGCCCCGGGGCCGGCGAGGGCCTTTCTGTGCGGAGTTTGCATGTTCTCCCCGTGTCCGCGTGGGTTTCCTCCGGGTGCTCCGGTTTCCCCCACAGTCCAAAGACATGCAGGTTAGGTTAACTGGTGACTCTAAATTGACCGTAGGTGTGAATGTGAGTGTGAATGGTTGTCTGTGTCTATGTGTCAGCCCTGTGATGACCTGGCGACTTGTCCAGGGTGTACCCCGCCTTTCGCCCGTAGTCAGCTGGGATAGGCTCCAGCTTGCCTGCGACCCTGTAGAAGGATAAAGCGGCTAGAGATAATGAGATGAGATGAGATCTTCTATTAGGGAGGAGAAATATGTTGATCTCGCAGCACTAAGAGCTTTTCTATACTTCAGGAAGCTCTCCTTCCAAGCTAATTTGAACACTACCAATTTTGTTTGACGCCATTTACGTTCCAATTTTCAAGTGGTCTGTTTTAATGTGCGAGTGTCATCATTATACCAGGGTGCTAATTTTTTGTCTCTGACCATTTTCCTTTTTAGAGGAGCTACATTATCTAAAGTATGGCGGAATGTTGACTCTAAGCATTCAGTTGCCTGATCAAGTTCTGCAGGGGCTGACAGTGACCCAATCAAAGTTGACAGCTCTGGGAGATCATTTATAAAGCTCTGTGCAGTAGTTGACGTGAAAGTACGTTTAATACAGTAGCGTGGTGAGGTGCATATATTATTACTCAGACATATTTTGAATGAGATGAGACAATGATCTGAGATAACTTCAGACTGTGGAAGTATGACTATATTGTCTACGTTTAATCTGAATGTTAGTATTAGATCAAGGGTGTGACCACCATTATGGGTCGGTCCTATGACATTCTGCTTAATCCCGACTGAATCTAAGATGGACACAAACGCTGTTTTTAAAGGGTCTTCTGGGTTATCGAAGTGAATATTAAAATCTCCGACAACTAAAGCTTTGTCTAAGGAAATAACCAAATCTGAGATAAAATCTGCAAATTCAGAAAGAAACTCAGAATATGGCCCTGGGGGCCTGTAAATAATAAGCAATGGAATTAACTGGGTAGACTTATTTTTCGAGGCTACATACATTATATGAGTATGAAGAACTTCAAATGTATTAAATTTATAACCAGGTTTTTATGTTACACCTAGATAATCGTTATAAATAACCGCGACGCCTCCTCCTCTGCCAGTTAGACGAGGCTGGTGTATATAACTGTATCCAGGAGGACTCGCTTCATTTAATGCTATATATTCATTTGGCTTAATCCATGTTTCTGTTAAACACAGTACATTAAACTCCTGATCAGTAATGAGTTCATTAACCATTAGCGCTTTAGATGTAAGAGATCTAATATTTAATAGCCCCACCTTTAGATCAAAGGTGCTGGCAGCAGCTGTACAGTCAGTCTGATCTAATTTTATATTGATTAGGTTACTGGAACAAACTCTCTGAAAATTTCTACCTTTTTGTTGAGCTCGGGGAACAGACACAGTCTCGATGTAGTGGGCCCTGAGTGACGACTCTGTGCAGCTAGCAGACAGTCGGTTTAGCCTGTTCGTCTGCTCCCTGGCCTTGGCTCTGGATTGTCAGAAATTAACTAGGCCTGTTCTGAGACTATGACCTATGCTGCAGGAAATGAGAGCAGCACCTTCCCGAGTGGGATGGATACCGTCCCGCCCTAACAGGCCAGCAGTGCCCTCAAAATTAGCCCAATTATCTATAAAGCCCACACTGTTTTCAGAGCACCACCTGGACAGCCAGCAGTTCAGCGACCATAACCTGCTGTAAGCTACATCGCCACGCCGCATTGGGATGGGGCCAGAGCATACTACAGCATCGGACATCGCCTTCACTAATTTAAACACCTCTACAAAGTTACTCTTAGTAACCTCAGACTGACGAAGGCGTATATCATTAGCTCCTGCATGGATAACTATCTTTGAGAACCTATGCTTGCCTAGGACCCTAAGATTACCTGCTATGTCCGGCGCCCTGGCTCCCGGTATACACCTGACTAAAGCTGCTGGTGCCCCTAAAGGCTGAGCTAATTTCACGTGCCGTATGATAGAGTCCCCTATAACCAGAGCTCTTTCAGGTTTCTCAGTGGGTGCATCACTAAGGAGAGCAAACCTGTTCGACACGTGACGCGGAGAGGAGTGGTGCTCCCGTGGGCGAGCCTCAGCGGTAGCTTTGGCTCTACGCTTATGCCGCCGAGCCGTCACCCATTCGCCCCGCTGTAAGGGCTCTAATGCCGGAGTTGGGGGATTGCTAACTCCACCTAGGGCGTCCAGACTTTCCCTAACAGAAACTACACTGTTCTCACGCTCACTAACCTGCTCTAAAGCCTGGACACGCGCTTCTAGCACTGAAATCTTCTCCGTCAGAGAGCTAACTAATCTGCACTTATCACAAGTAAAGCTAATAGAGCTATCACTAGTGACGGAGGAAGAATGACTAAACATCCTGCACTCAGCACACTGAACAGGCTGAAGGTGTGCCATGATGAAAAGATTCACGTACCTTAAATGAAGATCTGTTGATATTAAAGCAGATTAGATGGCCTCCGCTTGTGGACTTTACCCAGGAGGAGAGAAAAAGAAAGCTTCCGGTCTCGGCGTTCTTCCGAAAAAAGAAAGAGAAAAAAACGGAAAAAAAAACGGAAAAAGGAAAGCGAAAGTGAAAAGTACAAAAATGAAAGCGACAGTATAATCAATAAATAAATAAATGACCAAGTATAATGTTTTTGTCTAATTTGTTTAACTGGGTTCTCTTTATCTACTTTTAGAACTTGCGTGAAAATCTGATGATGTTTTAGGTCATATTTATGCAGAAATGTAGAAAATTCTAAAGGGTTCACAAACTTTCAAGCACCACTGTAAGCTGGCCATTAGAGTTGCTATTCCCAATGCCGTGGTGGCCAAGGATGCCTTCCCACAAGCGATAGTCACTGCCGACTCTGGCGTTAAAGTCTTCCAGCACGACGAATTCATCATGTGCAGGGACTGCCTGAATGGTACAGTCAAGCAGGTTGTAGAAGGAGGCTTTGACTTCATCTTCAGAGGTGAGAGTAGGAGCATACACAGAAATCATGGTAAGGAATCTGTTCTGAGTGAGCGGTATCTGGACAGACATGATGGCAGTTGGGACAAGGTTATGCTGGTGCACGAGCTGGGATCGGATGGCAAAGCCGACGCCATGGATTTTGGGGTCCTTTCCCTTCCAGAAGATGGTATATCTGGAACCAGCTTCCCTGATGTTGCCTTCACCTGGAAGCCTGGTCTCACTCAGGGCTGCCACATCGATGTTGAAGCGGGCAAGCTCTTTGCAGATGAGGGCTGTATGTTCTTCAGGACGGTCGATGCTATTCTTGTCCTGGAGGGTGCAGATGTTCCAAGCCCCAAGAATGAAGGGTTTTGAGATGGAAGAGTAGGTAGTCAGTGGTTGGATAACAGTAATATTTGTCATGTTCTGACCACTGAATGGGAAGTCTTCCAGCCACGGTATGCTGGCCAGACGAGTATGCCATGTCTGATGTTTACCCCACCTTTTCTAGGGGTCTCCCCATGTGGGGTGGGCTGTGGGAATCCTAAAAAGGCCAGCCCAGTTGCAGGTCCAGCTGCTGAGCTCCATCGTCATGGCAAGGTCAATGGAGAGCGACCATCAAAGACTCCCCACCAATGTGTGGTCATGGACTAGAGGCTTCCAGCTATCCAGGACTGACCCTGATACCTGCGGTGCCATCGCCATTGGGTTTTGAGATATAGAGGTCGGAAGAAGTAGATGGCGAATGCCGTTCACTGAAAAGCTTATTTTAGGTGATCATGACTGCGCGATGTCCACACACACATGCACTTGGCCAGCAACACTTCCACTGTGGGTCAGAGGGTTGAGACATGCAGTTTCGGTGAGGCTGGTTGCGTCAGGCTGCCAGGTTCTTGATCCATCAAGACCTGCCTTTGTCTCACCTGCCTGCTGGGCACTGCCTGCTGGGCACTGCCCTCCTCCGCCAGAGATGAGCGTTCTGCTTGGTCCGCCGTTGGGGTCTTGCTGTTGGATACTTTTAGTCTGGAACCTCATCCTCGACCTTACCGCCTTGGGTGACCTACCAAGAGTTTGAAACTCCCGACGGCATTGCTCTCGGAATCATTGGAACACTCAAGCACTTCCACCACGGCAAGGCACATCCACCGGAAGGGACAGGGCACTATGCGCGTGCGCGCGCACACACACACACACACACACACACAATTACACACTCATTCAATGCTATAGGAATTTAATTCAGTTCAATTTTATTTGTATAGCACTTTTAACAATGGAAATTGACACAAAGCAGCTTTACAGAAATGTATAAATTCCAGATATAAATTTTATATTTATATATAATTTAATTTATAAATTTATCCATAAGGAGCAAGTCAGAGGCAACAGTGGCAAAGAAAAACTCAATGACATGAGGAAGAAACCTTGAGAGGAACCTGACTCAAAAGGGAACCCATCATCATCTGAGTAATGGTTGGATGATAAATAACTTCTATAACTGTGTGCTATATAGTCAAAAAGTGCAATCATGTAACCAGGAAATTTATTATAGCTTTAACATGAGGTTTATTTGAGTGAAGTTGTCAACTGTTCACTGATGGAGACTTAAGTGCAAGACAGGTTATGACAGTTGTAGTCCTAAGCCGTCATAGCAAAACTGCTTGTATCAACTGCAGTCCAAAGCAGCCATCATGTTTGCTAAATGTATCTTTAGGCTATCCATATGGGGCCATCGTCAGCAGGAGCAAGATGATAAGGAATCTAACCAGACATACAGCATAAAGATGGATCAGGCAGGTCTGGAGAACAAAAGGGGTCACTGACAGGAAGTGATGAGAACTCCAACCAGATGTAGGGCATCAGAATAGATGGATCAGGCAAGTCTGGAAAGCAGAAGGGGTCCCTGGTATTTCAGCAGTAGCATGTGTAACTCGACACAGGTGGGGGGAAGGGGATGGAAAGAGAAACACAGATTAAGTGTAAATGTCTCTGAGAGTGGGTGGAACACTGAAGCACAGACAGGTGGGTAGTGGTGGTAAATTTTCCATTTTATTTATCAATAACTTTTCAGCCAAGACTACAGTCTCTCTCTCTCTCTCTCTCTCTCTCACACACACACACGCACACACACACACACACACACACACACACACACACACAAATGCTCCATTCAGGAGAACTACCTCCTCTCAGTTCTCTTCTCCTCCTTATCAGCTCTCAGCCAGCACTGCAAAACACACACACACACACACACACACACACACACACACACACACACACACACACACAGAGCATCAATTAACCACAGGTATGATTGTTTTGCCACTCACCTTCCTTGGCCTTACCCTCATTCACAGACCGAACTTGACCATGACTCCACTGCCATCCAGCCTGCAGCTGAACACCCCCCCCCCCCCCCCCCCATGGGAAAGATAGTCTGCCACCACCATGTGGATCAGCTTGAATTTGAAGGGTTGGAGGGCTAGATACTAATGGGTGATGAGCACATTGGCATCATTCATGTGCTGGAGCCACTGAAGCAGGGCATGATCCGAGCAGAGGGTGAAAGGGCACCCCAGTAGGTACTATCAGAGAGTGAAGACTGCCCATTTGATGGCCAAACACTCCTTTTTGATGGTACTGTACTTCGTCTCTTGCACTGAGTGCTTGCAACTTATGTACAGCACCGGGTGCTCCTCCCCCTCCACCATCTGGGACAGAACAGCCCCCAGCCCTGTGTCTGATGTGTCTGTCTGTAAAATCAGAAGTCAGGGAAGTGTAACAGTGGCCTCACACACAGTGCAGCCTTTACCTTGATGAAAGCCTTTTGGCACTGCTCCATCCACTAGACCAGATCTGGCACCCCCTTTTTATTGAGATCAGTCAGTGAACTGGTGATGTCCAAATAGTTAGGTACAAACTTATGATGGTAGCAAGCCAGGCCCAGGGACTGTCTTACCCCCTTTTTGGTCTTGGGCCTCAGGCAGGTCACAATGGCTGCAGTTTGGTCAATTTGGGGATGCACCTGCCCATGATCGAAGTAGAAGCCCAGATACTGTACTTCTACCTGTCCAATTGCACACTTCCTTGGGTTAGCTGTGAGCCCCACATTTCTCAATGACTTGAGGACTTTCCTGAGGTGTTTTACATGCCACAACCAATCATTGCTATATCATCCAGGTAGGCCGTGGCATAGGCGGCATGCGGGCAGAGGATTTTGTCACCAGGGTCCTGAATAACCTGAACAGAAGGGTGACAAATTGGTGGAAGACAAACGGGGGGAGGCCATATTCTTTTGGGATAGGGGAGTCAAGGGGATCTGCCAATATCCCTTGGTTAGATCCAGTGTCAAGTAAAAGTGAGTGGTGCCAGCCCAATTGAACAACTTGGCAATGCAAGGCATCGGGTATGCATCGAATTTAGATGCCATGTTGACCTTTCTGTACCGGTTAGTGGCCTAGTGGTAGCGTGTCCGCCTCTCGATTGGGAGATCGGGAGTTCTATTCATGGTCGGGTCATACCAAAGACCATCATAAAAATGGTATCTGCTACCATCTGGCAAGGCATGCTGTAATACAGATGCGAGTGGGGAGTTAAACTCTCATGGTTACCAGAGGACTAGCCCCCCACTGTAACCCTAGCTATGTAATAGGCGAGAGGCCGAGGGCTGCGGAAACAGAGATCGGCGCTGCCCGATGCGCCACATGGCGTGGGAAGGACTTTAACTAACTTAACTAACTAACTTAACTTGACCTTTCTGTAGTCCACACAGAACCAGACCGATCCATTGGTCTTGAGGACCAAGAACACCAGGCTGCTCCAGTCACTGTGCAACTCTTCAATTATTCCCATCTCAAGCATGGCCTTGAGTTCATCCCAAATCACAGTTTTCTTGTGTTCAGGTAAGGATAAGGGTGGCTCCATATCACCACCTCTGGGGGTGTCTCAATGTGGTGCTCTATGAGATGAGAGGAGGTTGCAACTTGGCAACCTCTGTGAGTTGGGTCAGCGAGAGCTGCTCTCCACTGATCATGGTGGGTTGGACAGTAACTTTTGTTTTTACCTCCAGCCCCAGCTCTGCACTCTTTGGAACTACTGATGCCAACACCATGGGAACCCCCCTCATTCCATTGTTTAAGCAGACTGAGGTCATACAGTATATCTGCAGCATCCCGCCCCAATCCATTAATTTCATCTCATAATCGACATCTCCATTTCGCCATGTGACCTCAAAGGGCCCTTGCCACTTAGCAAGTAATTTCGAGCTCAATGTGGGTAATAATACAAGCACTTTATCTTCCGGAGTGAACTCTTGGAGGCGCACACCCATGTTTTACAGCCGGGCCTGACATTCTTCCACCAACTGTAAATTCTCCTGGGTTGGTTGACTGAGTGTATGGAGTTTTGCATGCAGGTCGAGAACATATTGAATTTCATTTTTACTGTTCAAAGGTCCTTCGTCCCAGTTTTTCTGCAGCACATCTAGGACATTGCAAAGCTTACATCCATATAATAATTCAAATGGGGAAAACCCTGTGGAGGTTTGCAGGACCTCTCATACTGTGAATAACAAGGGCTCAAGCCATTTATCCCAATTCCATGTGTCTTTGATTAGAAACTTGTGAATTAAGTTCTTTAGGGTTTGGTTAAACCGTTCAACCAAGCTGTCTGTCTGTGGGTGATAAATGCTGGTGTGGATGGATTTAACCCCCAGTAACTTGTAGAGTTCGTGAAGGGTGTATGACATAAATGTAATGCCCTGATAAGTCAGGATTTCTTTGGGAATCCTGACTCAGGAGATCATTTTAAACAGTGCCACTGCAACATTGTGTGCTAAATTGGTACACGGTGGTCCAGTTTCTGGGTATTCCATTGCATAATCCATGCCCTCACGCAGACCAGTCTAATGGCCCAAAGAGATCCATTCCAATTCTTTCAAAGGGGGTCACGATCAGGGGAAGAAGGTGCAATGGTGCCTTTGGCATGGCCAAAGAATCTATCAGCTGGCATTTGCAGCATGCCGCACACCACCTACAGATAGCCCCATAAATCCCTGCCCAATACAAATGGGCCATGAGATGGGCTAGTGTCTTATCCTTTCCTAGGTGTCTGGTCATTAAAATTATTAAATGAGCCACATGGAATATGAGTTCCCTATGGCTCTTTGGGACTAACAACTGGGTTATTTTTTCACAGGTTTGACTGTCCTGTGTCAGTCACTATAACCTATCCTTGATCAGCACAAACTACATGCAGGAGAGTGCTGTGTTTGGCTGGAGAGTTTGACCATCAACTACTCTCACTTGGTCAAAAGTGTGATGCAGAGCCTCATCTCATGCTTGCTCCAAAGGGAAATCCTCAAGGGAATTCCCAAAAGAGAGAGGAGGGTAGGGGAGCTCCCTTCTCTCCATGTCAATATGATGCGGGGCTGATGTGGGTGGCTCTGAGACGGCTTCCCCAGACAATGCTACACTGGGATCCCCCATGACATGTTACTGCAGGACCCACCCACTATTACATGCTCCATTAGACACTTAAACTCTGGCCAATCTGTCCCCAGAGTCAGTGGGTGGGTAAGGTGCAGGTAAACCGCTGCCTCTGTTATGCTTTGCTCCCAGAAATTTGATGTGAATGAACACCAGAGGATATTCATGAACATCCCTGTGCACACACAATACCTTCACCAATCATGCTGTCCCCAATTCCTCATCTTGAATCAGGCTTTGGTGGATGGACATTGATTACAGCCTGAATCCACCAACGTGTGATAGGTCTCCCCTTGAATACTCACCAGTATGTGATATGCGCTGGTGTGATTGAGGGTGGTCTCTGGTGTGTTGGGGATTCAGAACATGGCCTCCACTTCCATCGCATGGTGCTGGTCCTGGAAATGCCCAGACTCCCCACAGCACCAGCATACCGGTCCAGGTTTCACCTCTGCACCAGTGCCTCGGGGATCACTTTCCTGAGGGGAAGAATCCACAGAAATGTAAGGAGAGGGAGGGAGGTCTCAGTGAGTAGGCTGTGGAGGGGGGTTGGCCTCTGCTTCCATGGTGCAGGGATGGGGAGGGGATAGGAAATGGGGTCAGCAAGGGAGGGGAAGAGAGCGAGACAGAGAGAAGAGGCAGGATGTCTGACCCACCACTGAAACTGCCACCAGGTGGTCCTCTGCCAACACAATCATTCAGTCCACTGATGCCGGGTGGTGGCAATGGGCCCACTTCACTGTCCCTCCCAGCAGCCAAGCAATGAACTGTTGCAGTGCCACTGCATTGATGATCCCTTCGGTGTTGCAATCTTCCACCCTCAGCCACTACTAGCAGGCATTCCAGAGCTGTTGGCCAAATGCAAATGGCTAGCCAACCTCCTCTAGAGCCAGCACATGGAATCATGTACAGTGTTTTAGATGTAAGAGATCAAATATTTAACAGGCTTAGCTTTAGATCAAAGGTGCTGGCAATAAATTAAACACATGAAACACTCAGAGAGTTCATGGCGCCCCCCGTGGCGAACATGTTTGTGATGCACTCCCGACACTGATTGTCTTTATTGTTTATTTTAGTACTTTTGATCGTGACAAATGCTCAGTGCTTGTACACTAGGATCACCTACAGCAAAGACATACTTCTGGACATTGGCAAAATTCACCATGGGCCCAGTCCAGTCCTTCTGGACTGTAGCTTTCTTCTCCTCACTGACACCGACCGGAGCCACACCGACACCATCTGGCAGGCCGCATCACCACCAGACTCGAGTAGGAGAAACGACCAACAATCCACGCACCCAAGATGGAGGTGTGGTAAGAGAGGCGAGCTACATGCTAGGCTAAAGGCTAGAGCTACAAGACCACCGGTACCTAGCCTTCTGCTAGCTAACGTTTGCTTACTCAAGAATAAGATGGATGAGCTGAGAACTAGGATAACATCCCAACGTGAGATCAGAGAGTGTTGTGCCCTGATTTTTACAGAAACCTGGACAACTGCAAGCCTGCCAGACCCGGCCATTGAACTACAGACCCACTCCATGCACCACGGAGACCACGCATCTGCTTCCAGTAAAAACAAAGGTGGCGGTGTGTGTATTTATGTTAACAACAGATGGTGTACGGGCGTACAGGTGGTTGAAAAACACTGTTATGCGAACATTGAAGTGCTGATGGTGAAGTGCAGACCCTTTTATCTACCGAGGGAGTTCAGTACTGTGTTTATGCTGGCTGTTTACATCCCGCCACAGGCCGACTGGACTACAGTGTTAGGACTACTACACAACATCATTGGCAAACACGAGACCACACACCCAGATGCTGTGTTCATTGTGGCCAGGGATTTTAACTATTGCAACCTCAGGACTGTGCTACCGAAGTACCACCAACACATGAGCTTTCCAACAAGGGACAACAACATCCTGGACCATGTCTACAGCAGCATGAGGAATGGCTACAAGGCTGTGCCCCACCCCCACTTTGGACAGTCTGACCACATCTCTGTGTTCCTCTACCCAGCCTACAAGGCCCTTCTCAAACAAGCCTCCCCAGTGAGTAAAACTGTTAAAGTTTGGAATGAAGGGACTGATCTGGTGCTCCAGGACTGCTTCGGTTCTACAAACTGGGATGTGTTTAAGACTGCTGCTTTCAGAGAAGACTGTTCTGTGGATTTAGAGGGATATGCATCTGTGGTCACCAGGTACATCAGCATGTGCATTATTGACACTGTCCCCACCAAGTGCTGCAAAATATATCCAAACCAAAAACCTTGGATTAACAGTGAAGTACGCTCCATGCTACATGCACGCTCCACTGCTTTTGCCTCTGGTGATGTAGATGGATATAAAAAGGCCAGATATGACCTACGTAGATCCATCAGGGAAGCCAAGAGGCAGTACATACTGAAGCTGGAAGGATATTACAACACCTCAGACTCCAGATGCATGTGGCAGGGCCTGCAACACATCACCGATTTCCAGCAGAAGATCAGCAGGGTCACAGCCAACCACAACACATCACCAGATGAGCTGAATGAGTTCTATGCTTGCTTCGACACACTCAGCACCAACCAACACAGAGGGATTCTACCAGCAGAGGCAGCACAGAGCTCTTCACGTTCAATATACATATTGTACTCTCAACGTTCATTAACTCACTGAACTCAGGGACTGCACATTTCACTTTACCTCGCTCATTTGCACTATTCTGCACTACCTCATCTTAATAGCTATTAGTTTGTTTATTCTGCTTATCTCATGTTTGCCTGCTATACCTCAAGTGCCCTTGAATGTTTATTTGCTTCAATATGTATGTACAGTGGGGCAAAAAAAGTATTTAGTCAGTCACCAATTGTGCACGTTCTCCCACTTAAAAAGATGAGAGAGGCCTGTAATTTTCATCAGAGGTACACTTCAACTATGAGAGACAGAATGGGGGGAAAGAATCCAGGAAATCACATTGTAGGATTTTTAATGAATTAATTGGTAAATTCCTTGGTAAAGTAAGTATTTGGTCACCTACAAACAAGCAAGATTTCTGGCTCTCACAGACCTGTAACTTCTTCTTTAAGAGGCTCCTCTGTCCTCTACTCGTTACCTGTATTAATGGCACCTGTTTGAACTCGTTATCAGTATAAAAGACACCTGTCCACAACCTCAAACAGTCACACTCCAAACTCCACTATGGCCAAGACCATAGCTGTCAAAGGACACCAGAAACAAAATTGTAGACCTGCACCAGGCTGGGAAGACTAAATCTGCAATAGGTAAGCAGCTTGGTGTGAAGAAATCAACTGTGGGAGCAATTATTAGAAAATGGAAGACATACAAGACCACTGATAACCTCCCTTGATCTGGGGCTCCATGCAAGATCTCACCCCGTGGGGTCAAAATGATCACAAGAACAGTGAGCAAAAATCCCAGAACTACATGGGGGGACCTAGTGAATGACCTGCAGAGAGGTGGGACCAAAGTAACAAAGGCTACCATCAGTAACACACTACGCCGCCAGGGACTCAAATCCTGCAGTGCCAGACGTGTCCCCCTGCTTAAGCCAGTACATGTCCAGGCACATCTGAAGTTTGCTAGAGAGCATTTGGATGATCCAGAAGAGGATTGGGAGAATGTCATATGGTCAGATGAAACCAAAATAGAACTTTTTGGTAAAAACTCAACTTGTCATGTTTGGAGGAGAAAGAATGCTGAGTTGCAGCCAAAGAACACCATACCTACTGTGAAGCATGGGGATGGAAACATCATGCTTTGGGGCTGTTTTTCTGCAAAGGGACCAGGACAACTGATCCATGTAAAGGAAAGAATGAATGGGGCCATGTATCGTGAGATTTTGAGTGAAAACCTCCTTCCATCAGCAAGGGCATTGAAGATGAAATGTGGCTGGGTCTTTCAGCATGACAATGATCCCAAACACACCGCCCGGGCAACGAAGGAGTGGCTTCGTAAGAAGCATTTCAAGGTCCTTGAGTGGCCTAGCCAGTCTGCAGATCTCAACCCCATAGTAAATCTTTGGAGGGAGTTGAAAGTCCGTGTTGCCCAGCGACAGCCCCAAAACATCACTGCTCTAGAGGAGATCTGCATGGAGGAATGGGCCAAAATACCAGCAACAGTGTGTGAAAACCTTGTGAAGACTTACAGAAAACGTTTGACCTCTGTCATTGCCAACAAAGGGTATAAAACAAAGTATTGAGATGAACTTTTGTTATTGACCAAATACTTATTTTCCGCCATAATTTGCAAATAAATTCTTTAAAAATCAGACAATGTGATTTTCTGGATTTTTTTTCTTATTTTGTCTCTCATAGTTGAGGTATACCTCTGATGAAAATTACAGGCCTCTCTCATCTTTTTAAGTGGGAGAACTTGCACGATTGATGACTGACTAAATACTTTTTTGCCCCATTGTATATGTGTGTGTGTGTAGTCTATGTCTAGTTCTTATCTAGAGTGTTTATACTGTTTGTGTTGTTTATTTCAATTATTCTATTTTTATCTGAGTGTTAGTCTATGTCTAGTTCTTATCTCGAGTGTTTATACTGTTTGTGTTGTTTATTTCAATTATTCTATTTTTATTTGAGTGTTTAGTCTGTCGAGTTCTTATCTAGAGTGTTTATACTGTTTGTATTGTTTATTTCAATTATTCTATTTTTTATTTATTGCATTGCCTGTTTGCACCGTGGGTCAGAGAGGACTGTAATTTCATCTGTGCTGTATGTCAAGCATGTACTGTATAGCATATTTGACAATAAAGTTGACTTGACTTGACTTTCACCCACTGTGACCATAACCGAGGTTAGCAAGGTCTTCAGGAGGACTAACTCCCGAAAGACAGCCGGCCCTGACAACATCTCCGGCCGTGCTTTGAGAGCCTGCTCCACACAGCCAGCAGAGGTCTTCACAGACATTTTCAACCTGTCCCTCTCCATGTCTTCTGTGCCCACATGCTTCAAGACCACCACCATAGTGCCCCTCCCAAAGAAAAACAATATAACATGCCTGAATGACGATCACCCAATTGCATTCACTTCAGTTGTAATGAAGTGTTTTGAGAGGATAGTCATGTCACACATCAAAAAGGACATCCCAGACACAATAGACCCCCTTCAATTTGCATATTGTCAGAACCATTCAACTGATGATGCCATCAATGCAGCCATCCACACAACCTTGTCACACCTGGAACACAGGGACACCTACAGTATGTTCGAATGCTGTTTGTGGACTACAGTTCAGCCTTCAACACTCAGTGCATTTACATGCACATAGAGAAAATTGAATTTCTGCCGTTGCTCGACTGAAATCTAAGTTCTAAATGCCATGGAAACACCTTACAGTAGCTAGGCTGAAATCGAACCGAACTTGATTTCTCGTAATCAAGCTACATGACCTAGATTATGCGATTTTAGCCGAACTACTTAGTGCATGTATACCCTATCGAGCTACGTAGTTGAGCTACTTACTTCAGCACTGCCCCTTCCGGAAGTGACGAGTGACAAGACCACAAGTGGGAAACACAACAGCCTCGGTTGGCATGACAACAAATCATGACAACGGCATGAATCTTTTCTTTTTGTGGCATTGTTTGCACTGTTAAAATTTAGCTCACTTACTGTATCACCAAATACATCTGTACAGCTGTTGCATAGCTGTGAATTGTGTACATAAACAAGTCATTGTATTTGTGTGTGTGTGTGTGTGTGTGTGTGTGTGTGTATAAAAAATCTCCTTCTCACCCCCGGCAGGGGGGTGGGATCCATGTCATCCTCAAGCTCGGGTCCTCTACCAGAGGCCTGGGAGCTTGAGGGTTCTGCGCAGTATCTTCGATGTTCCTAGGACTGCGCTCTTCTGGACTGAGGCTTCAGATGTTGTTCCTGGGATTTACTGGAGCCACTCTCCCAGTTTGGGGGTTACTGCCCCAAGTGCCCCCACTACCACGGGGACCACGCAACCCTTGACCTTCCACATCCGTTCCAGCTGCTCTTTCAACCCTTGATACTTCTCAAGTTTCTCATGTTCCTTCTTCCTGATGTTGGCGTCAGCTGGGATCGCCACATCTATCACCACCACCCTCTTCTGCTCTTTGTCCACCACCACTATGTCCGGTTGGTTAGCCAGGATCTGTTTGTCAGTCTGGAAGCTGAAGTCCCACAGAATCTTGGCCCTGTTGTTCTCAGCCACCTTCTGTGGTATGGCCCATTGGGACTTGGGTACTTCTATTCCATACTGGTTGTAGATGTTCCTGTATACTATCCCAGCCACTTGGTTGTGCCTCTCCATGTACGCTGATCCAGCTAGCATCTTACACCCTGCTACTATGTGCTGGACTGTTTCAGGGGCTTCTTTGCACAGTCTGCATCTTGGGTCTGATCTACTCTGGTAGATCCTGGCCTCTATGGCTCTTGTGCTTATGGCCTGTTCTTGTGCTGCCATGATTAGTGCCTCTGTGCTGTCTGTCAGTCCTGCATTATCCAGCCACTGGTAGGATTTCTTGATATCAGCCACTTCCTCTATCTGACGGTGGTACATGCCATGTAGGGGTTTGTCTCTCCAGGTTGTCTGTTCCTCCTCCTCCTCTGCACTCTCATCAGGGTTCTGCTGCCTGAGACATTCACTTAGCAGTTCATCCTTTGGGGCCATCTTTCTGATGTATTCTCGGATTTTCGATGTTTCATCCTGGACCATGGTCTTGACACTCACTAGCCCTCGGCCTCCCTCTTTCCGCTTAGTGTATAGTCTCAGGGTGCTGGACTTGGGGTGGAACCCTCCATGCATGGTGAGGAGCTTTCTAGTCTTGATATCTGTGGCTTCTATCTCCTCCTTTGGCCAGTTTATGATGCCAGCGGGGTATCTGATGACTGGTAGTGCGTACATGTTGATGGCTCGGACCTTGTTTTTACCATTCAGCTGACTTTTCAGGACCTGCCTTACTCTCTGGAGGTATTTGGCTGTGGTTGACTTCCTTGTGGCCTCTTCATGGTTTCCATTAGCCTGTGGGATGCCAAGGTACTTGTAGCTGTCTTGGATATCACCTATGTTGCCCTCTGGTAGGTTAATCCCTTCAGTCCGGATCATCTTGCCTCTCTTTGAGACCATCCGGCCACACTTGTCCAATCCGAATGACATCCCTATGTCATCGCTGTAGATCCGGGTGGTGTGGATCAGCGAGTCTATTTCTCGCTCGTTCCTGGCATACAGCTTGATGTCATCCATGTAGAGCAGGTGGCTGATTGTTGCCCCACTACGGAATCGGTACCCATAGCCGCTCTTCGTGATGATCTGACTGAGGGGGTTCAGGCCTATGCAGAACAGCAGTGGTGATAGCGCATCTCCTTGGTATATGCCGCACTTGATGTTGACTTGGGCAATGGGTTTTGAGTTGGCCTCTAGGGTTGTCTTCCACATTTCCATTGAGTTCTGTATGAAGGTCCTTTGGTTCCTGTTGATCTTATACAGTTCCAGACATTCCAGTATCCATGTGTGTGGCATTGAGTCGTAGGCTTTCTTGTAGTCAATCCAGGCAGTGCACAGGTTGGTCTGTCTCTTCTTACAGTCTCGGGCGACTGTTCTATCGGCCAGTAGCTGGTGCTTGGCTCCTCTGGTGTTACTGCCAATTCCTTTCTGTGCCTCGCTCATGTATTGAGCCACATGCTTACTCATTTTTGCCGCAATGATGCCTGACAGGGCCTTCCATGTTGTGCAGAGACAGGTAATTGGCCGGTAGTTGAATGGGATGGGTCCCTTCTGGGGGTCCTTCATGATTAGGACTGTCCTGCCTTGGGTTAGCCATTCTGGGTGGGTTCCATCCCTCAGCAGCTGGTTCATCTGTGCTGCTAGGCATTCATGGAGTGCAGTTAGCTTCTTCAGCCAGTACGTATGGATCATATCGGGGCCTGGTGCTGTCCAGCTCTTCATCTTTGACACTCTTTCTTGGACGTCTGCCATTGAGATGGTTACTGGTTCTTGTTCTGGGAGGTTGCTGTGGTCAGCTCTTAGGTCCACTAACCATTGGGCATCGGTGTTGTGTGATGCCTTTCTTTCCCATATGTCTTTCCAGTATTTTTCCACCTCAGCTCTTGGTGGGTCTGACCGGTTGTTGTTCCCCTGCCATTGAGAGTACACCTTGGCTGGTTCAGTGGAGAACAGCTTGTTTATTCTCCTGGCCTCTCCTTCCTTGGTGTATCTCCTCAACCGGGTGGCCAGAGCTGTTAGTCGCTGTTTGGCAGTTTCGAGTGCCTCTGGTATGGAGAGTGAGTTGTACTTCCTGGGCACCCCTTTATTCACCATGTTCCCTTTCTGTAGTTCAGCTAGCTGGCTAACTTCTCTCCATGCTGCCTTTATCTTGGCCTCTAATCGTCTCTTCCATGGTGGATACTGTTTATGTATGGTGGATACTGTTTATGTCCTGAGCCCACCTTGTGTCCAAGCATCTCCATCTCAATTACTGTTGCTGTACTGTGTATCAGCTTGTTGGTCTCAGTGATGGTTCTTGTGTTCTTCAGAGCAGCATTCACATCTACTAGTAGATCTTCTGAAGGTACTTGGCAACTCAGCTTCGGTATTCGTCGGGGGCTCCAGATTTCCAGTTGGGTCACGATCTTCCTTCGAAAGGTCAGCAGCTCTTGTGTTGAGGCTGTTAGCTGTTGGGGCTTGGTACCCAATCTCTGGTTGTGGGGATGATGACATCCCCGCTGACCTGTCTTCCTGGCTCCCCCTTGCCGTAGCATCGTTGTTGTATTTCATTAATCTCTAGTTGTGATAGCAGATTTCGATTATGGATGTTGGAACACTGGGCTAATAGCTGTTTCTTTGTTAGCCTTGATTGTGGGTTTCGAAGTATCCAATGGTCCCACATTCTCTGCATGTTCTCTCTCCGGGATTGCTTGTATAGTAGCATTCCAGCAAATCCGTATTTTCTGTCCTCGTCCATCGATGTCTTGTTCCAGTAGCCCATTTCTCATCAGTTTGCCCTGGTTCCCTAGCAACTGACGCAGACCTTGTTGACCCGGGCGACGTCTGAGCCGGTATGACTCTATCAGTTATGTTTTCACTCATTCCTGAGGTAGGCTGATATATCATGAGGGGTTTTGCCTAAGGACCCTTACTGGATGATGTTTTGCCCCGACCGGGATTCGAACCCCGATCTCCTGCATCGTAGTCAGTGAGCATTACCACTGTACTATCCAGCTGATATATATATGTGTATATATATGTGTGTATATATATATGTGTTGGACATATATATATGTCCAACATCTGAAGAATGTCAATAAAAACAAAACAATTGAACTTTTTTGTGTGTTTATTAAGACATAAGTTAAATTGTAAGCAAAAAAAACATTTTTGTAAGCAAAAAATGGACTTTAGAAAAATATACAATTGTGCAAAATAAGTTGCCTTACAAAACAGTGGTCTGCGCAGGACAGTTTGTAGCCATACAGTCTGTTAGAGCAAGCCTAACAGCTTGAGCACGGAACTTGTGAACATGGAACTGCCAGTGTTGCCAGATTGGGCGGTTTTAAGTTCATTTTGGCAGATTTGAACATGTTTTGGGCTGGAAAACGTCAGCAGTATCTGGCAACACTGCTGATAACTTTGTTTATACTCTTGAATAGCTCTTCTTCATGATGACAACTGGACATGTACCAACACGATGGGGCATGTAGCGCCACCTGTGTCTCGGGTGCACAATGTACCTCACACAATAGCTCGATTTCCTTGTGTGCATGTAGGATTGGATTTCTCTGGCACCCCTGCTGGGACCCTTAGCTCGATTACCGACAGTAGCTCGATTTGGATGTGCATATAAACGCACTGACTGTCATCCCCAGCAGACTGACTGAGAAGCTCTCCACCCTTGGACTGACATCCTCCCTCTGCTGCTGGGTCCTGGACTTTCTCACAAACAGACCCCAGGCTGTCAGAGTCAGTACCAGAACATCCAGCACCAAGACGGTGAGCACAGGGACCCCCCAAGGCTGTGTGCTCAGTCCACTCTTGTACACCCTCTTTACCTACGACTGCACTCCCTCCCAGAGCAACACTTCCATTATCAAGTTCGCTGATGACACCACTGTCATTGGGCTGATCACCGGCGGAGAAGAGAGAGCCTACAGGGAGGAGGTGGCTCAGCTGGTCTCCTGGTGCTGGGAAAATAACCTCTCCTTGAATGCTGAGAAGACCAAGGAGATGATTATTGACCCGAGGAAGAGGAGGAGAGACCAGCACGCCTCGCTGCACATTGACGGGACACAGGTGGAGAGGGTGAAAACATTTAAATTCCTCAGAACTCACATCAGTGAGGATCTCACCTGGACACACAACACACAGCAGACCATCAAGAAGGCTCAACAGAGACTATTCTTCCTGAAGAAGCTGAGACAATTTGGACCAAACTCCTCAGCAACTTCTACAGGTGCACAGTGGAGAGCGTCCTGACAAATTCTGTGTGGTACAGGAACTGCACAACTCAGGACAGAAAGGCTCTCCAGCATGTCATTAAAATGGCACAGTTCATCTGTGGAGCTGTTCTCCCCCCACTACAGGACATTTACAACACCTGGGTCACAAAAAGGGCACAGAGCATCATCAGGGACCAAACACACCCACAACACAGACTATTCACACTCCTACCATCTGGCAGATGCTACAGGAGTGTGAAAGCAAGGACTACTAGACTGACAAACAGTTTTTACCCCCAGGACATCAGGCTTTTGAACCACGGATTATAAATCACCATCTACCTCTATATTTGCAATTTTGCACAAGACATTGCACATTGCACATTATATCTGTCTTATTGCATATTGTTTGATTGCTGTCCTACTGCACATTGATTGGTTGTTATTCTTTATTCTAATTGTTTATTTTCGTTTTACTTTTATATTTTGCATTGCATATGCACTTTATATTTTAAATTTCATATTTTATATATCTTATCTCATCTCATTATCTCTAGCCGCTTTATCCTGTTCTACAGGGTTGCAGACAAGCTGGAGCCTATCCCAGCTGACTACAGGCGAAAGGCGGGGTACACCCTGGACAAGTTGCCAGGTCATCACAGGGCTGACACATAGACACAGACAACCATTCACACTCACATTCACACTTACGGTCAATTTAGAGTCACCAGTTAACCTAACCTGCATGTCTTTGGACTGTGGGGGAAACCAGAGCACCCGGAGGAAACCCACGCGGACACGGGGAGAACATGCAAACTCCACACAGAAAGGCCCTCGCCGGCCACAGGGCTTGAACCCGGACCTTCTTGCTGTGAGGCGACCGCGCTAACCACTACGCCACCGTGCAGCCCCGTATTTTATATATTTTTTTTATATTAGTAAGCATAGTTTGGTTGGGTAGTTGCAAAATAAGAATTTCATTACCAATAATAACCGCTGTTTCTGTTATTGTGTATATGACAAATAAAATCTTGAATCTTGAATAAATTCAGTATGGTCTAATTTTATGTTAATTAGGTTACTCGAACAAGTTTTCCACATTTTTGAATACATCAGGGAACAGACACAGTCTCAATTTAGTGGAACCTGAGTGACAGTTCTGGGCAGCTAGCAGGTAGTAAGTTTGGCCTGTTTGTCTGCTCCTTGGCCTTGGCTCTAGATTGTCACAGATTAACTTGGCCTGTTCTGAGATTATGTGCAATGTTGCAAGAAATGTGAACAGCACTTTCCTGAGAGGGATGGATATTGGCCTACCCTAACAGGCCAACTTTGCCCTCAAAAATTACTCCATTTGTTGATAAAGCCAACATCATTTAAATTTAGTATAGCCAGTCCACCTACCGACATCGCTTTAGGATGTAGTAGGAAACCAGAGAACCAGGATGAAACTTACCTGAACATGGAGAGAAGATCTCCACACAGACCATAAGCTAGTAATTTAAATTATTAAATTGCATGAACAAGATTAAGGCATATAGTAAACTATATGGGCGGCACGGTGGTGTAGTGGTTAGCGCTGTTGCCTCACAGCAAGAAGGTTCTGGGTACGAATCCAGCGACCGGCGAGGGCCTTTCTGTGTGGAGTTTGCATGTTCTCCCCGTGTCTGCGTGGGTTTCCTCCGGGTGCTCCGGTTTCCCCCACAATCCAAAGACATGCAGTTAGGTTGATGTGGGGCAGCCTTGGGCTGAGGTGCCCTTGAGCAAGGTACCTGACCCCTGACTGCTCCCCGGGGCACTCTGGTGTGGCTGCCCACTGCTATGTGTGTGTGTGTTCACTGATTCAAATGGGTTAAATGCAGAGGATGAATTTCACTGTGCTTGAAGTGTGCATGTGACAAAATAAAGGTTTCTTCTTAACTAGGAGTAGGATACTGGGTCACTGTAATAGTACAAAAGAGCTTCCTTGGATCCATGTAACTTCTTCCATGCTCAATTCTTCTACTTCTTTTTTATTCAGTGTGCAGATCTTAGTTCTGTATGTCGTAATAGGAACTCTGTGACATCTGTATTGATTTATTTTCTTTCTGTGTAATAGAAGACAACCATGCAGAGAACCAAAAGGAAACCTGACTTCAAAGCTAAATCTGTTTTCTGAACCTTTTGTTTTCTGTTGCATTCTTTAAAAACAAACATGGACAAAGTCAGGTATCTTGACATGCTTTGGTGCAATCTGTCTTTGAACTGTTTATTCGTTAAAATTAGAACTGGCAGAATGTGTTTGGGTATGTCATGGGGATGAGGTTAACTTGTTCTTAATGACTCGGTGGGGGGATTGTGGGGAAAAATCAAAAGCAGTTTGTCCTGACATACATGAAAATGAAGGTTACACAACTCAAATAATAAAAAAAGAAAGCATAAAACTGACAGCTGGCTATTTATTCAAAACTATGTATTCCTGCTCATTAATTGAAATCTGTTTCACAGTTATCTCAAGACACCCAGAAAAGTAACTCAATATGCACTCTGAAATAAAACCATGTTCTCACTACATACTGATACTGTGTTTCTGTAAACTAAAATAGTCACAAAGTACTGTCCTCAGAAGTTAGTTAAGTCACTTTTCTCACCTGCTGTAGCCTCACTGTGCTCTGTTCAAGAATGCAGTTAGGTCCATGTGCCGTTCTGCTCCATAATAACTCTGGTGTGCTCCCTCACGTGTCTTGACTTAATGATTAGCTAATGGGCTCAGTGCCAACAAGCACTTTATGATTCAAATATTAAAGACAGTAAATGTTCATTGGAGGATAAAGATGTTATATAGGATACTGTTTCTTACTTCTGGTGTTTTCAATTACTTTATTACAGCTAGTTATATCAAGTGTACTTTAGAGGGCATTTAAACTCAAATTCTTACTCTTTTACACTGTCCTCAGCAGTAATTCATCGCTTGACTATCTTCTTCACTTCCTGTCACGAACACACTTATATGCAGTGGGTTTTATGCACACTTTAGATTAGTATACTGACTGCAATACTTGCCATTTCAAAAAAAAAAAGTTGGCAAAACATCAACTAATTAATATGGCAATGCATCAAATAATGTGCTGTTGTATTGTTTTGAGTAGAGTATAGGTTAAATATTATTGAATGATTAGGGTTTGTGGACTGTTATTACAAGTCACAGTAGAATATTACATTACACCGCAATTATGGCATGGTCAAGTGAATATTAACATTTTGGCCTACTGGATAGTGTTATCAGTATGGAATTCAAAAATGTCATGAACAGATTTCTGAATATTGTCTGACATCATGTGTTAGACTTAAACATGAGGATTAAATGCTAACTTTAAGGCATCAAACTGAGCTCAAATTTCTATTGTAGCATAAACGGCTGTACAAATTATGCAGCTTAAACACATATACGGTAATACTTCATTAAGAAAAAAAAGAAGAAAGCCTGCAGCCTTGCAGATGAGGATGACAATGTTTTTACATACTGCCAACACCAGTGTGGTGATAAATGAGAGATGCAGTTCCAGGGTTAGGAGCAACGATTGTAGCTAGGAAAGCTGAAAACGTCAGGAGAATGTGAAATGCTTTCTCAGTGTTTCTCAATTTAGAAAGAAAGAAAGAAAAAAAACTAAGTTGCATCCAACATGCTAGAGGAGATGCCTTTAGCATCCTGTATCTTCAATTTATGCACAAACAACCATGCATAGATAAACAAATATCCATACTGGAAGAGAAGGGGAGAGAGAGAGAATGAACCTGAGGCTCTCTTCTGTCAGAGAATGAAAAATTGAATTTCACATGAGATAATTATGACTTGCAGTCAAGTGTGAGTCTATCAAAATAACTCGGTGTATTGGTTAGAGCACTTTTATATATCAGTTGTGGTCAGAGCTTTACATACAGTGACATGAATGTCAACTTGGATATCAATGTCATGGCAATATTTGGGCTTTCTGTAATTTCTTTGAACTGTTCTTTTTCTGTGGCACAATGCACAGCTTACATCTTTAATTAAAAAAAGCAAGAATTTGGTGCACACATTTTAATTTTCTTTGGGTTTTCTGAAATCAACACAGGGTCAAAATTATACATAGAGGGTCAAAAATATACATACAGTACACCTAATATTTGGGTAAAAAGTTTCTTTGCAAGACTCACCTTGACCAAACATTTTTGTTTACCATGAACAAGCTTCTGGCAGAATTCTGGTTGGATATTTCATGACTCTTCATGGTAGAATTGGTAGAGTTCAATTATTATTATTATTTTTTTCTTGGCATGGACTCGACTTATAAGCAAGGTCCACATATTTTCAATAGGATTGAAGTCAGGACTTGTTTTAAGCTTAATATTAGCCTGCTTTATCCTCCACAACCAGCTGTGGGTGGTAGAAATGGGCAACTGGACTTGCTTGAAGATTCTTGAAAACATTTCACCTCTCGTCCGAAAGCCTTTCCGATGAGAGGTGAAACGTTTTCAGGAATCTTCAAGCAAGTCCAGTTGCCCATTTCTACCACCCACAGTTTACTATGACCTGGATGATTGAGAATCTTCACAGACATGTTTCCACAACCAGCTCTGATGGGTGTTTGGGTTCATTGTCCTGTTGTAAGTCTCAAGTCCAACTTGGGACTTACAACAGGACAATATTGTAAGTCCAGTGTTGTAAGTCCAATGTTGTAAGGCCGTGCAGCAGCCCCCCTCTCTCTGCATTTAGTGTCTAAAAGAGCATGTTCTAGTGTATGTCTCTGTGCTTTATGTCTATGCACATATGTGAGTAGTGCACTGACAATGTCGATCAAAAGATATCATCGCCACTGCCTTCTAGCTATAAGAAATATGACCAACATCTTGCCTTGGACCAGAAAGTCATAGAGGAACTTCGAGGCCTGGGTCTTCTCCGCCAGACTACTACATCACCGGACTTGCTGCTATGTCTCACCCAGAGAGGAGGCACCAGAAGTGGTATAAGAGAAAACAGAAGCGTGGCAAGCACTGAGGCATCTGGGCTAGGCTAGCCGCTAGCCCGCATAGACCCGTGACACCATCCCTCATTCTGGCCAATGTACGCTCACTAGACAACAAAATAGATAACATACAACTCATGAGATCTGCACTACGTGATGTGAGAGATTGCTGTGTTTTCATCTTTATGGAATCCTGGCTGAATAACAACATCTCAGACTAATCTGTGGTTGTAGAAGAGTTGTAGAAGAGAGTCCAGTTGCTCTCTTCTACAACCACAGATTACTATGTACCTGGATGACTGAGTATCTTCACAGATAAACATCTCAGACTCTGCTATCCAGCTAGCTGGGCTAACATGCTACCGTGCTGACTGAGCCTTTATAGAAGGAGGCAAGACTTGCGGCGGGGGAGTGTATGTTTACATCACTGATGCTTGGTGCCGGAATGCTACTGTTGTGCACAAACACTTTTTTCTCTGCTAGCGGAGATTATCATCAAGTGCCAATCCTTCTCCCTACTGAGGGAGTTTACATCGATTCTGCTTGTTACCGTTTACATCCCTCCCACCACTAACACCAACATTAGGAGCGAGGCACTCAATGAACTCTACCAGGCCATCAGTGAACAACAGACAGCACACCCAGACAGATTCCTCATCACAGCAGGAGACTTCAATCATGCAGGTTTAAATGTTTTACTGCCCAAACTACATCAACATTTGGACTTTCTAACAAGAGGTGACAACTTATGGCCCTTTTCCACTACCCTTTTTCAGCTCACTTCAGCTCGCTTCAGCTCACTTCAGCCCGACACGGCTCGCGTTTCGACTACCAAAAACCAGCACGACTCAGCTCGTTTCAGCCCTGCTTAGCCCCTAAAACTCGCACCGTTTTGGAGTAGGGCTGAAGCGAGCCAAGCCGTGCCGAGTGAGGTTGGGGGCGTGAGCAGACACTCCCCTGTGCACTGATTGGTGAGGAGGAGTGTCCTCACATGCCCACACACACCCCGCGAGCGCGCTGGGATCTGTAAACACCGCAAACCCGAAAGAAGAATAATTACGAATTACGAGAATTTCTGAAGCCTTATGCGCCTCGCCTCATCTATACGCTCTTGCCAGTATCTGTCCGCGTTGTCGGTGACAACAAGCCACAGCACCAAGACCAGCCACACTAACGACTCCATGTCCTCCATGTTTATTGTTTACTATTCGGGTCGTGAGACTACCGCTTAAAAGATCACTGATGTCACTGTTTGCGCTGCTTAAAGACATCACCTGACGTCCACCCACTTTCGCTAACTCCACCCAATGTGTCCACCCACTTCCAGCCAGCACGGTTCAGCGCGGTTGTAGTCAAAATGCAACTCCAACAGCCCCGCTCAGCCCGACTCAGCACGGCACGGCTCAGCCCGACTCAGCCGCGTTTGTAGTGGAAAAGCGGCATTACTGGACTTGGTGTACACAACCCACACAGGAGCTTACAAGGCATCCCCCACCCGGGTCTCTCTGATCACATCACCATCATGCTGAGACCTGCATATACAGTAGACCCAGAGTGAGAGCCATCAGACCAACACAAAAGGAGGTATGTGTGGCCAGAGGGAGCCTCCTATGCTTTTAAAGACTGTTTTAGCACTACACACTGGGACATTTTCAAAGAAGCAGCCACTTACAATGACCACATAGACTTAGAGGAATACACCGAGGCCATCACAGCATACATAGCTAAATGCACTGATGTCACTCACTGCAAAACAATCAATGTTCATGCTAACCAGAAACCTTGGCTGACAGAAGAGTTTCACAGGTTCCTGCAGGCTTGGGACACTGCCTTTAGGGCCGGTGACACCACAGGTCTAGTAACAGCCAGAGCCAACCTGTCCCATGGCATCAGGGAGGCAAAATGTCAGTACAGGAAGAAAATATTTGGACACTTCAGCAACACCAGAGATGCACAGTCTCTTTGGCATGGCATTCAAACCCTCACAAACTACAAACCCCCACCACGGACCCATGAGAGTGACATCACATTGCTAAACTGCCTAAATGACTTCTTTGGATGCTTTGAAACACAAAACAACACACCAACACAGAAGACCACTCCTCCCCCAGACGAGCAGGCTGTATGTCTGGCTCCAGCCAGCATGGAGAGGACCCTCTCCAGGATCAACCCACGTAAGGCAGCTGGACCAGACAACATACCTGGTCATGTTCTGAAGGACTGTGCCATGGAGCTCAAGGATGTCGTCACTGACATTTTTAGCATCTCCCTGAACCAAGCTGTTGTCCCCATGTGTTTCAAAGCTACAACCATAATACCAGTGCCAAAGAAGCCCCTCCCATCCAGCTATAATGACTATCGGCCCATAGCACTGACTTCCATCATCATGAAGTGCTTTGAGTGACTGGTCATGCAGAACATCAAGTCCATCCTCCCTCCCTCTCATGACCCATTCCAGTTTGCATATACATCAAACAGGTCCATATAGGATGCTATCTCCGCTGCTCTACACCCAGCCCTCACTCACCTGGACTCAAAGAACACCTACAGTATGTGCGAATGCTGTTCCTGGATTACAGTTCAGCATTCAACACAATCATTCCCCAGCAGCTAATACAAAAACTTGGACATTTGGGACTCAACACCTCTTTGTAACTGGGTGCTGGACTTTCTTACAGGGAGGCCACAGAACATTCAGGTCGGCAGTAACACCTCCAGGACCATCATGCTGAGCACAGGGGCCCCACAAGGGTGTGTGCTCAGCCCGCTGTTCTTCACCCTGCTGAACCATGACTGTGTACCAATCTGCAGCACCTACCACATCAAGTGTGTGGATGACATGACTGTGGTGGGCCTCATCATGAACAACAATGAAGCCAACTACAGGGATGAGGTGAGCCAACTGGTCCAGTGGAGTAAAGACAACAATCTCTTTCTGAATGTGGGGAAGACCAAAGAGATTATGGTTGACTTCAGAAGAGGTCACTTCATCCCCCTCTGACCATGGACGGTGCTGCAGTGGAGAGGGTGAGCAGCACCAAATTCCTAGGTGTGCACATCGCTGAGGACCTCTCCTGGTCCAACAACACTGCATCGCTGGCCAAGAAGGCTCAAACTCGCCTCTACTTCCTCTGCAAACTGAGGAGTGCATGAGTCCCACCCCTCATCATGTGCTCTTTCTACAGCGGCACCATTGAGAGTGTCCTCAATTGCTGCATCACTGCATGGTATGGACGCTGCAATGCCTCCTGCCAGAAGACTCTGCAACGCATAGCGAACATGGCCAGTAAGATCATCGGTACCAATCAGCCCTCCCTTACAGACCTCTATCACTCCTGTCTCACCCGCAGAGCCATCAGCATCGCTGGTGACACCTCCCACCCTTCACACTCACTCTTCACCCTCCTGCCCTCAGGGAAAAGGTACCGGAGCCTCCAAGCTCACTCCACAAGACTGCTGAATAGCTTCATCCACCAGGCTGTCAGGATGCTGAACTCTGTCTACTACCTGTACCCCTGGTCTGTAGCACATTCATTGACACAAGAAACTCTATCTCATCTGTTTGCACATGTTAGGACTAGGACTGTTTTGGCCTCTAGAGGCCGCTGTTATTTCCTTTTCATGTCGTGTTCATTTTGGCCTCTAGAGGCCGCCACTGTTCCTGTGTTTTGAGTTTGTGTTAATTGCCTAATTATCTTCACCTGTGTCCTTAATTAGTTTGTCTATTTATACCCCTGAGTTCAGTCCTCTTGTCACGGAGTCTTTGTGCTGTTATGTTTATCTCCAGTTTCCTTTGTACTGTGTTTTTTGATCTTCTTAGCTTTTGTATTTTTGCACTTTGCTTTTCTTTTGGATTATACTCTTTGTTTTTTTTTTTGTCTTTTGTTTTGCCCTGTATATAGTGTATATAGTTTAAATAAACCTTTTGATTCTTTTTCTACTTCCGCCTCACGCCTCTGCATTTGAGTCATCCCCCTGGTGGCCTAGTGGGGGTTTGCTGGATTATCACACCAACAAACCAGGTTCGAATCCCAGCAAAACCCTAACAGAAAGACTCCGTCATGACCGACTCAGCAGAGGCTGCTTCAACTGTCTACCCGGCCAACCTTCAGGGAATTATGGCAGCTTTGACACGCTTCGGAGCGACCATGGACGCTCATGGACGTACGCTCACCAGCCAACGTGAGGCCCTCGCTCGCCACGAGGAACTGCTTCAGCAAATTGGGAAAACCCTGGCACAGCTGACATCTCTGCCTGCATCTCCTGCTCCTGATCCAGTTCCTGCTCCTGATCCAGCTCCCACTCCTGCTCCAGTGCCTCCTGCAATGCTGCCTTCTTCACCTCGCGAACCCAGCCTTCCTGCACCACAGAGGTATGACGGCAAGCACAGTGAGTGCCGAGAGTTCCTTACCCAGTGTCAACTCACCTTTGAGCTTCAGCCTACCACCTACACTACGGATCGCCGCAAGATTGCCTTTGTGATCACCTTATTAGCTGGTAAGGCGCGAGCCTGGGCTACTGCTATCTGGCAATGACAGGGACCTGAGTGCTTTGATTTCCAGCTGTTTTCTGAAGAGATGCTTCGGGTCTTCGATCAGGCAGACATCAGTACCGACGCAGCCCGAAAGCTCATGTCCATCCGGCAAGGAGGAAGCGTCGCAGATTACGCCATCTCGTTCCGAACACTCGCAGCAGTAAGTGGATGGAACGAGACTGCCCTGGTGTCAGCCTTCCACCATGGTCTGTCTGACCCCATCAAGGACGGTCTGGCCTCTATTGGATGCCCAAGTGACCTCGAAACCCTCATCTCACATGCTATTCGTCTGGACAACAGGATGAGAGAACGCCACCAAGCCTTGAGCCCCCCCAGCCTCCCTACCTCTACCTGGAGACCGTCTACCTCCTTCAGTGACTGTCCA
The DNA here is from genome assembly GCF_027579695.1 of Neoarius graeffei. Classification (NCBI taxonomy): domain Eukaryota; kingdom Metazoa; phylum Chordata; class Actinopteri; order Siluriformes; family Ariidae; genus Neoarius; species Neoarius graeffei. The sequence continues at coordinate 66,558,218 of NC_083569.1, read as the reverse complement.
GAACCCATGCAAGTGGGTCGTACTCGCCTCTCCGCATCTGAGAGGGAGCGCAGAAGGAGGGACAAGTGCTGCATCTACTGTGGCAAGCCTGGTCACTTCCGAGCATCATGTCCCGAACTCTTGGGAAAAGGACCGCCCCGTCCAGCCGAGGGAGGGTTGTGACGGGGCCTACCCTCTCTCCCGGACTCCCTGGCCAAGGAATCTACATCCCGGTCTCCATCTCCTGGGGTGAGTCTGTCCACTCTTGTCAAGCTTTGATAGACTCAGGGGCGGCTGGGAACTTTATGGATATTCACTTCGCCCAAAGCATCAATATACCTACTGCACCTCTTGAAGTCCCTCTGTCTGTGTCTGCCCTCGATGGCCAAGCGTTAGGTGATGGAAGAGTCACTCAAGTTACTTCTCCAGTCTTCCTCCAGTCTCAAGGTCACAAGGAAGAAATATCCCTGCACCTGATTCCTTCACCTGAGTTCCCAGTTATTCTAGGCCTTCCTTGGCTTATTCGCCACAACCCTTGCATAGACTGGGTAACAAGCCAGGTTGTGGAATGGGGCCCTGCATGCCATGCCTCTTGTCTGCTCTCTAGCTCTCCTGTGTCTCCTGCCGAGCCCCCTGATCTCACCGAGTTATCTCAAGTTCCCACAGAGTACTGGGATCTCAAGGAAGTATTCAGCAAGAGCAGGGCCGCCGTTCTTCCTCCGCACCGGGCCTACGACTGTGCCATCGACTTGCTCCCTGGGACTACCCCTCCTCGTGGCAGACTGTTTTCACTCTCTCAGCCAGAACGCAAGGCCATGGAGGAATACCTCAAAGATGCCCTGGTCTCTGGGTTTATTCGACCCTCCACTTCACCTGCTGGAGCCGGCTTCTTCTTTGTCGGCAAGAAGGATGGGGGGCTCCGACCATGTATTGATTACAGGGGCCTGAATAAGATCACTGTGCGCAACCGATATCCCCTTCCGCTGATGTCCACAGCTTTCGACCTGCTCCAAGGCGCCACCGTCTTCACCAAGTTGGACCTACGGAACGCATACCACCTCATCCGTATCCGACAGGGAGACGAGTGGAAGACTGCCTTTAACACCCCGTCTGGGCACTACGAATACCAGGTGATGCCCTTCGGACTCACCAACGCACCAGCTGTTTTTCAGGCCCTAATCAACGACGTCTTAAGGGACATGATTAACCTATACGTTTTTGTCTACCTCGACGACATCCTTATCTTTTCCAAGACCGTGCAGGAGCACCGCCACCATGTCCGCCAGGTTCTCCAGAGGCTGCTACAGAACAATCTGTTCGCCAAGGCCCAGAAATGCGAATTTCATGTTCCCGAGGTCTCCTTTCTGGGATTTATTGTACGGACAGGCCAACTCCAAATGGACCCTGCCAAGACCCTGGCCGTCCGGGATTGGCCTACTCCCAAGTCCGTTAAGGAGGTTCAGCGGTTCTTAGGATTCGCTAACTTCTACCGCAAGTTCATCAGGAACTTCAGTTCTGTGGCAGCACCCATGTCTGACCTCACCAAAGGGACAGGTGGATCTTATGGCTGGTCTCCTCAGGCAGAAAAGGCGTTCAAAGACCACAAGGACCGCTTCTGCACGGCACCCATTCTGGTTCTCCCGGACACCTCCCAACCATTCATCGTGGAGGTGGACGCCTCGGACAGTGGTGTCGGCGCGGTGCTCTCTCAACGTTCGGAAGGAAAGCTGCACCCCTGCGCTTACTTCTCCCACCGCCTGAGTCCTGCTGAGTCCCGGTACGATGTGGGGGATCGAGAACTGCTAGCGGTCAAACTGGCCCTTGAGGAGTGGAGGCACTGGCTGGAGGGAGCACAACATCCATTCCTGGTTTGGACTGACCACAAGAACCTGGAGTACCTCCAGCAAGCCAAGAGACTGAACCCTCGACAGGCTAGGTGGGCCCTGTTTTTCAGTCGGTTTGACTTCACCCTCTCATACCGCCCCGGCTCCAAGAACACCAAACCTGACGCACTGTCCAGACTGTTCTCTGCCACTAACAGGGAGAATGAAGTCGGGCCTATTATCCCTGTGTCCCGGATTGTGGCCCCTGTCCGCTGGGGTATTGAGGAGGCTGTCCGACGAGCCCAACGCCAGGACCCCGGTCCTGGGACGGGGCCACCAGGCCTCTTGTACGTCCCACATCAAGCCCGGGCCAAGGTTCTCCAGTGGGGTCACTCTTCCCCTCTCACCGCCCACCCGGGAGCTCGGAGGACCCTGGACTTCCTGAAAAGACGCTTCTGGTGGCCTAACATGGAGAAGGAAGTAAGGTCATTTGTCCTGTCCTGTGAGGTTTGCACCAGAACCAAGAACCCACGACAGCATCCCCAGGGTCTCCTGCATCCTCTGACCATTCCCCGGCGTCCCTGGTCCCACGTGGCAGTCGACTTTATCACGGGTCTCCCTGAGTCACAAGGTAACATGGTCATTTTGGTCTTAGTTGACAGATTCTCCAAGGCCTGCCGCTTCATACCACTGTGCAAACTCCCCTCTGCTCTTGAAACTGCGAAACTTTTGTTTAATCATGTCTTCCGAGTCTTTGGTCTTCCACAGGACATCGTCTCAGACCAAGGGCCCCAGTTCTCCTCCCGAGTGTGGCACGGGTTCTGCAAGGTCATCGGAGCCACTGCCAGCCTCTCCTCTGGGTTTCACCCACAGTCCAATGGTCAGACGGAGAGGCTCAACCAGGACCTGGAAACCACCCTGCGAGGCCTGGCTATGGATAACCCGACATCGTGGAGCACCTGGCTGCCATGGGCGGAGTACGCCCACAACACCCTGCAGTCATCGGCCACCAAGCTGTCGCCATTCCAGTGCCAATTCGGGTTCCAGCCACCTCTGTTCCCGGACCAGGAGGAGGACGCGGGGGTGCCCTCGGTCAACCAATATGTGAGACGGTGTCGCAAGACCTGGAGCAAGGTCAGGAAGACCCTCATACAGACCTCCAGAACCAACCAGACTCAGGCCAACCGCCATAGAAGACCTGCACACGCTTTCCGCCCTGGGCAGCGTGTTTGGCTGTCCACTAAGGACCTTCCACTGCGGGTGGAGAACCACAAGCTTGCTCCTCGCTACATTGGCCCCTTCAAGGTGGTGCGCAGGGTGAACCCTGTCTCCTACCGGCTCCAGTTGCCCCGGACTCTGAGGATCAACCCCACTTTCCATGTTTCCCTGTTACGGCCCGTACTGACGTCTACGTATGCCCCTGCCCCTAGGAACCCCCCACCCCCCCGCATCTTCCAGGGGCAGACTGTGTTCACTGTGAATCGCCTGCTTGACTCCCGCCGGGTCCGCGGCGGGTTGCAATATCTGGTGGACTGGGAGGGCTATGGTCCTGAGGAGCGCTGCTGGGTTCCTGCTCGGGATGTCCTTGATAAAGAACTATGTCGGGACTTCCATTCGGCCCATCCGGATCGCCCTGGGAACGTCAGGAGACGCTCCTAGAGGGGGGGGGGTCCTGTTAGGACTAGGACTGTTTTGGCCTCTAGAGGCCGCTGTTATTTCCTTTTCATGTCGTGTTCATTTTGGCCTCTAGAGGCCGCCACTGTTCCTGTGTTTTGAGTTTGTGTTAATTGCCTAATTATCTTCACCTGTGTCCTTAATTAGTTTGTCTATTTATACCCCTGAGTTCAGTCCTCTTGTCACGGAGTCTTTGTGCTGTTATGTTTATCTCCAGTTTCCTTTGTACTGTGTTTTTTGATCTTCTTAGCTTTTGTATTTTTGCACTTTGCTTTTCTTTTGGATTATACTCTTTGTTTTTTTTTTTTGTCTTTTGTTTTGCCCTGTATATAGTGTATATAGTTTAAATAAACCTTTTGATTCTTTTTCTACTTCCACCTCACGCCTCTGCATTTGAGTCATCCCCCTGGTGGCCTAGTGGGGGTTTGCTGGATTATCACACCAACAAACCAGGTTCGAATCCCAGCAAAACCCTAACAGCACATGACACTCCAATCATATGCATTACTGTTGTATCTGCTGTGATTGCTCATTTGCACTACTGTTCATATACACCTCATAAGCTACCCTTCTAAGCACCTTCTCCGTTAAAGATATTGTATTGTATTTGCACTCCTGCTATTTTGTACATTGCTTGATTTTAGAGGGTATTTTAACACACACACACACACATTATATATAAAATTTGTATGTATGTGTGTGTATATGTGTGTGTATGTGTGTGTGTGTATAGATAGGGGTATATACAGTGGTGCTTGTAAGTTTGTGAACTCTTTAGAATTTTTGATATTTCTGCATAAATATGACCTTAAACATCATCAAATTTTCATACAAGTCCTAAAAGTAGATAAAGAGAACCCAGTTAAACAAACGAGGCAAAAATATTATACTTAGTCATTTACTTATTGAGGAAAATGATCCAATATTACATATCTGTGAGTGGCAAAGGTATGTGAACCTTTGTTTTCAATATCTGGTGTGGCCCCTTGTGTAGCAATAACTGCAACTAAATGTTTCCGGTAACTGTTGATCCAGTTGTGCACATCGGCTTGGAGGAATTTTAGCCCATTCCTCCATACAGAACAGCTTCAACTCTGGGATGTTGGTGGGTTTCCTCACATGAACTGCTCGCTTCAGGTCCTTCCACAACATTTCAATTGGATTAAGGCCAGGACTTTGACTTGGCCATTCCAAAACATTAACTTTATTCTTCTTTAACCATTCTTTGGTAGAATGACTTGTGTGCTTAGGGTCATTGTTTTGCTGCATGACCCACCTTCCCTTGAGATTCAGCTCATGCCAGATGTCCTGACATTTTCCTTTAGAATTTACTGGTATAATTCAGAATTCATTGTTCCATCAATGATGGCAAGTTGTCCTGGCCCAGATGCAGCAAAACAAGCCCAGACCATGATACCACCACCACCACCACCATGGTTCACAGATGGGATAAGGTTCTTACGCTGGAATGCAGTGATTTCCTTTCTCCAAACATAACACTTCTCATTTAAACCACAAAGTTCCATTTTGACCTAATTCGTCCACAAAACATTTTTTCAATAGCCTTCTGGCTTGTCCACATGATCTTTATCAAACTGCAGATAGGCAACAATGTTCTTTTTGGAGAGCAGTGGCTTCCTCCTTGCAACCCTGCCATGCACACCATTGTTGTTCAGTGTTCTCCAGATGGTGGACTCATGACCATTAACATTAGCCAATGTGAGAGAGGCCTTCAGTTGCTTAGAAGTTACCCTGGGGTCCTTTGTGACCTCACTGACTATTACATGCCATGCTCTTGGAGTGATCTTTGTTGGCCAACCACTACTGAGGAGGGTAACAATGGTCTTGAATTTCTTCCATTTGTACACAATCTGTCTGACTGTGCATTGGTGGAGTCCAAACTCTTTAGAGATTGTTTTGCAACCTTTTCCAGCCTGATGAGCATCAACAATGCTTTTTCTGAGATCCTCAGAAATTTCCGTTGTTTGTGCCATGATACACTTCCACAACCATGTGTTGTGAAGATCAGACTTTGATAGATCCCTGTTCTTTAAATAAAACAGGGTACCCACTCACACCTGATTGTCATCCCATTGATTGAAAACAGCTGACTCTAATTTCACCTTCAAATTAACGACTAATCATAGAGGTTCACATACTTTTGCCATTCACAGATATGTAATATTGGATCATTTTCCTCAATAAATAAATGGCCAAGTATCATATTTTTGTCTCATTTGGGTTCTCTTTATCTACTTTTAGGACTTGTGTGAAAATCTGATGATGTTTTAGATCATATTTATGCAGAAATATAGAAAATTCTAAAGGGTTCACAAACTTTCAAGCAGCTCAGTGTATATAAATATATATATATATATATATATATATATATATATATATATATATATAAAGTTGAGCCGGATACTCGGCTGAAACGAGTATCTGGTATGGATAAAGCACTTTTGCCAAGTACGAGTATTATACGAGTAATACAAATCAATATCTGTGCTCGGCCTGAATGAAAATCCTCACACAGCGTCACAGCACCCCTCCCCTACACACATCGCTCTGCTCACTCACACAGAGAACATCTCTCTGTCTCTCCCTCAGTCACTCAGGTTTGCAGGGCTTTTCCATTAACATTTCGGGTTTCTTCAGCTTCAAGATTGTTTGTTTTTATTTCTGTTTGTACTTACTTATAACCAGTAGAGTTCTGGTAAATGTGGGTTTGTTCAGATGTGGTGCTTGGTAGAAAGTGACTCGCATTGCGTCTCTGCCTGTCGGAGATTTTTTTTTCTTTTTTTAACCGTCAGTTAAAAACAGTTTTTTTGACTTCATGCATTGAGTGTCTGACACGTTCTTGCTGTAATTCATGTAAAAATAAAGGTAGTAGTGGTATAAGTATTACAAATTAAGCTACACACTCTCTCTCTCTCTCTCTCTCTCTGCCGGTCGTCGGAGTTTTTTTTTTTTTAAACTCCGATGACCGTCAGTTGGCTCTAACCAGTTTTATTTTACTTCACGCATTGAGTGTCTGACACTTTCTAGGTAGTAGTGGTATAAATATTACAAATTAAGCTACACACACACACACACACACACACACACACACACACCTGGTGTGGAAATAAAAAAAAAAAAGAAACAAAATAAATTAAAAAATCACACTGATCATAAAAAAATAAAAGTTAAAAAAAGAAAGTTATGTTGAGTATGAAAACTCTTGTTCATTACATTTCATTTCATAATTGCAACCGCATGTGTTGTATTCATTGTTGCAAAACTTGTTCTGTCAATAGTTCATTTGCTATCGTGATCAAAACCATTGATCTGAAGCTCAATGCTGATGCTGTCCTGGAAATAGTTTTCTAATCAGCAATTCATATAACAATTTCTGATCAACCCATATCAACTGCATGCTTAAAATAACATACTGGTTAAAGCCCCGCCCATTTCAAGACAACCAGACCCACTTCCGGGTTAGGCACCGCCCACTCCGAGTACGGATACAGATAATTAATATGGTCATATATATATATATATATATATATATATATATATATATATACGGGTGGCACGGTGGTGTAGTGGTTAGCGCTGTCGCCTCACAGCAAGAAGGTCCAGGTTCGAGCCCCGTGGCCGACGAGGGCCTTTCTGTGTGGAGTTTGCTTGTTCTTCCCGTGTCCATGTGGGTTTCCTCCGGGTGCTCCGGTTTACCCCACAGTCCAAAGACATGCAGGTTAGGTTAACTGGTGACTCTAAATTGAACGTAGGTGTGAATGGTTGTCTGTGTCTATGTGTCAGCCCTGTGATGACCTGGCGACTTGTCCAGGGTATACCCTGCCTTTCGCCCGTAGTCAGCTGGGATAGGCTCCAGCTTGCCTGTGACCCTGTAGAACAGGATGAAGCGGCTAGAGAAAATGAGATGAGATGATATATATATATATATATATATATAACAGTGCTCAGTGTAAATTAGTATGCCGCTTTTGAAAAGTAACATTTTAAACAATATCTCAATGAACACAAACAATTTCCAAAATGTTGACGAGACAAAGTTTAATATAACATCTGTTTAACTTATAATGTGAATGTAAGGTTAATAATATAACTTACATTACATATTTTTCAGTTTTACTCAAATTAAGGTGGTGCAAAAATGAGTACACCCCACAACAAAAACTACTACATCTAGTACTTTGTATGGTCTCCATGATTTTTAATCACAGGACCAAGTTTTCTAGGCATGGAAAGAACAAGTTGGCGACATTTTGCAACATCAATCTTTTTCCATTCTTCAACAATGACCTCTTTTAGTGACTGGATGCTGGATGGAGAGTGATGCTCAACTTGTCTCTTCAAAATTCCCCAAAAGAGGTCACTAAAAGAGGTCACTGTTGAAGAATGGAAAAAGATTGATGTTGCAAAACATCACCAACTTGTTCATTCCATCCCTCGAAGACTTGTGCTGTCATTAAAAATCATGGAGGCCACACAAAGTACTCGATGTAGTAGTTTTTGTTGTGGGGTATACTCATTTTTGCACCATCCTAATTTGAGTAAAACTGAAAAAAATTTGTAATCTGTTATATTATTAACCTTACTTTCACCTTATAAGTTAAACAGATATTATATTAAACTTTGTCTTGTCAACATTTTTGAAATTGTTTGTGTTCATTAAGATATTGTTTAAAATGTTACTTTTCAAAGGGGGTGTACTCATTTACGCTGAGTACTGTGTGTGTGTGTATATATCACAGTGGTGGTTGAAAGTTTGTGAACCCTTTAGAATTTTCTATATTTCTGCATAAATATGACCTAAAACATCATCGGATTTTCACACAAGTCGTAAAAGTAGATAAAGAGAACCCAGTTAAACAAATGAGACACAAATATTATACTTGGTCATTTATTTATTGAAGAAAATGATCCAATATTACATATCTGTGAGTGGCAAAAGTATGTGAACCTTTGCTTTCAGTATCTGGTGTGACCCCCTTGTGCAGCAATAACTGCAACTAAACATTTCCAGTAACTGTTGATCAGTCCTGCATGCAGGCTTGGAGGAATTTTAGCCCATTCCTCCATACAGAA